>NC_138379.1:81577954-81585277 GCF_054177405.1 Leptonychotes weddellii | reverse complement strand
TCTGGTCGCAGTTCTTTCTGTTCCCTTCTTGCTACAAGGAGCCTGCTGTACTGAAAGAAAAAAGGACCTCTTGGAGGAGGTGCCTCCACCAACCCTCCCAAATCTACCCTAAGATGCCCATATAGGAGATATACCTACAGGAACAACAATAAGAAAAAGACAACACTTTATTGTCACCACTGGGAGCACCTGGCCCCCCAGTCTGCTCTTACTAATCAGAATACTTAATTTATAGTCAAATATCAAGTGATTTTCGAGGCTGTGTCCCTATCCCCAGCAAGGGCTCTATCCCCAGGCCCAACATATTCCTCGAGAGTCCGAGTCGTGGATAACTGCATAAAAGTGGCAGTATCCCACCTCAGGAGGCTGCAAAGACGAGACGGGACGGAGAGGGAGAGTGGCAAGTTGAAGTGGCAAAGTCCAATCAACAGTCAGTAGAGGGCAAGACAGGCCCAGGGTGTCGATATTCACAGCGGAATGGAATCACTAAGTACAAAATCTGGGGGAGAATAAGAGGTGGGAGAGGCCTGGGCCAGGAGGCATTCCTGGTCAGGAAAGAGGTCGGCCTGAGTCAGGAACCCTGCAGACTGTGCAGTAAAGGGCAAGGACCGGGGGACTCAGACATCGTAGAAGAGCCGGACAAGCTGGTACCGAATGGAGAAGGTGACTGCACTGCCAAGGATCTGTGAGGAGAAACACACTAGAGTCAGAATCATGGAGAAAGGCAGACAGGGAGATGTATGTAGAGCCCTTCCCCGACCACACCTGGAGCAGCAGCAGGAGCAGAGTCAGGTTTCTCTCATGCATGGGCCCGACGACCTTAAGGAGCAAGTTGATGAGGGTCATGTTGTTACACTCCGTGAAGGCACCATCCTCATGCTCGCTCTGGCGCACCGTCACTAGCTGGAGACTGTCTGCTACCTGGAGGGGCCAGAGGTGGAGAGAACTTCAACTCTGCTTCAGCAGTGGGGATCTGCTTCGTGCTTCCAAACTCCCCTTGGATCTGATGCAGGCCCAGGATCCCCGGTCCCTGAATTCCCGATGACGGCCTAGAGCCTTACCTCCTTGTTACCCTGTTACCTTTAGAATAAAGGTGCCCAACAAAGAGAGGTTCTTGGTCTTGAACTTGGAATAGCTCATCTCCAGTTTGCCTGTCTTGGTATTGAGTCTGCAGGGGGAAGAGAGCTTTATGTGACGGGGCCACTATTCCAAGAACTCTCCTCACTGCGGTCAATTAACAGAAAGAGCACTGAACATGGCATCAAACAACCTAAGATCTATTTCTGGCTCTGCTTACTACTGTGTGATCAGAGCTGATTAGATTATGTAGGTGACTGTGCTCTGTAATTTCTAAGGGCTAACCATGTGGAAAGAGCCCTTCTTTGGGCCCACTCCCTTTGCACAGCAGATGTATAAGGCTGGCTTTACGCATCCCAAGTGAAAAAGCTACGATGTCCCTTTCAAGCCCCAAAAGTGGCTACCTGGGAATACGGTGGCGAGGGCAGGGTATGATATGCAGGAGCTGAGGCAGTGAGTAGAGGAAGTTGAACACCTGGGGCATGAAGAAGAGTAGCATGGTCTTGCTGAAGTGTCCCAAGATGCCCACCACGGCAAAGGTCATGCCAGCAAAGTAACAGAAGGTATCTCCCACAAACACCCGTGACGGGTACCTGTGTAGGGGAGAGGATCTGAGCCAGTGGCAGGAGGCACTATCCATCTTTTCTCTCACATTACACTTCCTGGGCCCTGGGCTAGCCCTGACTCTAGTTCTGGCCCAGAGGAGACTCTGGCTCTTCCAGCAACTGTCCTGGACCCAAGGCCCTGCATTCATCTCTTCCTGGGGGCTCCACAGCACTTGTCCCTAACTGCGACTGGGCTGAAAGCAATTGAAGAATATTACCAACTAGAGACCCAGAAAACACTCAACATAGGTGTGCGTAGGTTTAGCCTTTCCAGGAGTTGGGTCATGACCAGGACCATACTCATTCTATGATCACATAGTTACCCCCTAGCCACAGGCCCACTTACCAGTTATGGTAGAGCAATCCCAAGGTGGTGAAAAAAAAGGGTATCATGAAGTAGAGGGAAAAGACATGATCATCCCGATAATCACCTTTGGAAGCAAGGGAAAAAGAAAGAAGGAAAAGTTGATAGGTGCTTCCCCTGCATACCTGGGTCCTATTTTTGTCTCTAAGTTCTGTCCCAAGCTGTACTCTCCACCTCTTCCAAGTCACATTCAAGAACTCACCACCCTTTTTGTGTCACCCAGGCAATTCCTAATATTCCACCTCATTCACGAAGCCTTCCTAAATGAGTTACTGTCTTCAATTTGGTTTAGATCAGTCAGACCTAGGTTTGAATACCAGATTTACTTCCTGTGTGACCTCAATCATGACACATTTAAATTCTCTAGCCCTCAGTCTCCTCAACTACAAAATATGGTTCACGAGAACCCCTGCCACATGTTACAAAGTTCAAATGAGATAATGCTCACTAAAGTGGTTAGTTTTAATAAACACTGATATCAGTGCTTATCAGCCAAAGACCACCAGAAACACACAAGCAGTCAAAGCTGGGTTTACTGACTTGTAACAAGGGAGACACTGGAGACCACACATTATAGGCAACCATGGGATGCCTTAGTAAGGGGGTATTAGGAGGATGTGTTATAGGATTCGTTTTAAGTAATTTTGGGGAGAAAGCAAGGAGGTGGAGTTTTGCCCTAGACTGGGTGCAGTCAGTCAAAGTAATTCTATGACTGAGCATCTTAGTTTTGTCTAAAAAGTAGGAGGAACTGAGTTATCAGAAGGAAGCAGCAATTGCTCACGTTAGCCAGAAGAGGGAGACCTTAGTCATTTTTGAGGGATGCACAAAATGCGGTTCTACCTGAGTTGGTTTTACTATCGTGGTCATAGAGTGACCCTGTCTGACTTGGAAGTTCTGTGAAATTGTTTACGTTCCATAGAAGACCATGGCCTACCTGTTAGTGCCAATCCAGGTAAAAATGACAGGGCTGCTATTTTTCTTTCTTACATTTAATAAATCTTAATATATCGCTTTTTTCCCCCCAAACTCCCCAAAGCCAGGTATCAGGCAACTTCCTTAACACTCAGACTTCTCTTCTCTCCCTCCTCCTAATCCCACCTACCTTCCAGCTCCACCAGATTGAAGACGATGATGGAAGCAGCAATGACTAGTGACTGGCCAGCCTCTAGGCCATTAATTCCTGCTAGGATATTGATAGCATTGGTACAGAACACTGCCAGCAGCCCCATGTAGACATAGTACAGGATCCCTGGGGGAAGACGGTAAAAAGTGTGTACCATTGAAATGAGGACTTAAGGATATTCTGCTGAGAAAAGTGGTGGGGACAGAGGATCAGACGAAGGACCAACAGAAAGGATCTGAGAAGACACAGGGACAAGTCAGGGACACTTGGAGGAGAATCTGGAGCACCAGGAATGATGCTCTGCTAGATATCTCCCAGGGTAAGGGTGCCCTGAAGTAGGGGCCACAGGGGCGGCGGTGGCAGGGCTACTCACCCAAGTCCAGATGGAGGCCAAGAATCGGCCGGAAAGGCTTGGGCACCACAATGGTCGTGTTGCCAAAGTTGGTGAAATAGACCATGAGAAGAGGTAATGAGGCAGCTGTAGGCAGCAGCAGCTTATGGCGCCAGCGCAGATTCAGTACATCGTCCGCAAAGCCCAGGAAAATCATGCAGCAGATGGCAAGGAGCGCACCTATCAGGGCCACAAACTGGGGGAGGCTCGGGCAGGTCACAGCTCAAGCCTACGCCCACTTCACCTTTCAAAAATACCTGTCTTTTCCCTGGATCCTCAGCCCCTCCACCCAAACAACCCCAACTTTCTCAGGTAGCTCCCAGACCCCAGCCACAAGCAACCTCCCCCACTCACCCACTTACTTCATGGTGCGGGAAGGCTTTACACCGCTCCTCCATAAAGCAGTTCAGGAAAGGGAAAGGGATGAAGCAGAAGAGGATGATAAGGAAAACAGCACCGCTGATCACTCCCTGGGACTCTGGGCTGTGGCCCAGCAGCAAAGGGAGGGGGCGGAGGGAGAGGAAAGGGGGCGTGGTCACTCATTAGAGCAGGCACTACAGCCATCGAATGGGGAAAGGGGGGGTGGGGAAGGGCACCAGTGCTGGAGTCCCCGATGCACCTGAGGGTCCCCTCAACCACAACATCCCTTCCCAATGTTAGCCAGTGCTGCCCTTCATCTCCCAGAGCCCGGAGCTGTCTGCGGAGTTAGGACTCCTTCTCCGCGGGGTCAGGCACCCCAGTTCCCGCCTTGCCCTGCCGGCTCCTTCCTCTGCCCTTGCCTCCCGCCCGGGACCCGGGTGCCACCGCTCACATTTGCTGCCGGCCGGTTTTGTTGAGGTCCTGGCCACAGAGGTGCGCGGCGATGAAGTGGCCACGGAAGGCGGGGATGAGGGTGACCGTGGCCACAAATCCCAGCAGCGAGCCGATCAAATTCACCAGCAGCGGCATTGGCAACTCCGGGAAGGCCCACATGATGACCAGCCAGGGGCCCCGCTCGGCCACCTCCTCAGCTAACGGACAAGCTGGGCAGAAGCCCTGAGCCCCCAGCAGGGAGGAGTGGCCGCTCCCCACAGGCTGGGTCTTCCCCCAACAGCCTGAGCGAAGCCCAACAACTCTGACTTGAGCCGCCCTGGGACTCCCGCGAGCCTCTATAGCGCAACCTCGGCGGTGCCCCCACGGCACTTGCATGCCCGCTGTTTCCTCCCGGATCTTGTTCGCAGAGCAACCAGCGTCGTGGAAGGCGGCGGCGGCCATTTTTAATACAGGCACGTAGCGCGGGGGACACAAATGTTCCTTTAAACTGCGTCCTTTATTTGAGAGTTTTCACCACGACGGTAGTGGCAAAACAATTAAAGACAGACAAACAAAAGCGGATACTTTCCTAACGCCGTATTAAAGATGTAAAGCCCAAAGCGGAAAAACGCCTTGCCCGGTTCCAAGATGAACACCTCCTTGTCCCACGTGTCTGACGCCGCTTACTCTGGGTTCCACGTCAGTGTTAGGTCCGCGGACCGCAGCAGGTCACGTTTAAAGGGCCAGTACCCGCGTTTCCTCGGGGGAGCCTCTGGAGCCGGGAAGATGGCTCCTGGAGGCAAAGGGGAGGGCAGGAGGGACGAGGATGAGGAGCCGCTCCCGCGGCGGGAAGAAAACCTGTTGCCAACGTAGTCGGAAGTCAAGATAAACGCAGCTTAGTTCCTGGGAACGCAGCTACAGTTCGGAAGCTGCCGTAAATTCTAAAGCCTAGGCACTTGAAAAGCCCCTCCCACTCCTCCCACTCCATGTTTTTCTTGTCCTTGATTCAGGTACTTGGCCTTCATCATCCCACCGCCTTCTGCCCCCGCAGTAGCAGTAGTTGCCGGGCAACCCAGCGGCGCACTTCACCACTGAAGGGGCCGGGAGTGCCCTCCGGTCTTGGATTTAACGCGGGACTTGACTTTCCTTGGTCCTCCATTGTGCCAAGCTCCCAAACCGCTGGAAAGAGCTAAGGAAGCAGGAGACTCAGCCCCACACGTGGCTTCCTGTGGGCCTGAGAAACTCGCAGTCAGGCTTCTTCCTCTAGGTTATCGTGCCTTTGGCTTGGCACCTGTGGCCTTGCAAGTAACAGTTCACCAGCTTCATTCCCTTTCATTCACCAGCCGGCTCTCCGTGGAAAATGATTTACGTTCCACAGAGAGGAAACCACCACCAGGGACTACGGAGACAACTCAAGTATCTCCTCACTTTGTCCACTCTCGAAAATGGCGTGCTCCAGGAGTCAGGGTCAGGTTGACTCTTTTTAGGCCAAAGATGGTCTCTCCTGTCTCTCAAAACCAGGTGTGAAATGTCCCTTCTACTTGGAGGCACCTCTAATTAGCAACAAAACCCGCATATGTATGAAATATACTTAATATATATAAAGTAATCCCATTAACATACTTGATAGTATTCCACCAGATTTTCAGTACTTATTATCCCACTGGTATTGTTTTTCTGTGGCGGGGGTGTGTGGCGGGGGGGGGGGGGGCTTGCGCGCACGCATGCATACATGCATTTGTGCCTCTTAGACTGGAAACTCTCTAGAGGCAAGTGTTTTCTACTCCACAGGGTAAGCCCATGGGGCTGACACAGAGGTATCTGTATACAAGGTATCATTCCACACAGTAAGTCTGGGTCTTAAAGAGGGACAAATGGCAATAGGAGCACATGGAAAGAGCAATTAGTTGTGATCAGGGGAGGTGAGTAGCATCTCCAAAGATTTCAGTAGGTGGCAAGAGTGGAAGGGCCTCCCAAGTAGGGGAAGTGAGACTCCAGGAGCAGGTGGAAAGGAGGAGCTTGTGGGAGCCTCAGAGGAGGCAACATTCAGTTATCTTGTTGATCAGGAGCAGGCTGAGACTCCCTGGAGGTTGGAGGGCAGTGTATCTATTTCCTTCTTTATTTTCCTTACCAACCTGTCATTGGGAACCTCTGACTCTTCTCCAGAGATCATTAGCCACCCCCCACCCCCCGTACAACCCCCACTGGAACAGGGTTGGGAGGGGACTTGTTCAAAGACAAGACACTAGGGATTCCTCATCCAATATACACGTTACCATCAGAACATGATGTTCTGATGGTACTGGCATTACAATATTTTTGTTCCCATGATGGTAAATGCCCAGGTGATGATCAGACTAATTAGGAGAAACAAACACAGGACTTGGCCACACTTGAAATTTTGTGCCTTTCCTGGTAAAAATTCAAAGCATTTGCCTGAATGGTAAAGCTGGTCCTAGAACTCAGAGATCAGGTGAGTTGTCAGTGGCTTCTGCTGGTTCCTTGGGCTGAGCTGACAACATCTGAGATGCGTGTCTCCTACTAGGAGGCCCTGAGTGCCTCCCAGTGAGCAAGCCAATCTAATGTTAAGTTGGATTGCCTGTCAAAGCCTGTCCCCAAAATGTTTTACAGTGCCTAAGAAGTCCATGAGACAGCTTTGGATAGTCTGGGGCAATGACACTTGCAGGACCCTATCTGTGTCTCTTTCCAGGCAGTTGAGTTACTTTTTCTTTTTCTTCCTGCCTCTCCCCTATCAGTGTATCAAAAGTTATGGGGCGCCTGAGTGGCTCAGTCGGTTAAGCATCTGCCTTCAGCTCAGGTCATGATCCCAGGGCCCTGGGATGGAGCCCCGCATCGGGCTTACTGCTCAGCGGAGAGCCTGCTTCTCCCTCTCCCTCTGCCTGCCACTCTGACTATCTGTGCTCTCTCTCTATCTCTCTGTCAAATTAATAAATGAAATCTTTTTTTTTTT
>NC_138379.1:81517566-81577454 GCF_054177405.1 Leptonychotes weddellii | reverse complement strand
TTCAGTCTCACACGAGTCTCCCATGTTAGTCCTACTACTCTTCCTTCCACTTGTTACTTAGATCCCTAGCACTTATGTCATTCTGTCTTACAGTCTAGCTGGTTGTTTATGTTTGCTTGTCCCACTCACCAGGAAGCTGCTTAAGAGTGGGAACCCTATCAGGGCGCCTGGGTGGCTTGGTCAGTTAAATGTCTGACTTCCGCTCAGGTCATGATCTTGGGGTCCTGGGATCAAGCCCCATGTTGGGCTCCCTACTCAGCGGACTTCCTCCCTGTCCCCCTCCCCCTTCTCCACCCCCTGCTCGTGCTCGTTGAGTGTACAGATTACTAAAAAAAAAAAAATTAATAAACTAAAAAAAAAAAATGCTAGGAATCTTCCATGATTTTTGGCGTCCAGTGATGATGCTTGGGCAAGGCTATAGCAAGGCTAGTCCATCACCAACCATCTCCTCATCATTCCTTACAGTGAATTCTTAGCATCCCAGGCTACCCCACTGCCTCCTCTGGTTCAGGCACTCTGTTGCTGACCTGCCATATCCTGCCTAGCTCTGCAGCCCCACACTTTAGAAGACATTGTTTATTCCCAGGTACTCATTCCTTGGACTACTGACTGGATTGGGAGAGAGATTAATACCTTCCCTGTTACCTGTCTGGGTGCTGAACACTTTGCCATATGTAGCTGGAGAAGAAGGGTCTCTTGGGGAATGGGGGTTCCTTTGAATCCTGATGCAAGAGTTCCCTCCCCTCCCTTCAGAAGAAAATGACAAGCCCCTGTCCTATAGAGATGGTATCTACTCCCTCAAATCTAGGAAAAGGGATGGATCCTGAGGCCAGAGTGTACCTATAGCATCATTTTGTGTGTGCTTGTTGGGATATCACATATTTGGATGGCATCACATAATTTGGCTGAATCTATTGATAGCTCACTGCTACACTGCCAGCTCCCTTCTCATTACCGCCTCTTCTACACGTGCTCCATAGGCAGGAGCTGTTACTATGGAAATACATTATTTTTAAAAACAGAAGCAGCCCCAGGCTTGGGAAATATCTCCAGAACAAACCCACAGGAGCAAGAAGGTTAATAGGGTGTTCCTGAATCCTAGCTCCTAGTGGAAGGGGGGTGGTGGTGGTGGACGGGGCTTAATATTCCATGTTCTATTCTCAGACTATACCAGGTTCAGGTTCTTTCTGGTCGGTGTCTCCTGGACCTCTGTCAGGCACTTCTGTCTAGGAGGGATGCTCTGCACCTACTCACCCAGGGCCTAGCTTAGGCCAAGAAATGGGAACCAAAGAAGGTGCTGAGCCTGGGGGTGTTGGGAGAAGGGGGCGACGCTATCCACGGGGTTCGGGTCCTTCTTAACCCCACATGCGTCCAAACTATAGAAATCTAAGCTGCGCAGGGGAAATCAGAGGCGGTATCTCAAGTGATTGAAGTTACTCTCGGCTGTGAGCTCAGGGGAAGGGGTGTATCCCACTTTCAGTTTGGGGCGGGGTGGTCAAAGATCCCGCCTATTTTCAACCCCGGAACCTCCTCCCCTCTGTGTCGTCCTCCCGCCCTCCTCTAAGCTCCTGGAGCCCCGGGCTCGCCAAGCTCCGCCCAACGCGGGTGCGGCTCCTTTAAGGGCGGGTGGGGGCGGGGCGCCGGCCGTGTTGTCAGTGTCAGCTTTGCGCACGCAGCCCTTCCGGAGCCGGTGCCGGTCCGCGAGCCCCCACGTCTCTGCAGACGAGTCCCCGCCCGGGTCCGGTAGGGCCCGCGCCGTGGGAGGAGTCGGGCGCTGGCCGGAGACTAACCCAGGTCAGACTGCCGGACTAACCAAGGAGGGAACCGGACCGCGCAGAGAGGGACCCCGGCGTCGCGACCCCCGAGGACTCCTCTCATCGATCTGTGGCACCCGCTAGTTCCGGACACCCAGCCCCGCAGAGCCCCCAAGCCCGCGCGCCCAGCCCCGGGGGAGCCCGCCCCCGCCCCGCGGCCAGCCCGGGCCATGCTCCCCCGGGGCAGCGGCTGAGCCCGAGCCGGGGCCCGGACCGGAGCCCGCGCGGAGCATGGATCCGGGCTGGGGGCAGCAGGACGTGGGCTGGGCGGCCCTGCTGATCCTCTTCGCCGCCTCGCTGCTCACGGTGTTTGGCTGGCTGCTACAGTATGCCCGGGGCTTGTGGCAGGCGCGGGCCCGCGGGGGCCGGGGGCAGGGACCCGCCTTAGCTGCCGAGCCCGCGGGCTCCCCGCGGGAGCTGGGCGTGTGGCGCTCGCTGCTGCGGCTGCGGCCGACTCGGGCCGGTGCCCCCGAGGAGCCAGGCGTCCGGGGCCTCCTGGCGTCGCTCTTCGCCTTCAAGTCCTTCCGAGAGAACTGGCAACGGGCTTGGGTGCGAGCGCTGAACGAGCAGGCCTGCAGGGACGGGGTGAGTTGGACAGGAGCACCTAAGTGGTCCCCTCACTCAACCTTTCCTTATGCCTGGAGGGCCGGGTGGGGGTGGGGATCAACTGGAGAACCCTATGGTTATGGCTTCTCTTCTCCTCCGGGATTAGAGAAAAGGGTGCAGGTGGGGCTGGAGGTTGTACAAATCTAGCTGTGTCCCAAATTCTCTATTCTGTGGTGGAGGTATTCTCTGGTTCCAAACCCAAGCACAAGTTGCTGTTCTCATAGCAACGCTAATCCCTGGGCCTGAGGGCACTTCCGTGTAGCCTGGGTGCTGGTTGTGTTGGAGGAACGGGGATAGAAGGGAAACAGGTGCACCTGCAGAAGGAATTTGCCTGGTCCTCATGCCACCACACCCAGTTAACATTTCATGCCCCGTATACCTGGTTTGACCAGGCAGATAGATTCCCAAGGAGCCTGAATTACCACCACCACCCCCAAGCCCTTAGTAATTTCACTGATACAGACTAACACATCCTTCTTTTTGCTGACCTGCAGCAGATATATTGTGGAAAAGTTGTTAAGGTGGAGAGCAGATTAATAGTCCATGCCCTTCTCAGTAGGTGAGCCTGGAGCTGCCCCTTGAGGGTCAGTCACAAACCAGCCCAGCCTACTTCCTCCCATTGCACCATGGGCATCTGGTCTCCCAGGAAGTAGGGCAGGAAGCGTGGTCATAAGACTGAGGTGGGGTGGGAGGTAGAGGCCTCCTTGTCATGGGGCCCTCTACCATCCTGGCCCAGTGATCTCTCTTCGCCCTCACTGCCTATCAGCCCCCTGCCCAGAGGGTTCTCCAGCTCTAGCTCCCACTAGGACTTTATTAGCTCCCCAGATGCCTGGAAGCAGAAGTGGCCACACAAGAAGTTGCTCAGTCTCCTCTGTCCAGCTAGCCAGCAGAAAGCCAGATGGCATCTGTCAGTCTACACCTTGAACTCATCCCTCCACCCAGTTCTTCCTGTACCTTGTCCCTAGGTCAGGAGCAACTCCTTGGGACAGCTGACTCAGCTGGACATTGGCCTCCCTTGCAAGGGGTGGGGAGATTGGGGTTCCAAGCATCCATCTCCCCATCTCCCTGGGCCTGGCCTTCAAATAAGCCAATGACAGGAGCAGAGAAGTTGGTATTCCCTGGTTTGCCAGGCACACGAGCCCTGTGAATTTATTTCCTCCCATCCCAAGACCCAAGGAAGGGCTGCCAGCTCAATTTGTGCCCCCTCCCCAATTCTTCTTCCCATCCTGCTCTCTGGATGGGGCTTCAGTAGGCTGTTTTCACTGCTGTGTAAGAATTAGGAAGCTCTTTCAAGACCTAAGCTAAGCAGCTTTCTGCTGCCTAATACCACCCTGCTATCTGCCTTGAGGAATTAGCGAGGCCCCTGGACCCTTGAGCCCTCTGAGCTTGCTTTTCTTCCCAGTCCCTCTGGGAAGGTTCCCCAAGGCCATGCTGAGCTAGTCTTCAACCCCAACAATATGAATAGGGTCATACCCTTGATTCTCCGCATCCTATTTATCCGGAAGAAGCCTTAGCCTCATTTCTTCAGCTCTTGTCTTGAATAAGTGGCCCTGCTGCTTTTACCCTTAGCTCAGCCATGTCGCTCTCTCCCCAGTTATATGTATGTACCAACCAACACCTTTATGATCTTTTTTCTATGCACTCCTTTCTTTGGGGGTAGGTTGGGGGATGAAGAGGAAGGTGAGGGGAGAAGAGGGAGGCTCCTGGTAATTCCAGGAGAAATCTAGGGTCTTCCGCTCAAGGTGATCTGATCTTTGAGGTGATCTAGCAACTGCAGGCCCCAGAGGGGTGTGGTTCTAGGGGAACACTTCCTGTCCTAAAGCCCTGAGCCAAGGAGGGGCCAGAAGCCAGCCTGCAGCTGAGGCCTCCGCAGTGCCAGGGCCCAGCCAGCAACTGAGCAGGCCAGCCCTGTGGGGGGCAGCTCCAGAGACCTGATCCTGTGTCCACATTACTCCCTCAGAGTTCCATCCAAATCACCTTTGAGGAGGTGCCCCAAGTCCCACCCAGAGCCAGCATTAGTCATGTGACCTGCATAGACCAATCGGACCGCACCATGGTAAGGGTTTGATGGGCACTGCCTTCTACAGGGCCTGAGGCGGGCTGGTCCCAAGAGTTCCTTTTAGTCTGAGGGCTCTTGACCTGGAGTCTCTGAATGCCTTCAGGGTCCAAGGACTGGCTTCGGGAGGTCTGAGAATCGCATTCAAGTTACATGCGAAATGTAGCACATGTGTGTATATCTCCATTTTTCTGGAGAGAGGAGTCTTGGCTTTTACTTAATTCTTCTATGGGCTTGTGACCCCAAAGAAGTGAAGTCTCAAGGAAAAGAGAGTGGGGAGGGGTCTTTTTTTTTTTTTTTTTAAGATTTTATTTATTTATTTGAG
This sequence comes from Leptonychotes weddellii, assembly GCF_054177405.1. Lineage (NCBI taxonomy): Eukaryota > Metazoa > Chordata > Mammalia > Carnivora > Phocidae > Leptonychotes > Leptonychotes weddellii. Next base: position 81,572,653 of record NC_138379.1, on the reverse strand, counting down.
AGAGAGAGAATGAGAGAGAACACATGAGAGGGGGGGAGGGTCAGAGGGAGAAGCAGACTCCCTGCAGAGCAGGGAGCCCGATGCGGGACTCGATCCAGGAACTCCAGGATCATGACCTGAGCCGAAGGCAGTCGCTTAACCAACTGAGCCACCCAGGCGCCCGGGGAGGGGTCTTTATACGGCAGAGCAAAGCAGGGTTGAGCCCCCGTCCTCCGCGCCTGACCCTCCTTGCCTCCGTGCCTCGCCGGTCTCAGGTGCTGCGTTGCCAGCTCTCTGCTGAGGAGGTGATGTTCCCAGTCTCTGTGACCCAGCAGTCCCCCGCTGCCGTCTCCATGGAGACCTACTACGTCACTCTGACACTGCCATCAACACAGGTGGAGGGGGATGTGGGAAACCAGGTGGGCAGGGGGCGGTTCAAGGCCTCAGCCTTGCAGCTGGGTTCCTCTCTGGGACGGAATTGGGGAAGGGAGGGTCCTGGGGAATAGGGAGTCGTTGGAGGCATGAGGCAAGTCCCCCTAGCCCCTTTGTCTGTCCCCCGCAGTTGGAAGTCAGCCTGGAGGAAATCCCTGACGAGGGCCTGCTCGTGTCCTGGGCCTTTACTGATCGCCCAGACCTCAGCCTGACGGTGCTTCCCAAGCTGCAGGCCAGGGAGGTAAGGGGGCAGGGCGGGGAGGAAGAGGCAGAGCAGGGAGGCAATGCAGAGCTGGGGGCCCCACCTCTTCGTTCTCCTCTGCTGTGCAGAGAGGTGAGGAGCAAGTGGAGCTCTCCACCATTGAAGAATTGATTGAGGACACCATTGTCGGCACCCAGCCGGCCATGATGGTCAACCTCAGGGCTTGCTCTGCGCCTGGAGGCCCGGTAAGTAGGCCCTCAAAGCAAACAGTTTGTAAGCGGAACGTCCCCAGTGGGCTAGGTTGGGATTCTTGTTTTTTTTACCTCCTTCTGCTCTTAGGTACCCAGTGAGAAGCCACCCACGGTGCCCCAGGAACAGCCAGCCATCTCCAGGCCTACCCGGTTATTCCTCCGGCAGCTTCGAGCGTCTCACCTGGGAAGTGAGTTGGAAGGTGAGAGCCAGAAGCAGCTGGGGGACTGCCAAGGCTATGGGTGCAGGCGCTCCCTGCCCTTCTGCCACGGGTGTGGCTTCATTATTCCTCAGTGGCTTCCCATCTTTGATCTGGGCATCGCCTAATTCCTGGTTCCCGCCCAGGTACTGGGGGACTGTGCTGTGTAGCTGAGCTCGACAACCCGCTGCAACAGAAGTGGACCAAGCCCATGAACGCTGGTCCCGAGGTGGAGTGGACTGAGGACCTGGCCCTGTAAGGAGTGACTCCTCCATTCCCACCCCTGCTCTCATGGGCAGACTGAGGATCAAACCCTTCCAGCATAGCCCTGGCATGAATCAGCTCTACTCTCAGTAAACTCTTATGTGAGCCCTGATTGTATGCCAGGCCCTGGCCCAGGTCCTGAGGATACAAACATGACCAAGATACACCCCCACCCCTGAGTTGATTGCAGGCTCCAGGCAGAGACAGAGGTACATTAAAAAGATGGGATAAGGGCTCCAGTCAAGATTTACACAAGGTGCCGTGGGCATGCTTAGGTGGGGGAGATGAATTCCCATGGGGAAATAAAGATCGGAGTAGGCTTCATAGAGGAGGTGGTGTTTAAACCACCCCTTACAGCAAGAATAGGATTTCAACAGTGTGACAGAAAAGTGTTTTTGGCAGAGGAAACAGCTTGAGCAAAGGAAAAGGGGTGGTTTGACATAGAGAGAGAGACAAGGAGGGCAAGACTGGGGAGGATCCATGCCCAGCATGCCGAGCAGAGCCCTATCCCATTCTCTTGGGAAGAGAGAGTATTTGTTTGTTTAATTTTTTAAAGTCTTATTTATTTAAATAATCTCTACACCCAACGCGGGGCTCCAACTCATGACCCTGACGTCAGGAGTCACGTGCTCTTCCAGCTGAGCTGGCCAGGTGCCCCAGGAAGAGAGAGTATTTGGGGGGCAGGAGTTTGATTGGAGCCCTCATTCCATTTTATTTATGTACATCTCTCTTTGCCTCTGGCCTATGGTCAGTTCGAGGGTGGGTGTGGTTTGCTAATCTTCCCCCTCCCTGCCCCACCTCCTCCTGGCCACAGGGATCTGGGCCCCCAGAGCCGGGAGCTGAGCCTCAAAGTACTGAGGAGCAACAGCTGTGGAGACGGTGAGTATGGGGCAGGAAGGAGCACCTCTGGGTGGGTGCTAAGTGGGGCCTGGTCATGGGCCCAGCTCACAGTGCTGTCCCTTTCCCCAGCTGAACTCTTGGGCCAGATCACACTGTCTGTGGGGCCCCCTTCCAGACCTCTCTCCCGAAGACAAGTATGCCCACTCGCCCCTGGGCCAGGGAAGGCCCTGGGACCAGCGGCCACCATGGCAGTAGAGGTGAGAAGCTGAGCCTAGGGGGAAGAGGGGAGGACACTGGAGAAGGGCAGTCTTTGAGGCCCGCCTCTTTGCTCTTCCTCTCCCTCGGCAGCTTCAGTATGAGGAGGGCTCCCCCCGGAACCTGGGCACCCCCACTCCCTCCACTCCACGCCCCAGCATCACACCCACCAAGAAGATCGAGTTAGACCGGACCATCATGCCTGATGGCACCATTGTGACCACAGTCACCACCGTCCAGTCCCGGCCCCGTGTAGAAGGGAAACCAGGTAAAGAGAAGGGAGCCCAGTCCCAGCCAGGGGCCCCTGGCTGCAGACCCGTGTGGGACAGGGAAGGGCAAGGGAAGCCCTAATTCTAGCTCCTCCTGTTTTCCAGCCACAACTTGCTCATCATCTCTGTCTCTCAGGCCTCCCCTTACATCCCTCCTCTTCCCCACTGTTCCTCTCCCGCTGCGATCCTGGGGATCCTGGGTCTTCTGGGCCTTCTGGGCCCTCCTGCTGGACTCTCGCCCTTCCACCTCCCGCGTTCCCCGGTGACTTTTCACAGGTCTCCTGCCGGCCCTTTCCGCGGCCCCAACTGCCTACTTGTCCCTCCCTCTACCCTCAACCTTCTAGCACCTTTGGGATCCACCAACAAAACCAGTGGCCTCTGTGATACTTCTCTCACTCCTGGGGGCCCTCCATGACATTCCTCCCATCTCTGGGGGGTCCCACAGGGTTCCCCCTTCCCCCAGGGGACCCTTGTGCCATCTCTGGGCACTCTCAGCATCTTCATGGCTTCTCCCCACACCCTGGGTGGGCCCCATGGCACTTCCCCGCACTCCCATTGGTGTCCTGTGGTGTCGTTTTGCCCCCCTGGCATCTTATTAATCACCTGTGTGATTGTCCCTTAGTCACCTCTGCCCTCTGAGTCAGCCAAAGCCTGCATCTCAGTAAAGACAATAGGGGGTGGGGGCCACTTTAAGGCATCTCCCAGCTCACTGACCCTCCCCCACCCACCAGACTCCCCCTCCCGCTCCCCGTCCAAGGTGGAGGTGACCGAGAAGACGACAACTGTGCTGAGTGAGAGCAGTGGCCCCAGCAGTGCTTCCCACAGCAGCAGCCGTGAGTGGGGGACCGGGAAGTGTGAGTGTCGGTGGGCACGGGGGCCCCAGAGTCAAAACACCATTTTGTGTGGGACCCAGGAGCCAGGGAGGAGTCAGGTTATCCACCATCTGTACCCCCCAGCAGGGGAGAGCCACCTTTCCAACGGCTTGGACCCTGTAGCAGAGACAGCGATTCGTCAGCTCACTGAGCCCAGCGGGCGGGCAGCCAAAAAGACACCCACCAAGCGTAGCACTCTTATCATCTCTGGCGTTTCCAAGGTAACATGGCTCTGAGGAGAGGAGCTGGGATAGGGAGAAAGCCCTGATGGGTCACTCCTGCCCATTAAAACGTGTTCCTCCTGCCAGGTGCCCATTGCTCAGGACGAGTTGGCACTGTCTCTGGGCTATGCGGCATCCCTGGACGCCTCAATGCAGGATGATGCAGGAACCAGTGGAGGTCCCTCCTCACCGCCCTCAGACCCACCAGCCATGTCCCCAGGACCCCTCGATGCCCTCTCCAGCCCCACCAGCGTCCAGGAAGCAGATGAGACAACACGTTCGGACATTTCTGAGAGGCCATCTGTGGATGACGTTGAGTCGGAAACAGGGTCTACTGGTGCGCTGGAGACCCGCAGCCTCAAGGATCACAAAGGTGGGGAGATATTGGCAGCACCCCCTCCCCTTCTTTTATGCCCAGTATCAGGACCTGGGTCTTACTGGACACCCCAGGGAATGGGATTCTCAACCCAGTTTGCCTTCTCCTTCCTCCGCTGAGGGATCCCCAGATTTCCCAGCCTGTTTCAGCCAAGACAAAGTGGAGAAGGAGAACTTACTGCCTAGGGTCCTGGCCTGGATCTGACAGACACCAGTGACAGGGAGGGATGCCAGAGTATTTCCCTTAACTTCCACTTTTCTTCCTTCCTAGGTCTAAGCATATATCTTCTTTCCTATTGTCTTTTTTTTTTTTTTTCTTTATCCCCCTTCCATCTGTGCTCTCTTCCTTATGAGTATAAGAAATCCTACCCTGGGTCAACTCTAGGAGTGTCCTTCTAGCAGCGACATGGCTGGCCCATGGATAGTCGTGGTGCTTTTCTAACTTTTAAAGATGAGGGGCTTGCCCCCACACATCTTTATCTCTCTGCCAATGAGTCTATCAACCACAAATGTATTTAACTGTGACTTAAGCCTGCATCACTTCTTGGGATAATGAGATTCCTAAGTCCAAAGCCTGCTGTGTAAGCACTTTTCTCATTATGTTGGTCCTGAATTTACCTCCTTGAGGTTTTCTAGCTGCCCTGCTTCCGGCTCACACCCTGGAATTTGGTCAACGAGTCCGTGCCCACTCACCTTGTCCTTCCATGATTTTAGGTGCCCTTAGGAATCCCCTCCGCTCAGCCTTTGTCTTTCTGTAGTAAAGAGGCCCAGTTGTCAGTCTGGCCTCGCAGAGCAACAACCCCGTGACGTTGCTGCTCAGCGGCGGTCAGGAGTGCACACAATCCCATGAGCACCGCCATTTTTTCCTCAGGAAAGATAAAAGGCATGTTTTTTCTCTACTTTCTTTCCTAAGGAAGCCTGGCTTTTAGACAAAGGAACTGGTTCTGTTCTGTATCTTCAACCCCTCCTCGCTTGGTCCTTTCTCTGCTCCCCACCTCATCCCATGCCGTGCCCCTCTCTCTGCCTCAGCCTCCCCTCTCGCCCCACAGTGAGTTTCCTGCGCAGTGGCACAAAGCTTATCTTCCGCCGGAGGCCTCGACAGAAGGAAGCTGGTCTGAGCCAATCACACGATGACCTCTCCAACACGGCAGCCACACCCAGTGTCCGAAAGAAGGCTGGCAGCTTTTCTCGCCGCCTTATCAAGCGCTTTTCCTTCAAATCCAAACCCAAGGCCAATGGCAATCCCAGCCCCCAGCTCTGAGGGCCCTTCCCACCTCCTGAGCTAGGAGAGGGCAGGAGTCCTCTCAGCCCACCCCCCACATCCTCTTCCATTCCCCTTCCTGGATTCCCAACAGCCTGGGCCAGGGAAGCCCTCTGGGTTCCAGGAAGCCCTGTCCACCCTGGGCTGTGGGGCCAGTTGGAAGGGTACTTGCAACGGGAAGCATGACAGAGGCGGGCACCCGTTGCTGAGGACACAGAAGAGGGAGTGGGTGGCTGGGAGTAAGAGGAGGGCTCTGTCCTGGCACGTGTGGGCATTTCTCAGAACCGGTTGCCTGCTGTTGACATTGGCCCCTCAGAGGAGTCCCAGGGTGCTCAGCTCCTCAGCTGGTCCTTCCTCCCCTATTTATTCTCTTTTCTATTTATATGTGTGGTCCAGGACCCTCAGTGAACAGATGAGAGAGGGCATCTCTCCCAGGTGACCCTTCTTTCCTGTCCCAGGAGGGTAGGCAATTAATTCCCTTTGGGACAGGACTCCCATGTCTCCCTCAGGTCCCCACTCCGACCAGCACCAGTGTCTGCCTCTGGGGACATTGGCAGCTCACAGAAAGCCCGGGCCGGTGCCCTGGATGGGGGGCAGGTACTCCCCACCTCCCTGCCTCCCCTCCTGCTCCTCATCCCTCCCTCCCCTTTATTACTGTTTTTGTACTTGATGCCTTCTCCGTGAGCAGTGGCTCTGTCAGAAGGAGGGAGCCAGGAGCTGGATGGAAGCCTTCCCCAGAGAAATGGCTTTCAGGGGCTTTATTAAAGACTGTGATGATGATGGAGCACGAGCAGGGCTACACCTCTGTGTGTTGGGAGATGATGATGTCCATTGCTGTGTGATGGCTTGGAATTTAATTTATTAAATTAAAGTCAAATTGGAGTTTATAAACTGGACAACTGGTTATCCTTTGAAAGGTGAGTGAGCAGCAAGGCTGGGGCGTTGGTGGGGTGGGAGGATCAGAGACGGGCCCAGATAGTGAGATGGGGTAAACGACACACATATTGGGTCTGCTGAGAAGTTCCTGCAGGGAAGAAGGGACAAATAGAGAGAGAATGGGAGAACGAGGCTTTGAAGGGTGAAGTCATAGCAAAAAACGTCCATCAGAGAAAAAAGCCATCTTCATTCCCCTTTCTTGAATAGGCTGCTCCTTCCAGGATATAACAGAGTCCTAAGCATGGATTCTGGATCTAGATGGCCTAGATTTGAGTCTCAGCTCCTCTAATTACCTGTGTGACCTTGGGCAAGTTACGTTACCACAGAGTGCCTCAGTTTTTTCATCTGTAAAATGGGAACTGTGATAGTAGCTATGACTTGGTTGTGGCTGAGAAGTAAATGCATGAAGTGCTTACAGTTCTGCTGGCATATGGTCAGTGCTGAATAAGTGCTAACTATTGCCTCAGAATTCCGAGACAGATTGGGAGGGGGAAGTTTTAAAAGGGTTTCAACATACTGAAAAGTCTTTCATTCCTAAATGTGGACAAGTTTCAGGGAGTTATGTATACTAGCAAAATCTACACCCTGGTTCCTGTTCTCTGGGACCTGACCCAGGATTTGAACCAGGTAAGCTGCAGCAGGATGTCAGACAGCCCTGGACTAGGGACAGAAAGCCACAGACACACCAAGTGACCTGGGGACAGACCACTTCTCCTTTCTGGACCTCCACTTCCTCATCCCTAAAATGGAGAGTGGCCTAGATAATCATTCAGGTCACGTCCAGCCTCGCCATTCTGACTAACTTACATCATAGGGGGTTTAGGGCACATGCCTTTGGGTAGGCAGCATGGAACTGTCGATATTTTGCATGTCCTGTCCATACTAGTCACAGAATATAGGATTTTTATTTATATTTATTTATTTCTTTGAGAGAGAGAGCACACCAGTAGGGTGAGGGGCAGAGGGAGAAGCAGACTCCCCGCTGAGCAGGGAGCCCAATGTGGGGCTCAGTCCTGGGACTTGCCCTGAGCTGAAGGCAGACACTTAACCAACTGAGCCACCCAGGTGCCCCCGAATATAGGATATTTAGTAAGTGGCAGAGTATGGATATTTGGTTAATTTGTATATAGTGATATGCTCAACTCTAGGTCATGAAAACTCAAGAGATTTACCAAGCTGTTTCCCTTGATCTAAGAAGTGCAACTCTTAATAGCTCACAGAGGAGCAGCTTATTTACCAAGATGCCAAGATAGCCAAACACACTGAGCTCGAAATTTTACAAGAAACTTTTGTTGATGGGAGGGCAAGTGTTCAGATTCCCACTGGATCTGTGGATTGAGTGGATGGTAACTGGAAGTTGTACTCAGCTTCTAGTGCTGAGCTGCCCAGAGCTCAATGGAATCACACAGTTTATGGTAAAGAACCGGATCACATTTCAAACACAGGTTGTCTTTTTTTTTTTTAATGAATGTATAAGAAATACAAAAGATTATTTGATCAACTTTATCCATTTTACACTTTGAGAAGAGAGCCACAGCTTTTGATGAGTGTGAATTATGCTTTAAGTCTTTGTGGCAGCTTTTAAAAAACAAATCTCAGGATGTGTCTGAATTATCCAACCAAAATTGTAGCTTGTTTTCAAGAGAAGCAGATTGAGATGGAAGTAGATAAGCTAGACAGCAAGATGTGGTCTCAAGTTTTGGAGACGTGTGGATCCCAGAGCTATCCTGAAATTTTTGCCCTGTAAAAATTGTTTTGAGTCTACATAGCTCTGTGAATGAAATTTTTCCTCATGAAATTGCTAAATTAAGGCTAAGAACCATCTTCAGTGGTGTAAATCTGAATTAAAAGGTTGGCATTTTGTGTATTAACTATCTGTGCTTTTGAAGGAATGAAGTTGATAAAATATATTTTTGTTACTTCTGAATTATATTTTAAAAAGCCGATTTTAAAGGGGCGCCTGGGTGGCTCACTCGTTAAGCGGCTGCCTTCGGCTCAGGTCATGATCCCAGGGTCCTGGGATCAAGCCCTGCATCGGGCTCCCTGCTCCGCGGAAAGCCTGCTTCTCCCTCCCTACTCCCCCTGCTTGTGTTCCCTCTCTCTCTGTCAAATAAATAAATAAAATCTTTAAAAAAAAAACAATTTTAATATAGGGACAACGCTATAATCCACTGTTAGTAACAAACTTCATGCACAAATTTTTTTTTATGCACAAATTTCCGCATTTACTCTGACTTTATTTTTAAGTGTCTTTTATTTATATTGAACATTTAATGTGTTTTCTGATTATATGAATCATATAGGCTTATTTTAGGTTAGAAAATATAGAAAAATGTAACAAAATAAATCTCAAGCCCAATGAACTTTACTAAGGTACATTATTTAACAATGTAAGACAAATACGTCTTGAACCCTTAATGTTTCAACCGCTAGGCTAAGTGATGGAGTCATGAAGGTGAAGAGCACATACAATCCCTGCCCTCCCTTACTGGAAGACTTCTTGGGAAAAGAAGCATCTTCACTGAGACGAGAAGAATAAGTAGGAGTCAATCAAATACATGTCAGAGGGGGTCAAGGGGGAAGACGGCACCAGGCAGAGGAAACAGCAAGTACAAGGCAGGAAAGGTTAAAAGGTGGCTAGGTGTGGTGGAGAAACTGCAAGAAACTCTGGGCTGGAGAGCAGAAAGTGAGGGCAAGAAGTACTAAAGACACGGTTGAAGTATACAGGACTCAGATATTGAAGGGTCTAGAAAGCCTCAGTATGGTTTGGGGTTTTTGCCTCGAGGCCACAGAAGGCGTTGACGCGTTGAAACCGGGGTGGTGGTTTAATCAGATCTCCGTGGGCAATGTCTTGGAGGGAAGCAAGAGTGCATACAAGGGAACCAGATAGTGTAGACATCGGGCTGGGCGTCGTTAATAGACTAGCGAGGGGGCGGCGAAGGATGGGGGGTGAATTTGAGAGCTCCTATGTTTAAGGAGGTAAAATTCACAGGACTTGGCGGAGGATCGTAGGTAACGGATGAGGGAGGAATCAGGGAGGACTACCGGGTTTCCGACTTAAAGGAGGGGATGGATAACATGGCTGGGTTCACTGAGCCTCGGAAGAGGAGAGGTGGTGGCGGAACGAGAAGATGGCACAGGAATACCGATATTTAAGAAATCAGAGTAAGAGGGTGAAGGAGAGAGGTAGGACTCGAGTTTGGGTCGGGAGGGGCGGACAGCTCCGCGCACGCAGCCTTGCGCGCAGCTGCCACCGCCTCCCGCTCCTCCTCCCTGCGCTCGCTGACAGCTAACGCAGTAAGCCGCGCGAGGAAGGAGAGACCCCACTCGGCACTCAGCTCGAGCCCCGCGCAGGCCCAGTGGGTGCCGAGCGCGGAGCCTGCGCAGTTGAGGGAATTCGGGGCCTTGGGATCCCAGTCCCCGCCTCGCCTAGAACCCCGCGGCGCCAGCAACGCTACCTTCCCCGTAGCCCGCCGGTCCTCACTCCCGCCCCTTCCGTATTTTGGTCGCGCGCGGGTTCCGTCAGTCGCAGCGGCCATTGGCTGTTAGAGGGATCCGAGAGTGGCGATTGGCTCTCGCTGGCCGTCGCTCAAGCGCCCTTCCGGAGATGGTCCGAGGTGGGAAGAGTTGGAGAGAGCCGGCAGCCGAGGGACGGTAAGCTGGGCTCCGGGCTTGGTAGGGGCAGCGTCGGGGTGCGCTCTGAGCAGGCTGCCGGGGCCAGGCTCTTCTCTAGTCACCTCGACGAGGCTTCCTCTGGCAGCTCGGCCACGTCGGTCTGCCTGGCGCCTGCAGTGCCCCCGGCCCCTGACCCCGACTCGAACCTCCCTGCTTTCTCGTCTGGGGCTTCGCTGCTGCTGAGACATGGTCACCGCCATGCCTTAGTGGGAGAAGGACTCCGGGAAGTCTGCGGGGCTGTGAGGGAGAGGTTTTACCTGCCGGGACGGTCTCCTCTTCGAATTCTACCCGTGTTTCAGGGGCCCGGGCCCCGCCGCTTAGGGCAAGTCTTCCCCGCTTCGCCTATGCACTGGGATTTCTTTCTGTCCTGACTTCCCTCATTGGCGCTTTGTTTTGGCGGTTGTCGTCACACGTCAGTGTCATCTATTCGGTCAAATTGTGAGTCCTTAGGAGGTTCAGGACATAGGTTCCTCTTGAATATCGTTCTGGTTAATTCGGTGCCTTGCGTTAAAATATATACTCTTAAGTATTTGCTGATTGCTTCTTACTATGATTCCAGATGAAAAGAAGTATTAGGAATTCCTCTGGTTGTCCTTTTGTTGACCTTTTTGTAGAATTGTGCTTAGAGCGTCTCACCCTCAGAAGCAAGGATCCAAATAGCTAACACTTGTTGAATTCTGGCGGGGTGTTATGCTAAACGTTTCAATATCCATTATTTAGCTTAGTCCATAAATCAGTTCAGTGAGACAGGCTTAATGATTCCCCTGCTCCATGGGAAACTGAGGCGGAAGTAACTTGCAGGAGGGAAACACAGCTAGTAAATGGGGGCGCTTTTTAACCAGGTTTGTTGAATCCATCACTAGTTGTGATATTAGTATCCCATTTTACATTCAAAAAAACAGGTTCAAAAAAGCTAGGTTATTTATCCGAAAAGTAAAGTAATAAGTTATAGGTTCACTTAAACATTAAAAGAGCCTATATGAGGATGTGCTGGCCCTGAAGTTAGAACTGAACAGAACACAGGCCAGGCTTCTAGGAGCTCACAGTTTATTGGAGGAAGCTGACAGAATAACTACTTATTGAAACATATTTGGGGTATTGTGTATACAGATAGGAGGTCTATAGGGAGGAAGGAATCAGACAAGGAGAGATAAGATGGCAGGTGTAGGAGGAAAACGGAGCCAGACTCCCTGGCTTTGAATTCTGTCTCCATCACTCCCTAGCTTTGTGGCCTTGGGTAAATTACTTAACCTATCAGAGCCCATTACCTCATTTGTGAAGTGGGATAATAATACCTCAATAGGTGGGTTGTTGTATTAATGAGTTTTTATACATAGAGGACACTTAGAACAGTGATTTGCCTACTGTAGATACTTAATGAATGTTATATTGTTCTAGGCAGAGTAAAATAATTGAGACAGGAAACTTGAACCCAGGTTTTCTGACAGCTGGTCCAATGCCCTCTCTAGTATATAAGGTGCCTCACTGTATTCCTTGCCTGCAGAAAGAGGAGTGGTGACCAGATAGTCACTATCCCACAGCTCCCCAGGGTAGAGATAAGCAGGGCGCAGGGAGAGACAGTAAAGAATGCTGGGGGACAACAAAAGAGGGATTCAGGGAGCTTTACCTAAGTTTCAAGTCATTCTAGATATCTAGATACCTAGGTAGTAGCCCACCTCCTGGGCCTTATCCAGTCCAACAACAGGTATATGGGTTTTTTTTTGTTTTTTAAAGATTTTATTTATTTATTTGAGAGAGAGAGAATGAGAGAGAGCACATGAGAGGGGGGAGGGCCAGAGGGAGAAGCAGACTCCTTGCCGAGCAGGGAGCCCGATGCGGGACTCGATCCAGGGACTCCAGGATCATGACCTGAGCCGAAGGCAGTCACTTAACCAACTGAGCCATCCAGGCGCCCAGCAGGTATATGTTTATAGAGTATTTGTGCTCAGCACTGTGCTGCACACAGTATAGGGACACAGATGGGTGTGGTATGGTTCCTGCTCAGAAGCAGCTAATATTGTCCAGTTGGGTGAATGAAAATAGAATACATCAAATGACCGTGGGCAGCATACAAATAGGGTTGAGATTTTCTGGTATTAGCTAGGCCAGCCATAGAACCGAGAGGCAAGAGTAATCTGAGGGGCAGGTAATTTAGGAAGGCTTCCTGGAATGTGATCAGATCCTGACATTGATTGTCTGAAGAGTACAGAGCTCTGTGCTAATGCTGGGAATGGGAAGGGCAGGGGCGATGGTCCCTGCCCTGAGAAGCTCCTAGTCTGAGGGAGACAGATGTTCCATTCCATTGTAACAGCACTAACAAAGCTGTACACAGTGCTCCGGGGACAGCAGGTGGATTTTCCAGCTGTACCTGGATGAATTGGGAAAGGACTCACCAAGGAAGGGACACTGGGCTTGAGGGTAGGTAGAAGTTTCTCAGGCAGAGAGTTTCAGGAGAATGTGATGTGTTTAGGGACAAAGATCACTGAATGAGAGAGGAAGAGGAATGAACGGACGAGAGAGGAAGCCAGAGCAGCAGCGTGGTGTCGACGAGGAAGAGCATGATCTTTGGCTTAGAGTAAGGATGCTCTTAAATCAAATGAAATGAAGTTTGGGAGAGGGCTCGCCACAGGGCTGACACATGGTAGGCCCTCAATTGTGGTAGTTTCCTTACTCAGTTTCTGGAGAAGTACGTTGAGGCTGGTTGGAGAAGAGCCTTGCGTGTGGTTCTATTTGGACTTGATCCTGTAGGCAGGAGAGAGAGGAGGTTTCGGATGTTATGTCTGACTTAGGAAGGCTTTCCCTACTTTTCCTACCCCAACATCATAAAAATAGTCAACATTTTTTTCCTAATAGGGTTCACTGTGAGTCTAGAGCAGCCCAGCAGCCCCATGGACACCTCAGAGTGTCAAAGGTCACTGGCTTCTTCTCAGAGGGGAGGCAGAAGCTGTGGATTAAGAAAGGGTTTCTCTGATAAGCAGGTACATTAGGTTCTTGTACTTGTAGGCATGAAGGATTTCATATATTTTGTATTTTCTCTGTTTTTTTCCCGTCTTGGTATGTGGTATTTTTCAGAGCTCCCACCTCTTTCAGGTAGACCAGTGCCCTGCTCCCTCCCAGGGCCCACCACGGTAGGGGCACCAACCGGGGGGCATCATCCAGGACACTCAAGGGGCAGAGTCAAGGCCCCTGTTAGTGTTCTCTCTTGTCCCCGAACTTTTGCTTTCAGTGTTGTCCTTTTGCTTTCAGTGTTGCTTTCAGTGTTCATGTTCAGAACATAAGGGAAACTGTTCTTTTTTTTTTTTTTTTTTTAAAGATTTTATTTATTTATTCATGACAGACAGAGAGAGAGAGAGAGGCAGAGGGAGAAGCAGGCTCCCGAGGAGCAGGGAGCCCGATGCGGGACTCGATCCCAGGACCCTGAGATCATGACCTGAGCCGAAGGCAGACGCTTAACCATCTGAGCCACCCAGGTGCCCGGGAAACTGTTCTTTGATTGTTCCACAAACTGCTCTTGGAACTGCCTGCGTCAGAACTGGGGTGCTGAGGTGAAAGGACAGATTTCTAGGCTTAACGCCGGGCGTCCTGAATCAGAACCTCTAGAGAAGGGGCTGGAGAACTTTGCATTTGTATGCATATTAAAGATGGAGAACCTGCAGTTTCTTACTCAGCTTTCTTCAACAGATATTTATTATAGGCCTGAGCATGCCTAGCACTGTAAATACCCAAGGTACAGTATCAACTGGATAGATACAGCTTCTTATGTTCAAATGGAATCTGTATTTGACCCTGGAACAAGATGGGGGTTGGGGGTGCCAACCCTCGTGCAGTCAAAAATCCACGTGTAACTTTTTTGTTTTGTTTTGTTTTGTTTTAAAGATTTTACTTATTTGACAGAGAGCAAGAGTGCACAAGCAGGGGGAGCGGCAGGCAGAGGGAGAAGCAGGCTCCCCGCTGAGCAGATAGCCCAACGTGGGGCTCCATCCCAGGACCCTGGGATCATGACTTGAGCTGAACTGAGCCACCCAAGTGCCCCTGTTTTTGTTTTTTTGTTTGTTTGTTTGCTTTTTTAAAGACTTTATTTTTAAGTAATCTCTACACCCAACATGGGGGCTAGAATCTACAACCTTGAGATCAAGGTTACATGCTCCAGGGGCGCCTGGGTGGCTCAGATGGTTAAGCATCTGCCTTCGGCTCAGGTCATGATCTCAGGATCCTGGGATCGAGTCCCACATGGGGCTCCTTGCTTAGCAAGGAGCCTGCTTCTCCCTCTGCCTGTCACTCCCCCTGCTTGTACTCTCCCTCTCTCTCTCTCTGGCAAATAAATAAATAAAATCTTAAAAAAAAAAAAAAAAAGATTGCATGCTCCACCAACTGAACCTGCCAGGAGGCCCCAATGTGTAACTTTTGACTCCCTGAAAACTCAACTATTAATAGCCCTACTGTTGACCGGAAGCCTTACCATTAACATAAACAGTTGATCAACATGTTTTGTATGTTATATGTACTGTGTACTATATTCTTACAATAAAGTGAGCTAGAGAAAAGAAAATGATATTAGGGAAATCATAAGGAAGAGAAAATATGCTTATAGTACTGGACTGTATTTATTGATGCTGTAAGTTTATGTGAACTCTTTATAAGGTGAATCATCTGTCAGTACCTACACCAATATTGTTTTTTTTTTTTAAGATTTTATTTATTTGAGAGAAAGAGAATGGGAGACACAGAGCATGAGAGGGAAGAGGGTCAGAGGGAGAAGCAGACCCCCGGCTGAGCAGGGAGCCTGATGTGGGACTTGATCCCTGGACTCCAGGATCATGACCTGAGCCGAAGGCAGTCGCTTAACCAACTGAGCCACCCAGGCGCCCCATCCAATATTGTTTTATATGAAACAAAACACTGCAGATGTTACACGTACTGCACCCAGTGTGGGGCTTGAACTCATGACCCTGAGGTCAAGAGTTACATGTGCCACCGACTAAGCCAGCCAGGTGCCCCGATAAATTTTAACTTTTTATAATAGATTTGTGTATATTTTTTATGATAGTAAATAATAAATAATGGATAACAAATAGTAAAAAATAAAATAGGCTAGTGTTCTAAAATAGACTAGTATTTATGTATTCATGACATACCTGACTTTTTCTTAATTCTTTATATATGTCTAGACTGCACAGTTCGTCTGCAAATTTTTTCAAATTGTTGCAAATCTCCAAAAAGTTTTCCAGTGTATTCAAAAAGTATTGCAAAACTCTGCATATGAGTGGATCTGCCCACTTCAAATGTCTGTTGTTCAAGGTCACCTGGACATTTTAGTCTAGAGGATGTTAGGGGAGTGGTGAGTAACCACTGGGTAGGTTAGACAAAGGCAGATTGTATGGTGGTTTAAAATTCTGGCGGGGACTTAGGATGGGATGCAGTAAGAGGCAAATTGCTTCTGGGTTCATCCGCAAGCCGTGTGGGTTAGAAAGAATTTGGACTTTGGAGTCAGCCTGACCTAACCCTGCCACACCACTAGTGTCTGGCCTTGAGCAAACCAGTTGACCTCTCCGAACCTGAAGTTCTTATCTGTAAATGAAGTTAAAAATAGTACTTCCCTCATTGGGTGGTGTTGGTAATTCAGTGACATCGTGTAATGTGCTTAATATGGTGCTTGACCTATAGTAGGTGTGAAATTAAAAACAAAGTGTTTTGTTATCCCCATTTCGAAGCTGAGGATGTTCAGGATTAGAAGGGTGAAGTTACTTGGCTACTACGGTCACACAGCTGGTAGGTGGTAGACACAGGAGTCTGGATTTGAAGTCTGTTCCTTGTCCAGGCCATCTCTTTGAACCTGTGCACACTGTTCTGCATCCTACCAGAATAATTGATTCCTTCTCGGCCTGTTGCTCTGAAGCTTCGTGAGAAATCGGCTGTTCAGGTTCTTAGCTCAGTGCCTGGCATGCTCTCAATAACGTTAGTTTGTGTTTTCCTTCACAAGAAGACCAGACAGCTTCCAGGGGTTTGAGGAACTGAGCTGGAGTAGCTGTTTCTCATGGGTCACGGGAGAAAGGCCTACTGGTTCTTGGCAGGCTGGGCAGCCGTTCACCCCCAGTGGCACTTGGTAGGATCCTTGCAGCTGTGGATTTCTTCCTCCTCTAGGGTGAAGGCCATGCCGCCCCCGGGGAAAGTTCCCCGAAAGGAGAACCTGGGGCTCCAGTGTGAGTGGGGGTCCTGCTCCTTTGTGTGCTCGGCCATGGAGGAGTTCTGCGAGCATGTCACTCGGCACCTGCAGCAGCACGTGCGCGGCTCCGGGGAGGACGAGGAGGAGGAGGAGGACCTGCTCGGTAAGGGAGCAGGACATGAGGGGGAAAGAGCTCAAGGAAGGTGCAAAATCTGACTTTCCTACTTAGGCTGTTTTTGCTTCTAAAAACATGGTAGACAGATGCCTTGTAGAAAATGGATTCAACAGGGTAAGCGGAACGAATCTGCCAGCCTGCCGTCAAAGGGCAATTACTGACAGTACTTTAGTGAGCATTCTTTTGATGTCTTTCTGCATACATACATACATTAGATAAGGACGGTTTTATTTTTTTAAAAAGGATCATATTGTACAAGCTGTCAACAGCCTGCTCTTCTGATTCTCTGGTAATGCTTCTCGATGTTTTCTTTACTGCAACTACCAGTTAGGAATACATTTTATATCCCAACCCCATACACAAAAGTTAAAAAATACTTGAAACAACCTTGCCTTTATTAGATGCTCTCTGAAGTGTTCTATCTTGTTCTTCTTTATTAAAAAAAAAAAAAAAATGGGGAGGGACGCCTGGCTGGCTCAGTCGGTGGAGTGACTCTTGATCTCAGGGTCATGAGTTCAAGCTCCACCTTGGGCATGGAGCCTCCTTTAAAAAAAAATTGGTTTGTAGGGTGCCTGAGTGGCTCAGTCGGTTAAGCATCTGCCTTCGGCTCAGGTCATGATCCCAGGGTCCTGGGATCGAGCCCCGCATCGGGCTCCCTGCTCAGCGGGGATCCTGCTTCTCCCTCTCCCTCTGCCTGCCACTCCCCCTGCTTGTGCTCTTTCTCTTTCTCTCTGTCAAATAAATAAATAAAATCTTAAAAAAAAAAGAAAGAAATTGGTTTGCAATCCCCTAAATTGATTTCTCCAGTTACTAACAGGTCACAATACAGTTTAAAGAATTCTGTTCTATAGAAAATACAGAGGCAGCCCTCTTTCCCCTACCTCAAATTCTGTTTTAAGTCTAGTGACTATGAACTATAAGTAATAGTTTCAGAAGTCAAATAATATATGTATGAAAGAAATTAGGGTGTGTGTGTGTGTGTGTGTGTGTGTTTTAAAGTAGGCTCTGTGCCCAGCATGGGGCTTGAACTCACTACTGTGAGATCAAGACTTGAGCCAAGATCAAGAGTTGGGTGCTCAACCAGCTGAGCCACTCAGGCGCCCCATTTTTTTTTTTTTAAAGATTTTATTTATTTGTTTTTGAGAGAGAGAGCTCGGACACTCACGCGCACTAGCAGGGGAGAGGGGCAAAGGGAGAAGCAGATTCCCCGCTGAGCAGGGAGCCCAATGCAGGACTTGATCCCAGGACCCTGGGATCATGACCTGAGCTGAAGGCAGACGCTTAACCAACTGAGCCACCCAGATGCCCATTTCTTATATGTTTTAAAGTACCTACTTTCTTTTTTTTTTTTTTTTTAAAGATTTTATTTATTTGAGAGAGAGAGAATGAGAGACAGAGAGCACGAGAGGGAAGAGGGCAGAGGGAGAAGCAGACCCCCTGCGGAGCAGGGAGCCCGATGCGGGACTCGATCCCGGGACTCCAGGATCATGACCTGAGCCGAAGGCAGTCGCTTAACCAACTGAGCCACCCAGGCGCCCCTAAAGTACCTACTTTCTAAAACAAGTAAACCCCTATAAAGAATTGAAAATGTGCTTGGAGAGAGCTGCTGGAGAGCTAGGCAGTGGACTGCAGCAGTCGATGGCTTTCCCAGAGTGGACAGGTCTCGGGCAGAATATGGGGAAAGAAAGGACTGGTCTGAAGGAAGGAGTGGGAGGTGTCCTGGCCTGGGAGGCAGCGGCAGAAACCCGGAGCGACTAGCGCCTGCCAGCTACACCTGCCTTCTGGGAGATTTTGGCACTGGGCCTTGCACACACCCTTCCTTCTACCTCGACCACACTTCTCCCTCTAGTTTACAGATATTCGCCCATCACCTCTCAACACAGGGACATTTCCAAGTCATCCCTGTCCACGCCAAATGACCTCTCTTTGACAATGTTATAGTACCCCAGACCCCTGCCCTCCTCATGGACCTTGTGACTGGCTGCAGTTTTATATTTATACATGTGGTTATTTGATTAATGTTTTTTCTCCATGACTGAAAGCTACTGTGAGGGTAGGGACTGCAACTCTTTTTACTTGTTATATCCCCAGTGCCTGGCACGATTGGTGGTGGTTAAATTGCTGGTATTTGCCAAATGAACTGCTGCTGATTGGGTCAGAGTCCAGCCTCCTCTCCCACTGCTAAGTGCTATAGGTAGGAGAGCTGAGCTTTGCAAAATGTCAGACTCTTACCTCTAAACCCCTTTATGCAGAGGAAGAATTCTCCTGCTTGTGGCAGGAGTGTGGCTTTTGTTCTATGGACAGTTCGGCTGACCTCATCCGCCATGTCTACTTCCACTGCTACCACACCAAGCTGAAGCAGTGGGGTCTGCAGGCTCTGCAGAGCCAGGCCAACCTCAGTCCCTGCATCCTGGACTTCCAGAGCCGCAACATCATCCCTGACATCCCCGATCACTTCCTGTGTCTGTGGGAGCACTGTGAGGTCAGCGGGCAGTACTGGGAATAGGGGCGGAAGGAAGTTGGGGATCTTAGCTCATGATGCCGTGACCCTTTCAGGGATGCCCTTATGTATGCCAGGTTCCTACTAGCATCTTATTTCTGGGTAGCTCCCTTGCTCCAACTTTCATGTCCCCGTCAACTTAATTTGGGAGACAGCCGAGGAGCCCCCCTTGGACACGTAGGGGTCAAAGGCCCTCTACCCATCCTCAGTCCTTACCGCAAGTTGCTCCTGGCACAGAGTTCCTTCGACAATCCCGAGTGGTTCTATCGGCACGTGGAAGCGCACAGCTTGTGCTGTGAATACCAGGCAGTCGGCAAGGACAACCATGTGGTGCTGTGTGGCTGGAAAGGTAGGGCTGCTCCTTAACTTCTGGCCTTTAAAAACGCCTGGGGTTGCTGAGGGCCTAAGGCAGCTAGGTATGGACCCAGTCCCATGGGGTAAGGGTGGCTGCCAGCTGGAGACTTGGCACCAGAGCCTGCTCTGGGGGTCCGTGGCTGGAGCGTGACTGGGCCTTCCTTCCCAGGCTGTACCTGCACCTTCAAGGACTGCCGGAAGCTTCGAGAGCACCTCCGCAGCCACACCCAGGAGAAGGTGGTGGCCTGCCCCACCTGTGGGGGCATGTTTGCCAACAACACCAAGTTCTTAGATCACATCCGTCGCCAGACCTCGTTGGATCGTAAGCAATCAGAGAGGAAGGGGAGTGGGTGCAGGCTATCCTGCGTGGGGTGGGGGTTAGGGGCATGTTCCCAGGAGAGGGGGCTAGTGAAGGCCTCTGCAGCTTGGCTACATCTGTCCTTAGGGCTCAGTCATCTGCCACAGCCTTGGCTGCCTGAGAATCATTAGATATTGTTATTCGGTGCTTACTGTGTGCCCTATCTCTTTGTCCAGTGAATCCTCACAGCCCCATGAGGTGTGCTTCTTATCCCCCTTTTTGCAGGGGACGAAACTGAGTCTCAGGTTAAATCACTAGTTAGGTGCACAGCTAGTTTGGGGTCCAGCAGGGATTCTAATTCAGGTTCTCGACTCCCAAGTCCCAGGCTCGTTCAGTGGTACTGTGTCCATCCCTAGTTCTTAAGCTCCCCCTTTCTTGGTGGTTCCCCTCTCCCGGGCTTGCTCTCCTCTCTGCGCCTCCCCCAGCCCACCCTGTCTTCTGCCTGCCCCACCCCAGAGCAGCGCTTTCAGTGCTCTCACTGTTCCAAGAGATTTGCCACGGAGCGACTCCTGCGGGACCATATGCGTAACCATGGTGAGTAGCCGGAGCCCCCAAGCTCCTGGCCCTCCCTCCGGGTTTCCGCCCGGCTTCAGATCACAGCCCCCTCTCTGCTTCTCTCAGTGAACCACTATAAGTGTCCTCTGTGTGATATGACCTGCCCGCTGCCGTCTTCCCTCCGCAACCACATGCGCTTTCGCCACAGCGAGGACCGGCCCTTCAAATGTGACTGTTGTGACTACAGGTAGGGGGAACCAGGGGATGGAAGGCCGAGAACTCACGGTCCCGTGTCCCCCATGCCCTCCAGCCCCTCCTGACCTCTCCCTGCAGCTGCAAGAATCTGATTGACCTGCGGAAGCACCTGGATACCCACAGCAAGGAGCCAGCCTACAGGTGTGATTTTGAGAACTGCAGCTTCAGTGCGCGATCCCTCTGCTCTATCAAGTCCCATTACCGAAAAGTGCATGAAGTGAGTGGGGCTGTCGGTGGGAGAGGGCTGGCAGAGGTGTGGGGAGCCCAGGATGAAGAGCTGACCTCACTCCCCCTCCCCTCCCCATCAGGGAGACTCAGAGCCGAGGTACAAGTGTCACGTGTGCGACAAATGCTTCACGAGGGGCAACAACCTCACTGTGCATCTTCGTGAGAAGCACCAGTTCAAGTGGCCCTCGGGGCACCCCCGTTTTCGGTATGTCTCTCAACCCTGCCCTCTAGATTCACAGACTTTCCCCCCCCCATATCTTTTCAACAAGTTAAAAACCTTGAATTTGGGGCACCTGGGTGGCTCAGTCGTTAAGCGCCTGCCTTCAGCTCAGGTCATGATCCCAGGGTCCTGGGATCGAGCCCCGCATCAGGCTCCCTGCTCAGCAGGGAGTCTGCTTCTCCCTCTGCCCCTCTGCCCCTCCTCTCTCTTTGCCCCTCTTCCCACTTGTGTGTGCGCACACTCTCTCTCTCAAATAAAAAATAAAATCTTAAAAAATTTTTTTTTGAGGGCACCTGGGTGGCTCAGTTGGTTGAGCGACTGCCTTCGGCTCAGGTCATGATCCTGGAGTCCCGGGATCGAGTCCCGCATCGGGCTCCCTGCTCGGCGGGGAGTCTGCTTCTCCCTCTGACCCTCCCCCCTCTCATGTGCTCTCTCTCTCTCATTCTCTCTCTGTCAAATAATAAATAAAATCTTTAAAAAAAAAAAAATTTTTTTTTGAATTTGATGATAATCCACCATCTCCATTCAGGCTCAAGGGACAAAGTGGTGGAGCGAGATGATTTTTTTTATTTTTGAATGTGGTGCCAAAGCCCTGCAGCCAGAACCAGAACTGGAGCCTAAGGGTCCTGACCATCTCATAAATCCTGTGACACCCCCACCTTCCAACACAGATCATTTCTTTTTCCCACCCCCTCTCCCTCCCTCCCTCTCAAGTTTCTACATACAATTTTCCATCTTGAGTAATGCTCCTTCCCTCTTGTCTTCTACATATTCTCATAAAGACCTTTTTGGTCTCCAGCTTCTATCATTTAAAATCCCAGGGCCCATCCCATCCCTCGGGTCTGTCCCTTACCTTGCCGCTCTCCGGGGCGCCCTGCCTCCCCCTGCATGTGGTTTCTGCCCTGTGCGCCCCCGCCTCACCAGGTACAAGGAGCACGAAGATGGCTACATGCGGCTGCAGCTGGTTCGCTACGAGAGCGTGGAGCTGACGCAGCAGCTGCTACGGCAGCCGCAGGACGGATCGGGCCTGGGAGCAGCACTGAGTGAGAGCAGCCTGCAGGGCATCCTTCTCGAAGCAGTGCCAGGGGAGCCAGGACCCCAGGAGGAGGCTGAAGAGCAAGAGGAGGGCGGGAGCAGTGAGGGGACAGGCCTCTCAGCCTCTCAGGACACTCCCAGCCCCGTCATCCACGTGGTGAATCAGACCAACGCCCAAGGCGAGCAAGAGATTGTCTACTATGTGTTGTCCGAAGCCCCGGGAGGGCCCCCCCCAGCCCCTGAGCCCCCCTCAGGGGACATCATGGAAAAGCTTCAGGGAATAGCCGAGGAGTCCGAAGTCCGGATGGTGTGAAGGCTGCGGAGCCTGACCATTTCCACCCCAGGCCCCGGGGTTTGAGCCTGGCTGGTGGCTGTGCCCCTCGTGGGCAGCCCCTGCCAATGGAGGCCTTTAAGAGTGGTGCCAAGAGCAATGCGGTGCACTCTGGACCCGGCTTGCATCATGCAGCAGGCTCTAAAGACTTCCCTTTTCTGCCAGACCACGTTTGGTGGGGATCCTGAGGAGTTTGGATTCCTTGAGGGGGATGCCCTGGTTGTGTATGTTCTTGTAGAGGGGCTACTATCAGGCTTACCCATAACCCCCTAGTCATGCTGAAACGGTGACCAAAATCCTCTGTCAGCTCGCACCCATTCCCATCTTTAGGGGTCCTTAGGTCCAGGGATGCTGTGTAACTGGTCCCTGCGAGGGCATTGTCCTCACAACCAGCCAAGGCAGCGTGAACCAGGCAGTTCTTTCCCTCCGAAGGGCTCCTACAACCCCAAGGACTTTCCTGGTTATCCTCAGGGATGGGAGTGGAGGCACTGAGTGTGGAACAGTTGTTTTGGTAATAAACACTTGGGCTGTTACTCATTTCTTCTTCCTTATGTCTGGTGGCTGTTAACTAGATAGGAGATGCAGCTGCCCAGAAGAGGAGCTGAATAGTTAGGCTTCTCCTTCTAGTGACTGAGGTTCGTTTTTGTTTTTAACTTTCCTCTTGTTCCCCTCCCCCCACCCCCTTGGTGAAACTTCTTCATTTCTTCTCAGAGCATCTACCGTCTCCATGGAGGTCCTGTGCATGGGCAGAAGTAGTGCTCTAGAATGCACGCATTGGCCTCATCAGGAAGGGAGAGCACCTGGCCACCATAGCCATCCTCTCTGAGTCCTGGTTAGATATCCAGTGCCTCTGGCGTAGGGATTCTTTACCTGTGGGACCGGGAAGGAAGCCTTGGCGGGGGGGAGTGGGGGGGGGTGGAGGTAGAGGCCCTGGGGAATGGCAGGGACTCTAGGTTTAGGAACCAAGTTAGAAAATTGTGTGTCTGAATATACATTTTCCTGGGGAAAGGGTCTATTTTTCACTAGATTCTCAACGAGGTTGAAACCCTCCGAAATAAGAACCATTTTTTGGCTGTCTAGCCACTTCTCAGCACCCTGTGTCCATTCTCAGGGTTGCTTCTACTCCAGAGAGGTCAGTGAAATACTCTCAGGGGTCCTAGCTGGACAGAAAGCTGCCCACGAAGGACCAAATTTAATTCTCTTCACAAAAACTGTGTGCCTATTGCAGGAAGAATTTAGGAAAGAAAAATCTCTTTGTTAATTCCATCAGCCATTTACTGAGTTCCTCCTATGTAGTCCAGGCACTGTGGCAGGTGCTAAAGATACAAAGATGACGGGGTTCCTGGGTGGCTCAGATGGTTATGCATCTGCCTTCAGCTCAGCTCATGATCCCAGGGTCCTGGGATTGAGCCCCATATTGGGCTCCCTGCTTGGCGGGAAGCCTGCTTCTCCCTCTCCCTCTGCCTACACCTCCCCCTACTTGTGCTCTCTCTGTCAAATAAATAAATAAAATCTTTAAAAAAAAAAATAAAGAGGGGCACCTGGGTGGCTCAGTCGTTAAGTGTCTGCCTTCGGCTCAGGTCACGATCCCAGGGTCCTGGGATCGAGCCCCGCGTCGGGCTCCCTGCTCCGCAGGAAGCCTGCTTCTCCCTCTCCCACTCCCCCTGCTTGTGTTCCCTCTCTCGCTGTGTCCCTCTCTGTCAAATAAATAAAAATAAAATCTTAAAAATAAAATAAAAATACAAAGATGAATAAAACCCAGGACCTGCCCTGAAGAGACTTGTGGTACAGAGGCAAGGAAAGATCTAAAGAAGTGGAGCGATTGAAGTCAAGCGGGGTTCGTTAAATTGGCAGTGTTAGTTGGGTGAGGGATCAGGAAACGCGTCATTGAGGAAGTGATTAGAGCTACCATGTACAAAGGTGTGAACAAGTTACTCCACGGAGAGGAAACTAGGTGTGTAAAGCTGAAGGAGTATTTTGTGGTCTGCAGCACAGAGGGCAAGAGGCTGTGGGGAGAGACGAGACCAGGAAGGCAGGCCAGGCCGCCCAGAAGGACCATGTCAGGTTTTTGGATGGTGATTCTGCTAGCGATGGGGGATATACATTTGGAAGAGTGAGAGACAGCAAGCAGAGAAGTTAGGGGGCTGCTGCAAGAATTCAGGCAAGAAATAATGAGGGCTTTAAGGCTATGTGTCCGTGTGGATGTTCCCATTGCCTCTATGAGGAGCACCTTCAAGGAATGGCAGTGTGGAGGAGAGCGGAAATGTGGATGAAAAATCGGCACCAGCAAAGCTACTGGGTTTCCAGGCTCACTTCTCCAGGATCCTGTACTGATTTTGCTGCCCACACCCTGTCCTCCACTAAACAAGTGTAGTCCGCTTCCCCCAGCATGCCTTCCGCTAGCTGAAGACAACTGAGGCTTCTTTGAGCTAAGGACCCTCAGTTTCTTCTGTACCTCCTTGTGTCATGTAATTTGGGGTCCCCTCCCCCCGACCTCTGGGCCTGTATTTTGGTGGTTACACCCTGCTCTCAATTTATTGTGAAGCCACTGCCCTCTAGAACCCCTGTCTTTACATATTTTGTTATTATCCAAACCACATCCCTTCACTTCAGACATATGAAGCTGTTACCTTGGACTTAACAGCATGCCCTCATACTTGTCCTTACTAAGTTTTTCTTGTTAGACTTGATTGACACCCATCCCCAAGAGGTGGGTTAAAAAGTTGAATAGAACAGGGCGAAAGACGGACCCCAAAAACAAGTCACTAGAGAACTTTCTCCTAACCAAGACTAGATGAAAACTAAGTATTTTTTTTTAAAGATTTTATTTATTTGACAGAGCACACAAGCAGGGGGAGCAGCAGAGGGAGAGGGAGAAGCAGGCTCCCCAATGAGCAGGGAGCCCAATTCGGGGCTCGATCCCAGGACCCTGGGATCATGACCTGAGCGGAAGGCAGATGTTTAGCCACGCACACCCCCCCCCAGATGAAGACTTTAAAGACTCCAAACCTTGGGGTGCCTGGCTGGCTCAGCCCATAGAGCTAGTGACTCTTGATCTCAGGGTTATAAGTTCAAGCCCCACGTTGGGTGTAGAGATTACTTAAAAATAATAAAATCTTTAAAGCCTCCAAACCTTGAAAACAATGGTGCCCCGTTTTCCATATACAATTCAAAATGAAAATATTGAACCATGAGGCATATATAGGACATCCAATCGATTATAGTTTCTTTCAAAAATATGCAGTTGACCCTTGAGCAATGCGGGGGTTGGGGTGCTGACCCCCTACGCAATTGGAAATTCATGTGTAACTTTGGACTCCCCTAAAACTTAACTGACCGGAAGCCTCACCTAGAGCAGAATCGGTTGATTAACACATGTTTTGTATGTCATATGTATTATATATTGTATATTCCTACAATAAAGTAAGCCAGCAAAAAGAAAATGTTTTGGGATGCCTGAGTGGCTCAGATGGTTAAGCGTCTGCCTTCAGCTCAGGTCATGATCTCCAGGTCCTGGGTTCGAGCCCCACATCGGGGTCCCTGTTCAGTGGGGAGTCTGCTTCTCCCTCTCCCTCTGCCCCTCCCCCTGCTTGTGCACTCTTTGTCTCTTTCTCTTTAAATAATATCTTTAAAAAATGTTTTAAGAAAATCATAAGGAAAAATATATTTACAGTACTGTTCTGTATTTATTGAAAAAAAAAATCCACTTATAGTTGGACCCACACAGTTCAAACTCGTGTTGTTCAAGGGTCAGCTGTATATATATTAATGATCAAATTCTGGTCTCAATTCCCCCCCCCTTTTTTTTGGTGCCCTTGTTTTGCATGTGTTCTAAGCAGTGGCTCAGTCTGCCCCTTGTGTAACCCAGCATTGCCTATGCTGTCCTTTCCTCCACTGAGCAGTGCCTTGAGGATCAAGCTGACGCCCTCTCCCCTACCAGTCTTAGCCATGTCCACGCTATGCTCTGGATCATGGGGACAGCAGAAGAGATTCTGGCCTGCTACCGTGTGATTCCAGTCCTCCAGGAGGAGGGGATTCTGGGCTCAGCAGGCATGGGTTAGAAATCACTGGACCCAGCGGCAGGGGTTATTGGGTCAAAGCAGCCAGAAGCCTGTGGAAGGGTATCAGGGACGGGGGTGGGTGACAATACTAATTTGATCGCCTTAGGGTTTCATCCAGAGTCAGCCCATGAGTCAGACATCATGGTGCCTGAAGATTAAGATGACAATCCCTCTTCCTCAAGGAGTGGGGCTGGGGGTGGGGGAGAGAAGGCAGGTGGCCCAGGAGGGTGGAAGCTAATGCTGCTTTTCTCTTAACTGGGGCAAGTCCGCAATCTGAGAAGAGCACAGAAGAGCTGAGTGAGTATAGAAGAGAAATGATTCCCCAAGATGAGGAGAGGGAGGAATGGTCATGGGGAATCCAGTCACTTCTGTAAGATTATGACCTATCAAATATACGTATAATGAATGGTAGATGAAAGAATGAGTTTTGCTCAAGACCAGGAATCCCACGGTGCACTTTGGGAATAAGGAGCATACCCATTTCATGTTCAACAGCAGGAGCTGAGGCTGAGAGGGAAGGTTGGTGGGGAAAACTTTTCATTCCATGCTAAATAGCTTGAAAGTCTTGAGTGGGCAAGGAATATAGAGGACAAGTAGGTAGATGACACTGGGGAAAGGAATGGAGACACCCCTTCCTTTTGAGTAGAGGGAAGGTGGGATGGATGGGAGGGGTGAGGGCCTTCACGTCTGGTTTTCTCTATTTCCTTGAGAAAGTAGGAATTAAGGTTTTGAGATTTATAAGAATTGTCAAATTTTAGAATTGCCATTAATAGATACAGGAGTGGGATAGATCACCTGATGACGCAGCTGAGGTTAAAGACCAAGATCAGGCAGCGGCAGCTTCACTACAACCAGACAATTTTTTGTAGCAGACGCCAGCGCCCCCGGAGCAAACACAGAAGACAGACCTCGGAGTTGACTGCCAGCCAGGACGTGGATTGCATCGGGCAAGGAGCAGGGTAATTAAAGCAGCTAGAGAAGACTGGACAGGGAGGCCCTGGGAGACTAGAAGGTAGTGGTTAGAATCAAAGCACTGGAGGTTCCAGGGTGTCTGGCTGGCTCAGTCGGCGCTGGGGTCATGAGTTCAAGCCCCATGGTGGACACAGAGCTTACTTAAAAAAAAAAAAAAAAAAAACCCCAAAAACAAAGCATTGGAGGTTCCAATACGGCTTTTGAAAATTAGAAAGCTGAAGGGTTGGGTTGGGGCGCCTGGGTGGCTCAGTTGGTTGGGCTACTGCCTTTGGCTCAGGTCATGATCCTGGAGTCCTGGGATCGAGTCCCGCATCAGGCTCCCTGCTTGGCGGCGAGTCTGCGTCTCCCTCTGACCCTCCCCCCATCATGTCTCTCTCTCTCTCAAATAAATAAAATCTTAAAAAAAAAAAGAGAAAGTAGAAGGGAAAGCTTGTGGTCAAAAAGAGGACGTTTTTTTAAAGTGGGGGGATGGGCAGAGGGAGAAGAAGAGGGAGAATCCCAAGCAGGCTCCTCGCTCAGCCTGGAACCCAACATGGGGCTCAATCCCACGACCCTGAGATCATGACCTGAGCTGAAATCAAGAGTGTCACCTGACTGAGCCACCCAGGAGTCCCAGAAAGGGGACATTTTAAATAGAGCTATTCAGAGTCCATAGTATGTCTAAAAGAAGTCGGCTGCGGCGTGAAGACAAGTCACTGTTGTGGAAGAGTCTAAGGGAAACATCTACCCGCAGAGGCCTTTCTGCCCCCGCCGCGGTGGAGTGGGCCAGGTCTCACGAGGGGAACAGGCCCCAGAGAAACACTGGGCACACACCTGCTCTGAGGCTGGTTCCATGCAAAGGACACAGCCAAGGGGCGTGGGGGGAGTTCAAGTTCTAGAGGAAGGAAGACGACGACCAGCTGAGATTGGGAGGGGGTAAGTGTGAGGAATCTGAAGGAAAAAGAGAGACTCTTGGGTAGAGGACCTTGGCATTTTGCAGCTTTGCAGTTCCCCTCATTTCCTTCAGAGCAAAAGAAAACGGCATTACATAGCAAGAGAAATGGAGAGGTACATACTACATTTTGAAAATGCACTTCACTGTTGCTTGGTTTTGCTATATAGTATTTTTATAATTTTAAAATAATGAAGATCTTTTAGAAAGCAACAGCAGGGGCTCCGCCTAGTAGGTACCCCTTCACTGCCTGGACTTGGGCTGGGGAGGGCTCCAGTAGCCTCCCTCCTTAGGGACCCCTCATTCCCAGTCCTGGACTGTGTTTCCCCCAGTGACCAGCAGAGGGTCTGTTGACAAATACACTTTAAAATCATTCTTTCCAAAGATGAGAGACTAGCACTGTGGGCAAGGGAGGCACTGTGGATGAGGGGCCTGGGGTGTTGGAAGCAGAACTGAGGTGGTTCCAGCCCAGTCCAGTTCCTTCCCAGCTCCCATAGGACACTGCTATCCTCCTTTACCCATAGGTCCACAAACCTCCTTACCAATAGCTTCTCCCATAAATCCCTGCCCAGAGCAGCCTGTCTGCTAGATTAACTCCTGGCACTTAAGCTGAGACAGGAATTTTCTGCTTCTGCCTTGCTCCTTGTAAGCCAATTATCATCAACCCTTACGTGTCTGGCTCTAGGGAGCCTGCCCAGGGTGGAGTCTCTGTCTTGGGGTGGGGGGGTCTGGGGTGGGAATTGAGGAGGTCCTAGAGAAAGGAAAAGATCAATCTCAGGGAATTGAGGAGGACTCTCTGGGGAAGAGAGAGAGGGTCCATCTGAAGGAAAGAAAGTCCATGGTAGGAGATATGGGGGGGTGGTTCTGGGGATGGTGAGGTCTAGACTGAGGGATGAAGGTTCTCTTGAGCAATGGTTCTCAAAGTGTGGTCCCCAGACTAGCAGCATCAGCATCACCTAGGGACTTATTAGAGATGCAAATTCTCTGGCCCCACCCCAGATACTGAATCAGAAACTCCGAGAGTAGAGCTAACAATTTGTTTTAACAAGGCCTCCAGATGATTCTGACTTGTGCTAAAGTTTGAGAACCACCACTCTTGAGTTATGGGATCTCTTCTAGGAATTAGAGGTGTGTGTGTTCTAGGGAATCAAAGGTCCAATCTGGGGGATATGTGGTGGGAGTATCTCCTAGAATGGGGAGGGTCTGTGCTAGCGGACCTCTAGAAGGTTGGAAACGTTTTATATCCTAGAATGAGAAGAGGTCTGTTCATAGGAGTAGAGATGGATCTGCTTTATAAAAGGGGAAGGGGAAATATTAGAGAATGAGGAAGGTTGACATAGTAGATAATGTCATGGTTTTGAATCACTAAGTCTTGGATTTGGATCCCTGGAGTCATTACGTTAGCTGTGTGAACTCATACTTGTACTTAATATTTCTGAACATCAGTTTCCTTACCTGAAACATGGGAGGCTAATACTGTCCTTATAGAGTTGTCATAAGGACTGGTTAGACCATCCAGTCAGCAGGTAGCTTTTGAGTTATTGAGTGTATTTTCTGGGTCCAAGTTCTAAGAATTCAGGGGGAAAAGATACAGGCCTAGCTCTTTTCCCAGAGATCCTATCTCTATGTCAGGTACCTAGCACATGGTAGGCATTCAATAAATGTAGTTTCCCCTTCTTTGCCAAGGAAATGGGAGATTCTTCTAGAGGAAATACAATGAAGCATCGTAAGTCTGGCCTGGAGAGTACGGATGTATGATCTTTTCTTGAGAATAAGCACTAAGCTCTTGGACCCTTGAACCTCTTAAAAACCTTTCAAGGCTGATCTGCAAGGTTTTTATCATGTCTCTTTCATGGATGAGGCTCAGAGAGGTGGAGAAATTTGCTTAAGAGCACGGAATGAGTAAAAGCATCAAGGTCAGAATGCAGATCTCCGACTCCAGATTCAGAACATGGAAGATGTGCTCACAAAATGGGGAGGGGGTGTGCTAGAGAATGGGAAGGCCTGTTCTAGGGGAGAAAGAGGACTCTCATGGGTACATGGCAGGTGTTCCACCCTAGGGAATGGGAGGTTCAAGTAGGGTAGTGGATCTTGACTTCCTACCCAGTGGGATAAGCTGGGGAGCTTTTAAAAACACTAACACCTGAGTTCCACCTTAGATATCAGGATTAACTGGTTCGAAGTATTGTCTAGACGTCTTTTGAAACTTCCCCAAGTGATGCTTATCACAGCCAAGACTGAGGACCACTGCTCTGGGGCATGGGGTGTGAATCCCATGGTGTGGAAAGCCAATCAAAGACTTGGAAATGTTGGCCTCTGAAGCTGGGGAAGCCTGTCCGGAGGAAAAGGGGATATGGTGTTCTTAAGAAAGGGGAGGAAACTTTCCTGAGACTTGGCAAGTTGAATGCCAGGGAAAGGAGAGGAGTGTCATTAAGATGTGGTGGTTATCTTGGAAGAATGGAAGGGCCTGTCCAGTAAATGGAGGGAGATAGTCCACTTGGAAATAGGGCTCTGAGAGTCCCCAGAGCAGGATGGGTAAAAGCAAAGACTTCAGGGTTCAAGCCCTGCTCTGCTGCAGACTAGACATGTACTCTTGGGCACATTGCTTAACCAAGTTCCTTATGCCTCTGTTTCTTTATTTCTAAAGACAGGTTGTAATGCTTGCCTCATAAGGGCATGGTGAGAATTAAATCAGGCAATGCCAGGTCCATAATGATTGCTCTGTAAATGCAACCGTTGGGGAGGGGGGGTGTCTGTGGGAGCATTGGAGGTTAACTTGGAGAACGGAGGGTCCATCCCGGAGAGTGAGAACTTTGGTCCTGAGGAATGGTGGTGGTGTAGGCATGGGATGAGGGGAAGGTAGGGAGGGCTGGATCCTAAATCCACTAAACCTTACGGTTGCAGGGCGGAGCCTGGAGATGTCCTGCAGGGGCCGCCAGCCTCCCGCGGTGGAGGCTGGAGGAGGGGCTGATGAGCAGGGGAGAGGTTTGACTGCTAGTAACCTCTCAACTGCTGCAGTAAGGAGGTGGCAGCTGCACCAGCAGCCTCCCCTCCCATCTGTCTTTGCTCTGTGACAGGTGGGAACTTAAAAGCTCAGGCCACGTGTCTCAACTGGCTAACCTACTTACCCCTAGAAGACTGGGGCTGGGGCAGGCGGGGGGCCAAGAGGAGCATGAGAAAGGAGCAAAGCAGGGGAAAGCCCCAGAGTGTTCTGGGGACCTGCGTTTGAAGGCTTGTGGGCTGAAGGAGAGAATGACATGTGTACTAGAAGATGCCCAAGGCAGAGTCTGTGAGCCCCGTGCGTGCCCTGGTACGTCTGTGCCTCCAGCGTTAGGCGTGTGCCTGTCTTAAAGGTCTTAATTTGCCTGGGAGAGTTAAGGACTGTAGTCGGAGCAGGCTGAGTTCTAAGTACTGCCATCACCTCGGACCTGCTTGCAAGCTCTCCCAAAGCGTCCACCCGCCTTCCCTTCTTAACTAGATAGGGAAGGTGGGGAATGGGGTGGGGAAAGGGGAGGAGGCTATGCCAAGACTCTAGCTTCCAAAGCCTTTGTATCTAGTTTGGGAAATCCCTGGAGGAAGCCTGAGCTCAAAGGCCAGAACTGAGGGAAACTGATGGGGGAGTGGTGCAGACAGTCTGATAGCTTCACAATCCCTTGAGAGGGATGGCATCTGCACCCCAATGCCCACCCCCACCCCCTATACGCACACCACCACCGTCTAGTCTGTAATCCAGGGTACTGTCCCCTCTGAGCGACTTCAGCTCTCCTGTCCTCACAGTCTTCAAGTCGGCCTTTCGCCGCCACCCCCCAGTCCTGGGTCCACGCCTGCGCCCGCTCTGGCCCCGCGTCGCCGGCACTGTTGTCCCTTTCGCCGTGCTCGCCCCCCGCCGGCTGCGGGGCGGCGCGGGCCCTTTAAGAACAGCGGGACCGGCAAGCAGGAGCTGGGAGGAGAGCGCAGTCGCCCGGCGGGCTCGGGAGGACACAGCGCCCAGCACCGGGCTCTGGGACCCGGCTGTGCGCAGCCGAGTCGGGGCGCGCCCCCATCGCCCCTCCCCATCATTGTCATCTCTCCGCGGACCTGCGGCCCGGGCCCTCCCCGGTCGCCCGCCCCGCCCCGGCCCCGCCCCGGCCCGCGCCGCCGGGACCGGGAGCCGGGCCGCGGGTGCCGCAGCCGGAGGCAGGTAAGGAGGGCCCGGAGTCTCCATCCCCGGCCCGCGCGGCAGCGCTAAGCTTCTCGGTCCGCACCGGCCCGGGGGCGCGTCAAGGTGACTAGGCATACAGGAGATAGGGAAGGGGGGGAGCCCGCCACGGTGGGGGGCTAGTTGGCGGCGGCGGTGGGGGAGCGGTGGTCTTGAGTCCCGGTGGTGCGCCCGCCTTTGGGGAGAGTCCGGGACGCGGCGGGAGGGGCCGGCCAGGGGACGCGCCCCGGGATGGGGAGGGGGATGCAGCGGGAGGCCCAGAGCCTCCTCTTCCTCCGCCTGCCCCGGGTCCGCCCTGCGCGCAGCCGGCTACCCTGACCTCCTAGCCGGCAGCCGCGGCCGGCCGCCCCTGCCCTCCTCCCCGCCCCCCAACCCTCCAGTCCCCAGGGGCTGCTGGCCTGCGGGGTAAGGAGATTAGAGCCGCCGCGGGGAGGTGGGGGGGGGAGCGGGTGAGGGCTTCCAGGGGCCGGGCTGGGGCCAGGCTGGGGCCAGGCTGGAACTGGGGCTGCCTGGACCGAGGAGAGGTCGAGACCGAGCGTAGCTACGCGGAGAGTGGGGGGCAGGAGAGGGCAGATGCTCTGGCGGTGGGAAGTGGGGTGCTCCCAGTAGCGGATCTGCCCTGAGAAGGAGGCGGGGAGTGGGGGTGGGGAGCATTAGAAAGCAAGGGAGGGAGCTTTGAGCCAGGGCTTGGGGGTCTGCCCCAAACTGAGCAGACCCTCTCCCTGCAGGCCCGCGGCGCGATGGCAGAGAAGGCGCTGGAGGCCGTGGGCTGTGGACTAGGACCCGGGGCCGTGGCCATGGCCGTGGCGCTGGAGGACGGGGCGGAGCCCCCGATGCTGACCACGCACCTGAAGAAGGTGGAGAACCACATCACCGAAGCCCAACGCTTCTCCCACCTACCCAAGCGCTCAGCGGTGGACATCGAGTTCGTGGAGCTGTCCTATTCCGTGCGGGAGGGGCCCTGCTGGCGCAAACGGGGTAAGGGAGCAGCCTGATGGGGAGCTGTGGAGCCCCCAGGAGTTGCCTCTTAGAGAGCAGGAGGTCTGGGTGTCCCCTGTTCACCAAGTTCCGCCCCAGGGGGCTCTGTGGGAGCACTGAAATCTCAACCCTCCACCGACTATGCACACAGCTGACCTGCCAGGTCTGTGCTCCCCACGCACCTGTGAGCTTGGTGGGACACTAGGTTCAACTGGCTATTGAAGCTTTCCTCCTCTAAGATGACACTAGAACCTCTGGTCCTTAGGTAGTCCTGGAGGAGTTTACCTTTATTTTAGGTAGAATTCCTGCCTTTGAGGCTTGGTATGAGAAAGTTCCGGGCTCTGTTGCAGTCCTCCTCAGTGGTTAGCAACATCCTTGTACCTAGAGAACACTGCTAATGTTAAAAGATGTTCTCATTCCTGTCATCTTACTTCATTCTTGCTGAAGTCCTCCAAGGTAGGGAGGGTGAAGGTTTAGCAGGATAGGTGACATCCCCATGTTACTAATAAGGAACCTGAGGTCCAGGGAAGTTGAGTCACTTGACCAGTGCCACACAGCTAATAAGTGGCAGAGCTGGGACCAGAAGTCAGGTTTGCCAGCTCTCTGTGTATTGTTCTTTCCTTCTTAACTTCCCTGGTCTGGCATTCACATCTCCTCCTCTTTTCTCTCATCCGCACAGGTGGGTCAGGTCTGGGGCTCTGAGCAGCCCCTGGAGTCCTTGCCCCGCCTGCCCTGGGCAGCTTGAGCTGGGAATAGAGAAGCTGAGGGTTTTGTTTTGTTTTGTTTTGTTGTTTTGCCCGGAGCTGGGTGTGGGTCAGGGATGGGGCTGGGACATTGTTCTCTGAGATTCAAGAAATAAGTTTGGGGTGCTTCCGAGCAGGGCTGAGCATGAGCTGTCTCTGCATTCCCCACCCTTGCTCTCACGAGTGACCAAAAGGTCCCAGGGCCTGAGCCAATGGAAACTGAGGCCTCTGGGCCCCCTGCTGGGTGCCCTGTCCCAGAGCAGCCTCTGGGCCCTGAGATCAGCTCTGGGCAAATGAGGAGGTGGCCGTTATTCCTATCGCCCTGTTTTCCCTCAGTTTTAAGGAGACGTGAAGATAAGAAAGAAGTGTAGCTAGATGGACCGGTTGCTTCAACCCACCAGCCAGACTGGCACCCCTGACCAGGTGCTTCCTCCTTTGATCCTGCCAGCCCCAGGCTCTCTACTGTCCATTTTGCTGTCTCTTCTGTCCTTTGCCCCTTTCTTTGCCCTCTGTCCTCTTCTCTTTGACTTGTGTTTTCACTGGAGTCCCTCTCCCCTTGTCTGGAGGACAGAAAGCCGTTAGAGGTAGGCAGAGAGGAAGAGCGAGGGATGGGAAGGGTGGTGTCTGCCTTGCCCAGGTAAGGACTTGCCACCCATCTCCCCTAATTATATAGGATGTTTCTTGTTTTTCAAAACACTTTCCCATTAATTACTATTCAATATCTCACTGAATATTCACAATAACCCTATTATGCCTTGGGAGGAGCTATTACTGTCCTTATTTTATAGATGAGGAGACGGAGGTCCTCAAAGATTAAGTGACTTGACAAAATTGCGAGAGTTACTGACAGAGGCAGGACCAGAACTCTGGTGTGTTTTTATCTGGAAGGGCTGGCCGGCCCCTCCCGTGATGAGCAGCTGGGGAACAGCAGGAGTTCAAAGCCGCCTGTCCGCTGGATGACCTTGGGCCATCTCCTTAGCCTCTCTTGGACTCACTTTCTCCATCTGTAAACAGGGACGATAAGAATTGTCCCCGCACAGGCGTGTTGTGAAGCTCAGCTGAGAAGTTATCTGTGCAAATGCTTGTTGAGAGGCAAGTGTAAGATGATATTTGTATTAGGCATCAGTGTTCAGTCTGGTGCTTGGCTCGGATTAAATGAGGGGAAGGTTCATCATCGCCTGTTTCCTCCCCTGCCAAAGAAATCATTTCCTGTGAGTGGCTCTGGAGGGTGTTTGCGGGAGTACACAACCACACGTCTTTCTGATTGAGGGTGACGATCCCTGAGGCCGAGGGATGGAACTATGGCTTCCCCCTCCCAGGAAAGAACTTGCTGTGTGACCTTGGGTGAGTCGCTGGATGTCCCTGGGCCCCAGGTGGCTCATCCATGTTGCCATAGCAGCAATGCAAGTGATGTGTCTGTAAACTCTAAAGCACTATCCGGGCAGGTGGTGTGATGGGGACCCCACAGTGGACAGCAGCTGAGCCTCCTTCTGAATGGATGTGTCCAGAGGGACAGCTGGGTGTGGTGGAGGGAGGGTGAAAGATCACATCCCTTCACTGTCTCTGCTAAGGAGGTAGAGGGGAGAGGGAATTGAGCTCTGGGGGGGGGGGGTTGCGGAGGAGGGTGGTAGGCCCCAAAATCTCCAGTAGAGCCTTGGTGTTTCTGCCTCAGTGAGGCAGGTCTGCAAGCATAGAAGGCAAGTCTTGCCTCGTGGGCTCCCTCCTTCCTCTCCGCCCCTTTGTTTCCCCAGGTGACTCCGTGTAGTCTCTGACCTCTGCTTCCTGGCCTGTGTTGTCCATATGCTCTCAGGTAGCAGAGCTCTTCCTCCCAAGGACTGGAGAGCCTCCGACTTTCCTCTCCATTTTTGAATGCTGCTCATCCTTCAAGACTTTGCTCAAATGCCACTTCTTCCACGAAGCCATTCCTGATTTTTCCCTTGCCCCTCCACCCTCCTCAGTTCCATTTTCTGCATTCTCATCGTACATTATTTGTTCTTCTGTTATAACCCTTATTTTATCTCTCCTCAGATCCACAGATGTTTTCCATCTTTTTAACCTAGACTATGACTTTCTTGAATGCAGGAAATGTGTCTTCTTCATTTTTTTGTCCAGTGTCTGGTACAGAGCTTGGAAAGTAGTAGACATCAATAAGTGTTTGTCAAATAGAATTAATAATAAAATGTCACTTTTTAAATGTACTCTATGTGCCAAGCACTGTGTCATATGCTTTACATATATTATCTCATTGCATCTTTATAACAACCCTATGAGATAGGTACTATCATCCTCATTTTACAGATGAGGGACCTGGAGCTCAGAGAGGTTAAGCAACTTGCCTGAGGTCCCACAGCTGGTAAGTGTGGAGCCAGAATTTGAACCTCGATCCACCTGACTCCAAATCAATGCTCTTAATGCATATGCTGCCTCCCAGGGAGTGAATGAATCATGAGATTTTTACCGGGCCGTGGTAGGGGCTGCGGAGATGAGCCTTGTGGGCCAAGCGAGCACAAAGAAGGCCTTTTCAGAATGAGGCAAAAGTTCTGAGAACACATGTTCCTAGAACACACCGTGAGCACCTAGTACATGCCAGTCTGCTGAGGTCACATAGATGAGCAGGACACAGGCTCTGCCCCCAGGCAGCTCACAGACTAAGAGGCTGGGGGACAGAGGCAAGGGACGGGCACATCAAATAGCAAACATGCTAACATATGCAGAGTGCTGTGCGAACACAGAGGACATTTAACCAGCTCACTCAGGCTGACGGTTGGCGAAGTCTTCCTGGAGGGAGCGAGAGTGACTACTGTGTTTATAGTGGGGGAGCAGGGTCGTCTATAAACTTGACCCCCTCTCCTTGCCCGTCCGTGAGGAGTGGAGGTCTTCCCATGGCCTACAGGAGAGTGTGCTTACCTCTGGTACTTTGCTGTGAGGACCTGGCCCTTCTAGGGGAACAGGCGGAGACGGGGTGAATATCATTGCCCCTCGGAAGGTGTTTCTCCATCCTCATCGATCCCCCCTGAGTAGGGAACTGTCTCGTTCACTAATAGCCAGGGCCGCTCCTCAGAGTTTCGGGTGCCTCTGTTCACTGTAACCCTGATCACAAGTTCCTCCCTCCCTCGCCGCAGGTTATAAGACCCTCCTCAAGTGCCTGTCGGGTAAATTCTGCCGCCGGGAGCTGATTGGCATCATGGGCCCCTCCGGGGCCGGCAAGTCCACGTTCATGAACATCTTGGCAGGGTACAGGTGAGGACGAGGCCGGGGTGGAATGGGGCAGGAGCCAGGAAGAAGGATCCCCTGGGGAGCACAGAAGGTATTCTGAAGTGGCCTTGACCCCCATCTGCAACCAATGGGCCTGCAGGGAGTCCGGAATGAAGGGTCAGATCCTGGTCAACGGGAGGCCGCGGGAGCTGAGGACCTTCCGCAAGATGTCCTGTTACATCATGCAGGATGACATGCTGCTGCCACATCTCACCGTGTTGGAAGCCATGATGGTGAGGGCTGGCTGGCTGCTCCCTCTCCCAGCCTCCGCTTCTGTCTGCCCTCCCCATCCTCCCCGGTGGCTAGGGGTTCAAGGCAGGGCCCTCCTCCCACATATATCTGACCTGCCTACTCTCTGGGCCTCAGGTCTCTGCTAACCTGAAGCTGAGTGAGAAGCAAGAGGTGAAGAAGGAACTGGTGAGTGGGGAAGAGAAAGGGGCGAGAACAGGAGAGCTGCCCTTTCTGTGCTTCAGAGTTCTAAAGCCCTGAGTTGGGGGGTGGGAGACTGGACGCCAAGGCTGGGACACTGGAGGCCAAGTGGACTTGAGGGAACGCTTCTTTAAATCGGGGTGTGGGGGGCTGGGGAGGAGCAGAGATTCTGAAGCTGACCTGGGGTGGGTGGGGGGGCTGGGCCAGGTGACGGAGATCCTGACGGCACTGGGCCTGATGTCCTGCTCCCACACGAGGACAGCTCTGCTCTCCGGTGGGCAGAGGAAGCGCCTGGCCATCGCCCTGGAGCTGGTCAACAACCCGCCCGTCATGTTCTTTGACGAGCCCACCAGGTAGTTCTCCCCCTCCTCTCCCACCAGGATGCCGCCTCCCCTCGGCCCTGAGCCAGGGCAGGAGGCCACATCAGCTCCACTGCTGGAGACCAGAGTCCCTGTGCA
This sequence comes from Leptonychotes weddellii, assembly GCF_054177405.1. Taxonomy (NCBI): domain Eukaryota; kingdom Metazoa; phylum Chordata; class Mammalia; order Carnivora; family Phocidae; genus Leptonychotes; species Leptonychotes weddellii. The sequence continues at coordinate 81,534,485 of NC_138379.1, read as the reverse complement.
GCAACCTCCTGGGGCCAAGATAAGGGCCTCCTCCTCATCCATCCCTGCCAATCCTGTTGCCGTAGAAGCCCCATCCTTCACGCAGGCAGAAATCCTATGTCCTCCTTGACGGATGCCTCCCTCTCCTTCTCTTCCCCACCGCCAATCAGTCCCCAAATCCTGCTGATTCTACCTCCTTTCTCTGTCTCTCAGATGCGCCCCACCCCCATCCCGAGTGCCCGTGCTTAAGTTCTGGACCTCATCAGCTCTTGCCTGCATTTCTGCCACAGACTCCTACCTACTCTGGTCTTCAGTCTCTCCCAGCCAATCCTCCCTCCAAACTGCAGCCAGGGAGCGCTCTCTAAAACACAAGTCGGTCAATACTCACTCCCCCGCTTAAAAACACACAGCGAGTCCCATTTGCCCTCAGAAGAAAGTCAGCGGACTTACGAGGTCCCGGTCTGAACCTACTTCTCCAGCCTCACATCTTGCTTCATGCTGTCTTGTATTTTATGCTCTAATAACACCGAATTGCTTATACTTCCCTGGGCCAGCCATGTGTTTCATGCCTCTAAGCTTTGCACATGTTGTGTCTTCTGTCCGGGCTGCCCTTCACCACCATGCCTGCCCTTCCACCTTCAGCTGGCTCAGCTCCTTCTTCCACACGCACTCAGGAAACTTCTCTGACCACCCTCCAACCCCTGTGTGGCATTCCTGAAGCCTCCCCCTCGTCGTCACCCCGTGTTTCTACAGCATGTTCCACATCATCTCCAATGATCTGTGCGCTTCTCTCTCTCTCCCTCCAGACCAGAGCCTATGTCTTAGCTATCCATCATGGTAATCCCAGCGCCGGCCATTCAGCAGGTGCTCGCTCCATATTTGCTTGTTAAACTGAATGGCGCTCTGGGCTTCTTGGTACCTCCAAAGGCCTGCATCATCTAGTAAGGACAGGCTATCGGGGTGGCCAGAGGGACTCCCTTCTGGGGATGCCAGCTCCATCCCTGTCGTAGCAGCTGCCCCACCCCAAGCACTCCCTTCTCTTGGCTCTGCCCACCTCACCCCACCCCCTCCCCCCGTGGCCTTTCTCTGGACAGTGGGCTGGACAGCGCCTCATGTTTCCAAGTGGTGTCCCTCATGAAGTCCCTGGCCCAGGGGGGCCGTACAATCATCTGCACCATCCACCAGCCCAGCGCCAAGCTCTTTGAGATGTTTGACAAGGTGAGTGCTCTGGACCTCCCAGGGGACTGGCCTGAGGTGGGGAGAGGGAAGGGCGTCAGGAGAGGTGCTAGTGGGGTCCGCCTAGTCCACGGTTGTGTCCTCCTCACCCTTCCTTTCTGCCTCAGCTCTACATCCTGAGCCAGGGTCAGTGCATCTTCAAGGGCGTGGTCACCAACCTGATCCCCTACCTGAAGGGGCTTGGCTTACACTGCCCCACCTACCACAACCCGGCTGACTTCAGTGAGTGGGGGGGGCCTGGGCTGTGGTGCTGGCCAAATCTGGGGGATCAGGTCCTGCACTTGGGCCTCCTTGGGGAGGTCTCACTGTCCCCTGCCTTCCCTGCGCACCCATGGAGGGGCTGGCTTGCCCTCAGGAACCAAGGAGGGATCTTAGCCAAGCACTCCCCTCCGTGTCTCCCAGTCATCGAAGTGGCCTCTGGAGAATATGGAGACCTGAACCCCATGCTGTTCAGGGCTGTGCAGAATGGGCTCTGTGTCATGGCCGAGAAGAAGAGCAGCCCTGAGAAGAACGAGGTCCCCACCCCCTGCCCCCCTTGCCCTCAGGTGAGTAGGGTTGGAGAGGGCAGAGAGGGAAAAGTGGGGGAGGGCAGAAGGGACCCTGGACGATGGCCCTGCCAAAGGAGCTGTCCCCCAGAGGCATCACAACCATTAGGGACCAGGAAGAACTCAGAACTTGGACTAGAGCTACTATGAACAGCTGTGTGACCTTGGGCACGTTGCTCGACCTCTGTTCATTTATGTGTTCAGCAAATTCTTTTTTTTTTTTTAAAAAGATTTTATTTATTTATTTGAGAGAGAGAGAATGAGAGACAGAGAGCATGAGAGGGAGGAGGGTCAGAGGGAGAAGCAGACTCCCTGCCGAGCAGGGAGCCCGATGCGGGACTCGATCCCGGGACTCCAGGATCATGACCTGAGCCGAAGGCAGTCGCTTAACCAACTGAGCCACCCAGGCGCCCAATATTCAGCAAATTCTTACTAAGCATCTGTAGTGTGTTGTCCTCAGTGCCGGCACGGGCCACCTGGTAAGCAGACCCGATGCTGTGTCTCTTGCCTCGTGGCCCATGTGTCTTGCTGTCATCTCCAGCCCAGAGGTGATGACCCTGAGCTCCAGGGTTATTGGGAGGACTAACTAGATCATCACATGAATCTCTTTGCACTGTAGCTGGTACTGCTGGTGTTCGTTCAGGGCTGGTTCTCTTCCCTAAATGAGATACTGTGACCCTTGGAAGCATCACCTAACTGAAGGAGAGCTCATGCAGCAAGTCAGTACAAACAGACGGCGGGCTTGCGCAGTAAGGGAGCATAGGCGAGTTCCTGGTGTAGGGCCACCGGGAGAACGGGGAGCTAATGCTCAGAAGTCCCAAACTCCCCAGGGGCTCACAAGTGAGGGTTTTTAAGGCCAAAATTTGGGGCAGGGGTCTCTTGAGAAGGTGGTTGTCGTTGACCGGAGACACCTGAGGTCACACGAGCGGGTGCTCTGGTGCTGTTTCTTCTGGTCCCCGGAGGTCTTTTCCATCTCAAGAGACTTGGAACCTGAAAAATATCCTTCTTCCTTATGTTCGAGATTTCGTTCGGTCCATCTGGTGATTATGTCTTCAGGGTAGTGCTGATGAGCCACTTGTAAGCTAGAGGGGTTGCATTCCTACAGGTCCCTTGGCTGGCCCCGCCGTGCCTGGGGGCGATGCGACCTCTAGTGTTCATTCCTTCGTCTGAACTGACAAGCTGGATGCCAGCTTCAGAAACCAAGAGGGCTAGTTGTGTTTGCTGCCGTCATCATGATCCTTGTTTAACACGACCGCAGCACTGGTAGCATAAAGCTACTGTGCCCTTCGGGTAAATGTCTGTTGATGGAGTAAAGACAAGAAGAGGAGTGACTGGCCTACTCGGCCCCCACAGTGCCCTCGACGCCCTTGCTCTTTCCTCCCTCTCAAGTGTTTCCTCGCTCCAGATCTCGCTCCAATGCATGACCCTGAGGCCAGCTTCCAGGCACTCACCTCAGTGGTGGAGAGTTTCCCATCAGTACGGCAGGGAATGGAGGACCCCTGCCCTGGGGAAGGGCTGGAGGCTTTTCCCATCGCTGCGCTGGGTGTGCAGTGGGTGGGTGGGGTACGCTCGCCTGATCCAATGTCCTCTCCCCAGGAAGTGGATCCCATTGAAAGCCACACCTTCGCCACCAGCACCCTCACACAGTTCTGCATCCTCTTCAAGAGGACCTTCTTGTCCATCCTCAGGGACACGGTGAGGCACCAAGTTGGGGGAGAGGAGGCTGGTGCAGGCCTGGCTCTTGGGGGGCACAGGATCTCAGCAGCTGGGATGGGAATGCCCCCCGCCGCCAGCCAGCAGTCTCCCAAGGCACTATGTGTCTCTGGGTCTATGTGTCCTTGAGGGCAGCTCTGAGTTCCTAGCCCAGTGTGGCCTGCCCATCCCTGGCGCTGTGGCCCATCCCCTCTCCTCACTCAGGTCCTGACCCACCTGCGGTTTGTGTCCCACGTGGTCATCGGCGTGCTCATTGGTCTCCTTTACCTGCACATCGGTAACGATGCCAGCAAGGTCTTCAACAACACTGGCTGCCTCTTCTTCTCCATGCTGTTCCTCATGTTTGCCGCCCTTATGCCAACCGTGCTCACCTGTGAGCAGTGCCGCCCTGGGCGGGGGGGCGGGTAGCGGGGCACAGGGTCGGGGCCGGGGGGGTCAGACAGCTGTGCCTCACCCGCGTGGGTCCTCAGTCCCCTTAGAGATGGCGGTCTTCATGAGAGAGCATCTCAACTACTGGTACAGCCTCAAAGCATACTACCTGGCCAAGACCATGGCCGACGTGCCCTTTCAGGTAAACCTCTTCCTCCCTCCTGGCTGGCTTCTCCCATCCTTGCTTGCTAGCCCCCTTCCACCCCGTCACTGGCCGTCTGCTCTTTTCCTTCTCCTCACTTGGCAAATCGGTGGGGAGTACCTACCACGCACCAGGCTCTGTGCCGGGCACGGGGATCCGGCAATGGATAAGACAGATGTGATCTTGACCTCGTGGCACTGATGTTCTTGCGGGAACGACCGATGACAGACGGTGATGAAAACATTTACGAATGATTCTGGGGATCTTAGCCGCCGCGGTGGAGGGTAGCTGGCGCGGGCACTCAAGTCTTACTGCTGCTTGTTAGCCCCGAGACATGGGCAGGCCGCCTGTCTCTCGCTGCTTCCGCGTCCCCATCTATCAAGTGGGACGATGGGAGTATCCAGCTCGGGATGGTTTGTGAGAAGTCAGTGAGTTAATACACATAAAGGACTTAGGCTAGTGCTTGGCACGTGCTAAAGTGCCCAGTAAGCGTTAGCCGGTTTGGGTTGGTTTTATTGCACTAACCGCCCCCCACCCCCCTGTTCCAAGTTCCGGGGCCACCAAAAATCTGTAGGGCAGCTGGTGTGCAAATGAGAAAAACCTGCCCCTTCCTCAGGGCCGATGCTGCACCACGGACGGTGCAGAAGAGCACAGCTGGATCTCGGCGTCTGGTGGCCTCTTGAGTGGGCACCTGGTACAGGGAACAGCCGACATGACTGTCCACGCTAGGCTTGGACACCGGCCCCCAGGACTTGATAGCTCAGAGGGGGACGACACGTGTTCACGTGTAGAGTGAATCATAGACCCAGAGACACATAGTGCCTTGGGAGACTGCTGGCAGAAGAATAAGCTGGTCCAGTTTAGGAGCTCAGATATGGAGACGTCACCATGCCTGAACTGGTCAGAAGGGGCCCAATGGGAATGGCGACACCGGAGGAAGCAAGGGGACACGCGTCAGCCTGGGGGGACAGCACACACCGAGCGTGGGGGTGGCAGGACTCAGCACGGATGCTCTAGGAAGAGCTGTTCTAGGGGCTCCTGCCCAGGTGGCGTGGACGGTCTTGGCCGCCGTGGTCCCGGCCAGTGCCCCCTGCTCAGGCCCGTGCCCGCTCCCCAGGTGGTGTGCCCGGTTGTGTACTGCAGTGTCATGTACTGGATGACAGGCCAGCCAGCCGAAACCAGCCGCTTCCTGCTCTTCTCCGCCCTGGCTACTGCCACAGCCTTGGTGGCCCAGTCTCTGGGGCTGCTGATTGGAGCTGCCTCCAATTCCCTCCAGGTGGGAGGGCTGGCCCCCTGGGGATCCGGAGAGCGGATGGGGTCTGGTGGGAGGAAGCAGGGGCTGACATCAGGAGTGGAACAGATCTGTGGGGAACCGCGGGCCACCCGGGTCCTGGGTCTGTCCCGGTCACTCTTGTGATGGCCCGGTCCCCTTCCCTCCCCTCCAGGTGGCCACCTTTGTGGGCCCAGTTACCGCCATCCCTGTCCTCTTGTTCTCCGGTTTCTTTGTCAGCTTCAAGACCATCCCCACTTACCTGCAATGGAGCTCCTACCTCTCCTATGTCAGGTCAGTGCCGCGGCAGGAGCCCAGGCCCCAAGGAGGAGAGAGTTGCCGCTGGGCCCTGGCAGTTTGCCCAGGGAACAGTGACCCTATGCTCTGTATCCTGCTCTGATGTCCCCGCGTGCACAGGTATGGCTTTGAGGGTGTGATTCTGACCATCTATGGCATGGATCGAGGAGATCTGACCTGCTTGGAGGAACACTGCCCTTTCCAGAATCCGCAGAGTATCCTCCGAGCGCTGGATGTGGAGGATGCCAAGCTCTACCTGGACTTCCTTGTCTTGGGCATCTTCTTCCTGGCCTTGCGGCTGCTGGCATACCTTGTGCTCCGTTACCGGGTCAAGTCGGAGAGATAGAGCTGTGCCCTGGCCTGCGCCCCAGCCCCCGCAGCGGAAGCCCCCAGCCCCAGCCCTCTGGGACTGTTTTAACCTTGTAGACTTTGGCACTGGTTGCTGGTGCGGCCACCCCTCTCTCAGCTCCTCCACAGGTTGGCCACCGGACTGTGCTCCCAGCCGTGGCCGTGGCCGTGGCCACAGGGGCTCCAGCCCTCCCCGACATGCCCAGGAGTCTTCCCCAGTTGATTGCAGTTTGTAGCTTCCTCCCTACTCTCTCCAACATCTGCATGCAAAGACCACTAGGAGGCTACCACCCTCCTTCCTGCCCTCGGCACCCTCCTCTGTTGTCTGCCTGGGAGCCCCAGGTTCTCCAGGCCCCCATTTACAACTGACCAAAGTGGCCCCCTCTGGGGGTCCCCACCACACAAGTGTTTGTAAACTGGGCTGTTCTAAGGTTCAGGTTCCAGGGCTGGGCCCTGGTGGGGTCCCCTAGAAGTCCCATTTGGACAATGGAACGGAGCAGGGAAGGCTCTGGAAGTCTCTTCCTCCTCCTCACCTTCTCCCTACCCCCAGACCTGGCTGATTTGGACAATCTGCTGGAACAGAAGCTGGGTTTTCTGTCTGGGTCATCCCTCCCAATCCTGGGGATTGGAGAGGCCTGGGGCCCTGGGATGCCCCGTCCCCTTCCCCGTCTCCTTCCCTGTCCCCTTTGGTGGGGGGAGGGTCTGGTGGCACTTCTGCAATAATGTGTGTGTCTCTCTCCCACCTGCCACTGGAACTGGAGAATGCACTTTATTCTGGGGCGTGAGTAGGAGAAGACCAAGCGTCCTTTCTTGCTTCTCCTGCCCGGTCCTGCAACACTCCCTCCCCTCCCCAGAGTTACAGGCACATACATGTGAACAGGCAACCTCAGCCTGGCACACACACGCGGTCCCCCGCGGCTCCGAGGAGGAGTGATGGTGCCGTGGTAGGTGCCGTGGGAAGGGCAGTGCCCACCTCCTCCGGGGATGCCGCTTTGACTGCACGGATGAGGCTGGTGCCGCCCAGGGTGTCCCGGGACCCGGGATCTGCAGGTGTCGACCCCCGAGTCTTCTTTCCCCTCCAAGCCAGGGGTGGCACAGGGCATTAGCTCCCCGGAGCTCAGGAGCCAACACGAGCACAAGCATGGGCATAAGTTGGCCTTGGCCACTGCCACCCCGGGGCCCTTCTTTTGTGCGTCAAGTTGGCATTCTCACTCCCCTGCCCCTTCCCCAGCCGCTTGCTGCTCATTCAAACTCCTGTCTGGGTCTGTCCACACCCTTCCCACCTTCCCATCAGCCGATACGTCTGGGCACCAGAGCGACAGACACAGAGCATGTCTGGCTTTTGTGGTAGGTCCAGGCTCACGCCACTTCTGATTTCCCCTTCCCCCAGGGCTCTCCCCACTGCTTATTCCTGTGCACACACCACTCTTCCTTCTCTTACCCTGCCACAGATCCTCCCCATCGTCCAGAGATGCCAGTTGTATTTGTGGGACTTCACCCGTTATTAATAAAACCTATATTTATACAGTATGCAGTGCATGAATGTGTCTGGCTGTGGCTCCTGGTTCCGTGGTCTGTGATGGGTCTTCAGAGCACTTGAGAGAAATCTGTGAGCTTTAGAGTGTTTGGGGCAGGGAGGAACCTCCATACTGTTTTCCAGAGTGGTTGCACCAGCTTGCATTCCCACCAACAGTGTAGGAGGGTTCCCCTTTCTCCGCATCCCCGCCAACATCTGTCGTTTCCTGACTTGTTAATTTTAGCCATTCTGACTGGTGTTGAGGTGGTATCTCATTGTGTCTTTGATTTGTAGTTCCCTGATGCCAAGTAATGTTGAGCACTTTTTCATGTGTCTGTTGGCCATTTGGATGTCTTCTTTGCAGAAATGTCTGTTCATGTCTTCTGCCCATTTCTTGATTGGATTATTTGTTCTTTGGGTGTTGAGTTTGATGAGTTCTTGATAGATTTTGGATACTAGCCCTTTATCTGATATGTCATTTGCAAATATCTTCTCCCATTCTGTCGGTTGTCTTTTGGTTTTGTTGACTGTTTCCTTTGCTGTGCAAAAGCTTTTTATCTTGATAAAGTCCCACTAGTTCATTTTTACTTTTGTTTCCCTTGCCTTTGGAGACGTGTCTAGCAAGAAGTTGCTGCGGCTGAGGCCAAAGAGGTTGCTGCCTGTGTTCTCCTCTAGGATTTTGATGGATTCCTGTCTCACATTTAGGTCTTTCATCCATTTTGAGTCTATTTTTGTGTGTGGTGTAATGAAATGGTCCAGTTTCATTCTTCTGCATGTGGCTGTCCAATTTTCACATGGGTATGTTCTTGCCGGGTGATACACATCTCTCTCTTCAGAATTCACTGAGCCCTGGTTGTGCCCATGGTGGCGGGTATAGTCAGTGGTCATGAAGGGCAGTGAGAAGCAGGAAAGACCCTGGAGCTGAAGCTCTAGGATGAGAATGGCAGGGACCTCACTGAGCTTACCCCAGCTTTTTCTTTTTCTTCCTCTCGTCTCTTGCCCCCAGGTCATACTTAGCAGGGCTGAGCCATCGGCTACCAGGACGGCAAATGGGTTGGTAGCCTGAGGTTTGGAGTAGGCAATTGTCCAGAAGTCCTTGAAGGCTGGTGGCAAGATGACCCAAGAAACAGCACATTGTCTCACCCTCTTCCTTCCTGATCCTGAAGCTTGGGGACTGACAGGGGGGGGACTGGCATCCACCCTACTAGTGCTAAGTGCCCCAGGCTAGATGAGGGTCCCATCTATCACTGCTGGGGTGCCTGCCTGGAGATGGACCTTCTCATGTGGGCTTCAGGGTGGTAGTGGGAAGAAGTCAGAGTCATAGCTTCTGGAACTCTAGCTAGCTTTTAGAGGGCATTCCGGGAGCCACCCTTTCTCTGCAGTGATGCCTGCAGATGGCTTCTTAAAGTCCATGGACACAAAATCCCACCACTAAATAGTCTTTTTTTTTTTTTTAAAGATTTTATTTATTTGACAGAGAAAGACACAGTGAGAGAGGGAACACCAACAGGAGAGTGGGAGAGGGAGAAGCAAGCTTCCCGCTGAGCAGGGAGTCCAATGTGGGGCTTGATTCCAGGACCCTGAGATCATAACCCAAGCGGAAGGCAGATGCTTAACGACTGAGCCACCCAGGCGCCCTAAGTAGTCTTTCTTAAGATTCTTCCTCTTTACTTTCTCTTTCAAAATGTAAATACCCCTAAAAGAGTAAAACATTTATAAACTCACACTTCTATAAGTGCCCCTGGGAGCAAAAGGAGACGAACAGCCGTTCTGGAGCCAGCAAGGGCCATTCAGGCACAGAGAACATCTGTAGAGTGGCTCATGTATTTGCAAAGAAAGCTCTTTGGATTCTGACAATAACCCCATGAGGCTTCTAGGATGAGTATTATCATTTCCCCCTCTCACAGAGAAGAAAACCAAGGCTTGGAAAAGTGCCTTGGGCAAGCTCTCCAGATACTGTGCTCCCGCCGTGTGAGCCACCTGCGATTTCTCCCCCTGGTCCCATCGGCCCTCGGAGGTGTGGCACAGATGCCCTCAGCCCGGCCCTGCGTGCTTTGAAATGTGCCCCCTCTCCCTGAGTGCCAGCCCTTCCCGGACTCAGAGATCACTTCCTTCCGTGCAGCTACCTTCTGTGTCAGGGCCTGTGCCAGGGGCTGGAGGACAGGGATGCTTCAGGCTGTTCTCCATGCTATGGGTCTAGGGGACCAGGTGCCCCATCTTGAGGTCAGACGACAGAGCACATGCCCACAGCGTGACTCATGGTACTTCTGTTTGCAAGAGGCCAAATTATATGTTATTAATAAAGCCTCCATGGCTGTCATAGCCATGGGGGCAGGGAGGGGAACAGCTTGCTCTGAGCCACGTCCAGTAACTGCAGCCGGGGGCCTGTCCGCCTCGTGTGGCTAGGGAAGTGGAGTGAGGCTAAAAGACCCCCAGGTCTGAAATGTCACCCCTGAGACCCCATTCACAGTGTTGTTCTACCATTCTACTCCCCTTTTGGAGCGTCTCTTAAAATGAGAACGTGCCATTTTCCCTATTGTCTGGAAATGCCCTGCCCTTCCCAGACTTATTTTTTTTTAAGATTTTATTTTTTTAATTAAAAAAAAGATTTTATGTATTTATTTGTCAGAGAGAGAGAGCACAAGCAGGGGGAGCAACAGAGGGAGAGGGAGAAGCAGACTCCCTGCTGAGTAGGGAGCCCAATGCGGGGCTCGATCCCAGACCCTGGGATCATGACCTGAGCCGAAGGCAGACGCTTAACTGACTGAGCCACCCAGGTGCCCCTAAAGATTTTATTTATTTATTATTTGAGAGAGAGAGAGAGAGGGAGATTGAGAGTGGGGGAGGGGCAGGCAGAGAAGCAGATTCCCCAAGGAGCAGGGAGCCCATCGCAGGACTCGATCCCAGTACTGGGATCATGACGTGAGCTGAAGATAGACGCCTACTGGAATGACCCACCCAGGTGCCCCCTTCCCAGACTTGTTTAAGATCCAATTCAATGTCACCTCCTCTGCCAGAGTCAGTAACTTCCTCTCCCAACCTTTCCAAAGGCTTCCGTCAGCCTCTGAAGGACCATCATTCGGGCTACCTGGAGGGAAGCCATGGTCTGGTCCCTGCCTGCCTTGTTCTGGTTGCTCAGTACGAACTCAGTGAATGAACACGCATTCAAGTATAAATGAAAGATCAACTCTATCTTCAGTCTGGATGGAGAGTAGAGATCACAAAGCCCTCTTCCCAGCCCTTCCCCGAGGTGCCTCTCTATGGCTTCCCCATTGCACACCTCTGTTCAGTGCACATTGCACATCTATATTTGTATGTGGGGTGTGCCCTGGCTGTGGGCGGTGGATGGCTCTTCCATGGGTGACGTGAGCCCTGGGTGTGCCCTGTGTGGAAGCAGGGGGATGAGGGTGAGGACTTTGGGGACCAGGAAGCCCCAGGGCTAGGACAGGACTGGGTGCTAGACAAGAAGAGCAGGTTGGGGTGGGAGCTATCTCTCAGCCCTCATTCTTGCTCCTTTCTTGGTCAGAGCGACCAGAAGCCACACACAGAGGTCTGGGGTCTGAAGAGCGCCAGGTACAGAGGGAGGACCCAACAAGGCCTTGACTCAGATCTCTGCCAGGAGGTAGGCTGAGCAGGTGAAGAGGCCCAATGGGAAGAATGCCCTGGGGACGGGTAGGTGCCTCAGGAGCGGCCGAGGGGCGCGGTAGGAAGACCCAGGCCCGGGACTTCTGGTTCCCGCCCTGCCCCTTCCTCATTAGGTCATCCCGCGCAAGTCAGGTCACCCCGGGGCGCCTCAGCAACTCGGTCTGCACAATGGGCCGAACAGCGAGCCCCGCCCGGGAGGGGAGGTAACCGGCTGGCCCTGGCGCGTGGTCACCTGCAGAGGGCGCTCGGCGCGGCGGGGCCCGCCCGGGCGCAGGGCCGCGGCCACCGAGGGCCGGCGCGACTCGGGGGAGGGGGCGGTGGGAGAGGGGACGGCCCGGGAAGTCCCCGCCCTGGGCCCGCTCGCCGCGGATCCCGGCTCCGGTCGCCGTCCCCTTCCTCCGCGGGTCGCCAGCGCCCGGGCCGTCCTCCCCGCTGCCAGGGGGGGCCGGGCTCCGCGCAGGCGGGCGGGGCGGGCGGGACACGCCGAGCCGGGGCCTCTGGGAGGAAGCGAGAGACGCCGGCAGCCGCGGGTGAAGGCCCAGCCGGCTCCGTCGCCCCTCGCCCCCGACCGGGCCGCTGTTCGGGGCGCGCGTGCTGCGGGGAGTTCGTCCCCGGACCCGGAGGACCGAGCGGGTGCGCTGAGCGGTGGGCATGCCGGCCGCCAACCCCCTTGGGCTCCGAAGCCAACGGGAACGGGGAGAGCTGTTTGGGACCCAGTTTGTGTGTGTGTGTGTGTCGGGGGGGGGGGGCGGGGAGGTCTGGCCCCGTGGGAGCACAGCCCCTGCACCCTTGCTGCGGCGCCCCCTCCTTTCCCCTCCGGCCCGCAGAGCTGGGGTGGTCTTTGGAAATTGCCCTCACCACCGCCCCACCGGCTCCGCGGGTCCCATCTTGAGGCAGTGGCCCTGGAGCCGATTTGATCCCACTGAACTGGCTTTCCCGAGCTTCCTCAGCTTCCCAGGGCCCTCTCTTCTCCCTTCTCCAGCCCCTGGGACCTCTGCTCCGAGCCCCAGCCCCTCCACTGGTTGACCCTGCTGGCGGGTGGGCTCAGGGCAGCGGGTCTTCCAGAGCCTGTCCTGCCCTTAAGGAGCCACGTGCCAAATAGCAGCACGCTCCAGGTAAGGGGCATCAGGAGAGACTTCCCGGAAGAGGGGGCCTTTGAGCAGGGTCTTAAAAGATTGTGTAGCATTCTGATAGGGGAGTAAGGCCATTCCAGGCCCAAGAAAGTGTATGAACAGAGTCAGGGAAGTGTGGGCACGAATTTGGGGGGCCTGGCAAATGAGGTACAGGTTGGGGGCAAACTCCAAAAAACAGCTTGTGTGGGCGGTCAGGGGTTTTGGACCCTACAGGTAACCTAGGATTTTAGGGAGGTGATTGGTGGCTGGGATGAGGGATTGGAATGGGGTGGGGTGAGACTGAACGCGTTGGCTGGGAAGGAGAAGGAGGGTCCCCAGAAGTCCACAGAGGGTCTGAGGTAGCACAGGAGGGGCATAGGGACCATGCAATAGGACCAGGCTGGCAAAGCACTGGGAGAAGGAATCAGTAGGACTGTTTCAACTGTGTGATGGAGGGGAGAAGGTCTGAAGACCAGGAGGTCAGGTTCCTAGTCTAAATGTGTGATTGGGAAGATAGGCAGTAAAGTAACTAAAAGGGGAGGGGGTAAGGAGTATATGGGTGAAGCTGAAAGCACAGGCAGGATAGCCATATGGAGATGTCAAGTAGGAAGTTCATTCTTCCGTTTATTTATTATTTATGCCAGCCTCAAAGGCAGCTGACATAAAAGTCGCAGAGAAGATAAGATGATAAAATCATTAAAACTCAGCTAACAGGACCTGATAGCTGGGGGAAAAAAACACAGAGGAGAGTGGATAATTGTTCCTTGAAAATGTAGGTTCAGAAAAGCCACTGAAAATGAACACAGGACTCATCTGAGCTTGCTGGCAGCCAAGCAAAAAAAGGACATCTAAATAAAGCAGCAGTGCACTAGGGCTGGGACTCAGGAGAAAGGCAGCCATGAAGGCTCAGGGGGAGAGGGGGAGGGGGTAGGAGATAAAATGGCATCTGTCAAGTGGGGGATATAGGAGAAAGAGTCAATCCGAAGGCCAGCCAGGCCAGGGCGTTGGCACTGCTGACATTTAAGGAAGGGCTGTTGCTCCCCGAGGAGGAAGGCCTTTCTGTAGCCTGCACAGGGAGGTAGGGGTGGGAAGGGGTGTGTGTGTGTGTGTGTGTGTGTGTGTGTGTGTGTGTGTGTGGTCCCTTCACACAAGTCTTCTTGCAGGGGAACAGGATAGAAGGTGGTGTGCTAAGTGCCCTGGGCTCTCACCTTCTTCCCTACCATGAGGTGGGGCCGCCATTTGCCCAGGGCCTCTTGGGGCTCTGGTCTGGGAGGAGCGCTCCAGTCAGCAGGTGAGCTGGAAGCAGGGGTTTCTGTCTCTACCTCTCCTCTTCAGAGTCCAGATGGTGTCTCCAAGAGAGCAGGGATCCAGACACCAGGTGTTCTAGCCCTGGCTCTGTGATTCATGTGCTGTTGGCCTTGGCAAGTCACCTCACCTCGCTGAGGTTCCCTTTTTCCCATCTTAAACTAAGGAAGTCAAGCTAGATGATCTTCGAGGGTCCCTGTAGCTACACGAAGTCTAGGATCACTTGTCTGATCTCATTTTGCATTCGACAAATATTTATTGTGTGCTGTGTGCCAGACCTTGTGCTAAGTTCTAAGTATGTAATTATAAACAAAAACAGATGTGGTCCCTGCTCTCATGGAGGGGGGTGGGGCAGAAATGAATGTTAATCAAATAATCATACAATGAGATATAAAACCGCATAGTAGCTGCCACAAAGGAGCAGTACGTGATGCGATGAGAACAAATGCCGGGGGATTTGATATAGACGCGAAGTCTGTGTGTTGGTGGGGTCTGGATGTTATTTCTTTCTTCACCTTTCTCTCTGTAGATGAACGAATCCCCTTCCTGATCCACTGGAGTTGGCCCCTTAAAGGGAAGCTTCCCATTGGGCTCCCTAGGTGAGGCCTCGGGGTCATGCCTTAGAACACATCTGGGCACAGCAGAGTAACCTGGGAAGGGTCAGGACTTGGAGAGGGCTTGACCCCCTCCCCCCCCCAGGGTGACGTTGGTTTTCTGGGAATGATGAGGGCAGAGTCAGCTACCAGGCCTCAGACAAAGTTGGTTTACTTTATCTACAGGACAAGTGACAAGGGCAGCCAGAGGGGGAGGATCTGTGGGGGAAGTGGGTGGAGGCTGGCAGTGGCCAGCCTGAGTTCCAGGGGGCGAGATCTCAGTCCCTGGGAAGGGTGTGAGAGTCAGACAAGGCTCTCGACTTGGGTGTCCGGGGTCAGGCCTAGATCTCAGGGAGCTAGAAGTCCAGCAATTCAGACAGGCCTGGGCTCTGAGCCTGTCCAAAGGCTGAGCCCAGGAGCAAAGCCCCAGCTCATCCTTGCTCTCAGGGCCTTTGTACGTCACCGTGGAAGCTCAGCGGGCAGTGGTCCTCCATCAAGAAGCCATGGAAAGTTGTTCCAGAGCATCTCTGCATCGGGTAAAGGGACCGACTGCTCAGTCGGCCTGAGGGGAGGGGCTGGCTGGGATCCCAGTGGTGGGGGAGTGGGAGGTGGGGAGTTGGGTCTGGAGGGAGAAGCAGGCAGGAAGAAGGAGGCGTAGAGGATCCACTGCCATCATCCATCAGTGGGCAAACCCTACCCCCGTCGCCCATTGTCCACCTGTCCACGTCTCCCTTCCTGCAACACGTGTGCAGTGCACACTCACCGCTCTTACCATATGCAAAGCACTGGGAGGGATACATCATCCCTTCCCTCAGCAAACTGGGTCTAACAGTCAAGTGGAGATGGCGCACAGACAACCACAAAACCATTCAACCCAGTTTTGGCAGCACTTGTCTCATGGCTTGCCCCTTTCTGCCATGGGGGTTCCAAACTTTCTGGACAGTCTGTTGTCTGAGAGAGTCCTGTATACATAGCACCGTCCTGGGTCTCTGTGTCCTGATGCTGCACCTTGCTCTGTGGCCTGACCCTACCACCGCCCTGGCCAGCCCTAAGCTCCTGCATCTTGCAGCCTCTTTCCTTGACCCATTCCCCTTGCCTTCCCATCCAGAAGCTGTCCAGGGCCACCGCCGGCATCTGGCCGAGTGGTTCAGCCGGTTGCCCAGAGAAGAGCGCCAGTTCGGCCCGACCTTTGCACTGGACACGGTCCACGTAGACCCTGTGATCCGCGAGAGCACCCCGGATGAGCTGCTTCACCCATCGGCGCAGCTGGCCCTGGAGCACCAGCCCCCCCTGGCCGGGCTCCCCCCACTGGCCCTGTCTCAGCTCTTCGACCCCGATGCCTGTGGGCGCCGGGTGCAGACAGTGGTGCTGTACGGGACGGTGGGCACGGGGAAGAGCACGCTGGTGCGCAAGATGGTCCTGGACTGGTGTTACGGGCGGTTGCCGGCCTTCGAGCTGCTCATCCCCTTCTCCTGCGAGGACCTGTCCTCCCTGGGCTCTGCCCCAGCCTCCTTGTGCCAGCTCGTGGCTCAGCGCTACGCGTCCCTGAAGGAGATCCTGCCTCTGATGGCTGCTGCTGGGTCCCGCCTGCTCTTTGTGCTCCACGGCTTGGAGCGGCTCAACCTCGACTTCCGGTTAGCGGGAACAGGGCTTTGCAGTGACCCCGAGGAGCCAGGGGCACCAGCTGCCATCATTGTCAACCTGCTGCGCAAGTACATGCTGCCCGAGGTGAGCGGCCTCCCGCCCCGCCCCGCCGCTGCTGCCCCTAACTCGTCCCCTAAGGACGCTGGTGTCCCCAGCCCACGTGTTTATTGGGGTGGGAGCACAGGCTCTCCGCTATTCAGACCTGCCCCTCCACGTCCCGGCTGTGTGTCTTTGAGCAAGTCCCTCACTTCCCCAAGCTCTGTTTCCTTCTCTGCTGGAGCTATCCCGATCAAATGAGATCCTGCCCAGGAAGCACCTGGAGCAGGGCCCTGGGTTGCAGCGGGGGCTCGGGCATAGTTAGAATTATGGTGCTCATCCTCATCCTCATCCTCATCCTCGGACGCTCGGTCTTCAGGGGCTCTCTGGGGAGTGAGGCAATCAGGACGCGAAGGTCCTCCTTAACCCTCAACCATGCGCTCCCCAGGCCAGCATTCTGGTGACTACCCGGCCCTCCGCCATCGGCCGAATCCCCAGCAAGTACGTGGGCCGCTATGGTGAGATCTGTGGCTTTTCTGATACCAACCTGCAGAAGCTCTATTTCCAGCTCCGCCTCAACCAGCCGGACTGCGGGAACGGAGCCGGGGGTGCGGGTGTCTCGGCCACGCCAGCTCAGCGTGACAGCCTGGTGCAGATGCTCTCCCGCAACCTGGAGGGGCACCACCAGATCGCTGCCGCCTGCTTCCTGCCCTCCTACTGCTGGCTTGTGTGTGCCACCTTGCACTTCCTGCATGCCCCCACGCCGCCCGGGCAGACCCTCACGAGCATTTACACCAGCTTCCTGCGGCTCAACTTCAGTGGGGAGATGCTGGACAGCACTGACCCCTCCAAGTTGTCCCTCATGGCCTATGCAGCCCGAACCGTGGGCAAGTTGGCCTACGAGGGGGTGTCCTCCCGCAAGACCTACTTCTCCGAAGAGGACGTCCGCGGCTGCCTGGAAGCTGACCTCAAGACGGAAGAAGAGTTCCAGCTGCTGCATGTTTTTTGCCGGGATGCCCTGCGGTTTTTCCTGGCCCCGTGCGTGGAACCAGGGCACCGGGACACCTTTGTGTTCACTGTGCCTGCCATGCAGGAGTACCTGGCCGCCC
>NC_138379.1:81488000-81517466 GCF_054177405.1 Leptonychotes weddellii | reverse complement strand
CCCCCCCCCCCCCCCCCGCCCCCGCCTTCACCTCTCCCAGGAGGCAACTGCTACTTCCTACATAGCCATGAATCCTCTTCTTGACTCTGGTTTCAGGTTTGGGCAATCTGGCTTTCCGTGGGATTGAGACACAAGGGAAGGGGAGAGAGAAACCACAGGCTGTGCAAGGCTTGAAGACTGGGAGGAGGATGGAAGGGCACAGGGCCTTTAATCATGTCCTGTGACCCTAATGACGATTGTAGTTTTGCATCTCCTCGTCTTTGTTGGCGGGAGGCGGGAGTCGCTACAGTCTAGGGTCTGTCCTCTGCTTTGCGGGCCCGGAAACTCCACTGTATCTGTTCCCCTAGAGGTGGTTAGACTCTGGGAGTGATGACTCATCCTAACGACATCACCAGAGACAAGTTTATAAAGCAGATGCCGTTTTATTCATTTATACCAGGAGGATAAATGGCATTGGTAATTGACTTAGGACAGTGCAGGCCTGCTCCAGAATTCCAGTTACAGGCCTGAGGACTGTGTTATGAGCAGGGCGGATATGCTAGGTTTTTGAGGGGAGGAAGGATCCACCCTCTGGTGATGTCTACCAGGTGCCTCGTAAATGAAATATTATTATGATTCCTTTTTAGATAAAGAAGCTGAGGCTCACAGGGGCCAAGTAATTCACCCAAGGTCACTCATATAGTGGAGTAGCTGGGATCTGAGTCCAGGTTTTGTGATTCCGAACCCTGTGCTCTCTTGTCAAACTTTACTGATGTATTATGAATATTTCTCTTAAGCTTCGGTGCCTTGCTAGGTAACCCTGGTCCTCTCTAGGAATGTTCTGGTAACTCGTCTTGAGGAGGCAAGGCCCTGGTCAGTGCTGGCAAAATTTTAACAGGTTTTCCTTTGTGTAGGCAGCAAAGCATAGGGGTTAGGAACAGGGATTCAGTAATCCAGCTCCGTGGGTTCAAATCCAGGCACTGCCACTTACTAGCTGTGTGATCTTGGACGAATTACTTAACCTGTCTGTGCCTCCAAGTCCTTCTCTGTTAAATGAGGATAATACGATCTCTATCATGGGCCTAACATGAGGATTAAATGTATTCATTCTCAGGACCTGGCACGTAGTAAGTTCTATTTAAATGTTTGTTAAACATGAAAAACAGGCTCAGGCAGCCTGCCCCTTCTCCCATCATTGCCTCAGACAGGGGGGTAATGGCCATTGCTGAGGCCAGCCCACCTCTTTGAGGATGGGCTTGCCTGCTCTGGATTACAGTGAGAGGCTGTGGTCTCCTGACAGGGTTCACCCTATGGTTAGCACCACAACTCTGAGCCCCCTGGGAGGGAGGCTTGCCTAGCAGAGGACTAGTCCCATCTGTTTCTTCAGCCTGTTGACTCAGCTTCCCTGGGTGACATTTCTTCCTCTTGGTCACCAGGTGACTGTTGAGGGAGAAGCACTTGAAACTCCATGGCAGGAACCTCACCTATAAAAAAGTGAAAAAAACAAAACCAGTCATTAGGGAAGCTGCCACAAAATAGCCTCGTAACTCCTTGCCAGAGGTCTGGGCTCCTTCTTGCCTTTCGGCCCCAACACGAGGCTGGGTGCCGATGTCCCAAATCCGCCCAAACATTAATTTCTCCAACAAATATTTGAACACCTGCTGTGTGCCAGGCACTGTGTTAGATTCTGAGGAAGGAAAAATGAACAGAACCCCGGTTTCTGCCCTCTCTGGTCCTCCAGTAAGAACACAAACAGGTCACCATAACCATGTAATTTAAAGTTGTGGTAAGTGCCTAGAAAGTGAAGTTCCAGGTGCTGTGAAAGTATATAAGTGGGGGAGCTGGTTTGGGGGGCGGGGTGGATAGGGAAAACCTCTCTGCAGGAAGGACATTTAATCTGATCCCTGAAGGATCAGCCAGGAGAAGAACTGGGGAGGGGGCAGCACCCCAGGAAGAGAGTACAGCTTTGAAGGAAGAGAACTGTAGTACTGTCAAAAAAAAAAAAATCCTAATTATGAGAAAAGCCAAAAGCACAGAAGCAGAGTGTGTGAGTGTGAGAGGTCTGTAGATGGAGGCCGCGTGGCTGGCAGGAACCAGATCCTGCAGGGCCTCCAAGGAACAGGAGCGATGTCAGTCATCATTGCTGGGATGACCCTGGTGTTGTGGAGGATGGGGATGTCTTCGCAGCCCCTAGCCGGGTACCAAACAAAATGCACAGCAGATGCTTATTTCTTCCCACCCCTGAGCTTGCAAATGTAAGGGGTGTTTGGGAAAAAGAATTTCCTAAGGGCCCATGTGTATGGCACAAGTGTCGAGAGGTGAGTCTGGAAAGGTCAAATTGGGGCCAAATCATGACACATTTTCTATTCCACATGGGCATTGGGGAGCCATGGCAGGTGCTGCAGCGGGGGGGAGTCGTATGATCAAAGGGTGCTGCGGGTTTGGGATGGATGGGGAGGCCGGAGCGGGCAGGGAGAGTGCGCCTTCGGCTGAGCTTCAGAGGCTGAGCGGGCACGTGCGAGGCTGCAGCTCCTCCCCTGCGCGCTCTCCCAGGTGGTGCCGCGAGTGTTTGGGCGCATGGTGGGTAAGAGCCGCGAGGCGGTGGCCCAGGCCATGGTGCTGGAGATGTTCCGAGAGGAGGATTACTACAACGACGACGTCCTGGACCAGATGGGTGCCAGTATCCTGGGCGTGGAGGGCCCGCGGCGGCACCCGGACGAGCCTCCCGAGGATGAGGTCTTTGAGCTCTTCCCCATGTTCATGGGGGGGCTCCTGTCTGCACACAACCGGGCCATGCTGGCTCAGCTAGGCCGCCCCATCAAGACCCTGGATGCCCTGGAGAATGCCCAGGCCATCAAGAAGAAGCTGGGCAAGCTGGGCCGGCAGGCGCTGCCCCCGTCTGAGCTCCTTGACCACCTCTTCTTCCACTACGAGTTCCAGAATCAGCGCTTCTCCGCCGAGGTGCTCAGCTCCCTGCGCCAGCTCAACCTGGCGGGTGTGCGCATGACGCCCCTCAAGTGCACGGTGGTGGCGGCCGTCCTGGGCAGCGGAAGGCATGCCCTGGACGAGGTGAACTTGGCCTCATGTCAGCTGGACCCTGCTGGGCTGCACACACTCATGCCTGTCTTCCTGCGTGCCCGGAAGCTGGGGTGAGGACCCGTCTTCAGGCAACGGGCCTGAAGACTGGAAAGGGTTGGGGGTGAAGGGGCGGGAAGAGAAGGTCCTAGGGAGACCAAAGGTGGGGAGGAAGGAGCAGGGGGTGGGATGAAGAAGTCTGGTGTGTGTGGAGGTGATGAGCAATGGGAGGGAGGGCACGGTGGGTGGATAGGCTCCATGCTGAGCTCCTGCCTTGCTTTTCCCCTTCCCTCCGGCCACCTGCTGTTCCAGCTTGCAACTCAACAGCCTGGGCCCCGAAGCCTGCAGTGTCCTCCGGGACCTGCTGCTGCATGACCAGTGCCAGATGACTACCCTGCGGTGAGTGTTTCTGTCGGGGGGCCTGGAGGGAGGTTCTGGCCATCCTGGTGGCAGGCTGAAGTCAAGGGTGCGCTCACACCTGGCGCTGGCCCACCTGTACTCTGGTAAAGGGGGTGGAGCCTAGACCCCGGCCTGCCCCCTCTCCCCAGGTCCAGTACAAGCAGCAGGGTAAAGGAACGATGCTGCCAGGAATAGGTGCTCAGAAAGCCTCTCAAGCGGCTAAAACCAGCATGTGGGGCGGGGAGGGGGGGGTGGTAGGGGGGGATGATCCCCAGGCCGATTGCCTGGTAACAGTGCCACGGATGCCCTCCCAGGATGTTCCCTGTGGCCTCGCAAGGATGACCCTAATGCTGGGCGCTCAGTAGATGCTTCCAAAGTGCTGACCGATTTACTAGGAACCCAGAAGCCTGGTTGGAGGAAGGGGAGGTGAATGAGGAGGGGGAGGGCCCCGGGGCAGGGGCATCTGGGGGGGCAGGTAAGAAAAGGAGGAAGAGGAGAAATAGTAACGATGAAGAGAGGGGAGTCAAGGGAGGAGGAGAAGCCGGCTCCCACCCCCGCTCTCCCTCCGCTGCCGTGCACACCGCACCCCTGCTTCTTCCTTCTCTTCTCCTGGCCCACATTTCTTTAGGGGCTCACCTTCACCCCAGGCTGTGTGTCCTTTGGGTCCGGGTCCTGACATCTACTGCAGGGGCACCTGCCATTGTCCCTCATAACCTCGGGGTGTTTGTGGCTATAGGCTGTCCAACAACCCGCTGACAGCGGCTGGCGTGGCCCTGCTGGTGGAGGGGCTGGTGGGGAACAGCTCGCTGACGCATCTGTCCCTGCTGCACACGGGCCTCGGGGACGAGGGCCTGCAGCTGCTGGCTGCCCAGCTGGACCGTAATCAACAGCTACAGGAGCTGAACGTGGCCTACAACGCTGCTGGCGACACGGCGGCCCTGGCCCTGGCCCAGGCTGCCCGGGACCACCCTTCCCTGGAGCTGCTGCAGTAAGTCTGGCCCCTGGGCCCACCGCCGCACCCTGGCCAGAAGCTGTTCCCAGCCCTCCGGCTCTCCCTCCCTGTCTCCACCGCCTTTTTCCTGCCCTACGGCCTGTCCTCTGTCCCTGCCTTCTCGAGGATCTTCGTGGGCCGGCTTCCGAATCAACCCACCCCTCTGTGATTGGCCCTTACCCGGCCCGGGTCCCCGACTGCCGTTTCTCTTAGGGTCCTGGTGGCCCCGTTCTCACTGTCCCTGGTCCTGCTGAATTCAGGTGTCATCCCTGCCTCCTGTTGGCCACCACCCTCCGTCTCTGGCTCACTGCAGACACTTGCCCCATCACTTCCGTAGCCAGGGCATGAGTTATGAGAATTCCGCTCTCCGTCCAGCACCCTCTGCCCTCTATCTCAGAGCTCTGCTGAGTGGCCTCTTCTCTTCTCTCTCCTCCTAGCCTCTACTTCAATGAGCTGAGCTCAGGGGGCCGCCAGGCCCTGCGGGACTTGAGCGGCACTGCTAAAGGGGGCGCTCGGGTCGTGGTGTCGCTGACAGAGGGGACAGTGGTGTCCGAGTACTGGTCGGTGATCCTTAGTGAAGTCCAGCGGAACCTCAACAGCTGGGATCGGGGCCGCGTCCGGCGTCACCTTGACCTTCTGCTTCGTGATCTGGAAGACAGCCGAGGGGCCACCCTTAACCCCTGGCGGAAGGCCCAGCTGCTGCGAGTGGAGGGTGAGGTCAGGGCCCTCCTGGAGCAGCTGGGAGGCCTGGGAAGCTGAAGCAGGGGCGGCAGTCACCTAGCTGTGTGACCCTGCCCCATGATCCTTCCCTCTGTGGCCTCCTGGTTTGCACTACTGCTTCCAGAAAGGTCCCTCTGGGGCTGCAGGTGAAGGGATGGGTTCTCAGGTGTCCCATGTCCACCCATGGCTCCCAAGTCTGGAATTTCCAGGGTCATGAAACAGGCCTCCTCTCCGTTCTGCGAGGAAGACTGAGAAAGACTCCTTCAGGTGGCATTTTGGTGGCCACTTGCCCTGCCGCGCAGCCAACCTGGCCTCTCTCCTCTCGGGAGCTTCTGATTATGCCACCAGGGGGCGCACTTCTTAAGTCGCCTTTGCCAAAGGTGCACCATCCAGCTGTGTCCGCGGGCCTGCCCCTTCTGCCTTGCTGCTCTTCAGAGGACCCTGAGGATGCCCGCAGCCACTTTCCTCTCGCTTTGGTGCCTTCCCCTCCCCTCCCCGTCCCCTTCCTCACCACCGTACCTGTGCTCGGTGGCTCTGAGGGCCATGTGCACTGCCGTGCTTCCATTAAAAGCTACGTCTTCACCTACTGTGGCCTCCTCCTTGCCTGGTGCTTTCAAGAAAGGGTACTGTTTTTGGTCACTGTGGTAAACTATTGACCACTTTCTGTTGCAGGTGGTTCTCGGGCACTAGGTTCAGAGGCAGTGAGGGCCAAGGTGAGGGGGGGCATGAATAAGATCCTGGGGGTGGGCAGAGGCCATGCTGGGCCGTAGGACTCCTATCACCTTTTCCAACATACTTATCCCAGGCTCGGAATTACAGTCACGAGCAGGTGATCTGCCTTTGTCTGCCCAGAGCAGAAGCCCAGACAGCAGCGGAGTCTCCAGAGGAAGTCCGGGGCCCAGGAATGGGGGCAGGAGGAACACGCAGACTTCCCCAGAGGAGAAGACTGTCCTCCCGTTAACCATTACCCCGCAGCTTCTAAGGCAGTGTCTTTAAGGAGGCGGGACGTGGCGGGCTAGGTGGGAGGGTCAGCTGGTTTTGATGAACCTTGTCCCTACCCTGAGCACCGGGTCGCTGGTCCAACTATGGAGGCAGCTACAGGTAGGAGGCCAGGAGAAACCCTCCAGTGGGGGCTTTAGGGCAGTGAGAGGGCAGGGTGGGAGGCGGACGGAGGCTTTGGGGACCAGGGTGTACTTGTTGTTGAGGCTTGGAGCCCTGAGGCAAAGAGACCCAAGTTAGGAGAGAAGAGGCGAGTGGATAGGTCTGTCTTCCTGGTCCACGCCCTCTCCTGATATGCTCAGATTTCTGTGCCAGGGACTAGGAGGAGAAGGGAAGGTCCTTTTGGAGCAGAATGGAGGGGCAAACCCTGAGAGTGGGGGTTCTCCTAAGTCCTTTTAGTTAATGACATGGAAGAGGAGTTGGGGTAGGGAGAGAATGCACCCCTCCTCCCCTCCTCCCTTCTTTACATAGCAGGTCTTCAGGACACAGCCTCCTTAACGTTAACTCGGTAAGTGCCTAAGTGCCGCGCTGGGAAGGGTTGGGGCAAGAGGCGGAGGGAATCCAAGGTGGGGAGGCTCTTCAGCTGCCATTAGCATCTCAAGGAGAGGCTGGGACCAGAGTCCAGATGTCAGCTTGCTCCTACCTGCATCCCTCGCCTCCTTGCAGGAAGTTTGAGTTTAATCCAAAGTGGGGCATTGATAATCCTGTCCTCTCTCTGGCTGAAGACTACGACCCCTCTGGTAACCCCCTGGCCCTGGGCAACCGTTCCCTTTCCCCAGAGATACCACAGCTCCTCAGGGCCTCCCATCTCCTTGGTAACCACTCCACTCTGCCTCCCTCTGATAATAGCCTTGGTGGGGAGTAACTACGTGGAGGTAGGAGGGGGTTGGCTGTTTTCTTTTGTCCAAACCACTCTGCCCACATGGTATTTGGCCTCACTGCCCAACACCTAACTGGGTAGAAGCCTGCCGGGTGCCCTATCACCAGGGCAGGGTCGTCGGCCAGGCCGAGGTGACTTGTATGTGGGCCTTGTCCCCTCCCCTCCCCCTCTTCTGTTGCCCACCTCCCCCTCTAGATCTCTGGAGCCTGCAGCGGCCTCGTTTCTGTCTGCTGAGCAAAGAGGAAGGCAGGAGTTTTGGCTTCCACCTGCAGCAGGAGCTGGGCAGGGCTGGGCCTGTGGTGTGCAGGGTGGAGCCTGGCACCTCCGCCCAGCACCAGGGTCTTCGGGAAGGGGACCGGATCCTGGGGGTGAATGACCACGTCGTGGAATGTGAAGACTATGCTGTGGTGAGGTTGGGCTGGGGGCCTCCCTGTGGAATAGAAGGACGTTCCATAGCACCTCAGGGAGAGAGAAGCCAGTCGGTCACCTCCCTGGATATAAGGGGGCAGCACCCAAGCCTCAGCCTCCCCCACCTCCCAGGATCTAGGGCTGTCCAGGTGGGAATGGTTGGGTGAAGGCGTCCAGAAGGAGCCATTCACCCTGGCTCCCGGCGTGAAAAATGGAGGTTCCAGGGACTGGGAGTTGGCAGGAGGAGCTGGCCCCGACCTCATCCCCCACGCCCTCTGTTCAGGTGGTTCGCCGCATCCGGGCTAGCGGTCCTCGGGTGCTGCTGACGGTCTTGGCGAGGCACGTGCATGACGTGGCTCAAGCTCAGCAGGGCAACAGTGCCCACCTCTGTCCTCCTCTTGGCCCGCGGGTCCGACCCCGACTATGCCACGTAGTGAAAGATGACAGTGGCTTTGGCTTCAGTGTCACCTACAGTGAGCTTAGAGGCCGGGGCGGGGCGGGGGGGCAGGAGGGGGATCTCCGCCCTGTTCTGGGCAGCCAGTGGACCGAAACTTGCTTTTTTTGGCTTCCAGGCCATCAGGGTCCTTTCTGGCTGGTGCTGAGTCCCGGAGGAGCAGCGGAGCGGGCAGGGGTGCCCCCGGGGGCCCGGCTGCTAGAAGTGAACGGGGTCAGCGTGGAGAACTTCACTTACAGCCAACTCAGCAGAAAGGTATGGCTGTAAGTTTCCCTGTTCATCCTCCTCACCCACCGGGGGGCGGGGGGGGGGGGGGCCCGGGGCTTTGCCTCAGGCAGCCGATTCCTCCCCCACGCACCTCATCTCCAAAGTTGACCTTGTACCTCCGGCCATCCTGCCCTTTACAGTTGGTCCTAGGCTCTGCTCTCCCCCACCCGTGCTGCCTCCTTTCTGGGGCCATGAGGAGGGCCTGCCCCTGCCTTCCCTACCCAGGTGCTTGATGCTGATGCCCCGCTGGGTCCCCACAGCTTTGGCAGAGTGGAGAGCAAGTGACCCTGCTGGTAGCAGGGCCAGAGGTGGAGGAACAGTGTCGCCAGCTGGGAATGCCCCTGGCTGCGCCCCTGGCAGAGGGCTGGGCGCTGCCCACCAGGCCCCGCTGTCTGCACCTAAAGAAAGGGCCCCAGGGCTTTGGGTTCCTGCTTCGTGAGGAGAAAGGTCTTGATGGTCGCCCTGGTGAGTGGGAGCCCCAGAGATGGGTCGGGAAGGTGCGGGCACACGTGCCGTGCACAGAAGACCCCAGCCCTGAGCCTCCTCCTCTTCCTCCGGCGTCCCCCCACGCTCAGTCCCTCTGCGTGCCCACGGTGGCCTGGGCTGATGCTGGAGTTAGTTGCAGGAGGAGCGATGAGGATATTTATGTCCCAGGACAGTTCCTGTGGGAGGTGGACCCAGGACTACCAGCTGAGAAAGCCGGGATGCAGGCCGGGGACCGGCTGGTGGCTGTGGCTGAGGAAAGTGTGGAGGGGCTGGGCCATGAGGAGACGGTGTCCAGGATCCGGGCGCAGGGCTCCTGTGTCTCCCTCACTGTTGTCGACCCTAAGGCTGACCGCTTCTTCAGCATGGTGCGAATGAGGGGCGGGGGGGGGGGGGGTGCTAGAGTGCGGGCAGGGATGGAGCAGGGCTCAGGTGGAGGGAGAAGCTACAGGTCCGTTCTGTCCGCCTCCTTCCAGGTTCGCTTGTCTCCACTTCTCTTCTTGGATAGCATGGAGGCTCCTGCCTCTCCCCAGGAAACCTGCTCAGCCTCTCTGGTTGAAACCAAGGACCTACCAGATGACGGGACAGCCACGCCTCCTGCCCCGGGCGGCTCCCACCAGTGCTCCCTGTATCCTGGGCCTGGCGGTGCCTATGGTTTCCGACTTAGCTGTGTGGCCAGTGAGCCTCGCATCTTCATCTCCCAGGTGACTTATGCCCCACGGACCTTGGATCTTTCCAACCGTTCGCCTCCTGATGAGCCTTTGTCTGCTTCCCGCCCAAGGTCTTAGAACGTCCAGCAACTTTTCCATGGTATCCCATGTTCTGTCACCCCTCTCTTCGCCACCAGGTGACCCTAGGAGGCTCAGCGGCCCGGGCAGGGCTGCAAATGGGAGATGTGATTCTGGAGGTGAACGGGTATCCCATGGGTGGAGAGAATGACCTGGAAAAGCTTCAGCAGCTGGCCGAGGCTGAGCCACCCCTCCACCTGAAGCTGGCAGCGAGGTCTTGCCCGGGCTTGGAAGCCTGCAACCCCCCCAGGTTTGGAGAGGTGAGGAAGAAGAGACAGATGGACCATCAGCAGCCAGAGAAGGATAGGGGGAGTCAGCGAGGAGGGCTACAGGGTGAAGCAGTGTGGGGCATGCGGATTGGGACGCTAGGCCATGGTAGGTGGGGACAGAGGGACCCATGGAACTAGCTGCCATTCCTGGGCATTGCAGTGCAAGTGGGGGCTGGGAAAAGGAACTCTTACCGTCCTTGAATGACCTTCTCTCTTCTCAGGACTGGGCTCCAGCGTCAGAGCTGCTGTAGTCCTCTCCTACCTGCACAGATCTGCCCAGTGGCCTTCCTGTCTTCACTCTCCTGCTTGCAATGGTAGGAGCTGAGAAGCTCTCTTTAAGCCAGAAGGGACAGCTCTAGGATTCTGGACACCTCCAATCACAGGATTGCCCAGGGTCTCCCTCCCTTCCCTGGGGCCCGCCTCCCAGAAGAAGGTGTGGCCAGAGGCCTTAGGCAGGCCCACTAGGGGGCGGGGGGTAGGGGGGGTGGGGGTTGTCCTCTGGTTCCAGAGGGAGTCCTATGGGAGCTTTGGGAGTTGTGTTCCCATGGATGAGTGGTGTGATTTTGTGATTTATAATAAATTATACTCTTTCCCGGCACAGAGCTCCTAAAACCCTTGGAATTTCCTAAGTAGTGAGAGTGATAAAGATGTCTTCTTTTATTCATAACAAGCCCCTTTCAACCACACCTAACTTTGTTAAGGAAGTGACTTTTGGAAAGCACCTAAGGATGGGGGACTGGTAGCCAGGGGATCCAACCATATGATTAGCGGGTTGGAACTTTCAGCCCCACGCCGGACCTCCTGGGAGGGGAGAAGTGCTGGAGGTTGAATCACTCACCAACGACCAATGGTGTCATTGGTCATGGCTCCATAGTGAAGCCTCCATGAAAAACCAAAAGGATGAAGTTCCGAGAGCTTCCCGGTTGCTCATTGCGCAGAGGTGCTGGGAGGGTGGTGCCCCCGAAGAGAGCATGGAGCTTCCGAGCTCGTGCCTTGCCCACGGCATACTTGCCACCTGGCTCCTCCTGAGTCGTGTCCTTCATAATAAACTGGTAAACTAGCGAGTAAACAGTCTCTCTGAGTTCCGTGAGTCACTCTAGCAAATGATGGAACCCGAGGAGGGGGTCGTGGGAACCTTTGTTTTTCAGCCAGTGGGTCAGAAGCCCAGGTGACAAGCTGGACTTGACACTGGCGCTTGAAGTGGGGACAGTCTTGTGGGACTGAGCCCGTGGCCTGTGGGATCGGATGCTCTCTTCACATCAGTAGTGCCAGAATTGAGTTAAATTGTAAGATCCCCAGCTGGTGTCCACAGAGCTGTTAGAGAATTGCTTGGTGGGGGAACCCGTCCACACACACACACACACACACACACACACACACACATACACACACACGTGACTGGAAGTGAAGTAGTACTGGGAGTGGTGTCATAAAATAGAGGAGGAACACGGCGTTTTCCCTTTATAGGTGGGCTGTGGGGCTGGCTAGGATTGTTCCAGATGGAACTTGCCCTAGGCATGACTCCTGGACTCTCACATATATTGCAAGAATTTGGAGACCAGTTACGCCTTCCCTCTGTAAGCACCTTAGGATTGTGGGGGCTGGTGCCTGGTCACTATTGGTCTATTATAGAAATGGCCTTGCCCCCCACACATCAGGCTGCCTCTGTTGGTGGGGGGAAGGGGGATAGGAGATGGTGATTTGAAGGGACCAGAAGGGCCCCAGACTCAAGGCATGGGGCCCAGTTTCTCTAAGAGAGGAGTTGAGAGTTTGTCAAATTTCTCTCCTCTCCTTCGGTCTTCAGGGTAATGGGTCAGTCCAGAACCAACGTGCCCCCAAAAGGAGACGCTCGTATCTGCCAAAAAGCCACAGACCACAGTTCTGTTGAGTTCTACATCAAGATAGCTTTATTGCTGGAGCCTCCAAGTGGCTTACAGCTTCAGAGATCCAGGGGGTTGAGCCCAAACTGGTGAGTCCTTGTACTTGGCGTGAAGTCTCAGCACAGCCCCGTCCCACTGAGGCTTGACAGCTCTCAGCTTGGCCAAGAGTCGGTCCAGGCTGCCCTGCAGACACCAAGGTTCAGGCCCCAGGAAGGGAGAGGGTAGAATGAGGGGTGCCCCAGGATGGTCTGTAAGCTTTCCTTGCCGGTGATGTCTTCAAGTTCTTACTCTTAGTAAGTAGGCACGGTTGTAGTCCCCTGGCTGTCTGCCCTCAAGACAGAGCAGAGTTCCCTGTGGGGATGCTGCTTCTCCTTCCCCCTGGTCTGTCATTAATGATAATGACAGCATGGACTAGTTGGGGTCTGGGGGATCAGGGAGTGCCAGGTACCGGGGTGGTTGGGCTTCCAACAGTGTGGCTTACATGTAAGATTTCCTCATACTTGGCCTCCATGTCTGCCATGTGGGCCCGAAGCTGAGCCAGAGTCTGGTCCCGCTCTCCGAGGGCCTGCTCAGCCTCTTGCCGTGCAGCCTCGGCCTCCCTCTGGCACGTCTCTGCAGGGCAAGGCGGAAGGATGAAGGGGACTGCATAGTGATGCTCTACCTGTAAACAGAGTCTCCAAAGGCACCTAAAAAGCAG
The DNA here is from genome assembly GCF_054177405.1 of Leptonychotes weddellii. Lineage (NCBI taxonomy): Eukaryota > Metazoa > Chordata > Mammalia > Carnivora > Phocidae > Leptonychotes > Leptonychotes weddellii. The sequence goes on along the minus strand of NC_138379.1, from coordinate 81,505,177 downwards.
AACTTGAATGGGATCATTCCAGACTCCCCCCCAGGATCATCAGTTTCCCCACAGCCCGTATAAGGAGCTGACGTATAGCGTTAAGGTATAGCAGAGAGAGCAGTGGACTTGGGACAGGGATGTGGTCCAAAGTCTGGTTGTCACTTACTCCCTGTGTAACCTCGGACATGCCTCTCTCTGAGACTCAGTTTCTTCATCTTTAAAGACAGACTGATACAAACCTTATAGGCTTACCGTGAGTTAAATGTGAGAATGTGTGGGAAAATACCTAGTATTTACAGGAGGTGTTCCATAAATGCTGATTGAGTTTAAATTTGAGATAAGGCAAGGATTAGGAAAGGAATTCAGGGTCTGCCTGGCAGATAAGCAATTCTTGGGTATCTGTAGCTAAACTGAGGCTATTTTAGGGACGCCTGGCTGACTTAGTTGGTAGAGCCTGAGACCCTTGATCTCAGGTTCATGAATTCGAGCCCCACGTTGGGTGTGGCACCTAGTAAAAAAAAAAAAGAAAGAAAGAAAGAAACTGAGGCTATTTTAGGTTAAGAAAACTTTGAGACTGGGCGCCTGGGTGGCTCAGTTGGTTGGGCAACTGCCTTTGGCTCGGGTCATGATCCCGGAGTCCTGGGATCGAGTCCCACATCGGACTCCCAGCTTGATGGGGAGCCTGCTTCTCCCTCTGACCCTCTCCCCTCTCATGCTGTTTCTCTCTCTCTCTCTCTCAAATAAATAAATAAAATCTTTAAAAAAAAAAAAAAGAAAGAAAACTTTGAGACCACAATTGTGAAAGATCTTATGTCCCATGCTAAGATAGTTCAACTCTATTCCTTAACCAAGAGAGAAAGGAAAAACTTCCTGTTCTTTACATTTTTGCTTATCTGCAAGGGTCATTCCTTTATTTAGCATAATTATGTAGGACTTGGCATGCACTTGGCATTGAAGATACGAAAGTAAATAAGTCACATATCTTTCCTTAGTTTCATTGTAAAAATCAGCTAGGAGGGAATATATTTCGCTTGTGACAGACATGGCAGGGGTAGGGAGAAAGACCTGGATTTGGAGAGACCATCAAGAGAGGGAGATGGGGTGAGAGACTCAGGTCTGCTTTAGTTACAACGTAGAGATTTTTGCCATCTTGAACCCTCTGCTCCAATCCTCCATGGTGGGACAGTCAGTGGGGAAAATGGTCCAAGAGCCTAGACTGCAGTCTTCTAGAGAAGGACCATCTTCAGTCCACCCCTGCAGGCTGGACCTTGTCAGTGCACTGGAGAGAAAGGGCTTAGGGGGGTGGGGAAGCCTACCCAGCTGCTCCCGAAGGCCCGTCACTTCTTCCTCCAGCTTCCTGCTGTGGATCTCCATTTCCTTCTGCAGGGCCCGGCACTGACAACTCATCTCTGTGGTGGGGGCAGAGGGTGACCAGGGACCCGGGTGTGGATGGAGTAGTGGAGAAATGAAGGGAAGTCGTGGGTGGGGAAGGGCCTGCTTGGCCCAATGGGACAGGAGCATAGAGACCTTCCCAGTTCTCGAAATTCCGAGAAGCTGACAGAGCCTGAACACCTGGGGAAGAGCTGGGAAACCACACCCCTTCCCCCATTCCAGCTCAGGACCTGGATTCTAGCTCTTCTCCTCACTCATTCCCAAGGCACAAATGAGACAAAAGCCATGTAATTTTTTGTAATCCACATAGCTGGAGGTAATCCAAAAAGCACATGGCATCGGGCATCCTGGAAGGTTCCTGCCCGGGATCCAAGAGACCTTCCTTGGGTTCCTTTAGGCCCCTGCCTGATTCATGCTGAGCCAGGAAGGTTGGGGCTAGGCAGGGCAGATGGAAGTCCTCCTCGGTTCCCTTCCTTGCATCCTCTGGCCCTCTTGATTGTCCTCTTCCAGGCCCCTGTCTCCTGCCCACATGCCTGACCAACCACACACCTGCATAGATGGCCTTCCCCTCACTTCGGGCCTCCTCCAACTCAGCCTCCAGCACTTGCAGCCTCTGCCTCAGCTGCTCTTCAGAAGCTTTGGCCCGGCGGGCCTCATCCCTCCGAAGAGCTGTGAAAAGTCCCAGAGCAGTCCTCACACCTGGCTGGGGATCCCACTGAATCAGGCCCTGTGGGCTTGATAGACTCTGCCCACCTCTGGGAACCTGGTGGCAGATCCCCAGCCTCTCATTCTCTCTCTGGGTTGGCTGGTTGGTTGGATGGTTTTTCCCCCAGAATCCCATGAGCTCTTCATTGCTAGGAAGGAAAAGCTCCATGTTCTGCTTATAAAAAATAGCTATCCTCACCCACCCTCACTGCCCACCCCTTCCCTTTCTCCACCAGGGGATGGAGGACAGGTCAGCTCAGCCTCCTGCCACAGCTCCAACTGTCCAAGCCTCCAGGATGCAAAATGCCGCATTGCCCCACCTCCGTTGTCCCAGAGCTTCCACCCTTCTTACCCAAGTGGTCTTGGAGCAGCTCCTTCTCCAGCACTGTCCGCCTGTGCGCGGACTTGGCCTCCACATCTGCCCTGGCAAGTTGACAAAGCCTCAGCTTGTCATGATCTCAGCCTTCCTCACGTCTCCCCATCCTCAGCCCACACCCTGGACTTTCTTCCTGCAGTTCTGAGGGCCTCTAAATGAGGGATCTCTGATGGCAATCTACTGAGTTCACCCCTGCGTCCCGGCTGCCCAGCACAGAGTAGGTGCACGGAATATGGGTGATGAATATATTAAGGAAGGCACAGAGCCAGAAGGGCATCACGGAGTGGGTGCATGCGGATTTCCCCAATTTCCCAGCTCCATGGGACCTGGAGGAGGGGGGTGAGTCATGAAAGCTCCATCTTGTCATGCAGAGGGCTGCATTCTCTCTGGAGCAACTCTACTTGGTCTCCAGGCCAGAGCGTGGAGAAGCAGGAGGCACTCACCTCCAGCCGCCCTGACTCACCAGCACCCGCATTCTGTTTCTTCTTCTGTGCCCCAGTTTTCTTCCCTTTTTCTTTGGTCTTGGGTGGCATCTCCTTGCTGTCCTGGGGAGAGAGAGGACTCACATTTATGCCCTGGGCACAGGGCTCCTTTCCTGACCCCTAGATTGAACCAGGAGTCCCAGGAGAGTTAGAGTTCTAGTCTCCAAGTCTGTCTCTTCTACTTTCCAGAAGCTTCCATTCTTGGTCTCCTTGGAACCTTAGGCAAGGCTGGGATGTGGGGAGGGTGGAGCTGTTTCTTTCTACCAGTCACGTTCTATGGGCAGAAATCATTCCTCTCAATCCTCTTTTGGAGAAAATATATCTCAGTACTTGTCCCTTCCCTCTTCCCATCATCCTTACCCTGCCTCTTCCTACCTGCGGGATCCTCTCTGGCCTCTGTTGTGTCTCCCTGTGGGGAGGACCCACTGATGGGGAGGGGCAGAGAAAAGGCCCAACCAGCTGGGAGCCCGAGGAGGAGCCTGGGTTCTGGGAGCCAATCCAGGGTGACAAATTTCCTTCGAGGGCAGAACTGGGAACTGCACGGTTGGGTTTCTGGAGACCGAATGTTGCCCAGGTAACTGGGAAACATGGAGCTCACAGACAGGTGGAATGTGCCAAGTACAAAGCTTAAAATAGCAAGGTCCTGGAGGGTCGCTTCTCTCCTTATCCCTAAATCCTAAATGTAGTTTGAGGAGAAAGGGCTTCAGAGCCGGTTAGTTATGCTTCATTTCCATGTAGCAGTGCCTGAAGTTTGGAGACTTACAAATTACAGATTTACACATCTGATACGATGCTGTGGTGCTGATACAGAGGAAAAGCGCTGACAGGAGCCATTTTAGGCGATTTACATCCCTAGGGCTCGTGAGCGAGCACATGACATTATTAGGCTTTGGGAAGGCATTCTATCGTGTATGAGGGAAAGAAGTGCAGGAGAAGGTAGCCGAGAGAGTTTCTCACTTCAGAGAAAGGAGACACAGAGGAGAGGTAGACCCAAGCACTCCAGGGTGCTGACATAGAGGGAGGCAAATGTAGAAGAAAGGATATTGGCTAGAGACAAGAGCCCTGAGTTCTAATACCCCCTCCGGTTATGCAACCTTGGGCAAGGCATTTAATTTTGTGCAACCTCAGTTTCCTGGTCTTTAAGTCTTTGACTCTGTAAATCCTGAAAGGCCTGGATTTTCACTGGGTATTCACAGGGCTATCTTCCCTTGTGGGGACTTAATTTATTGCCTCTCTTCCCCTATTCCCTAATGTGGCTGATTTTCAGCCTGGTGCCGAGAAACTACTTTGCTAGGCTCCCCTCAGTATTGAGTTGGTCGGAGCTCCCTCTAGTGGACTTGCTTGACCTCGGGGGTCTCCTTAATTTTTCTACTTAAATTCTTGGGCCTTGTCTGGGGGGCGCCTCCCTCTCGGGGATACTTCCTACCATCTTGAGGGGGTCATGAGTGGTTGGAAAAACAAATTTGGGGAAGGGAGTATGATGGGTGGACTTGTTCTTGTCCCCACCCTTCTTCCAGCCCTGTGCCATTCTGGAGACTTGTCATCGGTCTGCCACCTGGATCTCTGGGCACCATACTGGCTAGAATGAAAACAGCAAAAATGTCAGGGATTTTCCTCTTGTGGATCAAGGAACCTGCAGACTCTTTAGATGTTTCTCTCTATCTCTGTCCCCCTCAACACTTTTGGCCAATTGCCTGTCATCAGGAGCAGATCTGAAGAAATAGCTTTGAGATCTGGGATTTAAAAATCCTTCCTCTGGGGAGTGGACAGATTCAGGTGGGGGCTGATTCATGTTTATTTGTCACCTTCGTGGCTGCAGGGTACTTCTCTGACCCTTCAGACATTTTACAGAGTAAAGAGAAGAACCAGGCTTGCCTTTTCCGGGGCTTATAGTTCCTGTACCCCAGGGTCAGATAACTTTGTGCACAACTCCCAAATCTGGAGAATACTTTTCTTCTCATGTTGAAGTTTGCTTTTCCTTCATTCTCCCTCCAGAACTCTTTGCCCCTGCATAGGAATGCAGTAGACATTCCTGCCGCAGTCCTTCTCCTCATCTAGAAGCCTGTTTGGGGTCATTTTCCAGGGAATGATTAGTTTCTGCGTTACGCTGATGCATGGGATGACATTTTGAGGACATGGCTTACTGAATACAAACAACATATCATGCCTCAGAAAAGCATTTACTTTTCAAATATGTTCAGTCAACCGACTTTCAGGTGCAGAATGAGGATGTGGTTTGGGTGAAGGTGAAATGGAATAAGAAAAGTGCCCCGTATCACATGATGTGATGATACAAACTGAGCCAGCTCTAGAGCAAGCCAAGAATGCGAATGACATTGTGATCAACAATCCAGTCCCATCTTTAGCATACGTTGAAAACAAGCCAAGTAAAAATTGTGTGTGTGTGGGGGGGAGTCAATCTTTCCTTCTTTTTTCATTAACTTCAGTTTAGAAATGAAAATAGGAAAGATCATCTCAGCAGAACTCTGTCTTCCTTTGAATAGGATCCCATCTGGGAGTTTTGAAGAGATATAGAGGAGAGAACTGTCACTCTCTCTGCTTTATTCGAATGTGAGAGATAGGTCATTTGTATATTTAAAGAAATATGGCTTTTTCTCTTTTACAGGGCGCCTGAGCGGCACAGTCAGTTAAGCAACTAACTCTGGATTTTGGCTCAGGTCCTGACCTCAGGGTAGTGAGATAGAGCCCCACCCTTGGGCTCCGCACTCCGAGCGGAGTCGTAGCCGCCTGAGATTTTCTGCCTGCCCCGCCCCCCCCCGCCCCGTTTGCGTGTGTCCCGCGCGCGCATGCGCATGCTCTCTGTCTCGCTAATAAATCAATCTTAAAAAAAATTACGGCTTCTTTTTTTTTTTTTCATTTTAGAGAGGGGGGAGGAGCAGAGAGAGAGAATCTTAAGCAGGCTCCACACCCAGTGCAAGCCCAATGCAGGGCTCGACCTCATGACCCTGAGATCATGACCTGACCTGAAATCAAGAGTCAGAGGCTCCCAGGAGCCCCAAGAAATATGGCTTCTGCAAGCAGAAACAAAGTACAAATTATACCATTACATTCTATCCAGGTGGTACTGAAGATAATACAAATTGGAAGCCTTTACAGGAAGCCAGAGATGCGTACATGACCCAGACGAACCCATATAGGCCCAAGCAAGGGTTAATTTCTTGCCTGTATTCCATTAAATCTGGGTTTGATGATGAGGGGGAAAAATACCCTGTGTACTTACACTATGTTACGTACTGTGGAAGACCAAAGTCGAGACAGCATAGCACAAATTAATGTGAGGTAGCTGTGAGAATAAATGATTATGGAAATTTAGAGGAGGAAAGGATTATTTCTAGCTGGAATGTCTGGTAAGAAAGAAAATATTTGAATTGAGTTCTGAAGAATGGACTGGACTTCAGTAGCACGCTTTAGGCAGAGGGAACGCTCTCAGCAATGGTGATGAAAAAAAGAAAGAGTTGTGGTATTTTGTGACTTGGGAGTCACCCAGCATAGGATATACGTATTGGAACAATATAAAACTGCAAGGTAGTTTGGAGTTAGATCATGACTGTTAACTTTATCCAGGAGACAATCAGCAGTGTTTGAAGTTTTTTTCTGATGCGATCAGAGCTATACTTCAGGAAGACTGGTCTAGTGGCAGAGTGGATTGGAGGTGGCAGGGAAACCAGTGAGGAAAAGGTTTCAATAGATAGATCAGGGGAGAGAAAGGGAGGGCCTGCAACCAGGGTGGTAGATGGGAAGTTTTGACAATTATCTAAGAGGCTTGCCTAGGTTTTCCCTTGGGAGATGTCTTCTCTTTCTAGGTAGGAACTGATTAAAGGAAATTCTATTGATAGGAAATGATAATGTTGACTCCATAATCAATCTTAGGTAAAGGCCATGCTCAAGGATGTCTGGCTGATGGGTCCTTGAGTTCAGATTTTTTTTTTTTCTCTTGTGACAGGAGCCCGCGATGAACTTAACTCCTTTATCAGTCAAGGGCTTTGTGGAAGACCCAGGTGGGGGATCTAAGACGGAACCGAGTACTTACAGGCACACTAGAGCCTGCAAGCTCCCAAAGAGGAGGCTCAGAATTAGCAAATAAGGGCAGGGCACTTCCTTCTTTAGGAAGAAAGTTCCCTTTTTTCAAAGTTTTTCCAGCAGAACTTTTCGATTAGAGAAGTGGAAATGACTGGCAACTGCATTTCTCTTCCATGAGAGGAGCGAGTACTCCTCCGGCCAGAGCTCACAGCTGTCTCACAGCTTCTGTGGTCAAGGCCTGGTGCTGGCGGTGCTGACCTGCGGCGCAATGCGTGGAGCCCAATGCGCTGAGCTGCGGAATCTTAAGTACATACTCAATTCCCAGAAAAAGGAACTAGTGTTCAGAAGTCAAAAAAGGGGGAAGTGTTTTGTTTTCATAAGGTCAAAGGGCCTGGAAGAAGAGCTTGCGGCCTGAGTGTCTCAAGCCTTTCTGGGCTGTAATCAGGATTGAACAATCCGCAGCAGTCACATTCCTGTTCTTGGCGCCTACTTAATGAGTTCAAAACACCAAGGGGTGGGGAAAGAACTTCCGTTTTTCTCCCACAATGTGAAGAAGCAAATGGCTTTAAGCTCAATTTCCTCATCTGTCAAGTATGGGGGAAAGACTTGACGTTGAGGTTCTTTCCACGGCTACTTGTCTTCACTTAAATATCCCAGTAACCTACTCAAAGAACGCCAACCTTACAGCCCACAAGGAACATGGAGGGCTCGGCTTCTGTCTCGTGCGCAGACTCCATGCCAGGCCCCGCCCCCTCCCTTTCCCGGCTTCTCCAGCAGAGGGCGCAGACGCAAAAGTTCCGCCTGGGCCCGCCCCCGGGGGCAGGGGAGGGGTAGGCGGCGCGGAAACTTGGCCGCGGCTTTCCGGGAGCTGTGGCTCGGGAGGGGGTGGCGCAGGAGCGGTCGCTACCCAGTCCGGACCAGGCCGCTGGCTTCCCCGAGCTCCGCGCGCTCCTCCAGCCCCCGGGCTCGCGCGCTCGGAAGGGGCGCGCCCGCGCGGACCCGCGCTCCCGTCGCCGCCCACTCCCCTCCCCGCGGCCGCCCCTCCCTCCGCCCGGACCGCCGGCAGCGGCGGCGGCGGCGGCGGCGGCGGCCGGGAGAGGCCCCTCCTTCACGCCCTCCTTCTTTTCCTCGCTCGCAGCGGAGCGGAGCCGGCGGACGCGGCTCAGCCTCCAACCCTCCCCGGGCCATGGCCGGCAACGTGAAAAAGAGCTCCGGGGCCGGGGGCGGCGGCGGCTCCGGGGGCTCGGGCTCGGGCGGCCTGATCGGGCTCATGAAGGACGCCTTCCAGCCGCACCACCACCACCACCACCTCAGCCCCCACCCGCCCGGCACCGTGGACAAGAAGATGGTGGAGAAGTGCTGGAAGCTCATGGACAAGGTGAAAGGCCTGCCCGGGACCCGCGGGAGCAGGGGTGGGCGTGGGCGGAGGGGCCGAGGCAGGGGAAGGAAGGGACAGAGGAAGCTGGGGGAGGGGACGGGTCATGCGGGGCTTGGGGAGGCGAGGAGCTGGGGTGACCCGGCCGAGAGGGTGGGGGACGTGGGGGTGGGGAAGAGACCGGGAAGGTGGGGGTCGGCGGTGGGGGAAGGGCTGCGGTTGGGAGTGGGGAACGTTGAAGTGGTGTGTTTGGGGTAGCGAGACAAAGATGGGGTGGGGGCTGGGGTGAAGGTTAACTGGGAAGCCACCGGGGCGGAAGTATAATGGGGGGGTGCGGAGTTTGGGGCTCTGCAGGGTCTAGGGATGTGGGTCACGAAATTGGCCCCAGGAGGTAGGAGGGAGGGGGAGGGCGAGGAAGAGTGTGCAGTTTACCGGCTGGGGTTGTTAGCTGGATGAGGAGTCGAGCTCTGAGTCGGGAGTTAACGTTTATGGGCTCCGATTGAGAGACCTGGGGTCAGGACAACTCTGCAGGCAAACTGCGCTCGCGGCGAGCGCAGAGTTTTTTCTCATTAAGATGTAACACCAAGATAAAAGAAATTCGGGATGTTTAAATGGGCCAAGGAAGGAACTTTCCTCCACATCCAGCGCTGGGGCAAGTTTTTATCCTCCAAAACATTGGACGTGATCCATTGCTGGTGCTGAGATTAAACCACAGGTTCTGGTTAGAACCATTATCTGGGGAAAGATGTATTAACTGAGCGTGCTGAGCCCCAAATTCAGACTCTTTCCAGATTCTGACTGCTTCCAAAAACTTCCTCCTCACGCTGCTTTTAGCTGGGTTCTACTTTCTTCGTGGCCGACCTGACTCCTTGTTGCAGGACCCGGCTTTAAGCTTGTTCAGTGAGCTTCTTTGATGACCTTTTTTGAAGCAAGTGTGAAAAATACCGCTTTTATATTTGGCCATTAAGTTTGGCGTTTGGGAGAATTTTACTTCTTCATAGTGTCTGTATAATGAAATATAGTAGTCCAGAGTATTTAAAAGTGTTTAAGCATTTCCAGAGAATTCAATACAATATTTCCTTAATATTTTTCACATTCGTTAATTCATAACTTATTTTTGAAAAGTAATTAGAAATATCTGGCATATTGTAAGAGAACGGTGTTATTTCCTCCAGAGTAAACTTGGTTTTCTTTGGTTCCTCTCTAGGTCTAGGTTCCTCTTCTGTAAGTTCTTCATGGATTGTTTTGGAGTAAAACAGCTAATAAAAATGATTATGAAGCACTTGGCAAATATAAACGTTCTGTATAAATGCTTAATAAGACCAGTGCGTGAATTAACACTCCTGCAGTGCATACAAGTGGTTTCAGAGCCACTTTTTCAGGGCTGGTGTTTCTCATGTTAAATAATTGGTGCTGTAATTAAAGATACAAGTATTTGTATATTCATTATGTTGGTGGTGTAGTGCTAATCTCATTATTAGAAATCATAATAAAACCATTACAGAAAGTTAGGCATGGAAAGGAAACTTTGAATTCATTGACACCTTTAAAAAAAAAAAAAAACCAAATGTATTCAGTATCTGAAGTTTGTAGGTTTGCATTTTAAGGATTTATAGCTAAGGACAAAAAAAGTTCTGGAATAGAGAAAACATTTGTATTTTTAGTTTCTCGTGTAAGATGTATGTATGCAGTACATCAAAACTATTGACCAAAGACCTTTCCTTAAAAATAATAAACTTTTTCTCAAACTTTTTCATCTCTATAAAGTAGTTCAAATAAGATCCTTCTTTAAGTTTTATTTCTTTATTTCTTAAAGTATGTGTATGGATTTTTTATTTTTTCTTCAGAATATTTAATTGGGAAGAATAAAGAGGACTCATTTTGAGTGCTTTTCAGGTTTTGATAGTTTCAGAGAGAGTTGGTGCCTAGCTTTCCCTTTCTAGTGTTGGGAGAGAGGGACGTTTTATTCTTGTGTTGCTTGTCCTGGAGGGTAATTTTTAGTACTCTTCTGTGCCCCATATCACATATTAACTAGTCATGCTGAAATAAAACTTAGTTCTTCTTTCTGATATATTTGTCTGATAGGTTCATGCCGCTCTCCAGATTTTGAGTACTTTTGTAAACATTAGATTGTAACTGTCTCTTCTGTGCTTGCATAGATGGTGTTTTTTCACTTTTTTATTGTTAGAGTCTTAAATGTGTCCGTAACCCTTCTTGACTTCATGCAGTATGATGTAAGTGGTAAAGAACTTAACTGTCAAATCCACAAGTGTCCCACACGCTTACTGAATTTGATTCTAAGTCACCTTCTCGTTCCTGTTTTGTCCTTGTTATTGAAGCTAGGTGACTGTTATTCCAGCCTATTAATTATCAATTTATTGACTTAGCACTGGGAACTGTTGGCGTCCTCCCCTCCCCCAATATTGAATATGTGCAGATGGAGAAGTTGGCATAAGTCATGGGTTCTGGTCAACATAGGCCCGATTTACCAATCCATTGTGGAACTTAAACTCATTGTTGGGAAAATGCTTGTGCTAGAACACTTGTTATTTAACAAAAGACATGGTCAGCCTCTGGGGTTTTTTTGTGCTAGCCTAGTATCTTGTAATTAATATTTGTATAAATACTTGTGTGTGAAGAAAGTGGCCAGTCAGAGACAAGTGGGCAGGGGAATGGAGAGAGAGAAATCCTATAAATTGCCTTAAATGTCAACTTGGAAGTATTAAAGTATTTAATTTGGTGAGAGATTCAGAATTCTGTTTTGTTGTTGTTTTTTTCAACATTCTGTTATCACGTAGAGCAGGAGGAGCTGGCAAACTTTCTGTCGAGGGGACAGACAGTAAATATTTTAGGCTTTGCTGGACCCACTTAGTCTTGTTTTCTTTGTTGTTGTTTTACAAATCTTTAAAAATGTAAAAGCCATTCTTAGCTTGCAGGTGTAGGAAAAAGGCTGGAGGTTGTAGGTTGCCGGCCTCTGAAGTAGAGCAACATGCTGGCTGTATTTTAGGTCTGTACTAGGTTTTTATTTTGAATCAGCTTGTATCATTAGAACATTAAGATGTTGATTTTTTTTAATGGTTATCATTTATAAAAGAATTTATGGGGCGCCTGGGTGGCTCAGTTGGTTAAGCATCTGGCTTTTGGTTTTGGCTCAGGTCATGATCTCTGGGTCATGAGATAGAGCCCTGTGTCCGGCTCAGTGGGGAGTCTGCTTGAGGATTCTCTCTCCCTCGGCCCCCCCCCCCCCGCTCGAGTATGTGCACTCTCTCTCAAATAAATAAATAATATTTAGAAAAAGAATTTATAATTCCCTTATGATTTATGAGGGAAAAAAGCTTCCTTTTAAGGCATGAGTTTAAAAAAGTATTTTCAAAAAGTGATTCTTCCTTTTGCTACCTATCTTCTGTTTGTCCCCCTGCCAAAAGTACCTGAGTAACTTTCTGTAATTTGGAAGTAAGGTGCATTAAATAGAATTTATGATTCAGTATATTTCATTGGACTACTTCCTCCTTCCCTCTCTCCCTTCCTTCCTTCCTTCGCATGCTAAGTCCCAAGCATAGTACTAGGTGTGAATTCTTACCTTCTAGGAGATAAGGGACCACATAAGTGTGTACAAAGTAATACAGGATCTCTTAAGTTTAAATGTAGTGTTCATATTTCTTCAGTGTTTATCTTAACCTCTCAAGATTGTAAACTCCATGAGGACAGCAACTATAATCTGCTTATCTCCTGCAGTCTGCAGTCATGAGGCTTTACACAATAGTAAGTGCTTTGTAAATATTTAAATTGCTTTGTATGTTCCAAAGGAATAACTGAAAAGGTGTGGGGGTGGGAATAAATTTTAATTACACTAAACTTATTTGTCACAGTAGCCCTTTGGTGGTATCATGTCTGTTTTATAGATGGAGACAATTAGGCTCAGAGAGGTTACATAATTTAATTTAGTTAGTGGTGGAGCCTCCTGTGGAATCCAGGATTACCTCTCCCCTAAGGCTTAGTTATTCCCTCCATACAGTACCTTCTCAGGTATGCAGCAAAGCTTCAATAACAGAAAGCCATTTATTCAGAAAGTGACCTGTGTAGGTATAAAACAGTCTTCACGCACACACGTTCCACCATCCACACGCTCAAGCAGAGTAGACATTCTCTTGAATGATATTAGGAGAGCATTTAATATCATTCAGTGAAATATCATCTGTTATCTGCTTTCAGGTTACGGGTTTGTGTCTCTCCAAATTACGTGTATTGGTTACTTTGCATGGTGATCACAGAGGCTTGTACCCTTGATTTTCCCATTATACTCAGTGTATGTTCTCTGTGGTATCATTTATCACCCTTTTTTCCATCTGTTTTACCCTTCAGTAGAGCTCTTCAGGACCAAGGCTTTGTCTTCATTTCAGTTCCTGGGCCTAACATGTGGTACTTGGTGAATGAAGTGCAAACATTTAACAAAGTAAAATGAGCTCAGAACATAGTCCCTCTTCATTCTCTGTATGATTAATTAGGGGGAATCAGGTAGGGAATCTCTTTTTTTTTTTTTTTAAAGATTTTATTTATTTGACAGAGAGAGATACAGTGAGAGAGGGAAACACAAGCAGCGGGAGTGGGAGAGGGAGAAGCAGGCTTCCCGCGGAGCAGGGAGCCCGATGCGGGGCTCGATCCCAGGAGCCTGGGATCATGACCTGAGCCGAAGGCAGACGCTTAACGACTGAGCCACCCAGGCGCCCCGGGAATCTCTTTTTTTGAGCGCTGACTTGCAGTATTATTTACTCAAAGTAGTTTTACCTTTCTCGGTTATAAAGGTAATATGTAGTCATTGTAAAACATGATTGTGCTGTTAAGACCTCCCCCAAAGGATGTAAAATTCTTCATAATTCCTTATGAAACACGAGCTCCCTTGAACATTTTCACATGATTCGTGATAATTTGGAAGGTATATGGAAAAAAAGTGAGGTTGGGCCAGGGGAGAAGAGAATCTGTTCATTTTGTAAAAAGTTGGGTTGACGTTTTTGGTAACTCTTGCTACAGTAAAACCTGTTTTTAGTATGTGGTTGGTATGTTGTTAGTATATATACATTAAACCTGATAAATCATGGGCAGATTGGTCCCTTACTCTTACTGCCAACAGAATTCATGTTATATTCAAACATAACAATTTAGTAATGTTTATACTATGAAAAAAACCCCGTTTCCCTAATGATTAACCCAGATCATTAAAAGAAAAACAAATTAAGTATTAACTTGAAAACGGAGTCTGAACTTCAATCACATTTTTTAATGAAGTTGTTAATTCTGATCTACATTAGGTTTGTTGGAATTGGGGGGTTATAACAAGCAAGTCATTGTGAAATGTTTTCATGATTAGCACATTTTGTGCCTGAAGGAAATAGGTGGGAGTAGGCAACCAGGAGCACTGGAAGCCAGCCTCAGCTCTGTCCCCACAGTGTTCCTTCCTGCAGCAGCTTCCAAAAGGAGGAAGGGAGAGGGGGCTTATGGGGGCACTGATAGCATACCCCCACTGGGGACTGCAAGCCCTGGGAAGATCCCGTGCCACAATCCTAGATGCTCCTGCGATTCCCTCAGAAGAAATCCACAGTGACTCCGGGTCTCCTCTCTCCAGCTTTTAGGACGGACAGTGAGTCTTGCTTAGCTGACTCTGCTGTCTGGGCACCTTCTCAGAACCACCTCTGACTACTCTTTGCTCTGGCTCTGGGATCAGCCATGAGGAAGACTTAAATGGAGGCCAGCATATTGATACGTAGTGAATGAGATGCGATCCTTATTCCCGCCTCTTCCTTTCTTAGACCTACTTTGAATAGCAGTACCGAAGTACAGCAGTCTTTGTGAAAAACAGTGTATGAATCATAACATATACAGAACAAAATGTAAACGTTCCCTTTTAAGTCTCCTACTCCCACGTGACTACCTCTCCAGAGGTACTTAACTGCCTACGGTTTGGGTTCCATCCCTCCAGTCCTTAGTCCCTTTCCCCAACTGGCTATGAGAGGGTTGGATGGCCAGCATTGCCGAGGAAAGATTTATCAACTTTGAGCAAGTTACTGACTTCTTAGCATTTACTCACTAAGACTAATAACTGAGTTCTCATCATTCCTTATAGAGCAGTTTACATTTCACATCTGCTGATAACATCAGAAATATCAAAATAGTGTGTTTGAGGAGAATGAAACAGATTCAGAGAGATTAAGTAACCTTAGTCACCCAGCTAATACTTTTGTTTTTCATGCGGATCTTGAACTGGTGTTCAGGCTCTGTTAAGCGATTTCTTATAAGCCAGTGCTTCTCAGACTTTAAGATGAATTCAGACCATCTGGGGATTTTTTTTTTTTTTTTTTTAAGATTAATTTTTTAGAGGGTGGGGAGGGGCAGAGGGAGAGGGAGGGAAACTCAAGCAGACTCCACTGAGCATGGAGCCTGACGCAGGGCTTGGTCTCGGGGATGACCCTGAGATCATGACCTGAGCTGAAAGCAAGAGTCGAATGCTTGACCAACTGCGCCACCCAGGCGCCCCCAGACCATCTGTGGATCTTGTTAAAAATGTAGAGGCTGTGTGGGGCGCCTGGGTGGCTCAGTCGTTAAGCGTCTGCCTTCGGCTCAGGTCATGACCCCAGGGTCCTGGGATCGAGTCCCGCATCGGGCTCCCTGCTCAGCGGGAAGCCTGCTTCTCCCTCTCCCACTCCCCCTGCTTGTGTTCCTGCTCTTGCTATGTCTCTCTCTGTCAAAAAAATAAATAAAATCTTTGGGGAAAAAAAAAAAAATGTAGAGGCTGTGTAGATCTGGGGTGGGGCCCATGAGTCTGTATTCCAGACCAGCTCCCGGGTGATGTCCATGCAGCTGGCCCCAGGGACCACACTTGAAGCAGCAAGCCTCCATTCCACAGTTGCTTTTATCTTAGGTGAGCTGACAGACTTTTTTTTTTCCTCCCCTTAAGAAATAGCAGTAGGGTTATCTTGTTTATGTTGAAGATTTTAATTATGATGTTCTTAAATTTCAAAAGTAATTTGTACTCAATATACATTTTTAAGCAAAAGTGGGACCTTTAAACAAAAATGGTTCTAGAATTTTTTGCTTTTTAAAAAATTGCTGTATTACGGAGATTTACCAGGTTAATGCCACATATAGGTCTCCCTGAATTTTTTAAGGATTGTATAAGATTTCATAGTTACATGTTTACCTAATAAATTCATATGGATAATCTTCTCGGTTATTTCTGATTTTTAATATTAGGAACAGTGCTGTAGTGACTCTACATTATGCAATTTCTAAATATTTCTTTAGAATAAACTCCTAGAAATGAAATGTGCTGGGTCAAAAGACTCCTACATCAAGTTTAAAAATACATATATTAGCACATTGCCCTCCAAAAAATTTGCTTCCACCCATGATCCTTTTCTAGTTTGTTGATGTAAATATGATTCCTTGGTACCTTAGGTGAAAATTATGTTGGCATCTGTCCACAATCACACTTTATTGAACACAAGCTGTATGCCAGGTTCTGTTAAAGATGTTAAAGGAGTTAAAGATGACCCAGTGTAAGGGCGCCTGGGTGGCTCAGTCGTTAAGCGTCTGCCTTCGGCTCAGGTCATGGTCCCGGGGTCCTGGGATCGAGTCCCGCGTCGGGCTCCCTGCTCGGCGGGGAGCCTGCTTCTCCCTCTCCCACTCCCCCTGCTTGTGTTCCCTCTCTCGCTGTGTCTCTCTCTGTTCTTAAAAAAAAAAAAAATTCTGTGGGTCAGGGGTGCCTGGGTGGCTTAGTCGTTAAGCGTCTGCCTTCGGCTCAGGTCACGATCCCAGGGTCCTGGGATCGAGCCCCGCGTCGGGTTCCCTGCTCAGTGGGGAGCCTGCTTCTCCCTCTCCCACTCCCCCTGCTTGTGTTCCCTCTCGCTGTGTCTCTCTCTGTCAAATAAATAGATAAAATCTTAAAAAAAAAAAAAAGATGACCCAGTGTACTCAGAATCTGGTGATCTAACCGAAGGTATACAAAGGGCTCTGGGAAGTCTCTGTGGGAATCATTAGGCAAACCTTTACTTCATTCCTGAGGAGACAAGAAAGGGGATTGGGAATGGGGAGGCACTTTAGAGCAAATTGGTGCCTTTGCAATATCCTAAGCCACAGTTGTATCTTAATCAAGGTCTGACATCCAAAAGTGATACTAAAATCATTTAATCTCTAGTTTATGCTAAGTATTCCGTTTGAAGTTGCACTGATAAGTCTGGGTAGAGAATTATTTTTTTCCTTTAAAACATAGAATCCAGGGTGCCTGGGTGGCTCAGTCGGTTAAGCGTCTGCCTTTGGCTCAGGTCATGATCCCAGGACCCTGGGATCAGTCTGCTTTTCCCTCTTCTTCTGCCCCTCCCCCTGCTCATGCTCTCTCTCTCTCTCTCTCAGATAAATAAATTAAAAAAATGTATTTTAAAAAACAGAATCTGTGTATAAAAACTGCATGGTTAAACTATCAGCATGTGTAGGTTATTTAATATCATACATTGTGTTGGATTTTTTTCCCTGCAGTTAATGTGATAAATGAAAGTAATGAGATTGGTAATTAGTTATAGGTGGCATAGTGTCTTTAATAAAGAGTGTTGGGCGGTATTTGAGAAGTGTTAGGTAGTAATTATAGTTCAAGTCCCTGAATGGAGTTTCGAGAAATCAATAATGGAGAATAGTAATTAGAAGTAAAAAGCTTTTTTCTTGGGGCTGTTATCTAGTGATGATATGTTTCTTAAAAAAAACTCACACACACACAAACCTAGGTTTCTGATCTCTCTTAAAAAACATTTAAAAGCTTCACTGTAGGGCGCCTGGGTGG
>NC_138379.1:81452416-81487900 GCF_054177405.1 Leptonychotes weddellii | reverse complement strand
AAAAAAAAAAAAAAAAAGCTTCACTGTATGTACTTGTAAAACTGTTAAACGTTTTCAAGTTTTTGTGTTGATGAGTTTCTAAACCTGAAGCTTTAAGAAGACATTAAGAAATTAAAGTCTTGGGCGCCTGGGTGGCTCAGTCGTTAAGCATCTGCCTTCGGCTCAGGTCATGATCCCGGGGTCCTGGGATCGAGCCCCGCATCAGGCTCCCTGCTTTGCAGGAAGCCTGCTTCTCCCTCTCCCACTCCCCCTGCTTGTGTTCCCTCTCTCGCTGTGTCTCTCTCTGTCAAATAAATAAACAAAATCTTTAAAAAAAAACAAAAACTAAAGTCTTAAGAGGCTTTAGAAATTAATTGATCTCTTTCATTTATAGAGGCAGAAATTGAGACCCAGAGAGGTGAATAAACTTGCTTAAGGTCAACATAGCCAGATAATGTTAGTCATCAGGCTAGAACCCGGGTCTCCAGACCTGGTGTCCTTCCTGCCACACCTCCTGCTCCTTTGAGCAGTATGGAGCCTTTTAAAACTGTAACTAGATTTTACGTGTTGTATGTTCCAACTCAACAAACTGAATACTCATTTTAAAGCATAAATCTTATTTTAATCACGTTTTAAGTATGATAAAATTTGAAATGAAAAACGCTTGCATGGGTAAGTTGAGGTCTACAGAGCTAAAAATACTTAGTCATTCATAGTCCTATATGCTTAGAGATTTCTGCCTAATTGGAAATTCACGTTCCTTAGTGGTAGAAAAGAGTCTGTGTTCAGAATAGAATTAGGCTTAGGCACTGTTCTCGGTACCTTTTCTCTTTTTATAAATTTAGCTATTTCCAAGCATAATTTTATTCCTCTTTATTGTGATCATAGCACTTTCCAAATTTTTTCTATTGACCATTGAGCCTTGGCAGCAGCAAAGGGAGGAGTGAGGCCAATGAGAAAGCTGTTATGAATGGACTGTATGGCAGCCGTACAAGGATGCTGTTGCTTTCCCAGAGCAAAGCACGTTTCTTTTTGGCATTGTTTTGAGTGATGCTGTAAATGTACAGGCAGAAGTAAACAAAAGGAAGCCATTTTTGCCATTGCAAGACTTGGAAGGCCAAATAAAGTTGGCCAAATGGAGGACACACTGAGCAGGAAAATATTTTAGCGTTTTAGAAATTTTTTGGTGAACGTTTTTGAAGCTCAATGTCCATTTATGCTTTAGCTAGCTATGACTGCCAGTTTAAAGTTCACTAAGTAATAAAGGCAGGTTTTCGCTTTTGATGTTTGTTAACTCTTGAATTAGAGTCTTTTTTGAACTTTTTTTCTAGAGGTTATATGTTTAGGGCATTTCTTTTTCTTTCTAGAAGATTTTAGTATCGCTAGAGTAGGTCTACTTGGGGCGCCTGGGTGGCTCAGTTGTTAAGCGTCTGCCTTCGGCTCAGGTCATGATCCCAGGGTCCTGGGATCGAGCCCCGCACCGGGCTCCCTGCTCCGCGGGAGGCCTGTTTCTCCCTCTCCCACTCCTTCTGCTTGTGTTCCCTCTCTCGCTGTGTCTCTCTCTGTCACATAAATAAAATCTTAAAAAAAAGAAAAAAAAAGGTCTACTTACATATTTTCTTTATGGTCTGTGTTAGTGTTAAAAACTCAGGAGTTGTTAGTGGAATACTGATTTCCCTGGTCATGTGATGATTCATCTCAAAAAGATCTTGAGAAAAGCAGACATTTAATCTGCAAATGATCTTTATAAGGTCACATTCGAAGGAGGGATAAATAGTAGTTGTGAAAGGTACGTGTACGGTACTAGCTTAAAAATGCAAGCAAATCAAGTGTTTTTGGAGACATTTTTTAACTTGTGATATTTTAAATCTGGTATGTTATGAGGAGTGTTATGTTTTTCAATGAATTGTCGTTAATATTGATTGCATGTTATACATTGGGTATTGTATGTAACACTAAGCAATTTTAGTTTCATTTTGTTGTTGAAAGGAAGTATATCTTTTTTCCAGAGGTATTAGGCAAATAATGCATTTTAACCTAAACTCTGTGAAGTTAATGCATTTACATTTAGATAGGGAGAACAGGGGGCGCCTGGGCAGCTCAGTGGGTTAAGCATCTGACTTCGGCCCAGGTCTTGATCCCAGGGCGGTGGGATGGAGCCCCACATTGGGCTCCCTGCTCAATGGGGAGCCTGCATCTCCCTCTCCTGCTCTCCCTGCTTGTGCTCTCTCGCTCTGTCAAATAAATAAATAAAAGCTTTAAAAATAAATAAATGGGGAGAACAGGTGGGTTGGTGTGTGTAGCCCCGGATGTAAATGTAAACTCTTATTGGGAGCTCTGCTGGATTTGGACCTTGGGTGGGGGGGGGTACTGTAGCTTTTGCAGATCGTGGGTCACCCTGTTCTTGGGTGGCCTGCTGCCTTTTCTCTATCCTTCGGTCATCAGTTAGAGACTACGCAGGATTGGGAAGGCAGCAGTGGCATGAGCCAGGATGGTAGGAATTATGGTACTGGTTTCTGGGGAGTCATCAAAAGGTGACGTTCAGTCTACCACTCTACCTACAATCCACAATTCCTGCCTACCCTGACGATAAGCCTGGTCAAGGTGAATGGAAATGGGGAGCAGAACTAACACATACTGAGTACCCACCTTACTGGAAACTGTGCAGCCCTTTTATACGTGTTTATTGTGAGGTAGGTATTCTCTCTGTTTTTGCTGGTGGAAGAGCTGAGGCTCAGAGGTTAAGAAAACTAGTGACGGTAAATGACCAAAACAGGACATAAAATAGTTGGTTGATGCAATCTTAGCAAAATATGAAAACATTTGGTCCTTTCTAATTTTTTTTTTTTTAAGATTTTATTTATTTATTTGACAGAGAGACAGTGAGAGAGGGAACACAAGCAGGGGGAGTGGGAAGGGAGAAGCAGGCTTTCTGCCAAGCAGGGAGCCCGACGTGGGACTCAGTCCCAGGACCCTGGGATCATGACCTGAGCTGAAGGTGGGTGCTTCACCAACTGAGCCACCCAGGTGCCCCAAGTCCTTTCTAATTTTAATTGGATACTTCAAAGCTTATATTTCAGGCTTCGTCATAATATCCCCTTGTTAATTCCCTGCCTATTTCACATCTCTCTCTTCCTCTCTCCACTTCGCTCTCTCCATTTTAGTCTCACTGATCTTTTTATTCCTCAGACAAATCCAGACCTGTTCCCACTTTCAGACTGTTGGATTAGTTTCCCGCTCTGGGCTCCTCTTTTGCTGATACCACATGGCTAGCACCTTCCTGTAATTTCAACTCTTAGTCCAAAAACACCTCAGAGAAGCTTTCCCTGTTCACTGTTCTAAAGGAGTCGTTCAGGGGACGCCAGGGTCGCTCAGTCGGTTAAGCGTCTGCCTTCGGTTCAGGTCATGATCTCAGGTCCTGGGATTGAGCCCCGAGTCAGGCTCCCTGCTCAGTGGGGAGCCTGCCTCTCCCTCTGCTGTTCCCCCTGCTTGCGCTTTCTCTCTTTATCAAATAAATAAAATCTTTAAAAAAAAATAAAGGAGTCGTTCAGCATTTTCTTACTCTATTACTCTATTTAAATTCTCTGCATAGAGCCTGATACTTTTCTTTTCTTTTTATTGAAGTATAAATGACATGTAATATTAGTTAGTTTCAGGTGTGTAACACAGTGATTCTATATTTGTATA
This sequence comes from Leptonychotes weddellii, assembly GCF_054177405.1. NCBI lineage: Eukaryota > Metazoa > Chordata > Mammalia > Carnivora > Phocidae > Leptonychotes > Leptonychotes weddellii. Next base: position 81,484,234 of record NC_138379.1, on the reverse strand, counting down.
CATTGCAGAATGATCACCACAACAAGACCATCTGTCACCATACAAAGTTACAAAGCTGTCCTCACAAATTTTTTTTCTTTCAATGAGAACTTTTAAGATTTACTCTCTTAACAACGCTCAGTTATTCAGTACATATTGTATTCTTGACTATAGTTGCCAAGCATTACATTCCCCATGACTGAAGTTTATACTTTTTGACTCCCTTGACCTGTTTTGCTGACCTCCCAACCCCCTCTCCCCTCTGGCAACCACAAATTTGTTCTCTATGAGTTTTGTATTGTTTGCATGTTTGTTTTATTTATCAAATTTTACATATAAGTGAAATCATAAGGTATTTGTCTTTCCCTGTCTGGCTTATTTCACAGTAAAATACCCTCAAGGTCCATCCATGTTATCATAGATGGCGAGATTTCATTCTTTTTTATGACCCAGTAGTATTCTGTTATACATACATACCACATCTTCTTTATCCATTCATCAGTCCATGGACACTTAGATTGTTTCCATATGTTGGCTATTGTAAATAGTGCTGCAGTGAACACAGGGGTGCATGTCTTTTCAAACTAGTTTTGTTTTCTTCAGATAAATATCCACAAGTGGAATTATTGGATCGTATGGTAGTTCTATTTTTAATTTATTTTGAGGAACCTCCATACTGGTTTCTGTATGGCTGCATCAATTTACATTCCCACCAAGAATGCATGAGGGTTCCCTTTTCTCTGCATCCTTGCCAACACTTCTTTCTTGTGTTTTTGATACTAGCCATTCTGACATGTATAAGGTAATATATCTCATTGTGGTTTTGATTTGCAGTTTCCTGATGATGAGTGATGTTGAGCATCTTTTATGCGCCTGTTGGCCATCTGGATGTCTTCTTTGGAAAAATATCTATTGAGATTCTTTGCTCACATGAAAATCAGATTGTCTGTCTTTTTATTATTGAGTTGTGTGAGTTCTTTAATGTTTTAGATGTTAACCCCTAATCAGATACATGATTTGCAAGTATCTTCTCCCATTTGGTAGGTGGCCTTTTCATTTTGTTGATGATTTCCTTTACTGGGCAAAAACTTTTTAGTTTGATGTTGTCCCCTTTAATTTTGCTCTTTTGCCCTTGCTTTTGGAGTGAGATCTAAAAAATCATCACCAAGACCATTGTCAAGAAGCTTACCACCTATGTTTTCTTCTGGGAGTTTTATGGTTTCAGATCTTAGAACCTCATATTTTTCTTGAATTCATTTTTTTAGTTTATTGCCTGATGATGGCTCTCAGATTCAGGCATGTTGTCCTTTTACTTCTATATCCCAGTGCTTGAGATACATTTGTTGAATGGGTGAATTGAGAAAAACCAAAACCATCAGGAACATTCCTGCCTTCAGCTTACTGCCTTCATCTGTCTGAATTTGTCTCTCAGTCTGCCGTCACTCCCTTCTGTTTTAGAGGATGGAGGTGTCCCTTCTTTTAATGATGTTTAATGTTCCTAGCTATATTGTAGATCTCATTTCCTGTTGTCTTCCCAGAAACCTTAGCTTTTCACTTACCTTTTTTCCTTCTGGTTCTTTCTCCATGTCCAATTTTCTGTGACAATAAAAACCTCCAATTATATACCTCTTGTAGCCTTTGCTAGATCTTGAGATCTTAGTCTCATTGTCAGTCTCCTCTACCTTCCTCCATGAACTAACCTCAGGAAGGTTTCATTTTGATTATTTTTATTATAAACATATATTCTGTAAAAATATATTCTGAATTATAAACACCTGCCTTACAAATCAGGTTTGGGAATGTAACACTTATAAATTGGAGACTATTTTTTTTATTAGTATGAGTTCTTAATTCTTGGACTTAGAATATAGTTGTTCTCTGTGGTAGTCTTTTTCTTGGCTGTGTTTTTCCCTTTTGGCTTGAAATATTTAATAGGATGAGCAGCTTCCTAAAACACTGCTAAAATATTCATACATCAGATATTTTTGTTGATTCAGCTTGTGTTTAGTAGGATTATATGGGCCTGTTTTTTTCAAGAGTTGAGGAAATGGTGTACAGAGAATAAAACACCTAGCTTTAAAAATTTAATACCTGACTCATCATTTGACGAGTCATTGATGATTAGTTATTAAATGGGAATTTTGCAGTTATTCTAACTGAACCTAACGTTTCCACTTCTGGGGGACTCTATCTGAAGGAAATAATCAGAGGTATAAAAGAATAACATGCTCAGCGATGTTCATCACAGTGATCCTTGTAATAGTGACTTGAAAACAACATAAATGTTAAAACAGAGTGTGGGGTGGGGTGGGATGGTTAAGATATATTATGGTATATCCATAGAATGGAATCGTTTAGACATCTCATCTCAAGCTTATAATGAGCTTTTGTTGACACAAAGAAATAAATGTTTTTAAGTGTGAAATAAAAAGCAAGACGTCAGACTTTGCTTCTACCAACGTTAGACAATGTCAGATTGTTTCAGACCAAATATATTGCTGACAACTAGAAAAGCTAGAAGGCATTGAAGAGCCATAAAAGCAGTAAGGAATTAGGAGGCCAAGTTCCAGAAGATAAGGAAAGCTCTGAGAAGTTAGCCTGATGTTTGAGGCTGCCTCGTCCATGAGATCATGGCTGAATTTGGAAGTGACAGTTGAGAGGCTGAGTAGAGTTTTCAAAAGGCTGATGTCAGGGAGGACAAAACATTGGAATCAGAGCCTCCCAGGGTAGAGGGCCCTGGGAAACTCTTGGTTTTGGGGTTGGGTTCCTCAGGGCCTAAATTGTAGGAGTAAGGGTAAAACAAGTAGACTAGTCTTTATAGGGACTGAAGCCCAGCTTTTCAGTTTTTTCAGTTCTGGATTAGATTAAGGTGATCTGGGAATCCTAATGTCCCTAGCCTGTCTGCTTGCCAGAAGCAAAAGTAAACCCTTTCTGAGTAACATCATCCGTGGCCTCAGATTGTGTCTATAATTTCTTATATATAGTGTCCAGCATTCAATAAAGAATAACCAGGCATATGAAAAGACTAAACACAACTGGAAACTGAGAGGAAAAATTGACAATAGAAACCCATAGGACAGGCAGAGATATTTGAATTATCAATCATGGACTTAAAAAATGTATGATTAATGTGTTAGAGGAACTAAAGACAAAATCGATAATTTTGACATTTGAAATAGAAATTCTGAAACTGAAAAACACAACTGATTATTAAGAACCCCGTGAATGGGTTTAACAGTGTAGATACAGCTGAAGAGAAAATTAGTGAAGTGAAAGATAAATTAGGGAATAAATCCAGACTAAGCCACTGAGAGGCAAAGGATGGAGAAGACAGAAAAGAGTGTAAAAAACATGGAACATGGTGAAAAGTTCTTATGGATTAGGTCATTGAAGTTCCAGAAGGAGAGAAGAAAGTAAATGGCACAGAAGCAATTATAGGCATACCTCATTTTATTGTGCTTTGCACATACTGCATTTTTTACAAATTGAAGCAAGCCTCTTTACAAATTCAAGCAAGTCTCTCCATTTTTCCAACAGCATTTGCTCACTTTGCGCCATATGGTAAATTCTTCCAATATTTCAAACTTTCTCATTTATGTTTGTTACAGTGATCAGTAATCTTTGATATTACTATTCTGATTGTTTTAGGGCACCACGAACCACACCCATGAGAAATGGTGAACTTTTTTTTTTTTTAATTGAGCTCTACACCCAATGTGGGGCTTGAACTCAAGACCCCAAGATCAAGAGTTGTATGCTTAAAAAAAAAAAAAGAAAAGAGTTGTATGTTCTACTGACTGAGCCAGCCAGGCACCCCTGAAATGGCAAACTTTTTTTTTTTTTTTAAGATTTTATTTATTTATTCTACAGAGGGAGAGACACAGTGAGAGCAGGAACACAAGCAGGGGGAGTGGGAGAGGGAGAAGCAGGCTTCCAGCTGAACAGGGAGCACGATGTGGGGCTTGATCCCAGGACTCTGGGACCATGACCTGAGCCGAAGGCAGACGCTTAACGACTGAGCCCCTGAAATGGCAAACATAATCAGTATATGTTCTGTGTTCTGACTACTGACCAGCTCTTCCCCATCTCTCTCCCTCTCGTTTGGCCTCTCTTATTTCCTGAGACACAACAATATTGAAATTAGGACAATTAATAATCCTACATTGGCCTCTAAGTATTCAAGTGAAAGGAAGAATTGCACATCTCTCACTTTAAATCAAAAGCTAGAAATGATTAAGCTTAGTGAGGAAGGCACCTCTAAAGCTGAGACAGGCTGAAAGCTACACCTCTTGCACCAGTTAGCCAAGTTGAGTGCAAAGAAAAAGTTCCTGAAGGAAGTTAAAAGCGCTAGCTACTCCAGTGAACACATGAATGATAAAGCGAAACATTTACTGCCTATGAGGAGAAAGTTTGAGTGGTCTGGATAGAAGATCAAATTAGCCCCAACGGTCCCTTAAGCCAAAGCCTAATCCAGAGTAAGGCCCTGACTCTCTTCAATTCTGTGAAGGCTGAGAGAGGTGGGGAAGCTGCAGAAGCAAAGCGTGAAGCTAGCAGGGGCGGGTTCATGAGGTTTAAGGAAAGAAGCCGTCTCCATAACGTAGAAGTGCAGGTTGAAGCAGCGAGTGCTGATGTAGAAGCTGCAGCAAGTTCTCCAGAAGATCTAGCTCAGATAGTGGAGGTGGCTCCACGGAACAACAGACATTTCAGTGTAGACTGCACAGCCTTCTATTGGACAAAGATGCCATCTAGGACTTTCATATCTAGAGAGAAATCAAAGCCTGGCTTCAAAGTTCAGTCTGACTCTCTTGTTAGGGGCTCATGCGGCTGGTGACTTTAACTTGAAGCCAGTCCTCATTTACCACTCCAGAATCCTAGGGCCCTTAAGAATTATGTTAAATCCACTCTGCCTGAGCTCTATAAATGGAACAACAAAGCCTGAATGATAGCACAGCTATTTACAGCATGGTTTACTGAATATTTTAAGCCCACTGTTGAGACCTACTGCTCAGAAAATTTATTTCAAAATACTACCGCTCATTGACATTGTACCTAGTCACCCAAGAGCTCTGATGGAGATGTAAAATGAGATGAATGTTTTCTTTCTTTCTTTTTTTTTTTTTTTTTAAAGATTTTATTTATTTATTTGAGAGAGAGAATGAGAGCACATGAGAGGGGGGAGGGTCAGAGGGAGAAGCACACTCCCTGCCAAGCAGGGAGCCCGATGCGGGACTCGATCCAGGGACTCCAGGATCATGACCTGAGCTGAAGGCAGTCGCTTAACCAACTGAGCCACCCAGGCGCCCTGAGATGAATGTTTTCATGTCTGCTAACAAAGCATCCATTCTGTAGCCCATGGATCAAGGAGTCATTTTGACTTTCAAGTCTTATTATTCAAGAAATACATTTCATAAGGCTATAGCTGCCGTGGATAGTGATTCCTCTATGGAGCTAGGCAACATTAATTGAAAACCTCTAGAAAGGATTCATCATTCTAGATGCCATTAAGAACATTAGTGATTCATGAGAAGAGCTCAAAATACCAACATTAACAGGAGTTGGGAAGAATTTGATTGCAACCCTCATGTATGACTTTGAGGGGTTCAAGACTTTAGCAGAGGAAGTACCTGCAGATGTGGTGGAAACAGCAAGAGAACTACAATCAGAAGTGGAGCCTGAAGATGGGCCTGAGTTGCTACAGTCTCATGATAAAACTGGAACGGATGAGGGGTTGCTTCTTACAGATGAGCAAAGTGGTTTCTTGAGATGGAATCTACTTCTAGGGAAGGTGCTGTGAAGATTGTTGAAGTGATGACAAAAGACTTAGAATACTACATAACTTAATTGATAAAGCTGTGGCAGGCTTTGAGAGGATTGAAAGATTTTGAAAGACTTTGTACTGTGGGTATAATGCTATCAAATAGCACCACATGCTATAGAGAACTCACTCGTGGGAGGAAGAGTCAGTCGAGGCAGCAGACTTCACTCTTGTCTTATTTTAAGAACTTGCCACAGCCACCTCAGCCTTCAGCAGCCTCCACCCTGATTAGTCAGCAGCCATGGACATTGAGGCCGGGCCCTCCACTGCAAAAAAGTTACAGCTCACTAAAAGCTTAGATGATGCTTAGCATTTTGTAGCAATAAAGTATTTTTTAATTAAGGTATGTACGTTTTTTTAGGACCTACTACTATTGTATACTTAATAGATTACAGTATGGTATAAACATAACTTTTATATGCACTGGGAAGCCAAAATACTCATTTGATTCACTTTATGGAGATAAGTGCTTTATTGTGGTGGTCTGGAATCGAACCTGCGGTATCTCTGAAGTATGCCTGTATATTCTGGATATATACATTTGGATATATATATGTATTACAAATATTTTTGATTCTGTACATGTGTTTTTACTCTTTATAGGGTATCTTGAAGTAGGAGAATTTTAATTAACTTTTTTATGTGTGTGGTTAATGCTTTTTATAGTCCTGTTTAAGAAAATTTTCTCTGGGGCGCCTGGGTGGCTCAGTCGGTTGAGCGACTGCCTTCGGCTCAGGTCATGATCCCAGGGTCCTGGGATCGAGTTCCACATCGGGCTCCCTGCTCTGCGGGGAGCCTGCTTCTCCCTCTCCCACTCCCCCTGCTTGTGTTCCCTCTCTCGCTGTGTCTCTCTCTGTCAAATAAATAAATAAAATCTTTAAAAAAAAAAAAATTTTTTTCTCTGTAGTGAAGATAATTTTCTTATATTATTTTCTATGCTTTATAGATCTGCCTTTCACATTTAGGTTTATAACCCAAGGTCTACTTTTTTGGGGTTTTGTGTGTGTGTGTGTGTGTGTCTATATGTATGGTGTTTTGTTTTTTGGTATAGTGTAAGGTGAGGGCTTAGTTTATTTTTTCTATATGGATACCCAATTGTTCCACTACTACTTTTGGAAAAGACCACTCCTTTGTGATAAGTGAAGGGCCTATATATGTGTGGGTCTGTTTCTAGACTTTTCCCTTTCACTAATTTATTTCTCTTTCCCAGACACAGAAAAATCCATGTAAGTGGAAAATACAAAATAAGATGGTAGGAATAAATACAAATTTATTAGTCATTATTAACAAATATAAAATGTACTAAACTCACTAGTTTAAAAACGAAGACTGTTACATTGGGTTTTAAAAATACTGCTACATGTTCTTTAAAAGAAACCTACATAAAACATAAGAACTCAGAAGTTGAATGTAAAATATGGGAAAAAGAATTATTAGGCAAATTCTGGAGGCCTTTTTTTTTTTTTTTTTAAGCATTCTCTACACCCAGAGTGGGGGCTGGAGGTTCTTTTTATGGCAAGGAATGGTATCTCAGTTGAGCTCCGTGGGGTTCAAGGCCCCTCTGCTCCCAGACCCTAGTGGCTGTTACAACTCTGGACTCTACGTTACTTCCCGGGGCGGCAGTGTTGTTGTTTTTTTTTTAAATGATTTTTATTTATTTATTTGACAGAGACACAGCGAGAGAGGGAACACAAGCAGGGGGAGAGGGAGAGGGAGAAGCAGGCTTCCCGTGGAGCAGGGAGCCTGATGTGGGCCTCCATCCCAGGACCCTGGGATCGTGACCTGAGCCGAAGGCAGACGCTTAACGACTGAGCCACCGAGGCGCCCCAGCCATGTTCTTTATGTCTGTCCTTGGGAATTTTTTTTATTGTGTTGTGGGGTGAGCCATGCATTTAAAATGAACTTGTCCTAGTTCATCTAGCACTTTTTAGGTGTTAGTGCAATGTCTTCCTCCCCCCTGCAATGTTTAGTCTGCTATGTAATTTCTTTTCTTTTTTTTAAGATTTATTTTTACGTCCTCTCTACACTCATCGTGGGGCTCAGCCTCACAACCACAAGATCAAGAGTCGTACAGTGCACCGACTGAGCCAGCCCGGCCCCCCTTGTCTGCTATGTGATTTCTGGACCATTAGTCTCTCATATGGTTTTAAAGAACCCACCCTCCTAGGGGAACCACTAAAAATGCAAACTAATTGCCCATGGGCAGGGGTGTTATGGATCATTTCTTATGGTCTTGTGCATTTTTTAATATTTCTGCAACAGAGCACATATTTTATAACTTTTTTTTAAATTGAAAAAGGAAATCGTCCTTAAGATCCTCCAAGTAATAGCCCTTCTTTTCCATTTGTTGCAGGTGGTGCGATTGTGTCAGAACCCAAAGCTGGCGCTAAAGAATAGCCCACCTTATATCTTAGACCTGCTGCCAGATACCTACCAGCATCTCCGCACTGTCTTGTCAAGATATGAGGGGAAGATGGAGACACTTGGAGAAAATGAGTATTTTAGGGTGTTCATGGAGAATTTGATGAAGAAAACTAAGCAGACCATAAGCCTCTTCAAGGAGGGGAAAGAAAGAATGTATGAGGAGAATTCTCAGCCTAGGTAATGGCAAAATACTACACAAATATTTATTCAGGTCTGTGACTGCCTAAATGGGTAACACTTAGAAGTAGCTGTGACTTGGTTTGAATTTTTAGGTCAACGAAAATGCAAAGTTGACATTTGATTTAAAGGTGGGTTTTATATCAAACGTTGCCTTGGAGGGTGTTGAACCCCTCTCTGGAAAGTCAGTGCCTTTTAGTCATGAAGATGAATTGGAGGCAGAAGGTCCATTGGGGACCCCAAAGATCATGAAAGTTTGGGGATAGGTGAGAGTTTGAAAGAAGGTCGAGGTTAAGCTGAGGTTGGGAGTCAACAATAAGAGGGCAGATTTTGCCAGAGCTGTAGCTTATTTAGGGAAGTCAAAAGTATGGGATAATAATAGTTAGGTAACCCCCCCCCTTTTTTTTTTTTTAAATAAAACAAAGTGAAATGACATTTCTTTTGTAGGTAACTTTTCCAGTAGAATAGATATTGACAAATGTAGTTAATTCAGTAAATATTTGACAGACTCCTATGTATTCTTTGATACTTATTACTGTATTGGGTGTCCCATATGTTATTAGTTTGGCTATTTTAAATTATATACTGGGAGAGAAATGGGTTGATTGTAGATATGGTTATATTTGGTTTGGTCCAGTTGGAAATATTAACTCATCTAGGACAAGTAATAAAACGTAAATTCCACTAGAACTTTGTAGGTAGTAAATTAACTCTCAAGGAGTGACATGAATTAGGAAGAACAGTAATTTTTGAGGGCATTAAGTAAGCATGTATTACTCAAGCACTAACTTACTAAATGGTATCCTTATAGCCTACCTACCACTCCTTTCTCTGTTGACTTAGATTCTGGGAACCCTCATCTCTTAGTTAAAATTTTACCCACGTCATTATTCATAAGTTTACTACGACAGATTACTCAGGTTTGGTCCAGAGTGTCAGTTTTTTCTCATTAAGAAGATTTCTGGTGACTGAATTCAATCTGTAGGAACCTTTGTAACTTCTAGTTTATATGAAAATGAACTTTATTCTTTTTAAATATTTAAATTTTATGACTTTTGTTAAGATAAAACCTGACTATGTGGATCGTAGCTAACTGGTGATTTTGTATTGCTGAATTTAAAAAATAATAATTTTATTTACTTTAATTAAAAAATTTAATTTAGCATCTACAGCAAACTAGGTTCTAACTGTAGGAGGTGAAAAGGGGAGTGAAGCCTTTAATTATGATGTACTGAGGTGGATGCTTTAATAGAGAGAGGTGCAAAAGGCTGCGTGAACACAGGTTTGCCTTGTGGTGTCAGGGAATGTGGCACAAAGGAAGTGTGATGTGAGCTAGGTTGTAGAAGGCAAGTAGAAATTTTCTAATCAGAGAAGTGAAAAAAAGGCCTTTAACACAGGTGCATGAACATGCACAGGCTCTGTATGTTGAAGGAACATGAGCAGTCTGGTTTGGCTAGAATTGGGAAAGACAAGTGAGCTGTGAATACAGATGGGAGTCAGGATGTAAGGGTTCTTTTACCTCTAGACATTCTCCCGTGGATAATAGGCTGCTATAGAAGAGTTGTTGTTGTTGTTTTTATGTAAATTTTTTTTTTTTTAAGATTTTATTTATTTATTTGAGAGAGAGCGAATGAGAGACAGAGAGCATGAGAGGGAGGAGGGTCAGAGGGAGAAGCAGACTTCCCCACTGAGCAGGGAGCCCGATGCGGGACTCGATCCCGGGACTCCAGGATCATGACCTGAGCTGAAGGCAGTCGCTTAACCAACTGAGCCACCCAGGCGCCCGTTGTTGTTGTTTTTAAAGAGCACTTTTACAGTGAAATAAAAATTGTAGATTTTCCAGTTTTAGAGCATACTGAACATTATTTAACATTTTTTTTTCCGATGGATTGTTCATCCCTGAGAGACAGTATTGTGTACTGGTTAGGAGGATGGACTCTGAAGCCTGCGTTTGAATCTTAATTTTGCCACTTAGCTTTGTGATCCCTGTTTCTTCATCTGTAAAATGAGCTAACAGTAGTACTTTCTTTGTAGGGTTGTTGGGAGTTATTAAATGAGTGAGTCAATGTTCAGTACTTAGAGTGGTGATTGGCACAATGAAAGTAATAAGTGGGTTAGCTCTAATTTTAATCATCATCCTCATTTTCTTTACTATAAACATACACTGTGTATTAGTGAGACTGCCAGATCATAATGAAGTACGTAGACCAATTTAGCCTTAGTAAGTGGCCCCATACTATTGCTTTCAAGTTCTTTAGCCATTTTTTTTTAACCTTCCTGTCAGTATGTTTGTCTATCAGTGTTATTACCCATAATAGGAAGTTTTTAATACACTATGGGCTTTGAGATTTTTTTCAAGTTATATGTAAAGTGAGAATAAATAAATTTCAGTTGCAATTCCCATTTTTTTTTAAAGAAAAACGTATGGCTTTACTGTGTGACCTTTGTGAGCTGTATTTCGGTTCCTATTTTCCTAATCAGTTTTTTAAATTGAGATACTAACGTATCATAAAATTCACCCTTTTACAGAATGTAATTCGGTGGTTTTTGGTATGTTCACAAAGTCGTGTAACCGTCCCCACTATCTAATTTCAGAATGTTTCCATCATCTCAACAAGAAACCCCACACTCATTAGCAGTCACTGCCCATTCCCCACTCCTGCTTCTCCCCCAGCCCCTGGCAGTCACAAATACCTACTTTCTGTCTCTGAAGATTTGCCTGTTTTAGACGTTTCATGTAACTGGACTTGGAACGTGTGGCCTTTTTTGTCTGGCTTTCCTAGCACATATTTTCATAACTCATTCATATTGTAGTGTGGGTCAGTACGTCTTTCCTTTTTAATGGCTAGATAATACTCGATTGCATGGCTATACCACATTTTGATTATGGACATTTGGGTTGTTTCCCCTTGATATAATGAATAATGCTGCTATGAGCATCTGCATACAAGTTTTTGTGTGGCTATATGTTTTCAGTTCTCTTGGGTAAATACCTGGGAGAGGAATTCCTGAGTCATATGTAATTCTAGTTTAACTTTTTGAGGAACCATTGACTGTTTATCACAGCAGCATTTTACATTCTTCCAACGATGTATGAGGGTTCCAGTTTCTCACCAATACTTGTTATTTTTTTGTTTTTGTTTTGTTTTCTTTTTTTTTTATAGCTGTCCTACTGGTATGAAGTAGCTATCATTGTGGTTTTGATTTGCATTTCCGTAATGAGTGATAATGTGAGCTTTTTTCATGTGTATATCTTCTTTGGAGGATTGTCTATTCAAATCCTTTGCCCAGTTGGGGTTCTTTTTCTTTTTATTGTTGAGTTGTAGAGTTCTTTACATATTCTGGATACTAGACCCTTATCAGATATATGATTTACAAAATTTTATTCCCATTCTGTGGGTGGTCTTTTCACTTTCTTTTTAGTGTCATTTAAAGCACGAACAGTTTTAATTTTGGTGAGGTCCACTACTTTTTTGTTGGTTACTTGTGCTTTTGATCTCATGGCTAAGAAACCATTGCTTAATCCGATGTCATGAAGATTATGCCTGTGATCATTTTGAGTTAATTTTTGTATATGGTCAAAGGTAAGAGTCCAACTTTACTCTTTTGCATATGGGTATCCTTTAGTGCCAGCACTGTTTATTGAAAAGAACATTCTTTCCCCATTGAATTGACTTGATGCCCTTGTCAAAAGTCAATTGTATGAAGGTTTATTTCTAGGTTCTCTGTCTTCTTTGCATGGTTATATGTCTGTCCTTAGACCAGTACCCACACCATCTTGATTACTGTAGCTTTGTAGTAAAGTTTTGGAATCAGCAAGTGTGAGTCCTCCAACTTTGTTCTTCTTTTTCAAGATGGTTTTGGCTATTTGAGGTCCCTTGAGATTCCTTATGAGTCAGCTCACCAATTTCTGCGAAAAGGGTGGCTGTTATTTTCTTAGGAATTGCATTGGACTGGTACATCTGTTTGGGAAGTATTGCTATCTTAACACTAAGTCTTCCAATCTATGAACATGGGATGTTTTTCCATTTGTTAAGGTCTTTTAAAACATCTTTCGGCAGTGTTTTTGTAGTTTCCAGCGTATAAATTTTTCACCTCCTTGGTTTAATTTATTCCTAAGTAGGCATGCTGGGTGGCTCAGTTGGTTAAGCGGCCAAGTCTTGGTTTCAGCTGAGGTCCTGGGGTTGAGCCCTGCATTGGGCTCTGCTCTCAACAGGGAGTCTGCTTGAGGATTCTCTATCTCCTTCTCCCTACCCCGGCGCATTCGCTCTCTCTCTCTCTCTCTCAATAAATAAATAATATCTTTTAAAAATTAAAATTAAAAAATAAATCTTAAAAAATTTTATTTCTGGGCGCCTGGGTGACTCAGTCAGCTAAGTGTCTGCCTTTGGTTCCGGTCATGATCCCAGAGTCCTGGGATTAGGTTCTGCTTTGGGGCTCCCTGCTCGGTGGGGAGCCTGCTTCTCCCTCTCCCTCTGCTTGTGCTCTCTCCTTAAAAAAAATTTTTTTTATTCCTAAGTGTTTTATTCTTTCTGATGCAAATGGAATTGTTTTCCCGATTTCATTTTTGGATAATTTATTACTGGTATATAGAACACAATTGATTTTTGTATATTGATTTTGTATCCTGTAACTCTGCAGGACTCATTTATTGATTCTAGTACTTTCTTACTGGATTCATTAGGATTTTTTTACAAACAAGATCGTGTCATGTGCAAATAGAGAAAGTTTTACTACTTCTCCTTTATGGATGCCTTTTATTTTTTTTCTTGCCTAGTTGTGGTGACTAGAACTTGATGTTGAATAGAATTTATGTTGAATAGAAGTGGTGAGAGCAGACATCCTTGTCTTGTTCTTGATATGAGGAGGAAAGCTTTCAGTCTTTCACCATTGAGTATCATGTTAGCTGTGGGATTTTCATAGATGTCCTTTATCAGGTTGAGAAGGTTTTCTTCTGTTCCTCGTTTAGTGTTTTTTATCATGATAAAGGGTATTACAGGCCTTTTAAGCTTCATTCCTGGTTTTTCTTCTTGGGAGAGAGAAATTTGTGGACTTGTAAGATTCTAGAAAAAGTGACTATGTTAAGTTGCACTAAGGGCAAGGAGTAACCGAAACCAGGGTTGGAAATGTTGCCGGGACTCTCTGCATTCTCTTGGTGCAGATTGATGTCTGAATTGCTGGAAAACTGACCTCTGCTACATCCAACATTTACATCTTATGGGGTTTCCACTGTAGCAGAACATCTGACTCTTAGTTTCAGTTTTGACTTTGGCTTGCTATAGATCAGTTGGTTATCCCTGAACCAGTCAACTCGAAAGAAAAGGTAAGTGCTGTGATTAGTCCAGCGTGGGCCAGGTGTCACCTCTAGATGAACCTGCTGTGGCTTGGGGAACACATATGTTTCCCTAAAGCTGTATACACAAGGGAATTTGTTCCTAGGCTGGATGTTAAAGAGCTGATCCCTTAAGTCTGCTCTGCATATCTATCAGTATTTAATAGAGTTGCTCCCTGTCTTTATTTTAGGTTATTAGGTAAAGTAACTTCTCTAAAGATAAACTTGCCCTCATTTCTCTTAGACTTTTTGTTAAAAAAACGACTTAAACAAAAACTATAAGCTGCTTTCTTGTCTTTGATCTGTAACCCTGGTTTTTGCACCTGTTTTCCTTCTTGCGCAGGATGTTACAGTAGAAGCCGAGTGGGATTATGCAGTGAAGTTCATTTTAAAACACTACTGTGAAACTTTGTTGTAACTCTACTGCCTTTTTAGTTATAAGCTGAAATGACCAAGATTTGGTTTTATTGTAATTCAGCTGGGAATAATTCAGAACTAACTAAAAGCTCATGTTCTAACCATTCATTAAAGAAAAAATTAGTCTTGGGTACGTTCTTGGTGGTAAGCACTACCCTAGGAGCAGTGATTGCATACTGCGTAGTACCAACATAGTCCTTCTCTTACGAGGCTTGTAGTCTAGGGTCTTAGCTTATGAGGTTTTCGGTGTTTCTCTAGTGGAACAGTGGTGTTTCACAAACTAGACAGAAGTGTTTGTGCTGCTATAGTCTTCCACTAGCACCCCGAAGAGAGGTTTTCAGTTAGTGTGCCAAATCTTAACCTACCATTAGTGGTAGGTAAGGGCAGCTTAGATCTTTGTGTGGAGAAGTTAGGGCTTGGGGCGCTTGGCTGGCATAGTTGGTTAATCGTCTTTTTGGTTTCATCTGAGGTCGTGATATCGAGCCCCACTTTGGGCTGCCCGCTTTGGGCTCTGTGCTCAGCGCAAGTCTGCTTAAATTTCTCTCTCCCTCTGTCTCCCCCTGCCCCCCAAGCTCGCTCTCAGTCTGTTTCTGTCTTTCAAATAAATCCTTTTTTTTTTTTTTAAGTAGTTTGGTTTTGGTTAGAAAAGATTCCCGCTTAGATTAGGAATGCCTTTCTAATGATTGGGGAAGGGGCAGCACCCCCTTTTTGGTTCTGGAGAAAGATGATGATGGCTTGAACCAAAGTGTTGATGCTGGAGATGGCAAAAAGTAGACCGTACTTGATGTGTTTTAAATCTAGCAAGGGGCACCTGGGTGGCTCAGTCGGTTAAGCCTCTTGATTTTTGGCTCAGGTCATGATCTCAGGGTTGAGGGATTGAGTCCCGCATTGGGCTCTGTGCTCAGTGCAGAGTCTGCTTGGGATTCTCTCTCTCTCTCTCTCTCTCTCTCTCTCTCTCTCGTCGTCCTCTGGCCCTCTCCCTGCTCGTGTGTGTGCTCTCTCTCCACCTCCTCTCAATAAATAAATAAATAAATAAAATCTTAAAAAAAAAAAAGCAGCAGCTAGCATAGCATGACTTGTGAATGGATTGGCTAGGTTTCTGGTTTGAGCAATGCGATGTCACGGAAAGGTGTAAAAAGAGTGGAAGGACCTGATCCGGTAGTTACCTTACAATGGTAGCGTTGGCTGCTCTGTGGCAAATGGGTTAGGCTCGTGGGGGTACAGTGATGGGAGTAAAGGGTTGGGTTACAAGGTTGTCAGCCAGATGGGAGGCAGGATAGCCTGGTCTAGAGAAAGGCTGAAAGGATGAAAAGTAGACAGATTGGAGCTAGAATCAAAAAGAATTGCTGGGGAATTAGACCAGAGGAGGGCAGGAAAAGATGACAGGGAAGGATCAAGATGACGTATAGGTCTCTGTCATTAACTCTGCCAGTGACAGCAGCATTTGCTAAAATGGGGAATTCAGAGTATAGGTGTGGGGAGAGCTAAATTGGGAGTGAGGAGGATCAAGAGTTCCATTTTGGACTTATTTACATTGGAGATATTTTTATGAGCCATCTAAGGTGATAAGTCAAGCAGGCAATTGGCTGTATTATTAGACTTTGGAATTCAGAGGGAGAGGTGTGGGATGGAGTTAGAAATTTGGTGGCATTCAGAGTAATACTTAAAGCCAAGAGAGTGGACAGAATCATCTAGGGGGAGAGGAGTCGGCAGGGGAGACTGAGCAAGAAAGAAGGGAGAGGCTAGATTGCAATAGCCACAGCGAAAATTTAAAAAAAAAAGGGACGCCTGGGTGGCTCAGTCGGTTACGCATCTGCCTTCAGCTCAGGTCATGATCCTGGGGTCTTGTGATCAAGCCCTGCATTGGGCTCCCTGCTTAGCAGGGAGCCCGCCTCTCCCTCTGCTGCTCCCCCTGCTTGTGATCTCTCTCTGTCAAATAAATAAATAAAATCTTAACAAAAAAAAAATTTAAAACCCCTCTTTTTATTTTTATTTATTTATTTTTAAGATTTTATTTATTTATTTGACAGAGAGAGAGAAGGAACACAAGCAGGGGGAGTGGGAGAGGGAGAAGCAGGCCTCCCGCGGAGCAGGGATCCCGATGCGGGGCTTGATCCCGGGACCCTGGGATCATGACCTGAGCCGAAGGCAGACGCCCAACGACTGAGCCACCCAGGCGCCCCAAAACTCCTCTTTTTAAATAGAAAATTGACAAAGGAAATGACTAGTTCACAGAAGAAGAAAAATAAAAGGGCAAATATGAATATTAAAAGAACAGTCTAGTTTGCTAGTCATAAAATAATTTTCTTTGGCCTAAGAAATGGGCAAAAAAATGGAAAATCAGCTTATAATTAGTGTTGTTTTTTTTTTTTAAAGATTTTATTTATTTATTTGAGAGAGAGACTGAGAGAGAGAGCATGAGAGGGGGGAGGGTCGGGAGGGTCAGGGAGAAGCAGACTCCCTGCCGAGCAGGGAGCCCGATGCGGGACTCGATCCAGGGACTCCAGGATCATGACCTGAGCCGAAGGCAGTCGCTTAACCAACTGAGCCACCCAGGTGCCCTATAATTAGTGTTTCAAAGAAGGGTGCAGGAAAAGGAGTACTCCCTTACCTGGTTGTGGTAGGAATGAGATAGGTTTAGCCTTTCTGGGGGCTGATAGATATAGAAAGATTTAGAATCTCGCTCAGTAGTTCCACTTTTAGAAATTTATCAAAAAGTAGTGAGAAGGGATTTGGATTAAAACATAAAACCATAAAAAAAAAAACCCCATAAAACTTCTAAAGGAGAATCTAGGGGCGCCTGGGTGGCACATTCAGTTAAGTATCCGACTCTTGGTTTCAGCTCAGGTCCTGATCTCAAGGTCAGGAGCTCGAGCCCGGCGTGGGGCTCTGTGCTGAGTGGAGTCTGCTTAAGATTCTCTGTCTCAGGGGCGCCTGGGTGGCTCAGTTGGTTGAATATCTGCCTTCCGCTCAAGTCCTGATCCCAGGGTTCTGGGATTGAGTCCCATGTCTGGCTCCCTGCTCAGCGGGGAGTCTGCTCCTCCCTTATCCTCTGCCCTCCCCCCCCCATTTGTGTGCTCTCTCTCTGTCACTCTCTCAAATGAATGAATAAAATCTTTGAAAAAAAATCATTAAAAAAAAAAAAACGACTGTCTCTCCCTCTGTCCCCCACACCCTGCATGTGTGCCCTCTCTCTCAAATCTTAAAAAAAAAAAAAAAATCTAGGTAGTAAGCTCTTGGACATTGGCCTTAGCAATATTTTTCTGGATTGGTCTCCTCAGGCAAGACAAACAAAAGCAAAAATAAACTGTTGCGATGACATCAAATTAAAAAGCTTTTGCACAGTGAAGGAAACCATCAACAAAACAAAAAGGCAACCCACTGAATGGGAGAAAATATCTGCAAGTGATATATCCAATGTGGGGTTAGTAATCAAAATATATAAAGAATTCCTACAACTCAATACCAAAAATACAAATAATCTGACTAAAAAATGGGCAGAGGACCTGAACAGGCATTTTTGTATTACTGAAAGTTAGAATAAGTTACCCAAGTACGTGTAGCTAGTTAAGTGCCAGAGCCTCTTTTTCTTTTTTTTTTTTAAGCTTGTCTCCCAAATGTTTATTACTAATTATTTTGGTTTTCTTTGAATGTAAAGGAATGGTAACAGGATATTCCATTCCCTATTACAGAAATGATCCTTGGAGGCCACACTTCAAGTATCATATAAAATAGTAAACCACATAGACTGAGACGTTAATACATTTTTTTAATTGGTATGTCTTTTGAACACAGAAATACTCAATAGTGTGATTTACCACAGGATGATGTCTTTACATAACAAGAGAATTTCACTCAAAATATTTCTTACCGGACATAAGCTTGATTATGCCAATAGAGGGAACATGAAGATCTCCTCCCTTGCCTCCTCTCAAAGACTCTGTGATAACTTTTATAAAACCAGAACATTATAGAGAAGTAGGCAGTGAATGTCAAGTAGAATGTGCAAAAGCTTTTTCTAATCACTTTGCTCTAGTAGTGCCAACCAAGACTTGCTCTAAAACCATAATACTTGTGAAGTGCACAACTGCATTTAAATTAGAACATCTTAAAGAACAAGCTCGAAAGCTGGCTACGAGAAGGTCTTTTTTGCCAGGCTGTAGTGTACAAAGCAGCAAGTGCTTGCTGGGGATACCTAGTAGTATGAAAATGCGTTGTGAACTTTAATCCTGGCAACTTCTTTTTTTACTGATTGTGTATTGAAATGTATATTTTTTTTTCCAGAAAGTTTAAATCCAGTGTTTTAAATTTGTCAAAGAAATGGAATGAGGAGCCTTCGTTAGCATTTTTCTTCCCTCTCTTTGTTTAAACCCTCCCCCTCCTCCTTTCACATGCAAAACACCCAGCTTTAGTGTCTAATACAATATACCTGGATGGTTGAAATCCAAGTTTAAGCATTCAGAATTAGTATTCCATAACTCATTTCATTCTTATTCTTAGAGCTTCTTCCCCCACTTACTTACATTTAAAATAGTTGACTTGTATTTCCTCGGTAAAGTTGAACCAGATAATAGTGATCCTTTTCTTTGATTCTCCTGTTCTAACTTCAAAGAGCATGATTAAAACGGCACTTAGGAAAGAGAATCTTCCATTGTTTGTATTAACTGTGAGCTGAGTTCTCCGCGTGAACCTTTGTGTAGGGATCTTTAGACCTTTCTTTGAGTGAATATTCTCCATTTTACATTTTAATCACTGGATGAAGGTTTTGTAGATTAAATTTTTACTTGGAGATCCTGAATGATAATTAAGGCCCTGCCTTATAGCACAGTTTCTCAATCATTTCCAGCCCATGACACACTCACATGTTGGGAAACACGGCATGTTGAGCAGTGCTGTTGAGACAGAATAGAATTAGATGTAAGTGGGACTGTCTGTGTGAGCTGGATTGCCCAGAGTGGAGCCCTCAGCTCTTCACTGTCTAGGACCTGAGACAAGGTACTGCTCTTCGCCTCGGATATCTCACTTAAAGGTGTTCTCCTGGGATTGTTGTGTTCTAATAAATATGGTAATATTTGGGAAACACTTAGAATAATACACAGTTCACAGAAAGCAGACCTAGGTATTTGCCTTTTTAAAAAAAATTAGAGGGGCACCTGGGTGGCTCAGTTGGGTAAGCGTCTGCCTTCAGCTCAGGTCATGATCCCGGGCGCCTAGGATTGAGCCCCGAGTTGGGCTCCGCATCGGGCTCTGCATGGGGCTCCCTGCTCATCGGGGAGCCTGCTTCTCCCTCTTCCTCTGCCTGCCCCTCCCCTTGCTTGTGCTCTCTGTCAAATGAATCAGTAAAGTCTGTAAAAAAAATTAGAGATCCACAGTCATTGAAAAATAAGGGAAGGAGAAAAGTATATTCATTGCCCTATCCACAGAATTATATACTTGAAAATGGTTAAAATAGTAATTTTTATATCATGTATACTTTACCATAACTTTTTCAGAAGCAGTGTCATAATGCAAAGGCTACTGAAGTTTTCTTGATCCAAGTGTTGAGTCAGCAAGTAGTTTTGAGAACTTGCTCTCAGTGGACTCAAGGTGAATGTCAGGCTGGAATTCATGGGTGGAAGGATGACAGGTACACAGACCCCCTCTTTTCTCGGTGTCCTTTGGAGAGGAGTGCTTGGGTTGGGGCACAGCTGGCCGTACTGTGAGACTGGGCTCCAGGAAAGAGACCCTACCTCCACAACCCACCCTGTACTCTCTCTTTTTATGGGGTTGAGTGTGATGAGCGAGGTAAAAAGTGGGAGTTTAGGAACCACCTGTTTCTAGGAGTTGCTGAGAACCAGCTGTCACGTACCTAGAGACTGTGAGAACCCTTGGGAAGATGTTTAGTAGAAACTCCTCCTGGCAGAGGGAAGGAGGAGCCCTTGGTCCTTGTTAGCTCATTGCTGAGCTCATTGCCAGAGAGCACAGGATGACTGGTCAGGAGCTAAACCAGTCATCCGGGTGAGATGGTGGTAACTGGGACTGAAGTGGTAACTGGCCTGCCATGGAGATAAGAAGTCATTGGCTCTATAAAGTGAACATGTTTTGTTTTGTTTTCTTTCTTCTTTCTTCTTTCTTTCTTTCTTTCTTTCTTTCTTTTCTTTCTTTTCTTTCTTTTCTTTCTTTCTTTCTTTCTTTCTTTCATTTATTTATTTTAGAGAGAGCTTGCAGGGGTGGAGGTGAACAGCAGGGGCAGAGGGAGAGGGGATCTAAAGCAGACTCCCTGCTGAGCGTAGAGCCCAACCCAGGGCTCATCTCATGACTCTCAGATCACAACCTGAGCCGAAATTAAGAGTTGGATGCTCACCCGACTGAGCCACCCTGGCACCTCCATATTTTGTTTCTCTGTATGCAGTTGTTACAGTGAATTATGGTAATAGATTTGTAAAGTTGCTGGGATTAACCCTAGTTTGTAATGATGTATGAATGCTTCACTGGCTTCTATTTAACAATCATTTATGATTTGGGGGGCACCTGGGTGGCTCAGTCGGTTGAGCGTCTGGCTCTTGATATTTTGGCTCAGGTCATGATCTCAGGGTTGTGAGATTGAGCCCCACATCTGGCTTCTTGCTCAGTGTGGAGTCTGCTTGAGATTCTCTACCTTTCCCTCTCCCTCTGCTCTTCCCCCTGTTCATGCTCTCTTTCTGTCTCTAAAATAAATGAATAAAATCTTAAAAACAAAACAATCATTTATGATTTTTTATCTATATAATATGTTGCATTAGTATATATAATATATAAATATACTAACAATCATTTATGATTTATTCATCTATATAACACATTATATTAGTAAGTGAAGCTAGCATGTAATTTTTTTTCTCATGCTCTTTGATTATGGAAATAATCACAGTGAGTTAATTCTTCTCTTTCTGTATTTGTGACAGTTTGCAAAAATAAGAATTCACTTTTGTGGGGGATATTTAGCAAAAATTTCTTCTGTAGTACTGTTATGGTCTAATGTGCATGCTTGTGCCTACATGCATGCATAATTAAGTCTCTGTTTGAGGGGTGGGGAGGGGCTTTTGGTACCTACTCTGTTTAATGGTTGTGGTTTACTCAGGGTCTGAAATGAAATAGTCCATTTCCCCTAAATTTATAAGTTTAAGAACAGTGCTTGCCATATAGTAGGCATTCAATATTTATGGAATGAATAAATTAGTAAAAGTTACTGGAGTAGAGTTAGCTGTAATCTGTTATTAAAATGCCTTCTATATTTTGTGTCTGATTTGTTAGATTTTAAGAGTTGCTGCATTCTGAAGATTTTTACCAATTCATCATGATAGGTTTAAGTTTGCATTCTCACATAGCTTTCAAATATCTTGTATTCTACTCCTTTCCTTCTTTTTCCTCATATGTGAATATACCTCTGCACTTTGACACCGTTGACATTTTATCATGTGTTTTACTTTGTGAATTTACTGAACACAGTAAATACTGTTTACTCTTGGCATGGTGGTTCTCATACACATGGTGGTCCTGTTGGGAAGTTGGATAGATGTACTGGAAGGGTGGCACAGTCCCTAAAATTTTAGAATCTGTGAAGATGTGCTAAGATGCTAAATGCATTTTTATCAAGGCTGTATAAAAAATACTGACAAATACTGGGTCTCAAAGGGATGGCATTAATTTCTGCCTTATGTGAGAATGTACAAAATTGGCACGATTTTCTTATAAAGAAAGAAAATGGTTGGGACATTGATTGCCCAGTATTTCAGAATAACTGTTCACATGGATTTGTTCTGCCTTTTAAAAATTTATTTATTTATATATTTTAAGTAACCTCCACACCCAACATGGGTCTCGAACTCATGACCCTGAGACCAAAAGTCGCACTCTCTTCCAACTGAGCCAGTCAAGTGCCCTGGATTTGTTTTGCTTTTTATTTTTATTTTTTAAAGATTTTATTTATTTATTTGACAGAGAGAGAGCACTGAGCAGGGAACCTGATGAGGGACTCGATCCCAGGACCCTGGGATCATGACCTGAGCCGAAGGCAGCTTAACCAACTGAGCCACCCAGGCGTCGTCCCTGTTTTGCTTTTTATGAGAAGTGTGCCACTCCTGTTCTGACTCCATCCCACCCTCCCCTACACTCCTCCCAAAGGGAGACACTCCAAGTCTTTTCAAAACGCCATCGTTTCAGTTTGATTGTCCTGTGTGAGGGAATGAGCAGACAGTTGGTCCCATTCCCAACAGTGTTGACAGTCTTATACAGATGATTCACAAACCTGCTTCCCTGTCTCTTTCCCAGGCTGCTGGCTAAATGTTACCATATGAATATCTTTCGGACATCTCATAATCAACATGTCTGAACACAGAATGTGTCCTCTTCCTTAAGCAGACCAGCTGCCTTTTCTCTGTTCCAGGATTGATATCAGGCAGCCGTGGCGAGCTCAAACTACTGGGATTGGTTCTAGGCTTAGTTCTTTCGACCTTGGGGTTTTCATCTGTAAAATGGGGGTAATTATTGATTCTATCTTACAGGATTGTGAATAAGAATTAATTAAATAAAATGTAAAGTGCCTGACACATAGAAAGCCCTTAAAAAGTATTAGCTTTTATTAGCATATTTTTTTAAGACCCTGTTTCCGGTTGTTCAGGCTCAGAGTTTCAGGTTCATCATCTCTTCGATTCAGTCATTTTTTCTTGATTTTACTTCTGCAGTATCTCTCACATCTGTGTTATTTTATATGTATATGGGGCTCAAACTCAAGATCAAGAGTCACAGGCTCTACTGAGTGAGCCAGCCGGGCACTGCATACCGGTCTTATTTTACCGCCCATGTTCAGGCTCCCATTACCTTTCGGCTGCAGTCCATCCTAATTGATCCCTCTGCTTTTGTCATTCTCCTCTAATTCACTCTTTCCTGCTGCTGTCATTTATGGCCTTAAAAACCGATTAGATGTCACCCCGTTGTAAACCCTTAATGACTTCCTGCTGCATTTTTAATATCTCGCACCCTGCTTGCTAAAGTTTGAGTCCCGCCTGCATTTTCAGTTTTATCGAAAGTTGCCATGGTGGTATGTTCTAGCCTCCCAGTTGGTTTGACAGTCCCCGAGCTCTTTTACAGAGCTTTGGTCACTCCCTTGGCCTGGAATCCCTTCCCATATTGTCTGGTGAAGTTTCATTGAATCTCTAAAGCCCAAGAGGCCTCCTAAATTATACTAGTTTTAATTCTTGTTCCCCGCCCCTCCCCATGCTCTTACAGCACTCAGTTTTTACTTGACTCTGGTTGGCCAAAGTGTGAGTCTGCTTTGCTAACTAGACAGGTCCAGGAAGACTTTCTTTCCTATGTTATATGGCATTGTCTTTGGTTGTGGTTTCTTTTTCTTTTTTTTAAGATTTTATTTATGGGCGCCTGGGTGGCTCAGTTGGTTAAGCGACTGCCCTCAGCTCAGGTCATGATCCTGGAGTCCCTGGATTGAGTCCCGCATCGGGCTCCCTGCTCGGCAGTGAGCTTGCTTCTTCCTCTGACCCTCCCCCCTCTCATGTGCTCTCTCTCTCTCTCTCTCATTATGTCTCAAATAAATAAATAAAATCTTTAAAAAAAAAAAAAGATTTTATTTATTTGACAGGAAAGAGAGAGTACAAGCAGGGGTAGTGGCAGACAGAGGGAGAGGGAGAAGCAGGCTCCCTGTTCAGCTGGGAGCCCGACGCGGGGCTCGATCCCAGGACCCTGGGATCATGACCTGAGCCGAAGGCAGATGCTTAACCGTCTGAGCCACCCAGGCACCCCTGGTTGTGGTTTCTTAATAAAGATTGTTTAATTTGATAAAATACTACCAACTAAATAGTAATTGCTGAAATACTACTAACTAAATAACTAAAATACTAATGCCAGAGTTGTACGGAGACACAGAATTGTGAACTTGAGGAGGATTTTTTTTTTTTTAAGATTTTATTTATTTGTCAGGGAGAGCGTGCACAAGTGGGGGGAGCGGCAGGCAGAGGGAGAAGCAGGCTCCCTGCTGAACAAGGAGCCCAATGCGGGACTCGATCCTAGGACCCTGGGATCATCATGCATGACCTGAGCTGAAGGCAGACACTTAACTGACTGAGCCACCCAGGCATCTTAAGGAGGATTATTTTTCATGGAAAACATATTGAAGAGAATGGCAGTGACAAAGATTTCTCTAGCTTTGATCCCTTCAAAAGTCTTAGATTCAGATAGTTATGGAAAATTTCATATTCCTTCCCAAGTTTTGAGGACAGTAAAGTTTAGTAGCTACTCTGTATTTGTTCAGAGAAACCATATATTTAAATGTCTAATGTGTCATATATTTAGGAGGTAAATAATTAATGATAACCAGATAAACTTTCTGCATATTAGATTAGATTCTATTAGAGCTGTTTCCTCCTCAATATAATTTGTCTGTCTATATATCCATATATTTTTAAATTTATTTTTTAAGTTCACAGGACAGGCTTTCTTGAAAGCTACCTGGTGCTTTTGTCATTTGTTAGTGAGATGGTATGAGAAGTTTTGGAGATTTCTGCATTATGTTACTTAAGTGTTCGCATATTCTTTAAAGAACTGATATAGAGAAGTAGTAATCAGTTCTTGGGGTTAATACACTTTAGCTGCAGACAAATGCTTCAGTGTATGTAATAGCTTATATATTTATCTTTCAGAACTTGGGTTGAGGTTATTTTGAAATACAGAGAAGTCGGATTATAGTCTTAAACTCTTTAGAAAATAATTGTTTTCAAATATTGTCTCTAGTATAAGTGATATGAATTAGGAAAGGAAGACTATCTGTGAAAAAGGAAATCTTTTCCACTAGTAACTGTACAGTGGAGAAGCATGGCAAACCCTCCTGGCATTAACCCAGTGATCAAGGTTAACATCACCAGTGATGTCATGAGGACTTCATGTAGCCCCTGATAGGATGTGATGAGAAGGGCATCTCACTTCTGTGGCATTCTTTCTGTAAACTCAAGCCTCGTCAAAAATAGCATAACATCAGCTAAACACATTGGGGAATGTTCTACAAAATACCTGACAAGTACCCCTCAAAACTCTTCAGGTCAAAGAAAAGCAAGGACTAAGAAACTGTCACAGACCGGAGGAGAGTAAGGAGATTTGATGTTAAATGTAATGTATCCTGGGGTGCCTGGGTGGCTCAGTTGGTTAAGCGTCTGCCTTTGGCTGGGGTCATGATCCCAGGGGCCTGGGATTGAGCCCCACGTCGGGCTCCTTGCTCGGCAAGGGGGCCTACTTCTCCCTCTCCCTCTGCTCCTGCTTGCGTGTGCTCTCTCTCTTGCTCACTCTATCTCCCAAATAATTTTTAAAAAAGGTAATGTATCCTGGATTGGATCCTGAAACAAACAAGGGCATTAATGGAAAAAAAACAGGCGAGACCTGCATGAAGTCTGCGGTTTAGTTAATAGGACCATACTGATGTGGGTTTGTTAGTTTTCACAAATGCACCACGGTAATATAAGGTGTTAATACTATTAAGGGAAACTGAAACTGAATGAGGGATATATGGGAAATTCTGTAGTATCTTTGCAACTTTTTGTAAATCTGAGGTTCCAGAGTAAAAAGTTTATTTAAAAAATAAAATAAGATTTTCCAGTTCAGTTCTACAAATGTATTGAATGCCTGTTAAGTGCAAGGCAGTGTGCTTACTCCTGCAGGAGATGAAGTGTGTGAGACACCTTCCCTGCCCCTGCCCGTAAGGAGTTGTCCAGTTGGGGACTAAGACAACGGATACAAAGCAGAACATGGTAGAGCCTTTGCTGAGTATGAACAAAGTGCTTTGGGGTCTGAGGTTGGAAGGTGGACATTAAATGAAGACTGGTGAATATCCCACACCTACCCGCCCCACTACACACACGGGGGAGATAGCATTTGAGATGAACTTTGGGCAGGAGTTCAGTGACCATAGGCGTTAGAAAGGAAATCTGCATCATACCGACCAGCCTGGGCTCTTGAATCAGGTAGACCGGCTCTGCCACTTACTAGCTCTATGACCTTGGGCAAGTTACTTAATTTCACTAAGTCTTTGTTTCTCATTTGTATGATAGGATTAATAATTCCTATTTCAAAGCACTATTATGAGAATTAAATGAGGTATATATGTAGCTTAGCAAAGCATCTGATACATAGTAAGGTCTTCATGTTAACTGTTAGAGATAGAGGCATATATTGTTGATGTAACATCATCAAGAAAGGTGCGGGGCCCCAGAAAGTTTAGGATGTTTGGGGAAATACTGAGTAGTATGTGTTTAGAAAGATGAATCAGGACCATATTGTAAGTGCTTTGATTTGTAAGCTGAGCAGTTTGAACTTTTTTGGTGGTTATTGGGAAGTCCATGAAGATTTTTGTGTAGGGGGAGTAATGAGATTGAGTTTATGGTTTAAGATTAATTTGTTAGAAATGTGAGGGGAGTATTGGAGATTCTCACATGGGCTGCTGCCTTCCCATTCACCTGGTGAATTAGTTTAGTGTCCCTTTAGTTTTGAATTCTATGAAACAGGTAGCTCAGAATGCTCTGGATGATTAATGCTGTGTGATGATTACCATATGTAACCATATGTAACATCTGTTACATGTCTTAAAAAGCATGATCATGAGTATAACAATAGATACATTTAATATGTTTTGTATAAAAAAAAAGGTCATTGATACTTTTAGAGATACTGGCTCAGACAGAACTCCTTTTGTAGGTGATGGTTTTGGTTTTGCCACCCTTTTTTTTTTTAAAGTAGTTTAAGCAGATAAGAGTTAAACAGTACTTTATTGACTTCCTGTGGAGCTTGTTGAAAGAAGTTCCGTTGTATCTATTTTTAAAGCTGATTTCTGTGAGCAGGGGATGCTGCTATTGAGTTATGAATGTCATCACAGTATGCTCTCACTCAGCATTCTTTGGATGACACTAGTGTTTGCATATAAGGTTCTCGGAGTTCAGTGAGTAGGAAAGCAGCATAATTATCACTGAAATGGTACCAGTGAATGAAATATTTACAAGCATTGATCATATCACCATTCCACAGTATAATCAATTTATCATCATCTATATGGGGCCTTTAGCTCACCCCGTGGCTGACTGGCAAAAAATGGGTTATCTCTGTGACCTCATTTTCGGGGATATTTTACAACTCCAAAATGATACTATGCAGTGTTCTATATAGCTTGTTTGTTAATCATCATATTAAAAGTCCTCACCATTTTGAAATTTACTCACTGGGAAATAGAGGTTCATTGGGTCCACAGATATTAAAATAGATTTCAGCCTGAATTATTGGGGTTTTCCCCCAGTGTTTTATTATGAAAATTTTCGTTCATACAGAGAAATTGAATTTTACGCCAATCATATACCCCATCACTTAGATTCTACAGGTAACTAAATTGTAAAAGGAAAGTTCTGCTTTCTTCTCTTTAAAAATCAAAGAAATTGGGCGCCTGGGTGGCTCAGATGGTTAAGCGTCTGCCTTCGGCTCAGGTCATGATCCCAGGGTCCTGGGATCGAGTCCCACATCGGGCTCTCTGCTCCTTGGGAGGCTGCTTCTTCCTCTGCCTCTCTCTCTCTCTCTCTCTCTGTCTCTCATGAATAAATAAATAAAATCTTTAAAAAAAAATAAAAATCAAAGAAATTTCTTTCTGAGCCTTTGAACCATTTTCACGTGAGACAGTATTTTGAAATGGCTGAGATGATTTTTTTTTTAGATTTTATTTATTTGAGAGAGAGAGCGAGCATGAGCAGGGGGAGGGGCAGGGGGAGAAGCAGACTCCCCGCAAGCAGAGAGAGCCCAACGTGGGGCTCCATCCCAGGACCCTGGGATCATGACCTGAGCCTAAGGCAGGTCAACCAGCTGAGCCACCCAGGCGCCCCGGCTGAGATGATTTTTGATGTTTGTTATTTCTTCAGAAATAAAATTGAGTAAAATAATTCACCACACATTCTGGGATTTAGCAAATCCCCGGTGTTAGAATAGAAAACAGTATTTACCAGATCAGATTAACTTTTCAGATCCCACATTGGGTTCCTACAATTAACTGCTCATTTAAATTCCATGAGACATAAGTTCATTTAAATTCTTTGCAGGTGGGGCACCTGGGTGGCTCAGTCAAAGCTTCTGCCTTCAGCTCAGGTCATGATCCCAGGGTCCTGGGATTTGAGCCCCATGTCAGGCTCCCTGCTCAGTGGGGAGCCTGCTTCTCCCTCTCTCTCTGCTTGCTGCTGCCCTTGCTTGTGTGCTTGCTCTCTCTCTCTGTCAAATAAATAAATAAAATCTTGGGGCACCTGGGTGGCTCAGTCGGTTAAGCGTCTGCCTTCGGCTCAGGTTGTGATCCCGGGGTCCTGGGATCGAGCCCCACATCGGGCTCCTTGCTCAGCAAGGAGCCTGCTTCTCCCTCTCTCTGCCTGCAGCTCCCCCTGCTTGTGCTCTCTTTCTCACTCTCTCTCTGTCAAATAAATAAATCTTAAAAAAAAAAAAAAAATCTTTAAAAATAAATTCTTTACAGGCAAAAATAAAACAAGACGAAATCAGGGAGGGAGACAAACCTTAAGAGACTGTTAATCATAGGAAACAAACTGAGGGTTGTTCGAAGGGAGGAGGGTGGAGGGATAGGGTAACTGGGTGATGGACATTAAGGAGGGCGCGTGATATAATGAGCACTGGGTATTATATAAGACTGATTAAACATTAACCTCTACCTCTGAAACTAACAACACATTATATGTTAATGAATTGAATTTAAGTTAAATAAAAATAAAATGTTAAAAAGTAAAAAAATTCTTTGCAGGCAGAAATAAAATATACTTGTAAAAATTATTTCCTATAAAAAGTTATTATAATTTCTAGTCCTCCATCTTATAAAGATACATACTAGTTTGCTTTCTTGCTTTCTTCTTCAATCCTATTATGAAATTAAACTGCTGAAGTTAAGGTTTCTTTTCCAGTTCAAATCCGTGGAATAGCATAAATTCATAAATTTTTATTGATGGAAAGAGATCTTTAAGAGTCATTGGTTCCAGCTCTCTTTTATATTACATCAGGGAGTGGCAGTCCGGAGAGGTTAACTAACTGCCCAACGGCACAGTAAATTAATGGGAGATCAGGGAATACATTTTATTTATTTGTTTATTTTTAAGGATTTTAATTTTAAGTAATCTCTATACCCAACTATGTGGGGCTCCTTCACAACCGCAAGATCAAGAGTCACATACTCTACCAACTGAGCCCACCAGGCACCCCAGGAAATACATTTTAGATCTCTAGTCTTCTCCAGTATTTTTTTTAAGATTTTATTTATTTATTTGACAGAGACACAGCGAGAGACAGAACACAAGCAGGGGGAGTGGGAGAGGGAGAAGCAGGCTTCCCTGATGCGGGCCTTGATCCCAGAACCCTGAGATCATGACCTGAGCTGAAGGCAGATGCTTGACGACTGAGCCACCCAGGCGCCCCTAGTCTTCTCCAGTATTAACATACATTATTTTTAGATAGTTCTTTTATAGAAAGAATACACAGAGCATGCTTTTCAGCTGTAGAATTTATCTCTATTAAAATGGTGTTTCAAAAAACAGAACCCTAAGTGAGAATATCTTTATGAATACATTGGACTAATTGTTTTATAAGTCATCTTTTTTTCCTAGATCATCTCAGTCTCCTATGTTGATTTCTCACCAGTCCTTTTCTTCATGATGTTGTTGCTATACTTCGAAGGGAAGAAGCATTCTCATTAAGCAAAGAAGAGTGGTACTGCTCTCAGTACTCATCTTAAATGCTAATAAATACATTTTAGTAGAAAGGGTTAATTTATCTCCCCGCACTATGTTCTTTTTTCCATTTCCTCTTTCTCTGCAAATAGCTTTGTGGCTGTGAGTTAGTTACAAGATAGCTTGTTTTTCAGTATTTTGTGCAGTAGTAAGTTCATCAGTTGGAATCATTTGAAGAGGTTTCTGTTTATCTCATATAAAAGCTACTTCTCAAAACTGCCTTGTTTGTTTTTTTTTTTAAAGATTTTATTTATTTATTTGAGACAGAGAGAATGAGAGCGAGAGAGAGAGAGCACATGAGAGGGGGGAGGGTCAGAGGGAGAAGCAGACTCCCCGCCGAGCAGGGAGCCCGATGCGGGACTTGATCCTGGGACTCCAGGATCATGACCTGAGCCGAAGGCAGTCGCCCAACCAACTGAGCCACCCAGGCGCCCTCAAAACTGCCTTGTTTGATCTGTAGAAGTGGTGATTGTAATTCCTTTCAAGTTGTATTTATCTTTCTACTTTAGAAGCTAAAACAGGAACTATAATTGCTTCTTTAATCTTTAATGTACCTGTGTATTTGTGACAGAAATCTTAGTCCCTGTTAGCTGAAATTATACCCAGAAGATGTAACCATTGCTTTAGGCCTGAGGTACAAAGGTATGTCAGCTTTTAGAATAAGACCTGAGGTAGGGAGAAAAGAAGTGACACTGGTCTTGAACTTCAAAAAAAAACTGACTCTGCATACTGAATCAGCATTTGATTACGGGGAAGTTGTGAGCGAAAGGAAGAGGAAGATGGAAGCTATAGGGTAGAATTTGTGGTTACTTAGATATAGATGTTTGGCGTTAAAGGTAATAAAAATGACCTCCTTCTTCAAACACCGAGTTAAAGAAAAACCTGTATTACTTGCTACTGCTGGAACTTAAAGAAAAGTTTTGTCTTCAGAAGAGGGTATTTATAAAAAAAAAAAATAGAAGAGTTGTGTTCCTTTGTGGATCTTTGGAGAATTGTTAGAACATAGTGTATGAATTGAAGTAACTGCTGACAGAATTTTGCGAAGTAAATGGGGCGCCTGGGTGGCTCAGTGGCTAAGTGTCTGCCTTTGGCTCAGGTCGTGGTCCCTGCTTCTCTCCCTCTTCAGCTCCCCCCTGCTTGTGTTCCCTCTCTTGCTGTCTCTGTCAAATAAATGAATAAAATCTTTAAAAAAAAAAAGGATTTTGCAAAGTATTGCTTACCTTGTCATAAGCCTTAATATCCATCATGCCTCACTGTTCTGAGATTACACGTTTAGACAGATTCTGCTGATTAAATTCAGCCCTG
The DNA here is from genome assembly GCF_054177405.1 of Leptonychotes weddellii. Taxonomy (NCBI): domain Eukaryota; kingdom Metazoa; phylum Chordata; class Mammalia; order Carnivora; family Phocidae; genus Leptonychotes; species Leptonychotes weddellii. The sequence continues at coordinate 81,453,018 of NC_138379.1, read as the reverse complement.
TACATGGCAGACACTCAGCTATAAGCCTATGGCCTTAAAATGTTATTGAACAGAATTTCAGCTCAGATCAGTTACAAAACCCTCTGGCCCATGGGCTTTTATAGATGCTTAATTTCCTTTTAAGAAGTGTGATGCTTATGGTGCACATCTCTGGTGGTTTTAAGAAATGTACACTGCCTTTTTGGGGGGATGCATCCTTAAGTAGGAAAGTACCTCAAATTGATTTTCAGTATCTATTTCAGTCAGCACTTTGAACTGCACTTACGTACCTGGTACCATTACATCCTTGTGGTCAATAACTTTCCCTTTTCTCGTGGCTTACTTCACATATTAAAATAGCTTTCTGTCCATTATTATTTTGGTGTGTATATTTTATCTCTGATCCCGCATAATGCTGGACACTTGGTAGATCTGACTGGAAAATTATCTGAAAAGATGCCAGCATGGCTTGGTCATCCCAGACACACTTGTCCCCACTTCGGACTTGGTTTAAGAATTTACTCTCGGGGGGGCGGGGGGGCGCCTGGGTGGCTCAGTCGTTAAGCATCTGCCTTCAGCTCAGGTCATGGTCGCAGGATCCCAGGGTCCTGGGATCGAGCCCC
>NC_138379.1:81392562-81452316 GCF_054177405.1 Leptonychotes weddellii | reverse complement strand
GGAACACGAGCAGGGGGAGTGGGAGAGGGAGAAGCAGGCTTCCCACTGAGCAGGGAGCCTGATGCGGGGCTCGATCCCAGGACCCCGGGATCATGACCTGAGCCGAAGGCAGACACTTAACGACTGAGCCACCCAGGCGCCCCACAACTTTCTTCTCATATGCTGCTTTGTTTTCTTCAGAGCACTTTTCTCTCACCACCTGATGCTCTCCTATGGGAATATAAATGCCATACATAAAACCCAGGAATTTTGTTTTGTTCACTGTTAATATCCATCCCTAGTGCCTAGCAAGCACATAGTAGGCACTCAGTGTTTTCGGAAGGTATCACGAAGGTTAGAAATTGTGCCAGATTCCCTATGGATATAAATACACATTAGAAATGGATTTAGCCCTTGTGTCCTCAGATAGCTAAAGTACAAGATGAGTTCAGGTGGCCTGAGAACTTCAGCAAATACGCTGTGCGTATCTTATTGGCTTCTCACTTCTAGCTGGCTTCTTAGGAAATGACATTTAAGCTGCGTCTTATTTCAGACTGGGGAAACGGATAAGCAGAGGCTCAGAGGTTGGACAGCTAGTGAGGGTGGTATGTGTAAGGAACGTATACAGTTTGGTTAGAATATACTCCTGACAAAGTAAGAAGTTAGTTAGAAAGGTAGGTATTCCTTTGAATTAGTGTTTTTATATTTTTGGGGTTAATAACCAGTAGTGTGATTACTGGATTGTAGGTCAGTTCTATTTTTAACTTTGTGAGGAACCTCCATACTGTTTTCCACAGTGACTGCTCCAGTTCAGTTCCAGTCAACATCCTCACCAACACCTGTTGTTTCTTGTGTTGTTGATTTTAACCACTCTGACAGGTATGAGGTGATTCCTCATGAGTGTGATGTTGAACATCTTTTTGTGTGTCTGTTGGCCATCTGTATGGAAGACTAAAGTTTGAATTGTAGAGTAGGTGGGGGAAGGTAGCAAGGAACTTATATTAGAATAATATAATTTAAAGATAGGAAGACAACAGTGGTCAGCAAATGGACAAATAAATCTGAAATGGAGAATAAGGGAAATGAAAGAAACCAAGAGGACTCTAAGGTTTCGAATTTGTGGGAAGTAAAATGGTGTTGTCATTAAAGAGAACATGAAGTAAGAACAGATTTGAGAAGGAAGATTAATTTAATTTTGAACATGTTGCTCTGAGGTGCTAGCGTTTGAGTGGAGGAATGTGGTTGGCAGTTGGAGAGCTACCAAGGCTTAAGATTTGGGAATCGCTTGCAGAGTAGTTTCTGAAGCTTGAGAATGTGAAGGAAGAGTCAAGAGAGTACATGGAAAAAGGAAAGTAGCAGAGAGCATGTTCTTGGGAAATAAAGAATAAGAGGAAAAGCCAGAGAAAGACCAGCCAGTAGGAGAACCAAGAGAGGACATTAGAGAAATCAAAGAAAGATATTTTCAGGATGATCTAAGAGTCCAGAAAAAGTTCTATGGTAACCTTGAGTGTGATATATATCTTTTTGGTCATATCATATGTTGTTCTGTACTGTTCTTTTTTAATTTTTTCTTTTTTTGAAGATTTTATTTATTTATTTGAGAGAGAGAGAGCACATGAGAAGGGGGGAGGGTCAGAGGGAGAAGCAGACTCCCTGCTGAGCGGGGAGCCCGATGCGGGACTCGATCCTGGGACTCCAGGATCATGACCTGAGCCGAAGGCAGTCGCTTAACCAACTGAGCCACCCAGGCGCCCCTGATCTTACTTTTTAAAAAATATTTAAGTAATCTCTACCCCCATTGTGGGGCTCGAAACCATAACCCTGAGATTGAGTCGTGCCGTCTACCTACTGAGCCAGCCAGGTGCCCCATTCTGTGATATATTCTTGATCTTGTTTCCTTTTTGATAAAATAGTAAAAGTTCTAACAAGTGATAATTGAAGGATCTCAAAGCGCAAGGAGGACAACGGTTAAGGGTTAAGGGAGGTTAGGGATTGAGTAAGTGCTTGTTTTCCTATCTCACACTTGATCTACTTAGCATATGAATTATTTTAGACTGTCTTCAAAGAATATATTATCACTTTTGTAAGTGCTTTCAGAAAACAAATCAGAAACTAGAAAGAGTAACTTGCTAAAGTGCAAGAAGACAGATCTCAAAGAACTGAAGCTGATCTGTTGAAAGCTGACTGGAAAGATTTCAGTAGCATTTTGCCCAAGAGTCAGGGCTAGAAAGCCTTGGAGTCTTTGGTGTAGCATTTTGTGTAGGAATAAAAGAGAAAAATCTCTCTATGAAAGAGAATGTTTAGGTACTCAAATTTGATCATGAATTGACTTGAAATTTTATAATCCACTTAAGAACAGACTTTTGAATATATAAATACTAATGATTGAGACAAGGGGAAAATAAGTACAGTCAGTACCTGGTTTGGTGTATAACAATATCTAAAGCATCTGTCTCTATCTTGCTCTGCATGACAGCACATTAAAAATAAGAAAGATATGGGCGTCTGGGTGGCTCAGTCGGTTAAGCGACTGCCTTCGGCTCAGGTCATGATCCTGGAGTCCCGGGATCGAGTCCCGCATCGGGCTCCCTGCTCGGCGGGGAGTCTGCTTCTCCCTCTGACCCTCCTCCCTCTCATGCTCTCTGTCTCTCATTCTCTCTCTCTCAAATAAATAAAAATAAATAAATAAATAAGAAAGATAATCTGATTAAAGGACATACCTAAAAGTGCAGACATCATCTGGTGTGTTAAATTGGTACTATGTGGCATCTTTTTTTTTTAAATTCAATTATAGTGGACACACAATGTTACATTAATTTCAAGTGTACGACATAGTGATTCAATAACTCTCTACATTCTCTGTGGCATCTTTATGAGGTTATTAGAATAAAGTTCACTAATTGGTAAAGCATAGCAATAGCATATACAGTTAGGTAGAAATTGTCACATGGTTTGGATATGAGCATTTCAGTTTTGGTATAGGAAGAGGAGTTGTTTTGGTAAAACTTAACCTCTTTAAGGTCTGATTTAAGTGAAAATACTTGTTAGGTCTGGATATTCAAATTGAGAATTGTAATTTATTAATTTGTTAATTTATTTTTTAATTTGGATGAGTGATATGATTAGCTTTATTTTTTTTTTAAGATTTTATTTATTTGACAGAGAGAGACGCAGCGAGAGAGGGAACACAAGCAGGGGGAGTGGGAGAGGGAGAAGCAGGCTTCCCGCCAAGCAGAGAGCCCGATGTGGGGCTCGATCCCAGGACCCTGGGATCATGACCTGAGCTGGGGGCAGACGCTTAACAACTGAGCCACCCAGGCGCCCCTATGATTAGCTTTAAAATCCAGAATAGCGGGGCACCTGGTGGCTCAGCCAGTTAAGTGTCTGCCCTTGGCTCAGGTCATGATCCCAGGGTCCTGGGATTGAGCCCCGCTTTGGGCTCCCTGCTCAGCGAGGAGTCTCCTTCACCCTCTTCTTCTGCCCCTCCCCCAACTTGTGATTTTTCTTTCTCTCTCTCAAATAAATAAATGAAATCTTTTTAAAAAATCCAGAATAGCTTATGCAAAGCAGAAATAATATATTTTGCTTTTTTAGTATTTCCTTTCTTTTGTTAGTGAATGATTCTATCAGCGTACAAGTTTGTACCTTTATTTGTTGAGTTGTCTTATCTGTCATCCTCAAAAAGTAGATTTGTTCATGTTAGTTAATACTCAGAGGTATTAGGCCTGATTAATCTGAGATTAAAAGCCTTAAAATATATTACTGTTAAAATTTTCTATTTACTATCCAACATCTTTTTGAATGGGGGAAATAGGGGTGGACCTAGTGAATGCAACAGTCTTTCCTGTGTTATATCTGCATCTTTCATATGGTGTTAGAACAAAAACAGTTTCTGAAGCCCTTCTTTGAACAAAGATAATATCAGAGTATTTAATAGTGTCAACAGCACATTCCTTCCTCTCTTCTTTCCTAGTTTTGTATATCTCTGAATAATAATTGCCAGAAAGTATATTTGAAGAGGTTCTTTGTAAATGTATGTTCATGTTCGTATTAATTACACACCTGATATGGTGAATTCAGTGCATTTAAAATAAAAGTAAGTTTATGTGTTTAATTATTGCACTTCTGATCATTTGTAGGCGAAACCTAACCAAACTGTCCCTGATCTTCAGCCACATGCTGGCAGAACTAAAAGGAATCTTTCCAAGTGGACTCTTTCAAGGAGACACATTTCGGATTACTAAAGCAGATGCTGCAGAATTTTGGAGGAAAGCTTTTGGGGAAAAGTAAGTCTCAAAATAATGAATTTTTGTTTGTGTGTGTGTTTGTTTTTTAAGTAGGCTCCCAGCATGGATCCCATTGCAGGTCTCGAACTCACAACCCTGAGATCAGGACCTGAGCTGAGACCAAGAGTCAGGCGCTTAACCCACTGAGCTACCCAGGTACCCCTCGAAATAATGAATTTGAACTGTAAAGAACTAAAGCTTATGTTGTGGCCTTTTGCTTAATTTTTTTTAATCTTTTATCTAATTTTTAACTTTTTTTTTAATTTTTTTAAGTAAACGCTGACCCCAATGTGAGGCTCGAAATCACAACCCCAAGATCCAGAGTCACATGGTCTACCAAATGAGCCCGCGGGGTGCCCTTGTTTATTTTTTTAATTAATTATATCATGGGAAAGCGTAGAGAAAAATAATTAGTATGTGTGTACAGTAGGCCCCCCTTATCTGCAGTTTTACTTTCCATGGTTTCAGTTACCTGAGGTCAGCTGTGGTCCAGAAGCAGATGGTCTTCCTGATGTATTATCTGAAGGTCAATAGTAGCCTAACGCTATGTTGCAATGCCTGCGTCTTTCCCCTCACTTCATCTCGTCCCAGAGGCATCTTATCTCATCATCACAAGAAGGTTGTGTACAGCACCGTGAGATACTGAGAGAGAGAGAAAGCCCACATTCATGTAGCTTTCATTACAGTGTATTGGTTATAATTGTTCTATTTTATTATTGTTGTTAATCTCTTACTGTGCCTAATTTATAAATTAAACTTCATCATAGGTGTGTGTGTACAGGAAAAACTATAGTGTATTTAGGGTTTGGTACTATCTGCCATTTCAGCCATCCACTGAGGATTTTGCAAAGTATCCCTTGCAGATAAGGGGGCACTGTTGTACCTACCTCCCCATGTTTTGGGGGTTTTTTGTTCCTGTTTTTTTTAAAGAAAGCTTTGCAGATTCAGTTGAAACACATGTTCTTTAATTGAATATTCGTCTGTATCTCTCCCCATCCATTCTGCTGTTAATAGACGTTTATGTTTCACATTATTTGCTCTCACAAAACTGTGCTGCAGTGAACAAAATTACATTTGTCTTCATGTGCAAGAGCTTCTTCACAGTTAGATGCCTAGGACTGAAATAGCTGAATCGGGGTTTCATGTCCTCTGCTTTGCCAAATATTGCCTAATTGCTTTCCAAAGTGGTTATACCAGTTTCTATCCCTATAAGTAGTATACACAAATTCCAGTAGCTCCACAATCGGGCTAACACTGGTAGTATGAATTGGGTATCATATTTTGCTTTATATTCCTGATGACAAAGGAGATTGGGCATCTTTTCACAATTATGACCCATTGGGATTCTTACTCTGACTTGCCCGTTCCTGTTCCTAACTTGTCCATTTTCCTACTGAGTAACTTGTCTTTTTCCTGTTGAAAGGTACTGATTGTTAGTTACTTAAATTACAGATATCTTCTCCTAGTCTATGGCTAGTTTTTCCACTTTGTTGTTATATTGTCTTTTTTTTTTTTTTTAAGATTTTATTTATTTTTTGACAGAGGGAACACAAGCAGGGGGAGTGGGAGAGGGAGAAGCAGGCTTCCCGCAGAGCAGGGAGCCTGATGCGAGGCTTGATCCCAGGACTCTGGGACCATGACCTGAGCCGAAGGCAGATGCTTAAAGGCTGAGCCACCCAGGTGCCCCGTTATATTGTCTTTTGATGTATAGAAGTTTTAAATTATATAGACAGATTTATGAATTAAACTTAGGCTTTTAAGTATTAATATAAATGTTTATCTTCTGAAGTTTCGGATCAAGGAACTGAAAAAAATAGCAGTACTTTTTAGTTGAATATACAGATCCTAATGTAAATTTTGCTTTAAATGCCTTTTAAAAAATATGTTTAAATGTAAAATATAGACTAATTAGTGATTTTAAAACTTAAAGAGGATGGGAATGAATTTAACTTTGTTCCTTTTAACTTAATAACTCCATTAGAAAAGAGTTCAAAATGCCACTTTCTCTTTTAATTTTTAGGCAGTGAGTACAGAAACATTTCAAAGTCAGTGAGCTTGTGTTTATGTAAAGATCTTGAGAAATAGAAATCCCGTAGTATCTTGTGCTAGCCTTATCTGGGGTATAATCACTCTTACGTTAATAATTTATTCCTCATCCCTTTCAGAACCATGTTCTTCCTGTGCCTTAAGCCTATTTCCTCATGTCTAGGCCTTGAGATTGTGAGTTCCTCAAAGAACTCAGAATGTTTTATGTGCTTTTAAAATGTTGGTTTAAATGTAGGCTTTTCAGTTAGTGAAGGCCTGGCTACAGATGACATTTATATAAAGAGTAATCTCCTCTCTCTTTCCATGTTTCTCTAAAGAGAACAAATGTGTGAAGAAAGATGAGAAAGGGGATTAGTTTGTGACATATTGCCAAAGAATAGTGGGAAAAGATTTCTCTGTTACTAATTTCCTTATTAGAAAATTAAGAAATACATCATTTATTCCCTTTCTGTTCTCAATCCAAAATACAATTTCGCTTCTTTAAGAGAGTTGAAATTGATACTGAGACCTTAATGTGGCTTTTTTTCTTGCTTATTATAGCAATGGCCAGAATTGTCTGTTATCTCACTCTGTGCCTTCCCTTCCACCCCTGCTCCCCCATCTAGGACAATAGTCCCTTGGAAGAGTTTCCGACAGGCCCTTCATGAAGTGCATCCCATCAGTTCTGGGCTCGAGGCCATGGCTCTGAAATCCACTATTGATCTGACCTGCAATGATTATATTTCAGTTTTTGAATTTGACATTTTCACACGACTCTTTCAGGTAGGATACTAAAATGTTGGCTAAACTAGTTGCTACTTTTCTGAAGAGAGAGCTCTTTAAAAAAATAACATCTGGGAGTTTACATATTATGTAAAAGTATTTTTAGTCAGTGTAGAAATTATAAGCAAAAAAACCCTCACTATTTTTATCTATCTATTGTTAAAAATAATAACTATATAATCTGCTTTCTTCCCCTCACATTTATAATCTCTCTTTGTTAGTAAATATTCCTCTTTTGCATCATTTTAATGATTGTAGAACGTCCAGAAAATGGGTATAATGTGATCTATTTAATCAGTTTCCTGTTGTTAAACATTTATGTATGTTTCCAACTTTGAAATTTTTGACTGTTATATTGACTTGCATTGATGCTTCAGAAATAACTCATTTCTTTTTTTCTGTAAAGATGTGTGTGTGCCAACTTGTATAAGCCTTTATTTGCAACTTCTTAGTTGTACATGTAGGCCCCTGCTGTTGGCTAGAACTGCTGTAAAATGTCTTGAATTTCATTCTATAATGAAATTTCTTTGTATAACCATGTATTTATTTCTTCTTGGCTTTTCTGAGTTCTTACCTCCCAAACATATTTCCCTCAAAGTCACAATGTAATTGAAATTTGTGACAATGAATGGAGAATTGAGGTTGTTTTCCTTCTGTTCTTCATTGCTCTGAGGATGGTCAGCTGTCTTGAGCCAAGTGGTCTGATTGAGCTCTTGTTCCCTTAGCCCTGGTCCTCTTTGCTCAGGAACTGGAACAGTCTTGCCGTAACTCATCCCGGTTACATGGCTTTCCTGACCTATGATGAAGTGAAAGCTCGGCTCCAGAAGTTCATTCACAAACCAGGCAGGTCAGTGCCGTGAAGCAAAGAGGTTTATTCTCCTAAATTTTATTCTCTTGTGACCTCTGCCAGGATGGAGGAAACGTGATCGTGGATTAGTTCCCCAGTGGCCCCGTTGCTGCACTAGGATTGATGTCTGTTTACCAGAGGAATTGACTTATTCAGATCTTATAATCTGATAAATGCTTTCAAGCCACTTAAGAATTGAGCTCACGTATTTTTTGCTTTTGGTCTGGAGTCACTGTAGAATTTATTATTGATAGTCCGTTTGATTTTTGTCTCTGTCTTGCCTTCCACCCTAATATAAACACGTAAAAGGTTCTGTTCATCTCTGTTCTCAGTTACATTTTCCGGCTGAGCTGCACTCGTCTGGGTCAGTGGGCTATTGGGTATGTCACTGCTGATGGGAACATTCTCCAGACGATCCCTCACAATAAACCTCTCTTCCAAGCCCTGATTGACGGCTTCAGGGAAGGCTTGTGAGTATCTGCTGTTTGCCACTTGCTGGAGTCTAGGAACTTAGGGGTGTAAAACTTGATCATCAGTGACTTGATTCCAGGTGTCTTCATGGTTGAAGATTCAAGAAACATATTAACAGATTGTATTATTTAGACCTTCAGCTTCCATAGGACTTTTGTTATTTAAAACGACTCTTTGAGTGAAATGATTTTTCTCTAGTGCTTTAGTTATTACCAAGAGCAAACTGTCTTTCTCCTTTTCCAGATGTTAACTTACCTTCAAGTCTATATTGGAAAAGACGCTAATTAGCAGAGAGTGTTACCAGTTATTTAACTAGCTCACATTAGAGTGGTTAGATATTTTTAATAACAGCAGGCTCAGTGGCCTTCATCTGCCCGAAGCGTTTTGTTTTGGCAGTATTTCTTCAGGCTTTGGGCTGCTGTAATCTATGCTGATATTTATGACTTAAGTTCCTATTTATTCCAGAATGCTATTCCTTTGGGAACTCAAATTGATTATCACTTGGCAGGCACTAAAAATACTAGCAGTTGACCAGCTGTCAGAAAGCTGCTTGCGTTTTGAAGCAACAAGGAAAGTCCATTTTCCATCATGCATCATGTTTGGCAGCAGCCTTGGAGCTGAAGGGGGTGCGTCCCCAAACATCAGAGCAGGCCGACACACCAGGCTTCCTGGTAGTTGATCTCAGGGGCTTACTTTGGTTCTTGTTACATTTCTTTTACACTGGTGTCTCTCAGTGTTAAATACGCTGTAAATAAGGGTATTTTAGGCCTTTGGTCAAAACCAAATGGTGCTTAAATTAAGAATTTGGGGGCACCTGGGTAGCTTAGTGGTTAAGTTTCCAACTCTTGATCTCAGCTCAGGTCTTGATCTCAGGGTTGTGAGATCGAGCCCCATGTCAGGCTCCATGCTGGGTGTGGAGCCTACATAAAATAAAAAATAAAATAAAATAAAAAATTAATAATTTGTATTTTGTGGCCATCCATAGATTAAAACAGGGGTTGGCAAACTATGGCCCACAAGCTAGCTGTTGTGGTATGGCCTGGAACTAAGATAGGTTTTCCTTTTTGAAGTGTTACTTAAAAAATAACAACCAAAGAAGAATATATGACACGGACTTCTATGGCTTGCAAAGTCTAAAATATTTACTCTTTGGCCCTTTACAGAAAAAGTTTGTCAGCCACTCAGTGTAAAGATAAAGCCCGTGGCATTGTGGCCTAGAGAAGGCATATCAGTGTTTGGAGAATATCTTCTTGGAACTGTTCTATGTTATTTATCGTTTGGAGTATTTATCTTTGTACTTATGCAGAGTTGCCTGTTTATTTGAGAGAGTGTGTACGAGCAGTGGGAGGGGCAGAGGGAGAAAGAGAATCTCAAGCAGACTCCATGCTGAGTGCGAAGCTGATGGCGCGGGGCTCAATCTCACGACCCTGAGATTATGACGTGAGATGAAATCACCAGTTGGACGTTTAATGGATGGAGCCACTCAGGCACCCCCAAAGTTGCTCTTTTAGACGAGAGAAGTCCTAGATATCATTTGTCTGTATTAGCAAGCAGTTATAAATTGGCTTTAGTAAAACCCGAAGGCTGGTTACTCTTTTTACAGCTATCTGTTTCCAGATGGACGGAATCAGAATCCCGACCTGACAGGCTTATGTGAACCAACTCCCCAAGACCACATCAAAGTGACCCAGGTGAATTTTGTTTTACATCCTCACCGTGTCTCTACAGGCAAGCTTTTGTACGTACTTGACCCAGCTGACAGTGGAGTGGTATGAAGTGATTGGAACACTTACGTGTTAAACCATCGACTAGCTTAGGGAGTTTATGTGTGTGTGGTTTCTCTAAAGAACTTAAAATAGGACCAAGACCGCGTGTTTTCTGTGTCGATGAGAGACTAGTGACCATTGTGTGGCACTTCCACAGAAGCAAAATTTGTATAGAGAGTAACCGTCTGTAGTTTTCCTGGTGTTGGGGTTTAAGGTTGCAGTCATTGATCCGTTTGACAAATACCTGCAATTGGCTGAGTAATCACTTCAATTTTTTTTAATCAAAGGAACAATATGAATTATACTGTGAGATGGGCTCCACCTTCCAACTGTGTAAAATATGCGCTGAAAACGACAAGGATGTGAAAATTGAGCCCTGTGGACACCTCATGTGTACGTCCTGTCTCACATCCTGGCAGGTATGGATCCAGATCATCTCCGCTATGTAATCCTCAGAAGAATTGGGGGTTTTGTATCCTGTACGGAGAGAAAGCATGGCCTGGTTTGTGGGGGAGGTTTTAAGCTTCTGGTTTCTTTTTTCGTCTTTAGGAAGTGTATTTCCTAGTGGACACAAATTGTCAGTACTTTCAGATGCGCCTGTGACTGTCTCCCGTTTGCTCTGCAGGAATCAGAAGGCCAGGGCTGTCCTTTCTGCCGATGTGAAATTAAAGGTACTGAGCCCATTGTGGTAGATCCATTTGACCCTCGAGGAAGTGGCAGCCTCCTGAGGCAAGGGGCCGAGGGAGCTCCCTCCCCAAATTATGAGGACGATGACGATGAACGAGCTGATGATTCTCTCTTTATGATGAAGGAACTGGCTGGTGCCAAGGTAAGACTGCAGGCTCAGAGACTGGCAAACTCCATTGTGAGTTGTGTTCTAAAGGAATAGAGCACTTGATGAGATCCAGACCACAAGCTGACATTTACTGAGCATTTACTATGTGAGACATGCCATGCTAAGCACTTCCCTTATTTTAACTCCTGTAATCCTGTCCTCATATATACTCAAATAACCCAAGATAGGTACTCTTATTCTCATTTAGCAGATGAAGAAACCAGGGCACGGCAAGGTTAAGGAATTCGCTGAAAATTACATAGCTGCAGCCAGACATTCGGCTTCAGGGCCCATGCTCTGTGTCCTAGAACTGCGCTTTCCCTAGCTTGTTGGAGAGAACGAGAGGGGATAAGACAGTGGGGCCCTATTGTGCTGCTGTGAGTAGAGTCTGGTGCTCTGGTCTTCTTTCCTAAAGGGTCTTGGCACTGGAAAGTTGGATTGCAGAGGGGAGAGGCACTGTTAGTAACCAGACCTAGCGACTGAAGTGACCGGAGGGTGGTAGGAGGTACCAGGTAGAAGCTAAACTGGAAAGGCCCTAGTAAAGAGAGGAGACCTACAGACTAAGAAAGGATGGGATCAAATTCCGTATCATCAGTGGGTAGGGTAAAACAGCGATCTGTTCACGAATTAGAAGTAAGGGAGTCTTGGAAGATGTTAGCCTATGCAGGGCAAACATAGATTCTCTAGTTCAGAAGGTTATATAAATTCATGGGCAGCACCTCACTGCCTGGCACATAGTAGATACTGAAAGAATGGATTTGGTGGGGGGCTCCTGGGTGGCTCAGTTGGTTGAGAGTCCTACTGTTGATTTTGGCTGAGGTCATGATCTCAGGGTCCTGGGCTCCATTCTCAGTGGGGAATCTGTTTGGTATTCTTGCTCTCCCTCTCCCTCGGCCCCACCCCTCACCCCCTAAAATAAAAAAAAAATAAAAAAAGGAATGGATTTGATCTCTTAAATGATTGTATCCAGTGTGTCTCCTCCTCTGTGTGCTCAGTGCCACTTGCCTTATTTCAGGCTGTCGTCGTCATCTCTCTGCCTTACTACCAGCACCAGTGATCTACAGCGCAAACCTGACCATCCCATTCCTTTGCCTCGTACTCTGATGACTTCTCATTACTTAATGGGTTAAGCCATTCCCTTTCCAGGCACTTTGCCCTCAAAATCCTTTTTCCTTTATGTTTTGTGGTCCAGCAAGGCCAAACCACTAGAAATCTCTCCATGCTTTTGTCTTGGTAGTTTCTTTTTTTTTTTTTTTTTTAAGATTTTTAAAAATTTCTTTTAGAGAGGGAGCATGTGAGCAGGGGGAGGAGCATGGGGGGGAGGGACAAGCAGACTCCCTGCTGAGTGGGGACCCCCCCACCACCACCACCAACACGGGGCTCAATCCCAGGACCCTTGAGATCATGACCTGAGCCGAAACTAAGAGTCAGATGCTTAACCGACTTGAGCTACTCTGTCTTGGTAGTTTCTTTGTAATTTAGTTGAGTTTTCATTTCCTAGGAAACCTTTCCATACTGTTTGTTCCTGCTTCCCCCACCCCCAGTTCACATGTGTTGACACACACATCATGTCTAGGTCTGCCTGGGTGTCTCTGAGACCCTGAATGTGTCTGCCATAGAATGAACCACCTTGGAATATTTTATTACATGTATTTCCTGGTATGTTGTCAATTCCTAGAAGGCCAGAGCCGCTATACAAAATTGAGCACACAGTAATTACTTTGAATGTTTGACTGGGAATTGAAACAACTTCAAAACAGGAATTAATAAATCTATCTATGCTTTATCAATAACGGGCAGTTGAGGAAGTCTGGAATGAATTGTACAATTTTGGTTTTTTGAAGTGGACAGATTTTTTGAAGTTTTTTCAAGTTTGAAGTTTTTGAATCCCTTATAACAGGTTCCTTGGGTCCATTTTAAGAGATTAATTTGAGGGTTGCCTGGGTAGCTCAGTAGGTTAAGCGTCTGCCTTCGGCTCAGGTCATGATCCCAGGGTCCTGAGATCGAGCCCCATGTCGGGCTCCCTGCTCAGTGGGGAGCCTGCTTCTCCCTCCCCTCTCCCTCTACCCTTCCCCCCTGCTCTCATGTTCTCTCTCTCTCAAATAAATAAATACATGAAATCTTTAAAAAGAGATTAATTTGACCTCTAAAGCAGTTTTATGTTCTTAGATTTCTGTCTGTTCATGAAAATTTATTGGTAACTCCTGGAATATTAGGGAAGCCGAATAAAAAGATAAGTGATTTTTACTGGATTTTTTTTTTTTTTTTGAAGACTTTATTTATTTGCAAGAGAGGGAGAGAGTACAGAGGGAGAGGGAGAAGCAGACTCCCTGACTGAGCCACCCAGGCTCTCCTCCTAGATATGTTTATTTGAAATTAAAATTACCCTTTTTCTTCATGCAATTTTATAGATGAATAATACCTTTTTTTTTTTTTTTTTTTAAGATCTTATTTATTTGACAGACAGAGATACAGCAAGAGAGGAAACACAAGCAGGGGGAGTGGGAGAGGGAGAAGCAGGCTTCCTGCGGAGCAGGGAGCCCGATGCGGGGCTCCATCCCAGGACCCTGGGATCATGACCTGAGCTGAAGACAGATGCTTAACGACTGAGCCACCCAGGCGCCCCCGATGAATAATACTTATTGTGGAGAAATAGGCATCACATTCAGTGTTGATGTGGGTACAAATTAGCCCATCGTATGGAAGGACACTTTAACACCTATCAAAATGTATAATGGTCACAGTTTGAACTAGCAATTCCAATTCTAGGGATTTATCTTAAAGGAATACTCAGATAAGCACACAAAGATGTGGATGCAGTTCTTATAGCATTATTTGCAATAATGGAAAATTAGAACCAACTCACATGTCCAGCAGTAAGAATTTATGATATGTCTGTGTGTTTGTATTCTGTTTCTGCCATAACAAATTACTACAGATTTAGCAGCATAAAGCAGCACAGATTTATTCTGTTACAGTTTTGAAGGTCAGAAGTCCACCACATGTGCCATCCAGCTAAATCAGGGTGTCAGCAGGTCTGTAGTTCTTCCTATAGGCTCTAGGGAAAGATCCATTTCCTTTTTCATTTGGATTTGGCAGAGTTTAGTTCCTTGCCAGTTGTAGGATTAAAATCCCCATGTCCTTGCTGGCTGTCATCTCATGGTATCCCAGCTTCTAGTGGTCAGCCACACTCTTTGGCTCCTGGATTCCTTTTCTCTTCCTCCAGCCCTATCTCTCCGAGGTGCTCTGCTTTTAAGGACTCATATCATTAGATCGGGCCTATCCAGAGAGTCCAGGATAATTCCCCCATCTCAAGATCCATACCCTCAGTCACATTAGCGAAGTTCCTTTTACCAAGTAAAATAACATATTCACAGTTTCTGGGTTTTGGGGTGTGAGTAAACATCTTAGGGCTGCAGGATAGGGCATCCTCATTCTGCCTCCTGTAGTCCACATAATGGAATGCTCTGCAGAATGAGTTCAGTTTACGTATACTTAAGTGGAAAACTGTATAATGAATACTAAGTTTAAAAAATAATTGTATACTATGCATAGTATCACCTTATTTCTCTAAAAAAAATTATTTTAACATGCATAGGGGGGAAAATTGACTATCCACTAAACTGATATAATTTCTGAGGGCACAAGTTTAGAGGACTTGAACTTTATGGGATATTTGAATGTTTTACAATAAACATAGTACTTTTGCAAGGTTGGTTCATGATGCTGGGTAAGAGGCTCTATATTGAGTGCTGTAAGTATTGAATGAAATAAGAAACCTGAGACAGGCCTGCAAGGTGAAACTATTTAACACAGGCCGACAGCATACATTGTTTTAGATATTTGGGTACACACGCTAAGTGTTGTAGGACTTAAAAGAAAAAAATGAACCCTTTTTAACTGTAGCTCATCTCTATGAATGATTTTAAATGTACTCATTTAAATAAAAGTAATAAACGTACACTGTAAAAATTCAAATAGAGAAAAAACAGCTTCGTGCATTGTGCTCTCACTTGGCTATTCCGTAATTTAGTTTCTTAATGGACGTTCATATTATTTCCAGACTTACACAGACTGATACTCTTTTCAGGTCTGTAGGGTAAATTCCTAGCAGTGCAATTGCTGGATAAAAGTGAATGTACATTTAAACTCTTTGATGGAGGAAAGGATGTAATTATAATTAGGGGAGGGGCACGTGGGAATTGTGCAAAGACAGTGCTACTGCATTTCTTAGCTGCACGGTAGGTACTGCGTGGGTGTTTATTATTCTTTGTGTGAATAAAATATTTTATAAAATATTTAACTTTTTTTGAGTAGATAACTAAAATTTATCCACAAGTTTTTGTCCTAAAATCACTCTTGAAGGTATATGAGACTAGGGGGGCTGCCTGATTTGTCGCATCCTGGGTAGCTGTCGTTGGGGTTTTTTTTGTTGTTGTCTTATTTTGATTTGTTTTTAATGCGGTCAGTCTACTTATTACAAAATCCAAATGACAAACGCATATGGATTTTTTGGTAAGTTTAAAAAAGACTTGCTAGAAGGCTGGCAGAAACCTTGGCTCCCTGCCTCTGCCGCCTTCACCTCTTCCATGGGCCCCACTCAGATTTGTGGGTTCTTAACACCTTTCACACCATATACATAAACTGCTTTCTCAGTCATCTGTTCACTTCAGGTGTTGTAGAAAAGGATTGATTATCTCCCTCCTTCCCACACCATATCTCCCCACTACGGTTATTTGAGTGTTTTTTGGCCAAATCACTATTCAGTGTGTAAATGATTTTGCTCCTTACTGTTCCAAGCAATACACAATGATGTAATTGCTGTTGTTTTCTCATACGACCTTCTGCTTTTCCTGGGATAACTGCTATATGTATATATAAAAATAAATAATATTTTAAGATTTTGCTTATTTGAGAGAGAGTGCACACGAGCAGGAGGAGGAGCAGAGGGAGAGGGAGAGAATCTCCAGCAGACTCTCCACTGAGGGGGGAGCCAGACGCGGGGCTTGATCTCACGACCCTGTGAGATCATGACCTGAGCCAAAATCACAAATTGGACACTTAACCGACCGAACCTCCCAGGCGCCCCAAATTGCTTTATTTTTATTTCCTTAGTTTTCCGTTTGTACCTGTCACTACCAGGTCTTACCAAGCTGTCTGACATCCTCTCAGTATAATTTTCTATGAAGTAAATTCTCTAAATACAGTAGATACTATATAACATATGGTGGTGACGTGGGAAACATGGCTCCCACGTTTTCCTCTTTCTTGCTCTACTTCCTTGTTTGGGTGAAGTGTGTCTTCAGAAAGGTGAGAGGTAAAATTTTTGAGACGTTTGATATCTTAAATGTCTTTGTTCGGCCTTCAAACTGACTAGTTACACAGTGCTAGGTTGAAAAAAACTCTAAATTGTTATGGCTTCACTTTGCTTCTAGGTTCTAGTGTATTTTTGCTATTTGGTGCCCCCTTTCCCTCTATCCCAAGAAGCTTTTAGGTTATTCTCCTTATCCTTGATTCCTTGAAAGCGTAAGGGCGGGGTGCCTGAGTGGCTCAGTTGGTTAAGCCACTGCCTTCAGCTCAGGTCGTGATCCTGGAGTCCCGGGATCGAGTCCCGCATCGGGCTCCCTGCTCGGCAGGGAGTCTGCTTCGTCCTCTGACCCTCTCCCCTCTCATGCTCTCTCTCTCTCAAATAAATAAATAAAATCTTTAAAAAAAAAGAAAACATAAGGGCGTTTTTTGGTTTGTTTGCTTGTTTGTCATGGGTTTTTTTTTCCTTCATTGGGCTGGCTATGCAGTGAACCCTTTCTATATGGATATTTATGTCCCTTAGGTCATGGAACCATTCCTGTGTTATTTCTCTGATCATTTCCTCTCCACTTGTGTTTTTTCTCCTTTTCTGGAACTTTATTATATGTTGTAGTAAAAGAACAGTGCAAGGATCGGTTATGATGTTGAGCCACGAAGAGTGTGATTAGCTCAACCCTCTGCACTTCAGGAAGGGGAATGAGCAATGGATGGTGAGAGGGGTTGATATAGGCAGAGAGGGGCGCCTGGCTGGCTCAGTCGGTGGAACGTGCGACTCTTACCTTGGGGTTGTGAGTTTGAGCCCCACGTTGGGTTGGGTTGGGTGTAGAGATCACTTAAAAATAAAATCTTAAGGGCGCCTGGGTGGCTCAGTTGGTTGGGCGACTGCCTTCGGCCCAGGTCATGATCCCGGAGTCCTGGGATTGAGTCCCGCATCGGGCTCCCTGCTCGGCGGGAAGCCTGCTTCTCCCTCTCCCACTCCCCCTGCTTGTGTTCCCTCTCTTGCTGTGTCTGTCTCTGTCAAATAAATAAATAAAATCTTAAAAAAAAAAAAGAATAATGGGCGCCTGGGTGGCTCAGTTGGTTGAGCGACTGCCTTCGGCTCAGGTCATGATCCCGGAGTCCTGGGATTGAGTCCCGCATCGGGCTCCCTGCTCGGCGGGGAGTCTGCTTCTCCCTCTGACCCTCCCCCACTCATGTACCCTCTCTCTCTCTCTCTCATTCTCGCTCTCTCAAAATAAATAAATATTTAAAAAATAAATAAATAAAATAAAATAAAATCTTAAAAAGAAAAAAAAGGCAGAGAGGGCTTTTCCAGTTGGGAAACAACCTGAACAAAGGCAAGGAGGTAGGAATTCTAGAGTCGAGACTGGTGGGAAAATGGGAGTTACTGGTGGGTGGTTTTTGAGCTATTTTGTATTCTAAGGATGGCTAAGCTGGTAATGGTGAGCATACGGATTTGGCGAGATAAGAAACTGAGAATTGCAAGAAGGTGGTTTTAATAAATCAGATCTGAGATTGGTAAGCAGAATGGAAAGGCCGATAAAGATATGAGACCCTTTCATGAAAGAATCAACAGGATATAGTGACTGGCTAGAAATTGATGAAGGGACAACCTAATAACTTCTCACTGTGCTTAACCCTTGAGGTGTCCTAGCTGTTCATGCTGCATCACTCACGCACCAGGGACATGGAGCCGTTTTTCTTAAGCATGAGTAAAAGCAGGTAGCTTTGATGAGGGCTTTCTTTGCCTTCATTTACCACCCAGCATTAATTATAGGACTGAGTATGTGAATGGTTATCTTTCTGTCATCTTACATAAGTGCTCATAATACATATTTGCCTATATTCCATCTGTATTGCTCCCTGGGAGAGAATGCAAATGCCAAGTAGCATTTTGTATGAATTATACATATCTCTTGATCGCTTGTCTGGACAAGCTTATCAGCCATTCATCACCCTGCTACAGGCTCGGAAATGGGAGAGGTTATACATGTATTGCTTCGTCTAATTTGGCACCTCTTTTTAAGAACACAAATTGATAGGAAATATTAATCCCTTTAAATTACTGAATTGAAATAACATTTCTTCAGAAGGACTCGAGATGCTTTTTAGTGATACTGTTGATTCTTTTTCTTTTAACATCTTCATTTTTTTCTTTTTTCTGTCATGATAAGCCATGGAGGATTTCTCCTCTTTGATCTCTTTCATTGTTCTGTGCCTTAAATGTCATTTTCCCACGTAATTTGTTGAGAGGTGAATGTCTGCTCCTTCCTTTTTATATGGGTTCCTATTTTTAATTTTGAAAAGATTTTTTTTCTTTCTCTGAAGATGAGGAGGTGGAAAAGTGTAATACTTGTTTTCAGTTGTAAGCTAGGAAGCTTTTTGTAGCACAACCATTTCTAGATACTTGCCTGTAGCTTGCATCTGCTCGTAGTAGTAGTAGTTGTTCTGTGATTGAGAGTGCCCTCTTATGGTGACACAGAAATAGTTCAGGAAGGCTGACCCATTGGTAGTTACAGTTAGTGTTCATACAGTACTTGCTGTCTACAGCTTTAGGAGGAGTTGAAAGATGCCACTCCCTCATACAAGAATAATTTATTAGGAAATTTTATTTGTGTCAGGTGGAACGGCCTCCTTCTCCGTTTTCCATGGCCCCACAAGCTTCCCTTCCCCCGGTGCCACCACGACTTGACCTTCTGCAACAGCGGGTATCTCTTCCTTCAAGTGCTTCTGGTCTTGGAACTGCTTCTAAGGTAAGACGTTATCCATTTCTACAGTTTTCTGGTTCTTTGTTGTGGATTATAGTGGGTTTTTTTTAAATTAATGAGTTTTGATTGATTTGCTTTCCTCGTGCTTCCACAGGTAGCTTCTGGCTCCCTTCATAAGGACAAACCATTACCAATACCTCCCACACTTCGAGATCTTCCACCACCACCCCCTCCAGACCGGCCATATTCTGTTGGAGCAGAAACCCGGCCACAGAGACGTCCCTTGCCTTGTACACCGGGCGACTGTCCATCCAGGGACAAACTGCCCCCTGTTCCCTCTAGCCGCCTTGGGGAATCATGGCTGCCTCGGCCAATCCCCAAAGTACCGGTGGTTGCCCCAAACTCTAGTGACCCCTGGACAGGTAGAGAATTAACCAACAGGCACTCACTTCCATTTTCATTGCCCTCACAAATGGAACCCAGAACAGATGTGTCCAGGCTTGGAAGCACATTCAGTGTGGATACCTCCATGGTGAGTCCTGTCTTTGACATTTTTTAGCCTATTAACAGATATTTTTGGATGACATTTAATGGGTCAGAGTTTTGTGATAGGTTTTGTGCAGGATTCGGAGACCATGAAACATCCCTACCCTCAGACGTGTATATACCCTCAAGAAGTATATTACCAGAGCAGATAAAGCATGTCTGTAAATACCCCAGTAGGTATGTGTGTGTACCTGTGTATATATGTATATATGGCTGGACTCATGTAGTATAAATGAGTATTAGAAACAGAAAGCGTTTAAGTTGTAGAGAGAGGAGAGATTATTTCCAAGTGGAGCAGTCATGAGGGCTTTATGGAACAAATGGCATCTGAATTCGAAGTGTTCTTTCCAAAGTGTATAGTGTTAAGGTCAGAGGTACGATGACACAGATGCTTGAGGTACATTGTGGAACTAGAAGTAGTTTAATTTGAGTGGAGCAGAAGTTTTGTATGTCAGAGGAGAGAAGAGGTCTAGAAAGGGGCCTTAATACTAGATTAGAGGATTTTGAAAATCCCATCAAGGCCAAAGGAATTTGAACTTATTTGGTAGGAAGTGAGCATTTGAAATAGGTTTTAAATTAGTGGAGTGACATGAGCAAAATGACATGAGCAAAATGATTTACAGAGATAAATCTAATAGTAGATTATCTACTAATAAGTGGATTGCTAAGAGAATAGCTGGAAAAAAGGTAGCGGTTCATTGTATAAGCATGAGATAAGGGGTCCAGACCTGGGGGTGGGGCGATTTATTTTTCTTTTGTTGGTTCATTTGTGTATGTGCTCCACAAAATATCCTACCTTCACAAATTTACATTCTAGTGGAGTAAAGACAAACATGGTAAGTTAAAACAAAGGGCATTGGATGCTGATGAGAGCTGTGGAGAAAAACAGTGGAAAAAAAGGGATATCGGGAAAGTTGGGGTGGGGGTACGTGGAGGGATGGGGTACAATTCTGAGCAAAGATCTGGAGCATTGGTGAGAGCGAGCCGTGCTGATTCTGAGGGAGACCCTTCCAGGATGAAGGGGAGGCAGGTGAGTTGGGGAGAGTATAGCGCTAAGTAAGCAAGAGGGAGAATGCTCTAGTGCACATTTCATTGACCTGCTTTCTCTTGTGTATGTGAGCAGTGTTCTTTCTTATGTGCTACACAAATAGTTGAAGGTTAATTAGCAGTGTAACTACATAGTAATGCTGCCAGTCCCCTTCAGACAAATGAAAAAAAAAGGCGGGGAAACCAACTTGTGAACCGTGAAGTTGAGGAATATGGTTGGGCCCTTACATGAACTGGGTACTTCTTGGTGGCAAGAGAAGGGGGATGGTCACTTACAAGTGGCATCGAATGATAGGCCGTCTAATTCGTGGGAATGAATTAGGTCAGGCTTTCTGGTGACCTCACTGTAGAAATAGATACAGATTTTTAGAGCTAGAAAGGGTATTTGCATAGACAGCCAATTTCCTCAAATCTTCTAGAATCAAAACAAAAACCCCCATTTCCTTGGCTCTTTTTAGATCTGTCTTCCTCACCCTGACATTTAAACTTTTTTCAGCGCCTGAAAGCAGCTCTGCTTTTGGTCAGACGTAATAACCCCTAAGCACGGCATTGAGAGTGGGGTCGGGGTCTGTATTACTGTTCTTGTTATTTTGACTAGGTTGGAGAAGTAAGAGGAGTCACTGAGTTGTGTTAAGAAGGTTCTTTCTCACCAATTTTCTTTCCAGAATGTGAATAACAGTCCATTAGCAGGTTCAGAGTGTGAGCACCCCAAGATCAAACCTTCTGCATCTGCCAATGCCATTTATTCTCTGGCTGCCAGGTAAGTCCTAAGGCTGTGTCTTGTGGAGCGGATGTGCTCCTGCCAATTCAATTAGCAGCTTACTCAGAATGTAGAAAACCCAGAGCAGTATGAAGAAGAAAGTAAAAACCGATCTGTGTTTGGATCAGTTCAAAATTATAGAGTTTCTGTTTTGGTCTCATTCTTCTTATTTTCTCTGTGTGCATGTACATAGATCAGCCTTACTGGGCTTCACAATTTTATTAATCTTCTCAAAGAAGCAGTTTTAGTTTTGTTGACTTTTGTAAAAAAAAAAAAAAAAAATTCTTAATCATTCTTACAGGGGCGCCTGGGTGGCTCAGTCGGTTGGGCAGCTGCCTTCAGCTCAGGTCGTGATCCCAGGGTCCTGGGATTGAGCCCCGCATCGGGCTCCCTGCTCGGCGGAGAGCCTGCTTCTCCCTCTCCCTCTGCCGTTCTGCCTACTTGTGCTCTCTCTATCTCTGTTAAATAAATAAAAATCTTTAAAAAATCATTCTTATAATTTTTAATTGTAATTCTTAATTCTTAGGTATCTGTATATGTATGGTAAAATACACATCGAATATACCATCTTGGGGCGCCTGGGTGGCTCAGTTAGTTAAGCGTCTGACTCTTGATTTCAGCTCAGGTCATGATCTTGGGGTTGTGGGATTGAGCCCTGCATTGGGCTCCACGTTGGGCATCGAGCCTGCTTGGGATTCTCTCTCTCCCTCTGCTCCCACCCTCCTCCCTCTCCCTTTCTCCCTTTCTAAAAATATATACATATACCATCTTACTAATATTTATAAGTGTAAGGTTCAGTGATATTAAATACATTCACAGTATCAACCATCACCACCATCCATGCTCATAACTCTTCATCTTGTAACACTGAAACTCTGTACATACTAAACAGTAGCTCCATGTCCTTCCCTGGCCCAGCCCCTGGCAGCCACCATTACACTTTGTCTTCAGGATTTTGACTACTCTAAATACCGCCCATAAGTGAAACCATACAGTATTTGTCTTTTTGTGACTGGTTTAATTTACTTACCATAATGTTCTCACCAGTGTTGTAGAATATTGCAGAATTTTCTTCCTCTTTAAGGCAGAATGATGTTCCAGTGTATGTATATACAGTAGTACCCTCCCTTATCTGCATGGACTACCTTTCAAGACCCCCTGAGGGGCGCCTGGGTGGCTCAGTCGTTGGGCATCTGCCTTCGGCTCGGGTCATGATCCCAGGGTCCTGGGATCGAGCCCCGCATCAGGCTCTCTGCTTGGCAGGGAGCCTACTTCTCTTTGTCCCTCTGCCTGCTGCTCTGCCTACCTGTGCTCTCTCTTTCTCTCTGTCAAATAAATAAAATCTTTTAAAAAACATATACAAGGGGCGCCTGGGGGGCTCAGTCGTTAAGCGTCTGCCTTCGGCTCAGGTCATGATCCCGGGGTCCTGGGATCGAGCCCCGCATCGGGCTCCCTGCTCTGCGGGGAAGCCTGCTTCTCCCTCTCCCACTCCCCCTGCTTGTGTTCCCTCTATTGCTGTGTCTCTCTCTGTCAAATAAATAAATAAAATCTTTAAAAATATATTAAAAAAAAAAAAAGACCCCCTGAATGCCTGAAACCCAAGGGTAGTACTGAACCCTTTATGTACACTATGTTTTTTTCTATACATACATACATGGTAAAATTTAATTTATAAATTAGGCATAGTAAGAAATTAACAATAACTAATAATAAAATAGAGCAGTTATAATAAAAGTATGAATGTCTTTCTCAGAATACTACAGTGTACTCACCCTTCTTGGGCTCATGTGAGATAGGCCTATGTGATAAGATGGAGTGAGCGGAGTGACGTAGGTATTGGGACATAGTGTTAGGCCACTGTTCACCTTCTGATAATACATCAGAAGGAGAATCATCTGCTTCCAGACCACAGTTGACTGTGGGTAAGTAAAACCACAGAAAATAAAATTACAGATAAAGGGTGACTGCTGTACCACGTTTTGCTTATCCACTCATCAGTGGATGGACACTTGGATTGCTTCCACGTTTTAGCTATTGCAGTGATGCTGTGAACAGGGGTGAACAGATTGTCTTCGGGGCCCCACTTGCAATTCTTTTGAATATATACGCAGAAGTAGTATTCCTGGATCACAGGGTAATTCTATTTTTAATTTTTTGAGACACCATCATACTGTTTCCCATGCCCTTTTTGTGGCATCTTTAGACTTTTTTACATTTGAGATCATACCATCTACAAACAGGGAGATAATTTTTCTTCTTTTCCAATATGGATGCCTTTTATTTCTTTTTCTTGCCTAATTGAGCTGGTTAGAAATTCCAGTACTGGGACACCTGGGTGGCTCAGTTAAGCACCTTCCTTCAGCTCAGGTCATGATCCCAGGGTCCTGGGATCTAGTCCTGTGTCAGGCTCCTTGCTGAACAGGGAGCCTGTTTCTCCCTCTGCCTGCCGCTCCCCCTGCTTGTGCTCTCTCTCTCTCTGACAAATAAATAAATACAATCTTAAAAAAAAAAAAGAAATTCCAGTACTGTCTTGAGTAGGAATGGTGAAAGTGGACATCCTTGCCTTGTTCCTCATCCTTCAGGAAAAGCTTTCAGTCTTTCACCGTTGAGTGTGATGCTTGTTGTGGGCGTTTCATATATGGCTTTTGTCATGTTTAGGTACTTTTATTCCTATTTTAGTTGAGTGTTTTTGTCATAAAAGGGTGTTAAATTTTGTCAAACGCTTGAGGTGATCGTGTGGGTTTTTAAAACCTTTTGTTGATGTCGTTATATTTTTTTTTTTTAAAGATTTTATTTATTTATTTGAGAGAGAATGAGAGAGAGAGAGCATGAGAAGGGGGAGGGTCAGAGGGAGAAGCAGACTCCCTGCCGAGCAGGGAGCCCGATGCGGGACTCGATCCCGGGACTCCAGGATCATGACCTGAGCCGAAGGCAGTGGCTTAACCAACTGAGCCACCCAGGCGCCTGTGATGTGGTTATATTTATATTAATCAATTGTCATATGTTGAGCCATCCTTGTGTTCCAGGTATAAATCCCACTGATACATAACGATGTATAATTCTTCTTATATGCTGCTGAATTCTTTTTGCTGGGGTTTTGTTGTGGACTTTTGTATCAGTATTCAAAAGGGATATTGGTCTGTTGTTTCCTTGTAGTGTCCTTGTCTGGCTTTGTGTCATGATTGTGCCATCCTCGAAGAATGAGTTAGGAAGTGTTCCCTCTTCAGGTTTTTGGAGCAATTTGAAAAGAATTGGTATTTGTGGGGCGAATGGTGGTTCAGTGAGTTAAGCGTCTGCCTTCAGCTCAGGTCGTGATCCCCCTCTTCAGCGAGGAGCCTGCTTCTCCCTCTCCCTCCTCCCACCTCCCTCCACTCTTGTGTGCGCGCTTTCTCTCTCTCTCTCTCAAGTAAATAAAATCTTTCCAAAAAAAGAGTTGGTATTCCTTTTTTATTAAATGGCAGCATTCACCAGTGAAGCTGTCAGGTACAGGGCTTTTCTTTGTTGGCAGATTTTTGATTACTGAATCCATCTCCTGTAAGTCTTTTAAGATTTTCAATTTTTTGTGATTTAGTCTTTTTTTTTTTTTGATGGGTATTAAAGAGGGCACGTTCTGCAGTGATTTGGTCTTGGTAAGTATTGTGTTTCTAGGAATTTGTCCATTTAAATTACACAGTGTTTTGACATGTAACTGTTCATAGTACTCTCTTAAAAGCCTTTTTATTTCCGTAGAATTGGCAGTAATGTCTCCACTTTAATTTCTGAGTTTTAGTAAATGGAGTCTTCTCTCTTTTTTCTTAGTCCATCTAGATAAAGTTTGTCAGTTTTGTTGATCTTTCTGAAGAACTAACTTTTGGTTTCATTGATTTTTCTCTGTTGCTGTTGTGGGGGTTTTTTCTCTGTATTTTATTTACTTCTGCCCTAGTCTTCATTGCTTCCTTCCTTCCACTAGCGTTGGGTTTAGTTGGTTCTTTTTCTAGTTCCTTAAGTTGAAAGTTAGGAGATCTTTTTTTATTTTTTTAAGATTTTATTTATTTATTTGACAGAGAGAGAAAGAGAAAGAGAGCACAAGCAGGGGGAGCGGGAGAGGGAGAAGCAGGCTTCCTGCTGAGCAGGGAGCCCGATGCGGGGCTCGATCCCAGGACCCTGGGATCATGACCTGAGCCGAAGGCAGATGCTTAACCAACTGAGCCACCCAGGCGCCCCTCTTTTTTGATTTTTAATGTAACCATTTGGTACGTCATGTTTTTGTATTCACCTCTAAGTGTTTTCTGATTTCTTTTGTAGTTTCTACTTTGATCCATTGACTGTTTAAAAGTGTATTGTTTGATTTTCACAATTTTGTGGAATTTTCAGTTTTACTTTTGTTACTGATTTCTAATTTCATGCCATTGTGGTCAGAGAAGATACCTTGTATATCTTTTAAAATCTATTCAGACTTAAAATCTGTGGCCTCATGTATTGTCTGTCTAGAAAATGTCCCTGTGCAGTTGAGAAGAATGTGTATGTATGCTGTTGAGTGTTCTGTTTATGTTTATTAGGTCTAATTGGTTTATTATGTTGTTTAAGTACTGTTTCCTTACTTCTGTCTGATTCTGTCCATTATTGTGGGTGAGGTATTGAAATTTCCAACTATTGGGGCGCCTGGGTGGTGCACTTGGTCAGGCGTCCGACTCTTGGTTTCGGCTCAGGTCATGAGATCAAACCCCACATCAGGCTCCAAGCTCAGCACAGAGTCTGCTTGAGGATTCTTCTCATTCTCCCTCTGTCCCTCAACTCCGCCCCCCCCGCCCCCATGTGCACATGTTCACTCTCTCTCTCTCTCCTTCTCTTTCTCTCAAATAAATAAATCTTTTTTTTTTTAAGTTCCTTTATTCAGTACATTATTATTTGACAGGTTGTGACCTATTTTTTCAGTATCATAAATAATACTATAGTGAATATTCTTGATTATTTCCTTAGGGAAAATTTTTAGAAATGGAATTTCTGAGTCCAAGGGTATGCATGTTTGGTTAAATATTTTTGGTGAATTAGGGGTGCCTGGGTGGCTCAGTCGTTAAGCGTCTGCCTTTGGCTCAGGTCATGATCTCAGGGTCCTGGGATCGAGCCCCGCATCGGGCTCCCTGCTCGGCAGGAAGCCTGCTTCTCCCTCTCCCACCACCCCTGCTTGTGTTCTCTCTCTCCCTGCTTGTGTTCCGTTTCTCGCTGTGTCTCTCTCTGTCAAATAAATAAATAAAATCTTTAAAAAAAAAAAATTTTTTTTTGGTGAATTACACTCCGGAAAAGTTGTACTAATTTCTTATTTCTAAAACTATATAAGAAATTTCCCTATGTTTTCGCCAATACTTGGTATTTTTTCTTAATCTTTATAGGTATTTCTCACGAATAATTTATTACGAGAAGTTTTAAGCATAGAGTCAGGGTGACAGATTTTTACAGTGATCATCCATATACTCCCCACCTGGCTTCTACTATTAGCATTTTCTTATCCTTGTTTTATCACACATTTCTAGCTATACTTTTTTTTTTTTTTTTTTTTAATCTCTACACCGGGGTCGCCTGGGTGGCTCAGTCATTAGGTGTCTGCCTTCGGCTCAGGTCATGATCCCAGTGTCCTGGGATCGAGCCTCGCATCGGGCTCCCTGCTCGGCGGGAAGCCTGCTTCTCCCTCTCCCACTCCCCCTGCTTGTGTTCCTTCTCTCGCTGTGTCTGTCAAATAAATAAACAAAATCTTAAAAAAAAAAAAAAAAACAACTCTGCACCCAATGTGGGGCTTGAACCTACAACCCTGAGATCAAGAGTTGCACGCTCCATGACTGAGCAAGCCAGGCGCCCCTCTATCTGTACTTCTATCCATCCATCAGTCTATCTTTTTGGACACATTTCAGAGCAAATTGTAGATACTAATACATTTCCACCTCAAAACCACAGCATGCAGCGCACAAATTAACATGAAGACATGAAAAAAAAAATCTCAAGTTAGATTATAGGGACTGTCTGTGTTAGGTTTCTGTAGCATTTAAGGGTCTTACAATCAATCAGCTGTTGCTTTTGTAACTGGGAAAAATAAACATTGAGTAAACACAGGCGAATCCAGTAGGTGCTCCTTCTAGTTTCAGAGTGTTTAGGATGTACAGAAACAGTACAAAGAGGGAGGGAGGAGATACTGGCTTTAGCTCACATTCCCAGGAGCAGTTGGGTGAATGTGTGTGTGCCTGTGCGCATGTGTGTGTTTCTTAATTTGTGCATTTGTTTTGTTTTCTTGTTATTTTTGTGTTTGGTTTCAGGGGGTGGGTAGCAGGAGAGGTTTTGGTTCCAGAGTTTCTGGGTGAGAGCTCTGGGTGTAACTGCAAGATCCCTGACACAGGAGTCAAGATGGGAGGCCTGGTCTCAGATTTGGTGCTAAGCTACCAAGGACCTGATCTCTTTATTTCAGATGTTTCTTATATCAGACGAGGAGAAAAGGTGTTTATACTATGACATAACCTATGAGAAAGCTTTTGACAAGCTGTCTACTCTTTGAAACTGTAGGTAGATTCTAGAATAGGGATTTGGCCGCATACTGTCCGAGAGCCACCGCTGCTCCTTTAGGCCGGCGAGAGAGAACCTGGTGCTCCAGCCCTGGGACGGGGACTCCCGACTTCTTTGGGGACTGAGACTAACGAGTATCAAGTACTGCGCCTGTATAACCCATCTCAGACAATGTAGCTGCATCTGTGGTCAGCTGAGAGCAGAAATCTATCAGTGCTTTTTGTAATAATGCCCTTTCTTGGCCGGGAGAAGTAACAGTTCCCTAGGTGGCATCCTTTCTGCTCTGTCAGATTTGAGTCGTGCCCTGGTTGAAGGCACTCATTTCATACTTGCAAGTTTTGCAGCTTGTTAGTTGTTTTCATTTTCTTTCTCTGTCTTTTATTCTTCCTCTTCCAGGCCTCTTCCTGTGCCAAAGCTGCCCCCTGGGGAGCAGTGTGAAAGTGAGGAGGACACAGAGTATATGACCCCCTCCTCCAGACCTCTAGGGCTGCCGAAGCCAGATGGGAAACGGCCTTTGGAGACAACCCAGAGTTCACGGTAGGCTCAGGACAGTCCCATCTGGGAATTGGGGTGACGCCACGCACCTGCCTGGCTGCTGCGTGTGCAGTGTCATCCAGCCAGAAGTAAAGCAGAAAGATGTATGCAGCCCCTGATGTTTGGCCTCTTGCAGCTATAAGCAATTCCACTTACGCTTCCTCACTGTCACAGTCATTTCGGAAACACGCATCTATTAGAAGAGTCAGTCTTGGGACATTTGTTAGTGATCCTGGCAAAGGAGCATTGTGTCCTCTTGATAGACTCTGGGTCTGGAATAGTGAAGAATAGATGAGTCTTAATCAGTTTGCAGGTAACAGAGTTCTGTTTCTGAAGATCCTCTGCCCCTTCCTTCTGGTTCAGAGTGTGTGATTGTGACCAGCCGATCGATAGCTGTACATACGAAGCGATGTATAATATTCAGTCCCAGGCAACGCCATCTGCCACAGAGAGCGGCCCCTTCGGTGAGTAGCCGTTCTGCCACTTGGAAAACCATTGCTGTGTCATAGGAATGAGACAGCTTGATCTTAGCAGGAACTCTATTAAATAATTTCCTTTGCAAAATATCTTTGATCCATGGGCAGCAAAACCCTCTCCTCTCTCTTATTTCCCGTTCCCACAGCAAGTTCCCTTTGTGCCTCTTCACCCTTCCAGGGCCTAGAGACACTTGGGTTATAGGGCCTGGGCCTGCCGTGCTGGCAGCTCCCTTTTATTTCCTTGGCTTTTTAGCATTGATGAAATTCTTTTGTGTGTGGGTGGCGAATACTCCATTCCCATATCAGCTAGCTTCCCAAGGGGAAAGTTCAAGAAGGCAGCACACACAGGCCCTTCGGCTGCTCCTCCAAGGCGAAATGCCGATAGAGCTGCTGAATGGATGCTGTAAGATGGCGCTGAGCCTTTGCGTCGGTGGCTGTCACCGTTGGTGGGGGTAGCTCTCGCCCCGTCCGGGAAAGCAGAGCTGCGGGACTGGTACAGACTGCGTTTTCTCTGTCCTTTTATGTCCACCCACAGGGCCTCACCTGGTGGTTGGCCCGGGCTAGACGGTCGGTAACTTCGGGGCTGTACGTGCGGGAATGAATGGGTTTCCCTCGAGCTGCGTTAGCGGACGCGGTGTGTAAGGAGATGGTGATGGCACACACTTCCCTCCATAGGTGAAGGGAATCTGGCCATGGGCCACGCGGGCGCCGGCCCCGAGGGATCAGAAAATGAGGAGGACGGCTACGACGTCCCTAAGCCGCCGGTGCCAGCCGCGCTGGCCCGCCGGACCCTGTCCGACATCTCTAACGCCAGCTCCTCGTTCGGCTGGTTGTCTCTGGAAGGCGATCCCACCACACGTGAGTCTCCAGGCCGCCTTGCGTTTGCGCAAGGTGCGAGGGCAGCCCTGGACGGTCCAGGAGTTGCTGCGTGGCTCCTGGTTTCCGCTGCAGCAGAGGTGACGGCCTGGCGACAGCGCCTTTGTCACCAGATGGTAGTCTCTTTCTCCGCGGGAGGAAAAGCTGGCCCTAGGTCCCAGTTAGGAAGTTAACCCGGAGTCTGATTCTTTGGGGTTCTGCCAGACTTAGAAAAGAGGCTGTTACTTAAACCCTGGCTCCTCCTGGCTGGCGGTAGGTGGGACTTCTGGTGCTTCTGAGTGTGTGGTAGGACGCTGGTAACGACGCCTGGTGGTCCAGAGCACGCCTTCCTGACTCCTGGGCCCTGTCGCATTGCCAGGCCGGCGTGCTGGCTCTGGAAGGCACACCGAGTGGCCTTGACCGTCCAGGGCTGCCCTCGCACCTGTGGCTGCCTGGGAGCGCGGCAGCCGGGGTGGCCGTCCCTTTGGAAACTGAGGCCCGCACCCGGGACAGCTGGTGAAAGCTGGACAGCATCCAGTTGCCCAAACAGGCGGTGGCCCCACCCACCCAGCCTCGCTTCCTGCGGCTCCATGGCCACTCAGGCTTGCTTCTGTTTTCCTCCTTTGTCAAAGGAGAAGGTTGGTGTCCTCTCTGGCCCCGTCTGAAACGTTTTAAATCATCCAGGCACTGCTGTGCGTGAACACTTGTTGCCAAGTGTGTAAAGCAGGACGCGGACGCAGGTGTCTGCGCAGGGGACAGCAGTGTTCCTTGTCCGTGCAGCAGGTGCGTGGTATATTTAGAAGGCTGCTCCTGCCAGGGGGAGGAGGAGGAGGCTAGCTGCTGAAACCCTGGAACCTGTAAACCCTGGCCCTTTGAGAGCCCAGGGGCCCCGTTACAGTAGGTCAGCCTGATCCTGGCACACAGTTGTTCTTTTTTTATGTTTCTTTTTTTTTTTTTTTTTTAAGATTTTATTTATTTGAGAGAGAGAGAATGAGAGACAGAGAGCATGAGAGGGAGGAGGGTCAGAGGGAGAAGCAGACTCCCCGCCGAGCAGGGGGAGCCCGATGCGGGACTTGATCCCGGGACTCCAGGATCATGACCTGAGCCGAAGGCAGTCGCTTAACGACTGAGCCACCCAGGCGCCCCTCAAAAGAGCCAGTCTTTTTTTTTTTTTTTTTTAAGATTTTATTTATTTGACACAGAGAGAACAAGCACAAGCAGGGGGAACAGCAGGCAGAGGGAGAGGGAGAAGCAGACTCCCCGCCGAGCAGGGAGCCCGATGCGGGACTCGATCCCGGGACTCCAGGATCATGACCTGAGCCGAAGGCAGTGGCTTAACCAACTGAGCCACCCAGGCGCGCAACACACTGTTGTTCTTGCTGCCGTTGAAGGAGGGTTGCCCCCAGATCTGCAACTCTTTTCTGTTTGATTTCTTCTAGACTTCACTGAGGGTTCCCAAGTTCCTGAAAGGCCCCCCAAACCGTTCCCTCGGCGAATCAACTCGGAACGGAAAGCAGGTGGCTGTCAGCAGGGCAGCGTTGCCGCGGCTGCCTCGCCACAGCTCTCCAGTGAGATCGAGAGCCTCCTGAGCCAGGGGTACTCCTACCAGGACATCCAGAAAGCCCTGGTCATTGCCCACAACAACGTCGAAATGGCCAAGAACATCCTCCGGGAGTTTGTCTCTATCTCGTCCCCCGCCCACCTCGCCACCTAGCCCAGGCCGCTTCGCTGCCGTGTCAGAGGACCAGTGAGCCGGCGCTCTCCCCGGGGGCCCTCGGAGGGCAGAGGCTCCTTTGGAGACGTCACAGTGAGGTCTTGCCCTCTCTGTGGGGTTCCACGTCTGTGGTTCCAGGATTTCAAGGCAGTGGAATGAACGTGGAGCAGCTAGTGTGTTTTATTATCTTATCTTTTTGAGAGTGGATTTGAAGGTGTCCTTCAGTCCCCACTGCGAGTGTGGATTTTTATTGAACGGTTAGCCTACCGGGGGAACAGTCCAGAAAGCGGTGGGAGAAGTACTGTGCTGTAAATCCTCCTGGGGGACTTTGGACTTCCCTGGGTTAAGGATGTGGTTGTGTGTCTGTCTGTCTGTCTGTCTGTCTGTGGTGGCGTGTGCCCTGTGATTATAAGATGAACCTGCTGTGTGTGTTAATCCCGGGCGGGGACTTAGCACAAGAGGTGTAGGAAGGAATCGTCTAAAGACTTCCATCTGCTGTGCTGCGAGACCCAGCCCCGGCGTGTGGTAGAACTCCAGCATCCCGTGCGGCCTGGATGATCATCCCGTGGCTCGAGTCTTGTATTTTTAGAACACCCTCCCTCTGTCCTTTCCCCTGCCTCCTCGGTGTCTGTCACTGGCACTGGGCTTGCTCTGACCAGCCTCACTGAAGCCAAGTGGCTTAGAGGATGTTCTTGATTACGTGTGGTGCTGTTGGTTGGTTTGGTAGATCGGTGGGGCACAGACCAGGACTGTCGCTGTATCGTTATAGTCCTGTTCGATCCTCGCGGCTGACGCCAGTCCCTCGGAAGCACTGTTTCTACAGGAACATTGCATCTGTTACAGTAGGATGTTTTCATTACCCGAATTACACAATGACTGATTGGAGCTAGAGGCCTTCAGGTACATTCCATGCCCTCCCCAGAAGACCGTCTGTGGGAGTCCGTTGCCTTCCTGCCAGGTTGTGTGTTCTCATGTAGGTCATGGGTGTTTCTCCTTACTGGGAAGGGAAGAACACTTGTTTCCAGCCTGGCTTTCTGGCCTGAATACCACAGAACTTTGAGGAAGCTTCATTCACATGCTGTTTACCTTGTTAGGCAGAAGATGCACAAAATAGGATTAATCTGTTTGGTTTTTCTTCCCAGGGAATTAATTCCAGCTTGTGTGGGCGTCTCCCTTGGAACACGAGCCAGGTTATACTTTCAGAAGAGATTTTAGTCCTTGCCCTTGAAGGGGAGGGGCTGGCACCCGTAGTAGCACAACATTTTGCTGGTAGTGAGCACCAGGCCTCCACTGGGTGCCACCGACGACGTGGTTTTCTCTTGTGCCCGTGGCTCTGCGAATGGAGTGTCTCCTCCCCTCCCCTCTTCACGCTAGTCCTCTCCGCTCTTCCCGGACCGTGTTCTCCGCGGCAGTCACACACCCTGTAGTGTGATACACGAGTTCGCAGGGGTCAGAGACAGGAGGTGAAAAGCCCAGCAGCTGGTGTGAGTGCAGGTTTGTGCGGAAAATTTGGAGTCCAGCGTGGGGCAGCCGTGAGTCGGTTCCCGTAGGTGCTGCGGAATGAGCCCCGGTCAGTGCAGTGCTGACTTCCCTAGCAGGCCGTACCCCCCCGCGGTGTGTCAGAAGCAAGCCACTCTGACACATCTACCCTCCTCAAAATCCAGATCATGCTTTTGGCTTTAGATCCAGACAGAAATGAATCTCTTGAGGTATGGTTTCTTTCCCACATTTTTGTCTGTGGAACTAAAACCTTTTCTGACTCTTCTCTTGGCTTTCAGCTGTTCCTAGACCTTTTGGCTTTAAGCTCCTGCCTCAGAGCCATTTACATTCCCAGGGTAGACGGTACTGGACCTCTTGTTGATTGGCCATGGCTCCCCAGTGTCTGCTCAACATGGTGGAGAGCAGCACGGCCCGCCGTCAGGTCCGGGCGCTGCTGGGAGCCGGGTTGGTGGCGGCGATTGGGAAGCCGTGACCCAGCATCTCCTGCGAGCCGGTAAGGAGAGTGTTCCACCTGTGGTTAACACTCAGTTTGCATTTTGTTTAGATGCTGAAGAGCCAGACAAAGAACTAGGAAAACTGGCAGCATTTTCCGTGCCTGTCCACACTGGAAGTTTCCTTGTCTGCAGACACGGTCCACAGTCTGAAGATGGGTCAAGAGAACAGAGCCCTGGTTCTGCCTATCTCTTGCCTGTTCGGTGTATCCCAGATCTTCTTTGGAGATTCTTTCCTTACTCATAGAGGCCAAAGGCAGGTTCATCCCTTTTTTCCCAGTTGAGTGCCCCCGTGGCTCCTGGGGTCAGCCCTGAGACCGGGCTGCATCAGATCCCAGGGTCGGACATACGCGTCGGTGACCGGCTTGCTGGTTGGCCTGTCTGCTGTGGGTCTGCGGGCTTCCCGGGCGTTAGATCGTTCTGGGAGGTTTGCTCCCCTTGGGTGCTCTGAGGACAAACCTCGGCCATGCCTGAGGCCGCCAGTGTTATTGCCTCAGGACAGTTTCCACGTGGGCATTTGTCTTGAGGGGACTTCCAGAACTTTTAATTTCTTAGCTTTTCCTTGGACTGAGGCACAAATAACCCTTCTTCATCTTCCAGTTGTATGGCAGTTTCTAATTCCTGGGCTCTGCTCAGAATTTAAAATTTCCCTTTCAGAAGTGGGCTCTGAGTTTTGTCATTTTGGGCAGATCCCTCTCCTTTCTCCCTTCGAATTACAAGTGGTTTCTTCTCTGGTCCCTTCCCAGGTGGATAAGGTCAAAAAGCCACTTTGAGGTTTTGTCAGATGCATTAGGCTCTTCTCTTCAGTGCGGTCTCCTGCTTTCCCTCTGTCTTTCCGGCTTGTTCTGCACAGCCTGCCTCGTCGTCCACTGCCCCTGCCGGCCTTCTTCCACTCAAGTACAGGGTTCTCGAGTGGAAAAACCTGTGGGCTCTATGATATACCTCCCTTGAAGAAATGAAGAGATTGGGCAGTTTCTCGTCTCAGCGTTTACCTGTTAATGTTGATGTAAATAGTGATCTGTACCTGTGGATGGCCATTCTCCTCCCCTGGCCCTCTGTCCCCCCACAGCGCCCCTCTATACACTCTGCCCTTCTGTTCTCTTACCCACAGCGCCCGAGGGCCCAGCATCAGTTAGCTGTTCTGTGGATCAAAATTTTTGGTGGGGAGCTGCTATCCTTCATGCTTAAAGTATTTATTTCCTCTGTAGAAAAGTAAAATATAACCCATGGTCCACACAGCCAACGTACAAATGAGTTTTTGTAAATTTGCTAGCAGAGTAGGGACCAAGCTCTATATTCCCTTTAAGGCACCATTAATAAGATCGACACCTGTTTTGGGTGGTCAGCGCAGGTGTTGATGCAGAATATTCTCCTACCTCATGTCATGACAGTCAGGATTATAGACCTTCTTCCTAAACTGTACCTTCCCCTTCCTGCCATTGGCCTTTCTGACTCCGGTGGCCACTGCCCAGGGAGGAACGGCGTTCGGACCACTGGCCTGGCTGCGTTCCGGTTAGCCTGTTCGTTCAGCAAAGGTCTGTGAGTGATTCCCATGTGCCGGAAGTGCCAGTGCCGAGCCCTTCGCTGCCACCACGTGCGGATTTCCCGATGCCGGCGGATTGTACTTGGGCCGTCTTGCCCTTGCATCTGGCCCTGAAATAGCCCTTCCCAAGGAGACTGTGCAGTGTGTATTTACAGCTCTTTCATGTAGACACGTATTTCCTTGTAGAGCTGTCCTGGGTAGGAGCAATTCAAGGCTCTTCATGAACCCCTGTTGTCTTCCTAGAGCCTTGATAATGTCTGGGAGATTCCGCGGTGTCAGCCTCATGGGGACCCGCCGTCTTGGATGCCTTGCAATGGAATCTGTGTGGTGGGTTGAGGCGCATATTGGCTCAGAGTCGCACAGTAGGGCAGTTAAATGTTTAAGCAGAGCATCTGCCCACAGTCCCCTCTCCAGTCGAGTGCCTTCCCTGATCTTTTTACTGAACTGCTTTGAGTCCCTAGTCCCCCACTGTTGTGAAGTTTCCTTGTCACCCTCCTGGGACCTGTCACCATCTCCCATTCTCCTTGAGACTTGTTTTCCAGCCCTTCAGCGACCTTTGCAGCTCATCCTGTGTCCTAGAAGGGCTGAAGGTGTGGGAGACAGGTGGATACCTAACGTTGGGTCCTGGTCTTGAACAGATGTATGTGCTCTCCCAAGAGCCAGGCAGTAAAATAGATGGAACTCAGTCGCTTCTCAGAAATGCCAGCCTTTCTGTCCCAGGGTAGGGAGCCCAGGACCCTAGAACTTAGCATCAGGATGCACACATCACCATTCTTCTGCTAACTGTGCAGGCTTTAGAAATTCAAGCTGAAGTAATCTACGTCAGCATAAAGTGGTCCTGGCACCACTTTGACCCCAGCCTGTGTCGCAGTCTTTCTTTAGAAACGCATCAAGCCATTTGTGCACAGAGGAGGGTGCATGCTGAAAGGAGGTCACGGTTTTATATTGTTGACTGTCCTGTTTAGGAATCCTTCAGATGCAAGAAACAGGTTTCCAGGCTAAAGAAAGGAGGGAGTCCTAAGGATGCAGGGTATTTTTATAGACCCCAGTATAGGAAGTACAGTGGGTTCTTACATGGAGCTGGGGCTGTCAAAATTTGCACCTAGTCCTTTCTCCTTGTCCTGCACCGCCCCAGATTAGACAGCCCTGTCCGCAGGTCCACACGACCTCCCGGCTCTCGGGATCACCATGCACAGATTCCCAGGGCCTCTTACTCCTCTTCTCAAGAAAAAACACGATCAGCCCAGCACGTTGCTCGGGCCTCTACCCCTGACTGGTCAGCCTGGGCACAGGGGTGACAGTGGCCCCCTCAGGTGGGAGTCGGGGGAGGGCTCTCAGAGAAGAGGCTTCAGACGGGATAGATACCCTAGAAGTATTTTAGTAGCAAAACTGCTGTCGTGTACTGCCTTTTTTCTTTTTTTTTTTTTTTTTTCCCCAGAGAGTGGAAAGGCAGGGCATGGGACTGTATCTGGGACATTGAAGAAATTCTTAGGTTTCGCTTAATTCGGGTTTCCGTCATCTTTGTTGCTTTATTTCGTGTTTTAATTCCCTTTACCGGTCTTGGCATCCAAGATTTCTTACCTCCCTCTTCAGGACCAGTTTCTCCTGTTCCGGAGCCAGTCTGTTCTTAGGTGACATTTCTTTGCCTTCATTCAATCTCAGGTTTTTAGCCTTCTTTCGTATTATTTGGAGAGCAGATGACAGATCCCACTGTAGCCACCCATGGACCTCTGGCTCTCTTCAGGTTTTCTCGCTGAACATATATTCATTCTGTGGGCCCGTGGCCCTCCCTGCCCTCCTCCTTCACCCCTGCATTTGGTGTTTGCTGCGTGCGGAGAGCTCTGTGGTAATGTTCTTAGGCAAGCCTTCCGAGGTGCCTCAGAAACTACTTCCCTGTAGCCAGCAAGACTATCTAATAGTTGGGACAGTTGCCAGGATATAAATCCGATGTAGATTCCAGTTTAGAGGAGAGTTTTGACTGAGAGCTCTTTAGACTGGAAACCCTGGTCTTCCCCGTCCACTTGCTTTCTTTGTAGTGCCGTATCAAAGCCTTTATTTTTTGGATTTTTACAGAACAGCTTCTGCTTGCCTAAGTGTTTTGATCGATCTTACCTCATCCAAGGGCCTGTCCCATGTTAGTAAGGCATTTCATAATTACTTGTAACTTTTTTAAGCTATTGGAGTCGTTTGGAGTACACAGAAGTAACCTAGTAATCCAAAGATACACGTTGATGAAGGGGGGTCGTTAGCCTTTGCATTTGGTATATCCTGGACTCGGTCCAGAATCCAGGAGCAGAGGGACGGCAACGCCATGCGCCCGTGTCCTCGGACATCTGGGTTGGTTTCAGAGGGGAGTACCGCTGTGTTCTGGTTCTGCTAAGTAGCACCAGAGTAAGAGGTGGGGAGATAGGGGTGGGTGGAGGCACATCCACGTTCAGATGGGAACGTCAGCCCTTCGGAAGCGCGCCTGCCGATGCTCCCGATGCTCCCGATTGCTCGGAGTAACAGCTGTCTGGACATCTCCCTGCCCCTTCCCTTCCCTGGGGTAGTGCTTGAGAAAAATGTGGCGGACCACTCCCTCTTGTACAGAGCAAAGGCTGAAAGCCAACCTCCGTGCTCCTACTGATGAGGCAGCCAAACAGATCAGCAGAGTTGTGATCACCGGCTCCGGATTCTTGGCTTCTTCCTACAGTGAACTCGCAAATTCTCCTCCCAGACGGGGGTGGGGGGGTGCAGGCCAGACTGCTTGCCCACGCTTCGTGCCCTTACGTCCGTGTGTGTCTGCTCCCTCCTCCCTACCTACCTCTGACCCTGTTGTGGGTGAGGGTGGCCCTGCTCACGGCTGTCTTGAAACTGAGGAGGCAGAGAACTACTTAGGAGTCTGGAGACCCCGTGTTTTCTCTCCCCTGGCTTCCTTCTGCTGTCTGGGTAAGCCTGTAGGCGCAGCGCCCGTGAGAGTGGATACCTCCTGACCTACCCGTCTCAGTGTCTTGGCCTTGACCTCCTGCTGAAACACGCGGTAGAGGCGTGGCAGCTAGGAGGTGCCTCCTACATTTGCTTTCTGGCTGCAGTGACTTGGAATTTTTAACCTTATATATCTTTTTCCTTTATTCAAAACAGAACAATTTTTAGCATACCGAAAAAAAAAAAAAAAGCCAAACATTTTGTGCCTTTCTAAGGCAGCACTGTGTCCCAGGCTGCATTTTAGGACTTAATATGGAAATATCAGAGTCTTAGCTCCTCTACCTTGAGCGTCAGTCCTCACAGTGTAGGGGGGAGGAGGAGAGGCTGTGTGGGGCTGGGGAGAGGGCACATAGGTGCGGCGGGGCAGTCCCTTCCCCCTGCCCTGATGCCGTGTCGGGAGAAGCCAGCGTTACCCTGGGAGCATCTGGTTGGTTCCATTCAGAGTCGTAGTTACAGGTTGAGCGATCTGTCTCCAGCCAGAGGAGAGAGACTGTTCTGGGATTCCCAGGAGTGCCCTGGACCACTTGGCACGTGCCAGCCTCCTGGTCCTGCCTGGTAAGGCCCCAGCTGCATGCAAGAGTGGAGGATGGGCTCTGCTGACAAGGGGGGGTTGTTTCTTTGTGCTGCATCCCGAGCTGGCCTAGACCTCCTGCCTCTCCCTTCAGACTCGGCTTTCCTCTTACTTGAAGACTTGAGTCTTAGAGCATTAGGCAGCCGGTGCCCTCGGCGGGGTCGCTCGCCCCTGGGAGAGGCAGCAAGGCCCGCGCCCGAGCCCGGCCTCAGGCTTGTGTGGCCGCTGTAGGTCTGTGCAAAGGAAAAAGACAAAATGCTTTCTACGTGGTATTTTACTTCTCCCTCTCCGACCTTTTCAGTTCCTCCCTGCCTTTAACTAATAAGGAATTGGGAGAGAAACCCTTCTTTTTCAAGTCCTCCCTCTTTAGGATTTTGACATTCTTGACCTGGGTGGGGCTGAGGAGAACTTGATGCTTTCTCCAGAATAGAGAGTCCCAATTTGTGTATCAGTGTTAAAAATAAAACAAAACGAAAACTTAGATGAGATTTTTGTGGACTATTTTAAAAATGTGTCATTAATATAAAAAAAATTTATATTAGCAGTATTTAATCATTCTCACCTGTAAAGAATAAAAACAGAAGGTAAATATTCTTACAGAGAAGAGCAGAGCTTTAAGATTCATTTTCAAGTCCCTTTTGTTTTGCCAGTGTATTAATGTTTAGAGGTCTGTTATACTAATGTTATTTATTAATTTTTTTCATTTCCATACACAGTTAACTAAAGAGCTTTTTCAAGCACCCATGTCTGTAAAAAAAAAAAAAAAAATATTTTTAAATAAAGTTTCTTTTGTTGTAGCAGACTGGAGTTCTTGCTCTTCCGTGGGGGTGGGAGAGCGACAGACAGACTCGGCCCACCCAGTCATCACGGTGAGGTAGGTCTGCGCAGGAGGAAAGCCCTCCTGCCGGCAGAAGGGCCCCGTAGCTCCTTGCCCACAGCCCGGCAGGCCCTGCAGGCTGCCTCGGGCAAGGCGGCTTTGCTGCTGCTAAGAAGGGTCATTATCCTCTGTGGTAGAACTTGAGCCATTTGCTCAGAAGCAGAGGTAACCCTGGTCCCCGCTCCCAAATGCAAAGGGTTTGGTATTCCTTTTAGTGCAGTGCCAGATCCGGAGGCCCCAGGCTGCTATGGTACCGTGATGAATAAAAAGCAGTGTGACATTTCTGGGACAATTAAGCTTTATTTTTCATATATATATATATATATATATATATATATAAAGGAAATTTGCAAATGTACACACGACCTAACAAAATCACATATACATACACGCACACACAGATACACAAACACACCCCAAAGCTGCAGCCAGGCCCGCTCCTCGTCCCGAAGTACCATTCTCCCGTGAGGGCGCTTCTGCCAGAGTCTAAGCCCGTTAGCTCAGTTCGTAGAAGTTTGGTGCTAGCAGAATTATAGCCTTGATCCTCCTAAAAGACAGTCTGGACCTCATCTCTGTCCGCTAACCCCACCTTTTAGTCTGATACGACCCCGTGACTGGGCAGTGGGAGCCAAACTGCGGGGGGAGGGTGCTGGGCTCAATGGCCTAACTCTGGAAAACTGCCTAGCTTCCTCCCTGCAGGGACAATGAGATACACCCAACACCTCTTTTAAGGAATGACACCAGTCCTGGCTTCTGCCCAGAGGAAGGTGGGTCACAAAAGGGGCTCCTGAAGCAGGTGGGTAGCCGCTTGTCATGAAGGCTGTGGTACTCTCCAGAACGGTGTGAGAGGGGCCTGGGCTCAGTGAGCCCTCACTTCAGCGACACAACTGAAGGACGAGGCCAGCCTTCGGAGCAGGAAACCAGCACCAAGATAAACAGGCTGCCGGCTGAAGACAGGTATGTACACCCACAACATGGTCTGTGAGAAACTCCTTCCCGCTCCCAGGATGCTGAGGCCCCTCCCTGGGGTGAGTATCACCCAACAGTGAGACGGTGGCGGGCTGGCTCAGCCCTCTGAGATGGGGCCTACACGCCAGCTGCGGCAGGGGCCTTCTCCACAGCCCGCTTCGGAGGCTTTGGCGGTCGTCCTGAGCGTTGGGAGGGAGGGGGTGAGTGGGGAGCAGAAAACATTCCAGGTGGGAAGGGCGCTCGGTGTCCTGGGCGGGCTAGTGCCTCAGATCGATGTATTTCTCTCCCTAGAAACGGGTGGACAGGAGAGGTAAGGGGGGCGCGGCGGGGACAGGGACGGGAGTCTGGGGTGTGAGCGCTGAAGGGACCAGGGACTAAAGCCAAAGCTGATGGATGAGGCGTGGAGGGAAGCAGCGGGAGGGGGTGGTGGGGCAGGGCGGGTGAGCCTAGGCCCCCAAACCAGACTGGCCACACCGCACCTGGTGACCTGAGCCACGGCACTGTTGGGGAAAGGGTGGTGGTGACGGGCAGTGTTTGCTCTCAGTCCTGGGAGCTACCCCTTCTCCAGGGTCCCTCGGCCACTCGCCTCACCCTACCATCTGGGACTAGTGTTAGGAAGCCAAGACGGGCCTGCTCCCAGTCTCCCAACAGAGGAGGAGGAAGTGGGGAGACAGAGTTAGTGTTCGGGGACACGAGAGCCATCAGCCCCTGCTGCTCGCGATCCCTGAAGCTGTGTCAGGCGCTGGCCGCAGGAGCTGCCTCCTACCTGGTCTCCGGGCGCCCTCTGGTCACCGCTGCTGCCCTGTAGGAGGCCCATCTCTTCTGGGAGCTTATCTGACTTAACTTCAACTACAAATTCGCTCTTACGAGACGGGGGCAGCGTGCTGGGAGGGAGGGAGGGAGGCAAGAAGTTGGCATCTCGGGGAGGCTCACTGGCAAAGACGTCGGACTGGGCGATGATGGGCTCTTCGGCGCTCCGGGGCCAGCTCAGGGAAGGGGGACAGGCGACGAATGGAGACGTGTGGGTGATGGCAGCTAGCCAGTGGGCAGGAAAGCGGGGAGCACTCACCCCCCAGCGGCCCCCTCCTGCTCCGAAGGGGTGAGTGGGGGGGGCGGGCAGGGAACGTCCCTGCCCAGGCGACAAGCTGGGGAGCGCGCGACGGGTGGGGGCGCAGGGCACAGGGTACCGTGCTTACATCTCCTGCTTGCCTGACCGCCCGCACGGCAGCTTGCCCTTCTTGTAGAAGAAATAGAGGACGGCACCCAGCACGGCCAGCACCAGAACACACACAGTCACGGCCACGATGGCCACGCCCTTGCTTTCAGGCTCTGGCAGCTTCTTCTCTGTCCCACAAAGACGCTCCGGGTCACTCCAGGCCCCAGGCGGCCCGGTTCCCACCATGCCGCGCCCCCAGCCCAGGGCTGATGGAAGATGGGCCCCTGCTCACCTTTCTCAGCAGGGCTCCCCGGGGAAGGGTCAGGGCAGGAGGAGGCTGCCCGCCCCGCTCTCGAGCCGAGACGGCTTGCTTACCTGTGGAGGTGCTGTTGGCTCGGACGGAGGGACTGACGGTGGAGGTGCTCAGGCCGGTGCTTCTGCTGGAGTCTGGTGAGTGGTGAAGGCGGTGGAGAGGTGCGTTAGGAAAAGCGCACACTGGTGCCCACACCCCGCCACGCCGCGGGATGAGGCCCTTACCCAGCTCCAGGAGAATGGTGGTGGTGTTTGTGCCTAGGGAGTTGGAAGCCACGCACTCAGCCCCCGTCCTCAACAGCTCTGGGGTCACGAGGACATTCAGGACACTCAGGACGCCCTGCGGATCTTGGTCTTGTTCCTGTGCCTACAAGGACGGAGGAGCCGCTCAGGGAGGGGGGCACGGGGAGGGGGCCCAGAGCCGGCAGCAGAGCCCCGGGCAGGGATTCCTGAGCGCGGGCAGAGGCGGCGGGCCTGCTCACCGTGCCCGCGACGCTCCAGGAGATGCTGGGCCGGGGATGTCCCGAGGCTTCGCAAGACAGATTGAGCACCTCGTTCTCTCGCACCCGTATCTTCCTCTCCTTCAACGTCATCCATGGGGACCCTTAGGGAGGGAGGAGTACGGGTGTGGCAGCAAACTCTGCTAGCCTGCCTCCCCGTCCCCACCAGCGCACCCCAGGGCAGCTTCAAGGGGCCGCCTGATCTCTGCCCAGAGGGCCTCTCACCAAGAATGGCCACGTGGACCAGCTGCGTGCGGTTCAGGCCCGGGACGCTGGGCACGGATGCAAAGCAGCGGTAGCCTCCCCCTGCCTCGCGCGTCAGGTCGTGGAACTGGAGCACAGACCCCTTCTCCAGCACCTGGCCTGTCTGGGGTGAGAGACGGCGTCAGGGGCTCACTCCCAGCCCCACGCAGCCCGCAGCCCCAGGCCTGCCTGGGTACCTTCTCTCTCAGCCACTGGAACTCCACGGCTTGGTTACTCTCTGCCTCACAGCTGAGGGTGAGGCTGCCGCCCTCCCGGCTCTCCGGGGCTGCAGGGCTCACCCGCACGTCGGACACGTCTGGGGACACAGCAGTGGTGTCAGCCCGGGCGGGGCGAATTCCCTCTTGCCACCCCCCAGCCCGGGCCCCCTTGTCCTGGGCCCCTGGCCCCTCACAGTTCACCAGCAGCTCCTGTGGGTCGCTCAGCAGCGAAGCCATGGTTTCCAAGTCCAGGCCCTGACACTGATAGAGCCCACTGTGCTCCTTCTGGGCAGACTCCAAGACCAGGGCCCCGTTGTCTTCGGGTGTCATCTCCTCCGTGTCCTTGGTGCCGAGGTTCTGGAAGAGAGCGGAGGGGTGAGCGGAGGGGCCTCCAGCCAGTCCCGCGGCCCACGGGCCCCCAGCGTGGCGC
The DNA here is from genome assembly GCF_054177405.1 of Leptonychotes weddellii. Lineage (NCBI taxonomy): Eukaryota > Metazoa > Chordata > Mammalia > Carnivora > Phocidae > Leptonychotes > Leptonychotes weddellii. The sequence goes on along the minus strand of NC_138379.1, from coordinate 81,409,075 downwards.
CCTCCGCACCTGCTTGCTGATGGTGAAGTGGGGCGGGGGGTTGCCGTCCGCCAAACACCTGATTTCCACGCGGTCGCCTTCCTTCAGCGCCCCCACGGGCTCCACCTCCAGCCACACCTTCTCCGCCGGGTCTGCAGAGGCACAGGCCGCGGCCCTCAGCCCCAGAGCTGTCCCCGCGCTGGGGAGCGGAGCTAGCCGGGGTTGCCACCAGCCTCAGCCCAGGGCCGCACCGGGACTCACAGAAAACCTGGACGTTGACTTCCCGAGACTCCTTCATGTGGTTGCCGCTGGGCAGCCGGTAGTTGAGCTCACAGTAAAACCGGGCATCTTTGTCTTCCTTCGCCAGCTGGGCCTTCAGAACGCTCTCCAAGGTGTACAGACCACTTGACTCCACGATCTGGGATGACTGAATGTGGACCCCTGGCCGGGGAGAAGGCGGGGGCGGGGAGAAGGGCTTGGCCGCGGCCCCGCCTCTGCCCCCAGCCCAGAGTCCCCGGGGGGCACCTGGAGAGGGACCCCTGACCCTCGCGCGCGCACACACACGAGGACGGGACGCCGCAGTGACGGGGGGAGGCAGTGGGGAAGACTCCAGACGTCCACCAACCGGGGACTGCTCAGTTAGCCCCCCTCCACCATCCCCACCGTAGGCAATCCGGGGGTCGGGGGCGGGGGTGGGCAGAACAATCAGGTACAGCTCCACAGGCTCCTCTGAGCTTTCCAGGACCCACCGACCAAAGAAAACCAATCCCGGCGTGACGACAGACGCCACACCAAGCCACTGAGGTCGGGGTTTCTCAACCTCAGCGCGACCTTAGCTGGGGCGGGGGGGCTGCTGTCCTGTGCACTATGGGGTGTTTAGCATCAGCTCCCCGGACGTGACTGGACGTCCCCGAGGGGGAGCAGCATCAGCCCTGGTTGAGAACCACTGCTTTAGATGATAGAAAAAAATAAAAGCCTCCACGTGCCTCGGTGTATGTGTGTGTGTGTGTGAGTACCCAGAAACCGGATGGAAAGAACAAACACGGACAGCAGAGATTACTTCTGGGAGGGGATCCGGGGCGGAAAGGGAACTTTCCTTCTAGATCTTCTGCACAGTTTAAATTCTCAGGAAAAGATTTTCAGGCGTCACTTGTGTACTTGAAGCAAACAAAGCACAAGGAAACGCAGGGTGGTCCCTCTCTGGTGCCATCAGCATGGCTTCTTAGGGCGCAGAGGGCAACTCACGGTTCTTCTCCTCCTTCAGGGAGTGGCCGTTCTTATACCAGATGACTTGAGGAACGGGGTACCCATTTCTCCCCACACAGGTGGCCACCTGAGGAGGACACGGTATGAGTCTCCCTGCCACGGAGGCCCCACCCGGCCCCACCCGGGCTCCTGCTTCCCACCTGGCCAGTCTCACCTCCTCAGGCTCCTTACTGCTGACCGAGATGCCCAAGGGATTGACCTGGATGGTCGGCTCCTCCGGAGCTTCTACAAGGGAAGGAAATGAGGGGCCCGGGACCTCCACCACCAACGACCACCCGCACGGCCCACAACCCTCAGGTGGGGCACTCACTGTAGACACGGAGTTGGATGCGGTGCTCGTGGGACTGAGGGCGCTTGGCCTGGCACAGGAAGATGCGCTCGTCGTGGGGCGTGATGTGGCTCAGGGCCAGCGTGGTCCCTCTGTCCTGGAGACTGAGCCGCTGCTGGTACTCCCCGGGTTCACTCTGGCCCTGGCCCTTGCGCACGCGGAAGATGAGCGTCGGCTTCTCCTTGTGCACCTGACGGCCGGTGTTGGAGAGGACGTGAGGGTCCCGGGGTGCAGGAGGGGGACAGCCGCCCGCCCCCCTGCCGCCCTCTCCAGGGCCCGCGCACTCACAGAAAACCAGTCCACGTGGCTGAAGTTGCCCTGGGAATGGGAGGGGCCGCACTTGAGAAGCGCCGTGCCGCCCACTTCCGCCTCCACCAGCTCGGGCTCGGGGGGCTCCGCCTCTCCGGGCACACCTGGGGTGGAGGAGGCCCGTCCCAGCAGCTGTCGGCTCCAGCTGCTCTCCATGCCCTCCCTGCACGCCCCTGCCCTGCAGCTGTTCCCCCTACCACTTGCAGGGTCCAGAGGGGACTCGGTCCTCCTAACCCTCAACCCCCCTCTACCTGCTGCCCCAGGCAGCCCCCTCTCCCCTGACCGCCCCCACCGTCCCCCCTGTTCGGGAGAGCTGAGGGTGACCGTCTCTGGTCATTGCAGCAGAGACCCTGAGCACGAGCATCTTCCAGATGAGGCTGGCAGAGGGGCAACCCAGGCTCTGGGCCAAGAGGAAGGCCCCTTTCCTTCCAAGCCCCCACCCCTTCCAGTGAGCTCAGAGTGTGGGAATGCAAGGCATGTGCCAGGCTGAGCCACACAGGCCCCTTTGTGTCCCCATGCCCGCCGAGGGGAAGACACCACTACTCTGCCCCCCAAAGAGCCCTCCCCAAATTTCCCGCAAGACCTAGTGGGCCAACCATGGCCAGAAGCTCCCATCACACGCTCCCTAAGCAGTACCTCTGAACATCCCACAAACTCAGAGGACCCCATCCTGGGAGTGTTGTGAGCATGGAGGGGTCAGAATCCCCCCCCCCCCCAGGGGTCAGGGCAAGGGCCAGGCAGTGGGCAAGAGCGACGTCAGTGGTGCCAGGGTGCTCCCTGCCCTGTGAGGAGGTGATGTCACTCAATACCATCTGGCAGGCCTCAGGGACGCTGGGCTATTGCCCTGGGCTGGCTCCCAGACAAGGAGGGCAGATGGAGTGGTCTTCAACCCAGAGCACAAGCCTCGGGTCCCTGACTCGGTTTCCCCAGAGCTGAAGGAGCAGGGCACGGTGGGGCTAGATCTGCTGCCGCTGTGGAGCCCAATTTCGCCCCTTCCCCAGAAACACAGCTTGGGAGCCAGCAGCCGGGGGTACCCCAGGGACACTGCAGGCACTGGGCATGAGGCCAGTGAGCTGGGTACTGCCTGGCCCTCCCCTTCCCCAGCCGGACAGCGGCTGGGACCCAGGAAAAGGAGCCAAGTGAAACACGCCACACCGCTGCAGGCCATACAAGGGCAGCGTGCACCCGGGAGCGCCGGGCAGTTCCAGAGAAAAACTCCGAGGTGCAGGGGCGCTCTTCCCACCTGAACGGGGTCCCATTCCGGGAGGCGTAATGGATCTGGGGCGCTTCCACTGTGGACACCCTCAATCCCTCGTTTCTGCCACCTGTGATCCCGTCACCCGGGCAGGCGCGAGGCGACCCACGCCGCCCCCCAACCCCTGCCAACGCCCTGCTCGGGCGGGAGCCGCCGTCCGACCCCCCCAACCCCCCCCCCACGCTCACCTCCAGCCTGGCTGGAAGCCCAGGCGGGAGAGGAGGCGTCCGCGCACCCCCTCCCGCTAAGCAAGCTGCCTTTTTCCAGCAACAGGCGGGCGCAGAATTCGGGCTTTGGGGATGCGCTCTCCTGCGCCTGCCGCCGCCGCTCCAACCGCGGGCCCCCAGAGTGGGCACCTGAGGCAGAGCTCTCCCCAGCTCCCCGAGAGGCTCGGCTCCACCCCTTCCCGCTCCGGGCAGCAGCCTCCTCCCCGCCTCCCCGGTCCTCCTCCCGGGATACTCCAGAATCCAGGCTGCAAACTCGCCGCACCGAAGAGTTGCACGCGCGCAAGACGCCGGGGCGCCGGCGAGGAGGAGCGCACGCCCGAGCGCAAAGCCCCGGCCCGCAGCGCCCTGCCCGCTCCGCTGCCCGGCACGCTCCGCCGAAGCGCCCCCCCGACCCCCCGGCCCGGGCCGTTCGGGGCGCGGCCCCCCCCCCCCCCACCGCGCGAAGCCACTGACCCGCGGCGCGGCGACAGCAGCAGCAGGCGGCGAGCAGGAGGGCGCACACGAGCCCGGACGGCCCCATGCTTCCCGGCCGGAGGGCGAGCGCCTAGTGAGCGAGCCGCCGGCCGCCGGGGGCTGACGTCAGGGGGGCGGGGGAGGGGGCCCGGCCCGCCCCGCCCCGCGCAGCCCCCCGCCCCCGCGCCGCTCCGTGGGGGCGGGCCCGGAGCCGCGCCTGGCCGCTCGGCCCCAGCGAGGCCGGGCCGGCTGCCCAGCCCCCCGCCCGGCTCGGGCCGGCCGAGGGGGCAGTGACAGGTGTCTGGAGGCCGGGCTGGCTGGCCGAGGCGGCGGCGAGGAGAGAGAGAGAGGCTGGCCCGGATGCCCAGAGTCAGGCCGGGTCAGAACCAGCCGCGCTCGCCCCCGCGCAGCCCCTAGCAGCCGGTGCGGCCCTGGCGGACCGCGGGGCGGAGGAGCCTCAGACCGGGGCCTCCCGTGCAGGCTCCTCTTCCCGCCTCCGCCTCCTCCGCCCCGCCCGACCCCTGCCACAGAGACCCTGGCCGGCCACGGTCGCTTCCCAGAACGATTGCACCACTGCGGCTGCGGCCGGCCCGGCACTGCCCCCGAGCCTCGCACACCCCCCGCCTCGCAGAGCCGGCAGCTTTGAGGGAAGAACCCTGGGCCCGGTGCCACAGACCCAGAGGTACCCGTCCCGGGGAGTGGAGATGGCGCCTTATGGACTGCCCCTTCAAACCCAAGCGGGATCCCGCAAGGCCCGACTAGCGGGAAAGGGAGGGGGCTGAATTCAGAGGCCCAAGGTTTTCACACTTGTGCACGTCCAGACCTTGAAAATTCTGTTTGTGCCCTCTTCATTCCATGAGCCTAGCTGGGACTCAGTTTCCCCTCACCTGAATGAAGAAAAGAGGCGAAAGGAAGGGTAAATGGGTGCGAGGTCTCCAGGTTGGCCCCTGAAAACCCGTTGCTGTCCTGATGGTTGAAAAGAACCCCCTGCAGGCAGGCTCCCGCACACCCCCGGCCCTCCACCCCCACTGTTGACTGTGGCTCAGCACCTGGGGGGAGGAGAAGCATGGAGGGGGCATCAGATCTGGTTGCAGGCAGCCCTCCACACAGCAAGCTCCCCCTCTTCCCAAACCTGGGTCTTCTGGCCTCTTGAAGGAAGGCTCTGGGGAGTGGGAAGGGCTCTTGCCTCTTAGAGACCCCAGCATCACATCTGCTGCGGCTCCTTCAGCGGGAGGGTCAAATAGAGGTCTGGGTTGGGGGTGGAGGCCTGTCCCTGGCAGGGCAGCCTTTCTGCAGGGTGGGGGAGGAGCCGCGTGAGGCAGCAAACGCCGCAGATGGGCAGGTGACTTGAGAGAAGGCTCCGGGGTGGTATTTTGATGACGCAGAGATGACTGGCAAACTACATCAGCCTCGTTTTTTCGGAACCTTGGTGACCCCTCCTCTCTCTCCATCAGTCTTCAGCCAGAGGCAATGCCAAGCCGGCCAGGGCAGGGGCCTGGAGCCCGGAGCCTGGGTTGGGGGGGAAGAGGACCGTGGCTCCGCAACCCCCAGAGTGAACGTATGGACTGGCCCAGGGCCCAGAGTGGAATGGATGAGTTTGTCTACAGGGGCAGGAGTGGGAATGGCTGAAGGATGTTGTTTGCCCTGGCAAGCCAGAGCTGGGCATGGAGCTCGGCTTCCCTGCCCCCACTCCCTTCCCTTCACTTAACACCATTAACTAATCATTCTCCTCTTCGCCTGAAAACAAAGCCAGCTAACCACCAAGGACAGTCAGTTCGGAATTTGTCTTGTGCCAAGGGAAGCCAGGTGGGGGTGGAGGAGCTGTCTCTGCGGTGAAGGGGAAATGAGGTTGGAGCCCAGGGTGACATCCTTTCCCTGCCCGACTCCACCAAACAAGCACAAGGACTGTCCTTTAAGGAAGCCGGCAGCTTGGGGCAAGATCGGGGCTGCCAGGGAGTGGGCAGTAGAGCTCAGGGGGCAGGCAACTTTGGGACTCCAAACCAAAGAGAGATCAGGACTTTGGAGAGGATTCAGAGGGGTCTGGAAACAGGAAGAAAGGGCAGTGAAGGCAGGAGAACCGGGTAGAGGGAACACAAGGTGGTGGAGAGTAACAGCGCTCTGGCTCCTTGAAGATGCCAGAAGGTAGAGCTGCAGCAGTAGTAGGGAAGAGAAAGGAAGCAGAGGAAGAACTTTCAGCAAGAGGACTGCCACCCAGCTGAAGGGGGGACCAAGGGGGCAGTGATGGGTCTTGCACCAGCAGAGACTCTGGCGCCCGGGCTGGGTTGGAAGCAGTGCTGCCCGGATGTAGGCCAAGACAAGAAGAGGCCCAGGACCAGAGTCCTAATTTGTCTGTTTCTCTCCAGAAGGAAGGGATAGGAAGGCTGCTTTCCTCCACCCCCATGGTAGACCCAGGGTACACAGAGAGGAGGGGACCGCTGTGTGGAATGTCCTCTGTGTAGTCTCTCTGGCATAGGTCTGACCACAGGCAGAGAAACTGAGGCTGGGTGGGGTGGTGGCCATGGTCTGGTCTTCAGGGTGGTGGGGCTTTCATCTGGGTGTAAGGAAAAGTGGGAAGAGCAGGGCCCCAGCCACAGCGGAGTGGGAGGTAAAAAGACAAGGACGGGCCTGCCCCCAGGGGCCACTGGGGCCGGGTTCTAACCTAGGAGTCCTCCCTCGAGTCCTCTCTCAGCTCCAGCATGGCAGGCACAGTGGCCTCCCACCCACCCCTCTGGCCCAGGGGCTTGACCAGGAGGAAGATATGAGAAAGGCGGGCTGGGCGGAGGAAGGAAGCTAATAAAGACATTGCAGCTGCAATGAGGAAGGAACAGGGGGTGGAGGGGGGTGGCCCAGCAAACTTGGCAATTATGGAGGCTGGGGAACCCCCTGGCCTGGCCAGAAAATAGAGCACAGTTTGGGTCTTTGGAGGGGAGGGGAGAGAAGCTTTTCAGAATGGGGGTCTGACTTGGGAGGAGGCTGTGCTGAGGGAGTGGAAAACAGGGTGGGAGGAGGGTGGGGGGCAATTGTTGCCGAGGACATCATCAGGCCAGGAAACCGGATACTGGGGGGCTGGGTTGGAAGATGTGGGGGAAGAGATTGAATGGGGGGAAGCAGCCCCTAGCCTGGCCGGACGCTGTCTCACCCATGCCCTTTGCACCTGACCCAGGGCAGGAGGAAGGAGGTGCAGCCTGGACTGAGGTGCGCCCCAGAAACACCGGGAAGAGGAGGAGGGTGACTTGGGGGTGGAGGATGGGCGGGGCTATTTTTAAACTTGGAAAAAACTTGAGTGAGTTCATCTCCACCCTGAGTACTGGAGGCGGCAAAGGCCCCATTGTACAGAGGTCCAGAGAAGGGGGGCGGGGAAGGGGTGAGTGGCACAATGGCGAGAATTATGTTGGAGTAGGCCGGCCGGCTGAGGGCGGGGGAGGGGACTCCTCGTCACAGCTGGCCTACTGAACTCTGGGGTCCAGCCAGGGGGGGTTCCACTGTCACAAAGCCCCCTATGGGGGAGCTGGGGTCTCTGGCATCCGGTGGTCCATCCTGGGGAGGGGGCTGCGGGTGGGATTCCCACAGCCTGGCTTTCCCAGGAACTGCAGGGCCTGTTCCCAGGCTCCCAGCATTCCAGTGACTCCCCTGGGAGCTAGTGGCCTCTCTTCTCAGCCCCTTCTCTGCTCGGGAGTTGGGGGGAGAGAAGGAGAAAGAGGATGTGGATGTGTAGGGACTCTTCCTGGGGACTAGGGACCCTTAAGCCAGAGGGAGGGGGGCCGCCCTCCCATCCTAGTTCCCAACCCTGCTAAGGCCTCAGAATGGGGACTGTCCTTCTTGTCCCCTCCGACCCCAGGGGCCTCTCCACGTTGGCAGCCCTCCAGCACCCAGGCCTCAGCCCCGGGGTGGGGGGATCCCGCCAGGAGTCCCAGGAGCCCAGCTCGCGGGGTCTCGCCCAGCGGGGGCTGCGGGAGGCGGGGCATCTGGCGCCGCTCGCACCAACCCAAACATTACCTTAAATGCTCAGGCGGCCGCCGCGGGCTGGGGAGGGGCTCGGCGGGGGCCCTGGGGCTCTCCGGAAGCCGGGAATCGGTCTCCAGGCCTTTCCCAGCGCGGCCGGCAGCTGGGATTCAGTCCACTGGTCCCCCTTCTGGAAAGCAGGAGAGGGAGGGAGAATGGGGGGGGGGTGTTGGGGATTGAGCCGCGGCTGCACGGGGAGTCCCTGGGGACCGCCTCCTGGGCGCCCAGCGATCTCTGATCAAGGAAAGAGTGGGACCCTCCAGCCAGGATGTCAGCCTGGGGACAGGAGTGGGGGCTTCTGGGTCTCCCTCTAGCTCTTCAGGACCCGCTCCTGTTAGCTGCTTGAATGGAGCCTCCTGCACCCCACCCCCCCTCCGGATCTCAGTTCTCTGGCTTCTGAGGGCCCTGCCGCTTCCTCCCCCCACCCTAAATTTGGAGAAGGGAGCATGTTGGTGGGGTTGGGGAGAGGGCCCGGTAGCAGGATGCCGGATCCTACACCACTCCCCCTCAGGGAAGTTCACATCCGCTCCCCAAAATACCACCACCCAGAATGTCCCCAGAGAGCTGTTTAAATCTGACTTGGAGTCGTCCCTGAGGCAAGGCCAGCTAGTCCCCCTCAGAGAAGCCTAAGGGCAATCCAGGCTCACCACCTAGGGGCTCCTGGCCCTCTCCTCCCTGAAGGCCACTTCTGCCTTGTTTCCCCTTCCACACAGAGCTCTGCGCCGCCCAGGTGGAGCCCTGGACGAGGGGGCCTGTGGTCCCCACTGTAGTTGCCACAGCTCACCTTAGAGGCAGGGAGAGAGGAGGAAAGAAAGAGGGGAGGCAAGCCTGGGGCCTGCTACCCACCTCCCTGTGCCACACCCCTGTGGCTGGGGCTTCCAGTGGCGAGAGAGAACCCAGAATTTGGAGTCGGGGGAAAGCCCCAGACTAGGTAAGACTGAGGCTGTGCTCCCCCCTGGCACCTTCCCTTGGCATCCCCGGCACACTGGACAGCGCATGTTCAACTCTGGTCTCAAACAGCTGACTGTAAACTCCATTACTGGATTGGTGGCCTCGAGACAGCCCTGCCACTTCGTCACCTAATCTTGGGCAAGTGACTGAACCAGTGACTGTTCAGAGGGGACAGATCTGGTATTTGTACAGTGCTTTACAACTTGGACCTCTCACATCAGGGTCTTTTTTTTTTTTTTTTTTACATCGGGATCATTTTCATCACCAATATTTATCTTGATCTTTGCCCCCCAAAATGAGGAAACTAAAGAACAAAGAGTGACATGGTCTAAAGTCACACAGCCTGTGAGAGATGGAACGATATATTTTTCCCTTTTTTTAAAAAAAATTACTTATTGATTTATTTATTGGTGGGGGGAGGAGCAGAGGGAGAGAGAGAGAGAGAGAGAATCTTAAGCAGACTCTGCTCTGAGCGTGGAGCCCAAAGCGGGGCTCGATCTCACAACCCTGAGATCATAACCTGAGCCAAAATCAGAAGTTGGTCGCCCAACAGACTGAGCCACCCAGGCGCCCCCTATATATATTTGTTTGCTGTGGTAAAATACACATACCATAAAATGCACCCTCTTCACCATTTTAAGTGTGCAATTCAGTGGCCTTAGCACATTCACAATATGCAACCATCACCGCTGTCCAGTTCCAGAACTTTTTGGTCACCTCAAGGAACTAAATCTTGAAGCAAGATTGCTCTAACCCCACTGCACTATACCTGTAACAATTTACAGCTGAATTAAGTAAACATATAACGGAAATGAAAGTAGCGGATGAAGGAGCACTGAATTCTGTCGTATAAACAGGAAGTGCAACAGGGATTCAGCGAAGAGAGCATCCATGTGGACCTCTGCCTGCACTAGCTAGGAAAGTCTTTCTGCAAGTGTGGAGGCGCTCGTGAAAAGGCGGGTTTCGAGAGGGAGCAGTGAGGCTCGAGCATTCCAGGCAGGGCAAGTGGCAGGAGCAAAGAGAGAGGGATGAGGCTGAAGAAAGAGGCACTGACGATAACAACTGCAGAATTTCTGTATAAACAGTTTCTGAGGAGCCATCTGGCTGGAAGGGAGGCTCGATGACGCGGCTCTCAAGTACATTTGCATAGCAAGCCCACTGCTTTCGTTTCCATTATATGTTTGTTTGGAGTGCCTTGAGGAGAGCTTTAGCCACTGCTTCCACCTGTAGCACCACCCTTATGCAAACAGCTGGTACTCAATAAAGAGTGCTACAGGGTTAACTGGAAATTCAACAGGGTAGAGGGTGCATGCATGTGACAGCTTGGGCAGATGAGGCGGAGTTAGGTCATAGGGGAGGAATTGGATCTTAAGATAGAGGAGGCAATCGGGAGCCACGGCCGGCTCTTGAGCAATGGCAGATGATGGGATGCAACTGGAACTCAGGATTAGATGGTTTCTCTGTTTCTTCTTTGCCTGAGAGCGCCCCCTGGTGCCCCGAGTTTGACTTGTTCCCTTATCTTACGGAGTAGGTGGGAGGATGGGGGACTGAGAAGCAGGACCGATGGGTTGGAGAAGCCAGACTCTTGGGCCACACTCCAATTCATCCTGAGTGATAATAGTAGTGAGACAAAAATAGAGACGACATGTGGACAGAGAGGGTTTGATGTGAAGGAAAAGGGCATGGGGGTGGTTCCCTCCTCTGTCCCACCTCGTTCTGAGCTAGGATAATGGGTGTCAGGTAGTAAGGCGGAGCTGGAGGCAGGATGATTACTAAGACAGGGTCCATGTTCTTGGGGGAACTTGTACTCTAGTGAGTAAACAGTTAGAATACAACGTGTCAAATACTAGGGTGCAAATATGCACATACAACAGTTACTGAACCCAGCCTGAGGTGGTCAGAGAAGGCTGCCTGGAGGAGTTGATATCTAGCTTCATTTTCACGATAATAATAGGTAACCGTGGGGGCACCTGGGTGGCTCAGTCGGTTAAGCATCTGCCTTCGGCTCAGGTCATGACCCCAGGGTCCTGGGATCGAGCCCCACATCGGGCTCCCTGCTCAGCGGGGAGTCTGCTTCTTCCTCTGCCTCTGCTCCTCCCCCCACTCGTGATTTCTCCCTCTCTCTCTCTCAAATAAATAAATAAAATCTTTAAAAAAATAGTAGGTGGGCGCCTGGGTGGCTCAGTTGGTTAAGCGACTGCCTTCGGCTCAGGTCATGATCCTGGAGTCCCGGGATCGAGTCCCGCATCGGGCTCCCTGCTCGGCAGGGAGTCTGCTTCTCCCTCTGACCCTCTTCCCTCTCATGCTCTCTGTCTCTCATTCTCTCTGTCTCAAATAAATAAATAAAATCTTTAAAAATAAAATAAAAAAATAGTAGGTAACCGTGGCATGTGCTATTTAAAGTGTGACCTAGGGGAGGCGACTGGCTGGCTCAGTCATTAGAATACGTGACTCTTGATCTCAGGGTCATGAGTTCAAGCCCCACACTGGGTGTGGAGTGTACTTAATTAAATAAATTTAAAAATAAGTAAATAAAGATACATAAAGTGTGACCTAGGGACACCTGGCTCAGTCGGTGGAGCATGTGACTCTTGATCTCGGGGTTGTGAGTTCAAGCCCCACATTGGGGGTAGAGATTACTTAAACATAAAGTCTTTAAAGCGTAACCCAGCATGCTGTGTGCTGGAGACTACCCGCAGTTGGTTAGTACCCTGCAAGGAAAGGCTGAGTTGAGTGAGGGATGAGGCCAGATTACAGAGGATTTGTAAACTATGGTAAATTATCTGGAGCAACAGGGTGCCTTGTGCATAGTGGAAGCTTGGAAGCACCTGCTGACTGGTTTAGACCCATTAGAGCTCAGGCCCTAGAGGGACAGAACGAAAGGCCCCATTTTCTAAGGTCCAGTTTCCCTTCTCGGGTCCATCTTCTCCCCTGTGACTGAGGCTGGAAACATCTAGTCCCTTCCAGAGAGGCTGCCTCTACACATGGGGTGCAGCCTTATTTTAACTGTCCGCCAGCCAATTTATCTGATCATAAGAGCTCCACACTAGAATGAAAGATGAGTGTTGGGGGACTTCTTCCCTTATGTCACCCACATGTGACTGACACTGTCTTAGAAGCCTCTGCCCCCCCATCTAACTTGAAGTGAGGTACAACATTTTTTTGAGTGCCCTATCCACAATCCTTAAATAGGCTCACAAAGTGGAGTACTATGCGGCTGTTAAAAGCATAGTGATCGGGGCGCCTGGGTGGCTCAGTCAGTTAAGCGGCTGCTTTCGGCTCAGGTCATGATCCCAGGGTCCTGGGATCGAGCCCCACGTCAGGCTCCCTGCTCGATGGAGAGCCTGCTTCTTCCTCTCCCTCTCCCTGCTGTTCTGCCTACTTGTGCTCTCTCTCTCTGTCAAATAAATAAAATCTTTAAAAAAAAAAAAAAGGGGGGCGCCTGGGTGGCTCAGTTGGTTAAGCGACTGCCTTCGGCTCAGGTCATGATCCTGGAGTCCCGGGATCGAGTCCCGCATCGGGCTCCCTGCTCGGCGGGGAGTCTGCTTCTCCCTCTGACCCTCCCCCCTGTCATGCTCTCTCATTCTCACTCTCAAATAAATAAATAAAATCTTTAAAAAAAAAAAAAAAGCAAGCATAGTGATCGCTGTACACTGACCATGGAGTGATGGCCAGAACATCATTTCAAATTAAAAAGCTAGTTAGGGAACACTATACAGAGAATGCTACCTTTTCGGTAAGAATGGATAAACATTTTATATCTTACACATCTGTATTTATTACTTTCAAATAGAAACATTAAAAGGACCAAAACCAGATAAAAATAGTTACCCATATAGAGAGGTGGAAGGAACAGGCCTACCCCCAGTATTTGTGGGGCCAGGTTGGAGTACAGCCAAGGGCTCACATATCCCTATATTGAAATATTTGAGTTATTTGAAAGCTAACTGTTAAATATGCTTTATCCCCTTACCTTGACAAATACACTTTGTAATGACAAAATAAAAAAATAGGTAAAGTGATGGCTTTTGTATGACTTAAAGCCAACAGAATATCCAGGGGAAAGTAACTTAATTTTTTTAAAGATTTTATGTTTAAGTAATCTCTACACCCAACGTGGAGCTTGAACTCACAACCCCGAGATCAAGAGTCACATGTTCCACCGACTGAGCCAGCCAGGCGCCCCATAAATTAACTTAATTATTATTGCACATGCCTGGGTATTCTCATGATGGGCCAGCAATGTTTGGATGGAATAATACAGTCATATACAACTCATAAATTATTATATATTTATTCCATTAAATTAATTTTTCTTGCCTTAATTTTGGCAAAATCCCTCATTGTATTGTTATAATAAAATTTTCTCATTATGCATATTCTGTTGCCAGTTATGCCAAATTAATCAACCTTGCTCGAATTATTCTTGTTCTTAGTTGTTTAAAAAATTAATTCTAATTTAGAGAAACATTGCTCCAAACTGAAATTATTCCTAATATTTTTAAACCAGTGTTCTGAGGGGTGTCTGGGAAGCTCAGTTGGTTAAGCATCCGACTCTACGTTTTGGCTCAGGTCATGATCTCCTGGGTCTTAGATCAAGCCCCGCATGGGGCTGCGTGTTCATCAGGGAATCTGCTTCTCTCTCTCTCTCTCTCTCTCTACCCGTTCCCCCACTTGTGTGTGTGCGTGCACACTCTCTCTCTCAAATCTTAAAAAAAAAATCAGTGCTTTGATTCAGAATTGGATCATAAACTTTACGTCATGTTCAAACATTATATAGGCATTACATATGATAAATATTTTATCCCAGAAAATATTTAAAATATTTTTTCATCATATTAATATTTATCATTTATATTGCAATTTTCACCATCTCTTAAAGCAATATCTAGATCCATTTGGTGTTCGTTTTACTCTTTTAATGTTTTTTTAAATTTTTTCCTCAGAATTTTATTTTATTCTTTATTTTTAAAAAGACTTTATTTATTTATTTATTTGAGAGAGAGCGAGAGTGAGAGAGCACAAGAAGGGGGAGGGGCAGAAGGAGAGGGAGAAGCAGGCTCCTTGCTGAGCAGGGAGCCCGATGTGGGGCCTCATTTCCAGGACTCTGAGATCATGACCTGAGCTGAAGATAGATGCTTAACTGACTGAGCCACCCAGGTGCCCCAGAATTTTATTTTATTTAAAATTTTTTTATTTGATCCTAGCTGACACACAATGTTACACTGTGTACAACATAGCGATTTGGTAACTCTATACATTGTTATTTTTTTAAGTTTTATTTATTTGACAGAGCCCCACATTGTTATTTTTTTTAATAGAAGACCTAGATTTCTTAAACTATTACAAAGACAAAACAATTATCATTGAAGTACTCTGAGGACTTCATTCTAATTTCACTTGTTATGGAAACCAACCTAGGTGGTTAGAAATTAAAGGATATAACCTAAGAGGTATTAACAAAACAGACTGGTGAAAGGAATAAAAGCTAGTCAGAAGCATCTGTGTTAGTCATATACCATGTGGCCAGGATGTTTCCCAAGAGGCTCCCTAAAGATGCCTGAATGAATTAATCTGGGTCCCAAATTAGTAAAAAGACCCTTAACCCTGTGAAAAACGAGCAGAGGCCAGGATTTCTCTGAGATCTCTTTGTCTTTCTTTTTAAGGGGCAAGGGGATCCTTAGGCTCTAAAATGGTCTATCTTAGATTCAGCCTCCTTCCTTCCCATCCAGTCTACCTACGCCTTCAAACGCCTGCGCGTTCTTTTTTTTTTAAATGTTTTTATTTTTATTTATTTATTTATTTATTTATTTTTTTTAAAGATTTTATTTATTTATTTGACAGAGAGAGACACAGCGAGAGAGGGAACACAAGCAGGGGGAGTGCGAGAGGGAGAAGCGGACTTCCTGCCGAGCAGGGAGCCCGATGCGGGGCTCGATCCCAGGACCCTGGGATCATGACCTGAGCCGAAGGCAGACGCTTAACGACTGAGCCACCCAGGCGCCCCAAACGCCTGCGCATTCTTACCACGTAGGCTGGCAGGTTACAGAAGGTGCATATAGTGAAGGCAGGAACTCCGGGCCTACACAGAGGGTACCTATACACAGAGTTTTGGGGTAGATGATAAACTACAAATACGCTCTTGGTTAAGTTAATTCACCTTTGTTAATAAAGGTCATAGTTTCTTTTGCTGCTGACAACTTTTTGTCTCAGTATAGTCTGTCTCAAAAAAGAACTGGTTCAGGTAAATTTTGGAGAAGGAAAAAGACTTTCATCAACACCCACTCCACAGGAGAAGAGGCACGACGTTCTTCCCTAGTTATGAGCAGAATCCCACAGCCGCATAAATCATTCTCAGTGATCACCATCTGCATCCTCAAACTGTCCAGCAACCATTGGTGTAGTGTCTATCTCCATCCCATCTTCATAATCTCTTCTTGAATCTTCTGTCCGGACTCCAGCCATGTTATATTGGCCACTCACAGACTGAGAAAGCATTCCTTCTAATCTCTCCAATGTGGCTTGACCTTCTGCTGCTAAATGGGATAATCCTTCTTCATAGGCATAAAATGTAGAGATGTCTCCTGCCCTTGTTCATATATTCTTCTCCATCGTAACCATCTCAGTCCTCAGGGTCAGGAGAAAGGAGAGCTTGGGCTCAATCCCAGGACCCTGAGATCATGAACTGAGCAGAAGGCAGATGCTTAACCGACTGAGCCACCCAGGCTCCCCTAGACCTAGCCTAATATATATAGTATATATGTGTGTGTGTGTGTGTGTGTGTGTGTGTGTGTATAATATATGTATTGTTAGAAAGCATGAGTTCATGCTGGTAACTTCCAATGCTGATCCAGCTCCAGGGGATTCTACCTTGCCTTCCTGCATTCCATATTTATGTCTCCCTTCTTCCAAAGAACTCTGGCTCCCAGCAATATTTCAGACTTGCTACACCCATTCCATTATAAAAAGCAAAGCTAATAAAAACAGTTCAAGAGGTCTTTTCTTCCCCCAGGCTGAGGGTATAAAGTTAGTTCTTACTTGTCTCCTTTCTGGATGGTTATATTAATCATATGAAATATAGTTGGGTTCATTTGTTTCTGTTTGCTTTCAGTTTTGGATATTTTTTCTCATGTTTGTTGATTTAATTTTAATTTTTTATTTTATTTTAAAAGATTTTAAAAATTTATTTATTTGGGGGTGCCTGGGTGGCTCAGTTGTTAAGTGTCTGCCTTCAGCTCAGGTCATGATCCCAGGATCTGGGAGAAGCCTGCTTCTCCCTCTCCCACTCCTCCTGCTTGTGTTCCCTCTCTCGCTGTGTCTCTCTCTGTCAAATAAATAAAATATTTTTAAAAAATTAATTTATTTGACAGAGAGAGAGAGCACAAGCAGGGGGAGCAGCAGGCAGAGGGAGAGGCAAGCTCCCTGCTGATCAGGGAGCCCGATGTGGGGCTCAATCCCAGGACCCTGGTATCATGACCTGAGCCGAAGGCAGATGCTTAACCAACTGAGCCACCCAGGCGCCCCCCCGCTTTCTTTTTTCTAACAGCTGCATTGTACTCCACTGGATTTACCTACCATAGTTTCGTCAAACAATCTCCTGTTTGGATTTTTGGATGATTTCCAGTATTTTGCAATGTTACAGATAATGTTACAATAAATTTTTATTTTGTTGAAAGTGTCTTAACAGTAAATTCCTGGAAGTGGATTGCTGGGTCAAAGAGTAAAGGCATATGTAAGTTTTTT
>NC_138379.1:81359749-81392062 GCF_054177405.1 Leptonychotes weddellii | reverse complement strand
TTTTTTTTTAAAGATTTTTATTTATTTATTTGACAGAGAGAGAGATAGCGAGAGCAGGAACACAAGCAGGGGGAGTGGGAGAGGGAGAAGCAGGCTTCCTGCCGAGCAGGGAGCCCGATGTGGGACTCGATCCCAGGACCCTGGGATCATGACCTGAGCCGAAGGCAGACGCTTAACGACTGAGCCACCCAGGCGCCCAATAAATAAAATCTTTCTTAAAAAAAAAAAAGAACTGGCATCTAAAATATACAAAGAACTTTAAAAACTCAACAGTAAGAAAATAACCCAATTTAAAAATGGGCCAAAGACCTTAACAGACACCTCATAAAAAAAAATGAATGTATACAGAAGATGTGGCATCTATCTATACCTATATATACACATACATATGATGGAATATTACTCATCCATTGAAAATTATGAAATCTTTCCATATGCAGGGACATGAATGGAACTAGAATGTATTGTGTTAAGTGAAATAAGTCAGTTGGAGAAAGACAAATACTGGGTGCCTGGGTAGCTCAGTCGGTTAAGCATCTGTCTCTTGGTTTCAGCTTAGGTCATGGTCTTGGGGTCATGGGATCGGGCCCCACACCGGGCTCCGTGCTCAGCATGGAGTCTGCTTGAGATTCTCTCTCTTCCTCTCCTTTTGCCCCTTGCACTGATCGCTCTCTCTCTCTAAATAAATAAATAAAATATTTAAAAAAAGGAGATATACAGATAGCAAATACCCATATGACAAGATGTCAACGTCATTTGTCATTGGGGAATTGCAAATTAAAACAACAATGAGATGCTCCTACACATCAATTCCTAATGGCTAAATTTCAGAACACCAACCACACCAAATACTGGTGAGGATTTAGAGCAATAGGAACTCTCATTCATGGCTGGTGGGAATGCAAAATGGTGCAGCCACTTTGGAAGACAGTTCGGCGGTTTCTTACAAAACTAAACTTTTTTTTTTTTTTTTTTTTTTACCATATGATCAAGCAATTGTTCTCCTTGGTATTTACCCAAATGAGCTGAAAACTTCTGTCCACACAAAAACGTGCACGTGGATGTTTACAGCAGCTTTATTCATTGTTGCCAAAACTTGAAGCAACCAAAATGTCCTTCAGTAGTACAATGGATAAACAAATGGGTAGGTACATCCATAGAGTGGAATATTATTTTTTTTAAAGATTTTATTTATTTATTTGAGAGAGAGAGTGAGAGAGAGCACAAGCAGGGGGCGTGGGAGAGGGAGAAGCAGGCTCCCCGCTGAGCAGGGAACCCGATGTGGGGCTCGATCCCAGGATCCTGGGATCATGACCTGAGCCGAGGCAGATGCTTAACCTTCTGAGCCACCCTGGCACCCTACAGTGAAATGGGCTATCAAGTCACAGAAAGACATGGAAGAACCCTGAATACATATTGTTAAGTGAAAGAAGCTAATTTGAAAAGGCTCCGTACTGTAAGATTCCAATGATTTGACATTCTCCCTACCTGACATTCTCCCTCCCTACCCCAGCTCCTGGCCATCACTAATATTTGTACTGTTTCCATAGTTTTGCCAAAACCCCAGGAGCTGGGGTAGGGAGAGGGAGGGAAAAGATGAATAGGTGGAACAAGGGGATTTTCAGGGCAGTGAAAATATTCCATATGACACTGAATGGTAGATACATGGCATTATACATTTGTCAAAACCCATACAGTCAACACTAATAGAAACTATGGACTTCAGTTAATAATAATAATAATGTGTTAGGGGAGCCTGAGAGGCTCAGTCAGTTAAGCGTCTGACTTCGGCTCAGATCATGATCCCGGGGTCCTGGGATCGAGCCCCACGTTGGGCTCCCTGCTCAGGGGGCAGTCTGCTTCTCTCTCTGCCCCTCCCACTGCTCGTGCTCTCTCTCTCTAGACTCAAATAAATAAATAAAATTGTAAAAAAAATAATGTATTAGTATTGCTTCATCAATTGTAAACAAAGTAAAATAACCAAGCGGATTTAGATTTTTTTGGCTAAACTTTTGTCAATATTATTTATATGTATATACATATTTTAGAGAAGGAGAGAGAGAGGGAGGGGTGGAGGGGCGGAGGGAGTGGGAGACAGAGAATCTTTTTTTTTTTTTTATGTTATGTTAGTCACCATACATTACATCATTAGTTTTTGATGTAGTGTTCCATGATTCATTGTTTGCATATAACACCCAGTGCTCCATGCAGAACGTGCCCTCTTTAATACCCATCACCGGGCTAACCCATCCTCCCACCCCCCTCCCCTCTAGAACCCTCAGTTTGTTTCTCAGAGTCCAGGGAGACAGAGAATCTTAAGCAGGCTCCACGCCCAGCACGAAACAGGGCTCAACCTCACCACCCTGAGATCAGATCTGAGTCAAAATCAAGAGTCGGACGCCCAACCAACGGAGCCGCCCAGGTGCCCCTCAATATTTTTAATATTACACAACAGTCCATCTCAAATATCTGTGAATAGTGCATATTGAAGAGTAATTTCATTTTCCACCCGAGACCATAATTTGCTCTTTGAGAATCTGTTGTTTTGCTTCACTCTTCAAGTTCTTTTTATATCTCATCTACATTAAATCTACTTGTTTTAACAGCTCTTAGCCAGGATTCCCATCATGTGTCCCAGAGAGGTAGTAAGGCCAAATGTGATGTATGTCTTTCCAAGATGTTTCGTCTTTGGGCAGATCCAGAAAACACTGTCTATAATCTTTCTACTGTTCAGAGAACGCCATCATGGTCAGCACAACTGATGTGAGCTCCAGTAACAAGTTCAACCATGTACCATACGGTGCACGTGGCACAAAAATGCTTCTGGATTTTTGGTCCAAAAAATGACCTTGTTTCCCCTTTACCTTTGCTAACCATGTCAGTCCTATCATCATTGACTTGCCCTCAAAAAAAAAGTTTTTTTAATTAAGTAGGCTCCACACTCAGCATGGAGCCCAACACAGAGTTTGAACTCATGACCCTGAGATCAAGACCTGAGCTGAGATCAAGAGTCAGATGCTTAACCGACTGAGTCACCGAGGCGCCCCCACCCCCAACAATGTCTTAAATCAATGCCTAAAATTATGGGGTGCTTTTTTTTCATTCCTTTCCTTACGTCAAAACAGAGCTAAAACCCATTAAAATACGTATGCGTGTTTCATTTAGATTCACATATATACACATTTAAAAAATCTGAATTAATATTGCAAATGTTCCTCAGCTATTGCATTACTTTCTGAGTACTTCTGGAACCATAAATTAGAACAAGAAGAAAAGCAAGAGGATTTGACTAGGTAATTAATGTATTTCTTTTCTTACCTAAGCACTTCAACTACTCAAATCCTCCCCCACATAAAAATTCAGGAGTTTTGTTTGTGCCATTTGGACACACCTCATGTTTCCAAGACGTTATGAGATTCAGAAAAAGGCTTTTTTGGGCCTGAACAGGGTCATTAGCAGAGCTGATGTTTAGGGTTATGAGTTCTGCTGGGCCAACGCCAAGCCCTGGATCCTGAATGACAAAGGAAAACATTTTTTGGTATGTTGGTGATTTGTGGGGCCTTTAGCTGGTGCTGGGAGGGAACAGGGTGGTGGGGGCAGAATGAAAACAAACCTATGAATGTACCTTTTAATATAGTTTTGACTTTGGGGGGCGCCTGGGTGGCTCAGTCGTTAAGCGTCTGCCTTCGGCTCAGGTCATGATCCCAGGGTCCTGGGATCGAGTCCCGCATCGGGCTCCCTGCTCAGCGGGAAGCCTGCTTCTCCCTCTCCACTCTCCCTGCTTGTGTTCTGTCTCTCTCTGTCTCTCTCTCTGTCAAATAAATAAATAAAATCTTAAAAAAATATATATATATATATAGTTTTGACTTTGGGACCCTGTGAATGAATTGCATCAGTCAAAAGCAAAATTAGATCAAAAAGGAAAAAAAAATCCAACTCTAAAAACCATGGAGGTAATATAGATTATACTGAATGCTTGATGGGGAGCCAACGGGGAGGGTGATACCACAAACAAGACCTCTGAATTGGACGTTCTTTCCTGGTTTTACCCCATCTCTAAAATCCCCTTTTATTGTCCCTGCGAGCATCTCTTACCCAGCAAAACAAAATCCCTACAGATAGCACCCCCGCAGAAAAGCAGAAGCCTGGGGGAAGGTGCCTGAGGGCTTTAGTTCACCCCACTCCCCAATACAACTTCTACTATAAAATTCTGCCAGGATAGAGAGTACCTCTAGGCATTCAGTTTTCTCAAGATCTGGCTGCAGATCTTCTCCATCACTGCAACTCACACTAGTAAGCAGTTTGAACTTCTTTGTTACTGTCAGTTGGCGTTGGCTCTTTCCACCAACATTCTCGTCTTCTTTCTCCGGCCTCCGGACAGATGGTGACCCCCATTTTGGCAACTGTGGGTTGGAAGAGGCTCTTACCTGAAACGCAGTCCTGGAGGAGAAAGAAACATGATCAAGTTAGTAGAGATGCCACTTGACTCCAAACCCAACCACCATTTCACGGTCACCTCAAGGGGAATGGTTTATAATTGTTCAGCACGGGGAAGTACATTGGCTTTTTTCAAGGGGGTGTCATCCCGGCACTTCTTTTGCATTTTGTTCACATGGTACTTTTCAGCTTAAGAACGGAGAGCATTTTGTAGTACAGCAATTCATTTGTCACAAGAATTGTGGCCACACATAACCTCTGTCTGCCACAGCTGTGTGACCAGCTGAGTCAAAGGTTATATAGCTCATTCAAAGTGGTGAGGGGCGCCTGGGTGGCTCAGTCGTTAAGCGTCTGCCTTCGGCTCAGTTCATGATCCCAGGGTCCTGGGATCGATCCCTGCATCGGGCTCCCTGCTCGGCGGGAAGCCTGCTTCTCCCTCCCCCACTCCCTCTGCTTGTGTTCCTTCTTTCGCTGTGTCTCTCTCTGTCAAATAAATAAAATCTTTAAAAAAAAAAAACAAAAACAAAGTGGCTTTGGTGAGTCTCAGATCACTCAGAGGGGAAGCTTTGGTCCCCAACTAATGGAAATACTGTTTTAGAGGATCCTGCCAATTCCAAGAAGGTCTTTCTTGCTGTGGAAAGCTGGCTGGTTAATTGCACACCGTGTAGGCACAGCAAGTTTGCTGAGTTTGGTTTTGGACATGTTGAGTTTATTTGTTAAATTTTTAATTTTTTTTTTAAAGAATTTTATTTGTTTATTTGACAGGGAGAAGAACTCAAGCAGGGGGAGCAGCAGGCAGAGGGAGAGGGAGAAGCAGACTCCCCGCTGAGCAAGGAGCCTGATGAGGGGCTCAATCCCAGAACCCTGGGATCACGATCCAAGCCAAAGGCAGACATTTAACGGACTGGGCCACCCAGGTGCCCCTGGACATGTTGAGTCTGAAGCACCAGTGCAATATCCAGGCGCTGTCTATGTCCAGGTAGCGGCTGCAACCTAAACTTTGCAAAAGAGATTCAGGCTGAAGGCACAGATTGGGAAATCATCATGTAGGAAGGAAAGGGAGCCATGAAAGAGTACAGGAGAGGGTAATGTCCAGGGGCCCAGGGTGGAGGAAGTGGCCAATGGTATCAAGTGCTGCAGGAAGATAGACTAGGAACACAGGAGGTGTTCACTGAACAGCTAACATTTCTGAAGAGGACAGGTTACAGGTGGGGAGATCAAATATCTTGAAGGGGAGGTGGGTGTATTTGCCAAGATTTGAAATTGGGGGAAAAGGTAGAGTTGGACAATAAAAGCATCAGCAGCAATAACCACAACAGACCATGCTCTGAGCAGGAGGCTAAAACAAATCCTTACATTATTCTCCCTTGTTTAGAGAGATTAGCATTTTGTGGTTAGAGCTTAGCCTGGGTTGGGGGTAGAGACAGACTATGCTGTAAAAGCAAATAACAAAATAGGAAGTTGTAGTCTGATGGCTAAAGAAAGGGAGAAGAAATCCCAAGAGGAAGAGGAAGAAGAGGAAGGGAAAACATGTGTCCCCAGAGAAAACATAAAGTTGGGGCCCGACAGGTGTGAGAGAGGCTAGCGCAAAACCAGTGGAATTTTAGAAACTGCAGTCCTTGCTCTGCACTGTGCTGTCACCCCTGGTGCGACCGACACATCTCAGTTAAGGCTTGCTGCATAACTCAGCTTCCTATCAGTGGGGCCTTGGGGGGTGAGGGACTCAGGTAGCGTTTGGGGTTGGGGCGGTGAAGGGGGACAAACACTTTTAGGAGTCCAGGCCAGGATGGAGATGAAGCGTTCAAACAAGCAGGAAATTAAAGCAATGGTGACCAGGGGAAGGATGAGACCCTCAAGTAAGTATCTTGGCATTAGTAGAGAACACCAGGTTTCCCAACAGATTTGGGATGGTGTCTCAAATATATTTTGAATATTAAAGGAAAGGATAACTTATTGAGGAACCTAGAGCCGCCCAGGGGTAGATATCTAACTAGAATGTTTAAGTAAAAATTTAACAGGGACTAGTGAAGGACTGTGAGCTATTTCTGGTCTGTGGCCTCCCTGTCATAAAGACAATGAGATAATCTCCTGAAGATGCGGAGAAAAGCTGATAACGCTGGAGGAAACAGTTTGGAATAGCAGCTTGGGAATCCCCTGTAACAATATGCTTCCCCTTGTGACCGGCTTGAGAGCAGGCACACCCTCTTAAACATTTTTTGTATCCCCAGTGTGTTTGCAGGAGCTCAATAAATGATAGACTAAATGAATGAATGAATGAATGGAGGAGGACGAGGCAGCGAGTCTGAGGAGGGTGTGGTAGCGGTGCAATCCCGGAGCCCAGCTCAGAGGTAGTAACCTTCAACTCTCGCCTAAAAAGTTCACGACGGGGGGTGGGGGGGGGGTGGCCAGGACGAAGAACAGCACCGGTATTTGGCCCCGTCCAAAATCCTGCTCCGCTTGGGGGCGGGGCTAGGAGGAAGGCTTAATCCGCTTCTGCCCGTCAATTGACCAATCACCGCCTCTAGGGGGCGGGATTTCAATCTGTTCCCGCCCTTCCCCTTGGAGAGTAAATACGTTTGGGCGCTGTTCAAACGGACCAATGAGTGCTCGATGTTTCCTCGGGTTGCTTCTCAACGATTGGCAGGAGTTCCTTGTCCCGCCCTCCTTGTCACGCTTTTTGCCCCACCCCTTCGCACACAAGATGGCGGCGCCCAGCGGAGTAGAGGCCGCGTTTGGGGTTTGCTGAGGCTGACTCCCTTTCCCACTACCCCTTTGGACGCAAAGCGCCGCGAGTCCAGAGGACGGGGGCCGGGCGGGGACAGGGGTACCTGCGTAGCTGGACCGCGAGCCCGCGCCCAGCCTGCGCCGCCCCCCCCCGGCCCCAGCCCGAAACCATCCGTTCCCGGCCTCCTCTCGGTCCGACCCACTGCCCGGCCGTGGTTCGCCACCACCAGGCCTCCAAAGCTGAGCTCTCTCTTCCAGCCCGGGCTCACCTCCACTTTAGAGATGTTTGGCCTCTTCCCTCCCAGACAGCCCGCCTTCAAAACCGGGACTCCTGGACTGGCGCCTGGCCCCCTTTCCCTCCACTGAGACTCCACCTCGCTCTAACCCACTTCTTCCTCAGATTCTTGGTTCTCCCTGGCTTGGAGACTGCTCACTTCCCTTCCAAATTAATCCCTGACGTCCCCAAATATTATCAGCCTTGACACCCCCCTCAGCCTAGAGCCAGACTTCCTTTTGGATTAACCTCCACAGCCCTATCATGGAGGCTGTGTACATGGTAGTGAATGGGGTGGGCCTTGTGCTGGACCTGCTGACCTTGGTGTTGGACCTCAACTTCCTGCTGGTGTCCTCCCTCCTGGCTTCCCTGGCCTGGCTCCTGGCCTTCATCTACAACCTGCCACACACGGTACTGACTAGTCTTTTGCACTTGGGCCGCGGAGTCCTGCTTTCACTGCTGGCCTTGGTTGAAGCCTTGGTCCGGTTCACCTTTGGGGGCTTGCAGGCCTTGTGTACCTTGCTGTACAGCTGCTGCTCTGGCCTGGAGAGCTTAAAGCTCCTGGGGCACCTGGCCTCTCACGGGGCACTGAGGGGCCGGGAGATACTGCACCGGGGTGTCCTCAATGTGGTCTCCAGTGGCCATGCTTTGCTGCGCCAGGCCTGTGACATCTGTGCCATTGCCATGAGCCTGGTGGCCTACGTGATCAACAGCCTGGTCAACATCTGCCTCATCGGCACTCAGAACCTTTTCTCCCTGATGCTGGCCCTGTGGGACGCAGTGATGGGGCCACTGTGGAGGCTGACGGACGTTGTAGCTGCCTTCCTAGCCCACATTTCCAGCAGTGCCGTGGCCATGGCCATCCTCCTCTGGACCCCCTGCCAGCTAGCACTGGAGCTCCTAGCGTCAGCTGCCCGCCTCCTGGCCAGCTTCGTGCTTGTCAACATCACCGGCCTGGTGCTGCTGGTTTGCGTGCTGGCAGTGATGGTGACCGTCCTGCACCCGGACCTCACCCTGAGACTGGCCACCCGGGCGCTCAGTCAGCTCTGTGCCCGGCCGTCCTACCGCCGGCTCCGAGAGGATGTCGTGCGGCTGTCTCGCCTAGCCCTGGACTTGGAGGCCTGGCGCCAGGTCTGGAGCCGCAGCCTGCAGCTGGCCACCTGGCCGAACCGGGGAGGGGCTCCTGGGGCCCCTCAGGGCGGCCCTAGGAGGGTGCCTTCAGCCAGGACCTGGCGACAGGACACTCTCCCCGAAGCAGGGCCCAGATCGGAGGCCGAAGAGGAGGAAGAGGTCAGGACGGCCAGAGGAACACCTGCCCGCGGCCGGGAGAGGCTCAATGAGGAGGAGTCTGTAGCTGGGCAAGACCCCTGGAAGTTGCTCAAGGAGCAAGAGGAGCGGAAGAAGTGTGTCATCTGCCAGGACCAGAGCAAGACGGTGCTGCTTCTGCCCTGTCGGCACCTCTGTCTGTGCCAGGCTTGCACCGAAATCCTCATGCGCCACCCCGTCCACCACCGCAACTGCCCGCTCTGCCGCCGGGGCATTCTGCAGACCCTCAACGTCTACCTCTGAAGACTCCTTGCCCGCCTGCCCACCCTTCCGTGCTCCGTGAGGCCACCTGCGCTAGGACAGCTTTAACACCTGACCTCTCGGTTCCTGGCCTGAAGCCCCTCCCGCCCCCGTGGCCGTCACGCCGAGCCTCCCAGCCGTACGCCCGGGACGCTGAGACAGGATAACTCTGGAAGACTGTGAGCTGGGTGGGGCAGGGTAACAGCTCTTCCTTACCCAATGCGTCCCTGTGTGATGCCAGAGGTGGTGAGTGTGTCACTATGCAAGGCCCTGAGACTGCTGTGGACTCCCCTCCAGCTTGCCAGGGCCCATCCAGATGCCAGCCTCCGGGGCTCCCCCTCTCCTTCTGGTTTTTCTGTTGGGGACTTGCAGGTCCTCTCCCCGGCCCCTCCCCGTTTCCTCCCCAGCTTCTGCAGCCACCACACATCACTGTCGTTTGGATGTTTTGGTAACTCAAGGGCCTTGGAACGAACTTGAACCTTTGCTTTCAGCCAGAGCACCTGTGCGCTGGTAGGCCTTGGGGATAGTAGCTCTCAGGTGCCCTTCGAGTTACCACTTCTGCCTGTCTTGATCTTCTGAGGCTTCCTCCCAACCTGATCCAACAGCGAGGATCAAGAGTTTACCCCTTTGGGGGGTGGGTGTCTGCACCTGGCTTCGGGACCATATTACCCTCTGGCACCCCAGCTCCACTGGGAGCCTCAGGAGGGATAACCAGATTTCTACTCCTACCCCTTTCACTCCCCACATCACAGAGAACAGTGGCATTTCCCTTCTGTTTGTCTCTCCCTGGCATTGGGGAGGGCAGACTGTGCACATTTCACTAGGGTCCAAATACGGAAGGGGCCAGCCTAGGAGTATGCAGCTCCCTGATGGGTCTCTCTGGCCCAGATGGGTCTGCCGGCCCAGTTTCTGGTGAATAAATTTCTGTTGACAGCTCTGACAGCCTCGGTGTGCATCCTTACAGGGGTGAGCAGTTGGTCAGGGTAACTGATGCTGCAGCAGGGTCCTTCAGTCCTGCTGGACTTACTGTGGTCTGTGGGGGACCTGGTGGGGGAGGAGATAAGATAGGATGTGAGGACTGTGCCTTGGGGACAGCCCGTGCCAGGTGTGGCTGGATTAGCTTTCGCCCCATCCAATTTGTGCCCTCATACACCTGGCTTTTGGAAAGCCCTCCCTATCTTTCCTACTTTTGTCAGAATGAAGCCCTAGTAGAGAGGAGTGTGACCGTTCTCATCCCTTGAGTCAGCTTCCCAGCTTCTCAGTGCTGCCCTTCCCAAGAGGGAATTTGGGGTTCTTGCTGCCCGGAGTCCAATCTACCGTCTGCTCCCTGGAGGAGCCTGGTGCTTGTCTTTGTGTCGCTTGGGCTGGAGTGGGGCCGTGAGGCCTCCTGGCGGAGAGCTGGGAGCTGAAGCCCAAGACCCGATCCCAGTCCCCACCCTCATATCTGCCCTCATAGGCCCAGCAAGAGGGAGGGGGGACGTTCCCACATAATTGTATGTTAAATCTAGGAGCATAATGCCAGGGGCAGCCTTCTGGAAGCTGTGGGGCGGTTGGGGGTGGGGGGGAGGAAGGGTAGGTCGGACAGAAACTGAGAAGAGGCCCCTCACATTCTCTGGGGTTGAGAGGCTGAACTGATTGTGGGTCTGGCAAGCCCTGGTTTGTTAGTCATTGGGGTGGGGGTGGGGCTGGGGCTGGCTTCTGAAGGTCAGAGGAGGGGAACCTTGAAGGGGCTTTGTGGCTAGCCTCAGACTTAGTGGCGCGGCCCACCCAGGCTATGCCCAGCACGGTGGGGGGAGTTCACCACATCCATCTTGGAGTTGGGAGGCCTGGGGAGGGCTTTTCTCCCCTCCCCCCAACCCTAGAGAGGGAGCTGAGCAAGGGGAAGCTTGGCTCCTTCCAGTCTCTGTTTAATGTGAGGATAAACATTTTATGAGAGAGGATAAACTTCCTGAGCTGGGAGCAAAGGAACCCCTTTTCCTGCACCCCCATCTGGAATTACATTAGCCGACCTCAATACCCGTCCTCCCCCTAACTACCCTAACAGTCGCGAGCTCAAGCTCTCCAGGATCTTTGCTGCATTCTGGAGTTGGGACGCCCCCTTGTGGTCAGCTCAGAAACGACTTATCTCTAGCCACCCCGGAACACACCACTTCCCTGGCGTGGGGGACAGAGAAATAGCTTTCCAGTCACCTAGAGACTGGACAAGCAGCCAGAGCAGTCACAGATGCAAACCCGGGGACCCTTACTGTGGATCAGGGTAGGGGTGTGTGTGGTGAAGGTAGCCCCCGCCCAGTTCATATGACATCTTTGAGTCAGAAAAAGGTGGCCAGAGCCCCATGCCAGAAGGGCACCCTCCTCAGCCAAGCACTCCTGTCCACATCCAACACAACTCAGGGGACAGCTAGCTCTACGGAGCGGCTTCTCATTCCCCGGGGCCTGCTTCCTCCATCTCCTGCCCCAGGGCTCATCCAGCCCAAGAGCCCTTCCTTCTGCCTGAGCACCACCCTGCCCATCTTCCCCATCGTTCCCTCTCCCCTCCCCCATCCGCACCATCAGGGCATCCCCACCACTAAAGAAGAAAGGCTGAACTGAGCCAGTAGGAGTTTTTTTTTTTTTTTTTTAATTGAATAATCTCTGAGAAAAGGGCCCAGGAATAGGAGGGACAAGGGAGAACCCAGAGAAGCAGAACACCAGGAAGAGGGCACCCCACCTCTGGGATCCTGGGCCAGAGCAACCGGGGGACCCACACCTGCCAGCACAGAGAGCTCCTTTGGTTTTGGGCAGAAATCCAGCCACTGCCCCTCACTGCCAGCCCTGATCTCAGACAGCCTCCGTCCCCATTCTCTGCCAGCAGCAGGACTGGAGTCGTTCACAACATCCCAAAGGGGGGCCAGCCCTCCCGGGACGATGTGGCTGTGAGTGTCACACCGCTCACTTTCCAGTGGGCATCAAGCAAAGACAGGGGAGTTGTGCCAGTCAGAATACACCAGAAATCCCGAGAAGGTGCTGTCTGTCTTGATGCTGGCATAGATGCCAATGTAATCGCCCACGCCCACCTGCACCCACACCTGGTCCTCTGGCTCCAGCCTCACCATGGCGCCCCCGGAGAGCGAGGCTGGTTTGGGCCACCCCCCAAAAAACTGGAAGAAAGAGGCGATGGACTCGCCATTCTTGACCAGATCGAACTGCAGGCTAGCCCGGTAGACGGTGGCGTGGACCGCGAAGTAGTAGACCCCGGGCACCCGGCAGGTGAACTTGCCGGTGGTGGCGTCGTAATGTCCCTGCTCGTTGACCAGCACGCGGTCGAAGGGTAGGGGCGCGTCGGACGGCGGAGGCACTCGGCTCTCGGAGCGCTTGGCGCTGAAGGCGGAGCGCGGAGGCACCGAGCACTCGCCCGCAGGCCCGGTGGCTCCCACGGGTCCCGTCTCTCCTCGTGGCCCGGGCTCCCCCCGGGGCCCCGGCAGCCCTGCGGGGGTGCGGGGCGCGGTTAGGGCCAGAGTGGCGGCGGCGGCCGGGGGCGCCGCTCAGCACCCTCCCCACCCTGTCTGGGGCTCCCGGCCGCCGCTTCCTGGGCGAGGGCCGCCCTGCCGCTCGCCACCACCCCCCCCCCGCCCCGGGCCCCGCCGCCCGCAGTAGACGGTCCCCGGAGCCGCGGCCGCCGCGCGCTGCGTCACCCTCCCAGCGCCCCGCTCCCGGAGCCCGGCGGCGCCCCCTGGCGGGACCCCGAGCCCCGGCCCTCGGCCCTCGGCCCGGCCGGCGCGGACGGCCCCGTGGACGGCGACCCCGCCGCCTTCTTACCCGGACTCCCGCCCTCGCCTTTCTCTCCCGGAACCCCGGGCGCGCCGTCGCGGCCGTCGCGGCCGTCGCGGCCGGGCAGGCCCTGGCTGCCGTGGTGGCCCGGCGTGCCGGGAAGGCCGGGGTGCCCCGGGCACAGGCTGGGGATCTTGTTGTCGTCCAGCGGGGCCGAGCCGGCCGCCAGGCCCAGGAGCAGCAGGGCGACGAGCGGTCTCATGACGCTGGCACGGGGGCTCCGGCCGCCGGGGTCCTCTCGCAGTCTGCGGGCCAGGCGGGACGGGAGTCGGGACCCAGAATCCCGGCACCGGCCTCGCTCCCCGCCCCGGCGCGGCCGGGTGGGTCCCCACCCCACTGCCACGGGCCTGAGACTGAGCGGCTGCGTGGGGGGGGGGGACGAAGGGGGGGCGCCCCCAGACCCAGGGACCCGGCGGGCGCCGGGGAGTGGCGGGGGACAGGAGAGGCTAGCCGCTCCCCCCACCCCACCCAGTGCCCCGCCCGCTCCAACTTTCCCCCAGCCCCTCCCGCTCCCACCTCCCTCCCACGCTCCGCCACACTCACCCCCTCCGGTCTCCCGGGGCCTCCGTGGGGCGCTCGCTACTCCAGACCCTCCAGCTGACCTCTGCCCCGCCCCTGCGCGTCTCCCCTGCCAGGCGTCCCCTGCCCTCGGCGTCCCCCTGGTTCGGGTGCACTCCCTGCCGGCTCCGGTCTGCTCCTCCCAGACTCCAAGAGGAAACCAGTTGTTCAGGGGCCAAGAGCTCCCGGCCGGGAAATAGCAGGGAAATAACTCGTGGTGTCGCCCGGCCACGGGCCAAGGTTTGGGGGAGAAAGGAAGGGGAGGGAGTCTTAGCTGGGCACAGGGAGGCAGAGCTGTGCGAGACAGACACTCGGGGCACCCACTGCTCCAAGGAGCCGGGAAGGAGAGATGGTGCCCTGACACAGACCAAGGACAAGACGAGTCCAAGGGAAATAGAAGCTGAGAACAGAGGGGGAGAGTTCTAGAGGCAGTTGGACAACTGGACCCCAGGCCTCAGAACAGCGCCTGCCACATTACTAGGCACTCAATACATTTTTGTTGAATAAGTGAAAGAGTCAGAAGGCAGGTGGTGGAGAACCTGAAAAAGTAGGTCTCCCCAGAGGGGAAGGCAGGAGATTGGAAATTGGGGTCAGAGGCTTGGGTGGGAAGCAGTCCTCACGGGCAATGGCACCGTGTGGAGTTGGGGCAAGTAAAGGGACAGGGAAGCTTCCATTAGCCCTGCCGAGGACTTCTCTTTCCTTCCCTGGGAGGCTCCAGACAGGATGGGCAGAGTCCCATGCTGGTCCTCCTTCCTTTGTCCCCTGCCTGCCCGCCCTGATCGGCAAAGGAGGATGGGCAGGCAGAGGGGCACGGGCCTGCCTCAGGGTCAGGGCTGGGCACAAGCCTCCAGGCCAGCCGCCTCAGGTAGCCTGTTGCAGTTGAAAGGCCAGGGGGTACCCAGTAGAGCCAGGCCAGACTGGCACTGGTGCTCAGCCTCCTGGCAGACAGAGCGGCAGGGGGGAAGGACACTGCCTATGGGGGTGCAGTGGGGCACAAGCAGCCCGCAGAGGAGCCTCCGGAAACTCTGGTAGCAGGGCAGACTTGTCAGGCTCTGTGGAAGGAGGAGATCAGCCCTCAGGCACCTCATTCCCGAGGCTCCCTCCACTTCCTGTGGGTCCCTCCTAATCTCTGCCTAGAGCACCTTGTAACCTCTGAGGATCTCCATCACCTCCTCCTGGGTGGCTATGCCCACCCAGACGTTTGGGAAGGCCGTGGCGTTGTAGCTCAGACCGATGCACATCTCCACCTGGACGGGCTCGCAAGCCAGCTCTGTAAGGGGAGAATTACTGGGGGTGGTACACAGGCTGGTGACCTGGGGCAAGTCACCCAACCGCTCTCTCTGGGTCATTTGGGGGTTGTTGTGGGAGTCAAAGGAGATAACATGGGGAGATGCTTTGCACACATCACAGGAGCCCATTATCCACAAGAGCCTGCCCAAACATCCTTCACCAGCCCTGGGCATGATGCAGGTGTCTCTCTGATCTCGGGGGCATGGGGCACTAACATTGGCAGGGCCCGCTGGGCATCTGGAAGGAAAGCCCCTGCTCTCACTCTCATCATCATCTTTTTTTTTTTTAAGTAGGCTCCACACCCAACATGGGCTTGAACTCACGACCCCAAGATCAAGAGTCGCATGCTCTACGGACTGAGCCAGCCGGGCGCCCCTCACCTTCTTCTCCGAGGTGGGCTGTGCAGAGGGGCTCTCTGTGTGACAAGGCTGGGCTGGTTCTTGAAACCCCAACCATCAACTCCCAGATTCCCACTTGCCTTGGGGGTGACGTTAAGTACCATTGTCACTACCGGGTGAGGATCCCTCCCGGACTCTGCGGAGTCCCCCCATCGGGGAGGACAGGGGTGGGCTGTTATAAAGTGTGCCAGTGGGGTTTCTTTTTTTTTTTTTTTTTTAAAGATTTTATTTATTTATTTGACAGAGAGAGAGACAGCGAGAGAGGGAACACAAGCAGGGGGAGTGGGAGAGGGAGAAGCAGGCCTCCCGCCGAGCGGGGAGCCCGATGAGGGGCTCGATCCCAGGACCCCGGGATCATGACCCGAGCCGAAGGCAGACGCTTAACGACTGAGCCACCCAGGTGCCCCGCCAGTGGGGTTTCTATGAATGGGCCCCAGCCTGCTCCAGCCTGCTCCAGCCTCCCTCCCCGCCCAGTGCTGTGGGGCGGGCTTCTCACCTGGGGGTGGGAGCAAGGGGCTGCTGCAGCTGTCATCACCGCTGTCCAGGCAGCGACTCCACGTGTCACACGTCCACTGCACGCTCTTACACCCTCCGTCACGGCAGGAGAACTCTCCGGGCCCACAGGGATCTGTAGGCATAGGGGGCATGGCGGTGCCCTGGGGCAGGCCTGTGCCCCCACACTGCCTTTGCGGTGCCCTGAGTGGGGTCCAGAGCCCTTCCTCGTCCTCCTGGAGGCGCCTCCACAGCCACACCCGCTCACCCAGGGCCACCTACTCTCTGTGGCATTGAGGGCCCGGTAGGTGGCAGAGAAGCCCCCGGTGCTGAAGCCACGGTCTGTCCTAAAGAGCACCACCAGCTGCTGGTGCGAGGAGATGAGGCGAGGTGGTGGCTCTGCTCCACAGAACCTGCGGGAGGCAGAGAGCAGACCTGGGCAGGGGGCCCCTGGCCTCCCCCCACCCCCGCCCGGGGGTGTTCCCGCAGGCCTCCCTCTGAGCTGGTGTTCTGGGCCGTGCCAGAGTGGGTGGGACACATGGTCGCTGACTCATGGCACTTAGGGCCTGGGAGGAAGACACACATATTCAGTAGGCAAAGAATTAAGCAAACTGCTTGAACTTGAGCCAGTCGGAGATGGGAAACACCAGTAAGGGTTTGAGGGGAAAGTAGGAGTGGGCCCCACGGGGCAGGAGAACCAGGCAGGGAGGGTACAGGGAAATGGCCTTCTGCACAGGGGCAATGCCGAACAAAGGCTTTGGGCTGAGGAAGGACAAGCCTCTTCCTAGGGTGACGGTGAAGAGACCCCTGGCTTAGAGCAGAAGGAACTGGAAGCCAGGGAGAGGGCAGGGTGGATCTGCGGGAGGCCTTGACCGTCAGACGCGGAGGATGGAGTTTCTCCGGGGCTCCTGCTCGGCGGCTACCTGCCCAGGAGGCCAAGGGCCCCTGCGTCGCTGGTCTCATACACCGCCACATAGTCCAGCCTGCACTCGTCCTGAGCTTCCAGGCTGAAGTTGTGGAACCGCAGTTCTAGGCCGTGTCCTGCAGGCACCGAGATGTGCCAGGTGCAGAGCTGGGGGAGGGCACGGGTGGAGTCGGTCAGGGTTCCTTCTCCTGTCCCGCTCTGCGCATCCAGGCAGGGCTCCAGAAGGGCTTTCTCCCTGCTGCAGGCCGGGCAGGGTGTGGGTGGGGGCGGCCCACCGAGCTGTCCGCATCGGTGGTGGAAGGGCCTTTGAACTTGTCTGCTCTCAGACAGAAGTTTACCCAGCACGGGAACGTCGGGTAAGCACTCAATGCCGTTCCCTCACTGCCTGTTGGAGCTCTGACCTTCCCAAGAACCAGGCGGCATCTCCCACGAGGTTCCCGGTCACACTAACCCGGGTGTGCACGTGGGTGTCCGCACGTGCCCCCCTGCCCTCCCCGTGGCGCCCCGGCTTACCTGGTGGTGAGGGTACCTCTGCGGGTCGCTGGGGGCAGAGAAAGTGCCCTGGAGCCCAGTCAGATTCCCCCCGCACCCTGCAGAGAGGAGGAGGGGCCCAGGAGTTTGCCAGGGTCTGTGCCTTCGCCCCGGACTGCAGGGGAGAGTTTGGGCCAGGCCCATAAGGAAGCAAGTTCTGGGCCAGGAGAATATCCGGGCAAGTTTGGGGCTGGGCCAGAGCTGGGGAGCCCTGGCCGGACCCGGGTCGGGAGCCCGAAGACAGTACCCGCGCTGTGCCCGGCGGGGCCCGCACCCAGGAACTTGGCACTGCAGCTGGTCTCGTCGCTGCCATCAGCACAGTCAGCAAAGCCATCACACACTGAGTCAGGCAGCAGGCAGACGAGCTGGTCGCAGGGGAACTCGGCGAGAGCGCAGCTCCCTGGGGAGGGGCGACGGGATTCAGAACCTCCCGGAGGCTCCACCCCTTTCTCGGGGGCGGGGGTGTCTGGAGGGGAAGGAAGTGGACGCTTGGGAGGCAGCCAGAGGCGGGGTGGGAAGACACTCACCGTTCCCGGGGGTCACAGCCTGGTACCAGGCGTGGAAACCAAATCCTTGCACGCTGCTGTCAGAGACGAATGCCACCCGGAGGCGGCTGGCGTTGGTGTTGAGTGTGGGGGGAGGCGCCCTCCCACACACTCTGCAAGGGGCCAGGTTGGGGGTGATGGAGGCTCAGAGCTCAGGGCCAGCCGGAGTGGAGGCTGCCCGGTCCCTGCGGTCCTCTTGCCTCAAGCCCTGACCTGGGGAGAATGGGGTCAAAAAGGGTCCTTTCATTTCCCAGGGAGCTCTGACTTTCCTGACTGGCACGTCTGTCCATCCGTCCGTCTGACCAACCATCCGTCCTTGTGGGCATTTCTTCTTGGGCAACAGAGGTGGGGGCTCCATCTGACAGAGAGGGGCGGTGACCTTCCCAAGGTCACACAGCAGGCTGGTGGCAGAGCTGGGCCCCTGAGGTCAGGTTTCTCAGTTTCTTCACAGCCCAGCCTTTCCCACTGCCGCTCCCCGGTTCTGTCCTCTAGACAGTGGTGCAGGGCAGGGGTGAGATCTCCTGGGGGCAGGGGGACCCACCTGAGGAGGGGGCCTTCAGGCTCAGGGGAGATTTCCAAGCGATCGAAAAGACAGGAGGCCACGCTCTCCATGCTGAGCGCTTCGATCTTGAGCTGTATTGCATGGTCTGCGGCCACCTGGATGTGCCACACGCAGTGGGTGTTGGGTGGGTAAGGGTCTGGGTAGTTGGGGCTGCTGAAGAAGCCCCTTGGGCCAGGAAGGAGGCCCCCACAGGCTGCAGAGATGAAGGTTAGAGTTCCGAGGTCAAAAGGAGAGAGACCCTTTTATTTCCAAGGCTCCCCTTCCTGCCCCCCCCCCCCGCCGCCATCTTGGGCTCTTCTCCAGGAAGATCTGCCCTGGGTACTCACTGGGCTGGGGTGAGGGGCTCATGCCTGCCTCCTCCAGCTGTCCTTTTGGGTTCCCAGATGCCGGAGAGGTGGTGGTGGTGGAGGGGGTGGTGGGGGTGGTGGTCCCGCTGGGGGTCAGGCCTTGGGCAGGCAGTGGCTGATAGGAGGCCCCAGACAGTGGTGTAGCCGGCAACTCTGGAGGGGGAGAAGATGGGGGAGTGGGATTCAGAGGAGTCGGTTCCCCAGGGGTGATGGATACAATGGTTCATGGTATGTCATTTAGAAGCCCTTCTCCCAAGCGGGCCCGTTGCTCACGGGCTAGAATGATGGCCGCCAGAAGCCCGAGCAGCAGGACCAACACACCGGCCAGCAGGAGGACGCACAGCCAGGAGAAGCGGCAGTCGGGCTGCAGCCCTCGGGGGCGCCGACCTGCAGGTGGGCGGGCGGGCTGGTGAGAGCTCTGTTCTCGCTCGGGGGCCTCTCTGTCCCCCCCCACCCCGGGCCCCAACGCGGGCCACTCCCTGAGACGGTTACCGTGCCAGGGAGCCGGGATGCTGCGGCCGGCGTCCTCCCGAGAAGCCGCTGGAGGGCACGGTGACCCCGATTCAGGCTCAAAGGCAGGATTGCAGAACTCAGTCTGAAAGGGAAAGACTGGGGGGCTGAGGGCCAGCGGCCACGCCGTCTGGCTCGCATGTGCCTCGGGCACGGCCGGCTCTAGGCAGGGAGAGCGGTCCTCTGTGACCCTTACCTTGCTCAGTTCTGTCGCCTCCACGCACAGGATGGTATCTGAGCGTTCCTTCATGGCTCAAGGCTCTGCATGGCTTTCTGGGAGTCCTTGTGGTCGCCCAAGACCGCCAAGGGCCCACTCCCTGATCCCAAACTGCCTATCAAAGGGGTAGCCTCTGTCCCCTTTGAGAAGGGGTTGCCAGACTAGACCGACTCTCAGACTGCCCTTGGCCGACTGGTCCAGGCTACTGGCTGCTCCCTGTGCTGGGGAAGGAGGCAGCCAGAAGGAATTCGCAAAGGCATGAAATGGTCCCTTAATCCAACTCAGCTGAGGATGCTAAGGTCAAGGGCTTGGCTCAGGGCAGCAGTCCTTAAAGGCACAGGCCATGGTTGAGAACACCACGCAGAGGAAACTAGGCACTCGTGGGGTGGGTGTGTGTGTGACCAGGGGAGCTGGACACCCCCTTTCCGCACCTCACCCCAAGTACTGAGTGAGTCCCCGAGGGGGGCTGGGAGGGAAGGAGGACCATGGCAGGCATGTCCAAGGCCTTGGAAGCTGGGTGTGAGGGTTTGGCAGCTTTAGGCCTAGGAGCCCTGAGGGGTCTGGACAAAAGCAGCTGTTCTCCCATCCGGGGCCTGGGGCGTTAGCCAAGCCCGGGTCTTTGCGAGGCCCCTGTGAGAGCACCTGTGTGGCCAGGACCCGGAGCTAAGCCAGTCCAGGAAGCACATGGTACGTACGCGCTGCTTCTGTCTGTGCTGGTGTGACTAGGGGAGCGGGAGGGGCGGGCTGTCTCTGCCCGGGGCCTGCCGGCCTGCGGAGGAAGGGCAGAGCAGAGGGAGGAAGAGGGGCCGAGTCCTTGGACAGGGTCGGCCTGGGCAGGCCCTCCACTGGGCTGCGGAGCCTGGCAGTTGGTACCATCTGCCGCAGGATAGAAAACCCACACTCTGCAAACTAGACCACTTCATGCCTCTTCCTCCGTGACGACAGTCTCTTGGAAAAATCCGGCCTGGCCCAGCTGTCCTCAGGGAGAAAGCAAAGGGCTTGTTAACCTGTCTTGCGTTAGCCATGCTCGGGCCGAGTCGGGCAGGGCAGGACGAGGGAGGCAGCATCATCTTCGTGGCCACCATTTGCAGAACATTACGTAGTAGGCCCTGGGCAAGAGGCCTTACGTGTCGTTTCCCTCCCTGGGTCACGCTACGAGGGAGCATAACCATCTCACAAATGACAGCACCGAGGCTTCCCCAGGGTCACAGAGCTGGTGCGATACAGAGCCAAGAGTGGAATCTAGGGCTAGGGAAATCCAAAGTGTGTGCTTGGCAGGACACACCTCTTTCAACCTCCACTGGGGCCGAGGCCTGTTGGCAAGAGCGGGGGACAAAGTGAGGAACCCAGAGGGGAGAGAAGAAACAAAGGAGATAGATTCTGTGGTCCTCACGCAACTGTCCTCATACTCAGGGGAGACCCTTCACCCCCTGGTTCTTCTCCATTCATCCCCTGGGGAGCCCTGGGCTGCTTGTATATGGGGGGCAAGACTTTTTCCCCAGACCCTTGGATGGGGACTGCTTTTAGAGGGTTTGAGAGGTCAAAAGTATTTCCATAATGACACTAAAACATTATTTGCCTTTTCATTTGTGAGCACAGAGCAGTTTTCCAGAGGCTGTGCTGGAAGCTTCTCTCTGGCCTTGCTGTTGTCCGTGGCCATCCTCTGGGCAAGGGGAACTAGGGCGCTCCAGCGGTGTCTAGCTCTCTTGGGCTTCGGCATGGCTCCCGCTAACTCCCCCATGCTGACCCCACACAGCCTTCTCTCTCCTTGACTCTCAGGCTCTTCTGTCACCAGGAAGGGCGAGGCCAGCCTGAGCTTGGCTAGAACATTCTGGGACTCCCGGCTCCTTAGGTTTCTCTCCTGCTAGTTCTCTAGCTCAAACTTCCACTCCAGCCAGACCAGCCTCTTCACTGGCCCTGGAACATGCTGTGTCCTTCCTGCTAAAGACAAGTGCCCAGGCTTGTCCTCTCATCGAGAATGCCTTCTTTTTCCTTGTTCCCAGGGCCGGCGCAGGAGGTGTGCATTAGGGTCTAACTCTTCTTCCCCACCCAAATCTGTCAGTCGTCCTCCTCCTCCTATCCTTGTTCACTGCCACCCCTAGCCTTGACCCTCATCCCCTGGTTTCTGGATGTCCCCTAGTCTCTAGGAGCCTGGAAGACTGCAGCTCCTTTCCAGACCACCTTCCGTGATCTCTAAGAGGCAGGCCAAGCTAAATATCAGGCAATCAGAAATGCTCATCCCTTGGATTGGATCGTCCCTTCTGTGGCTCTACTTCACTAACTCTGGTTTGGGCAGCACTATACTTTGCATTCCTGAGCCTTCATCATATGTTGCTCGGAGGAGAAAAGAAGGCACAAGCGTCCTGAGAGGCTAGGGGAACCAAACGTTGGCTGAGCATCACCCCCTAAGGGACTGTGAATGTTGATGGCGCAGTCCTGCAAATGTGGGGGTGTTTGTGGGACATGGACATTTGCATACCTAGTGTGTTCCCAACACAGCTCTGAGTAGGTATTGTTATGCTCAGATTACAGAGGGGGAAACTGAAGCTCGGGGCGATTAAGTAATTGGCTTGGACTGTAAAGGCTGGTCTCTTTCTGCTGCCTCCCGCTCAGGTGCTTGTTTCGGCCTCTAGAGCAATGAAGGACAGGGGCCCTCAGAGGTGCTCGGCCCAGACCCTGCCGGGTCCAGGTCTGTGAAAGATCGTGCTGGTTTTGCTCTTGGGTGTGTGTGGATGGATGGAGTCAGGGAGTTTCCTTGCTACCCTGCTGTTCAGCTCAGTTCCCAACAGACACAAGGTTGGAAAATTTGCTGCAAGAAAACCCTGCAAAAAGCTGTCAATTATTCACCCAAAAGGCGAAGTACTCAGAGTACTCAGATGGAAAGAGAACTGTCCTGCCTCTGCCATTGACAAACCAGTGGACTTGAGCCAGCCTTCCCTAACGCTTGTGTCCTCACTGGCCAAATGAGAATGTGGGCAAGGTGACCTCTATGGTCCTGACTCTAAAGCTCTGCAGAAAGGAACAGGTATTTTCTGAGCACTGGTCGTTAAAAAAGAATTTAGAGTAACTCTCAAAAACAGACCAGAGGCACGAAAGGCCCCCCGACTTGGGACTTTGAGGCATGTATTTAGAGAAATGACTTAGGAGGAAGACCCTTGAGCTGAGAACTTCAAGGTCCAATCTCCTTAACGCAGATGAGGCACAAGGCCCAGAAAGAGGGACGTTCTTGCTCAAGGTCACACAAGAGAAGTTGCAGGGGGAGAGCCACCCTTCCTCCCCAGGGGGAGGCCTGCTGGAATGCAAGCAAAGAATGGGGGCAGAAATCCCAGTTGCTAGGAGGCAAAGCTGATGGATAAAGAAACACAGGGACAGATTGTGTTTGGGATCTGTGTAGCGCTGGGACCTGTTGCCATGGGAATGAGAAAGCGCCACAGGTTAAGTGCAGAAGGGAGAGCTGGGAGCAAGGGTGGAGCAAGCGGAGCCCCTGCCCGGGGCATTACCTGTAGTCCTCTGCTCCCCTGTGGAAAACAACAGAAACCACCTCTGTGTCCACATCCAGTGAAAAACTAGTCGAGGGAGAGGTGCGGCAAGTTACACTGGTTTGGGACTCACCCGTCCACTTTGCTAGAAGCCTGTTTCCATTTTGAAGACCATCCTGTTGACCTGTGGTTTGGGGGGGGAAATCATCTGCATTTAAAATCTTGCCCTGGGTCAGGCTGCTTCCAGGGCAGGCCAGGGAGAAATCCTAGGGTTTGAGTCACTGTTTTCCCCACTTCTGGGAAATGCCCAGAAGCAATGCTCCCACCACTGTCTCATCCCATGATGTGAGTTTAATAGCAGGCACTGCTGTCTCAGCAAAGATGGAATAGACAGGCCTTGATTTTCCAGTGTCTGGAGTAGGGAGGCAGCTAGGAAAAGTCCCGATAGAATACTCTAAGTTCAACTGGAGGAGGCTTCAGCTTCCAGAGTTCTAAAATCAGTGGCAGAGGGACGCCTGGGTGGCTCAGTTGGTTAAGCGTCTGCCTTCGGCTCAGGTCATGATCCCAGGGTCCTGGGATCAAATCCCGCATCGGGCTCCCTGCTCCGCCGGAAACCTGCTTCTCCCTCTCCCTCTGCCGCTCCCCGCTGCTCATGCTCTCACTCGCTAGCTGTCTCAGATGAACAAACTAAAAAATATTTAAATAGGGGCGCCTGGGTGGCTCAGTTGGTTAAGCGACTGCCTTCGGCTCAGGTCATGATCCTGGAGTCCCGGGATCGAGTCCTGCATCGGGCTCCCTGCTCGGCGGGGAGTCTGCTTCTCCCTCTGACCCTCCTCCCTCTCATGCTGTCTCTCATTCTCTCTCTCTCAAATAAATAAATAAAATCTTTAAAAAATATTTAAATAAATAAAATCAGTGGCAGAAAGGGGAAGTCTGAACAGTACTAAGGGCTAGAAGATAAAACCAAAGGAGACAAGTCCCCGAGTGCCGCAGAGGCAGTCTCTTTAAAGAGATTAAGTCTGTTTAAACCTTGAAAAAAGCACTTTGGAGAACAAGACCTTTAACATCAAAGCGGCTCTTTCTAGGTATTAATAGGGCAAGTTGAAGTCTCCTGTTTATCAAGGGCCAAGTCTTGATTCCTCCATGTCCTGGTACAGCCCCTCTGCTCCGAGAGCAAACCTGGTTATGGCCAGCCTCTGCTGGAGCTTGTCCTAGGTCTGTACGGGCACCCAAGTGTCACGGGAACCGTGAGTCCACGTAAAGAAGCGTCTGCTGGCTACGCATTTCTTACGGGTGAAGACGGTGTTGGGCTTACGTGGGAGACGCATGCTGAAGTAGTTAGAGATGGTAGTGACCCCTCACCCCTACGTGTTTTGCCCCCAAGTATCTGGAGACAAGTGTGGCAACCTGTTAACTGGTGAATCCAGATGAATCGAGCATTCAAAATGTGTGCTAGTTCAGTTTTGTAGAGTTGAAAAATTTAGACTAAACAGTGGGCAACATGTTCGAGAACTTGAAATTCACGGTCCAGTTGAAGCAGTAAAAACACGTGGCGACTAATCTGCTCAGAGTGCTTCCTGGGGGCAGGCCCTTCCCAAATCAAGATGCCGTCACTTACCAACTTCTCAAAGCTATTATTTATTCTGTACAAGTTTCCACTGGACATCAGACATTCTTCTACTCTTGCTTACACAGTAAACAAGTGCACATCAGCCCTTTGGCTCAGGTTCACAGGGCTTCCCTGGGGAAGGGGGTCAGGCCAGTTAAACTTGGGGCGTCTTTCTCTGATGCCTCCTTCTGGGAGCATTGGAAAGCTTCAGGCTCCAAGGGGCACAAGCTGGGCCCAGCCGTGTGGATGCACAGAGCTCTGTGCCTTGGTGCTGAACAGCTTTACTCTCTGTGAAGCACCGAGTTTTGTCCAACTACTCAGGGCAAAATCACGCCCGTGGGAAAGAATGGTACAGCTGAGGCAAGATGTCCCCAAACACCCAGGCTCCAGCTCCTGGGGTAGGACTGAAGACTGATGCCAAGAAGGGCTGAGGGGCGGCATGGGCATCCCTGA
The DNA here is from genome assembly GCF_054177405.1 of Leptonychotes weddellii. Lineage (NCBI taxonomy): Eukaryota > Metazoa > Chordata > Mammalia > Carnivora > Phocidae > Leptonychotes > Leptonychotes weddellii. The sequence continues at coordinate 81,367,335 of NC_138379.1, read as the reverse complement.
GAAACTCGGTCCAAAGGGCCTATGTCTAGGAGGCTCTGAGAAGGGGTGGGGGCACGAAGGTAAAGCACGTTAAAAGGGAATAAATTAAAGGTGAGAGAAACTCTAGGGATAAGGGGCTTGTGCTATCCTTCAAACAGCTGGGGGGAGTAGACCAGGGGTGGCTTAGAGGAAGTGGGCAGGAAAAACTTGATACACTACCAGAAGAAATCTCCTTCTACCTACTCTCCGCTCCACCTCACTGCAATGCAAACCGAGCCAGGGGCTAAGGGTATGACCCCCATCTCCCCCAGCGGGGTTGAACATGGCACTGGGGAAAAGGGAACAGGCTGAGGGTATTTCATGGAGGGGCAGTTACCCCCTGGTCCCCAAATGCTATAAGGCACAATTCTTGGAGGCAACTAGATTCCATCCAAAACATTAAAAAACAAAAAACAAAAAAACCCCAAAACTTGTTAGATCCCGGGTCTACTGTGGCTGTGCTTGGGGCCTGGCCAACACCCACCTAGCACCACTGGGGGCTAGCATTAGAAAAGCTGTACTTGAAGAAAAAAAAAAACAAAAAAACCGACCAGCACAACGTCCCAGCTGTGAAGAGGTGTGAAGGAGAGCATCTCCAGTCTGAAAACTTTAGTGATGGTAATTTAAAAAAAAAAAAAAAATTGGGTTTCTAAAAACCCAAATCAGCTTTTTTCAAAGTCGTCCCCTTGTCTGTCCCCCTGGAGTTAGCAGCGTTAAGAGGGCTCTTGGCTCATGGGTGTTTCTCTTGCTTCTGGACCCGTGAGCGGGGTCCAGGTGAAGACAGGTGCCAGGTTCGGGCGCCGGTGCTTCCAGGCAGCGATCCTCCCAGCAGGCTCCAGAGGGCGCTGTCTTCTCGGGAGGAACTGGGGGCTGGAAGGGCAGCAAGTGGACCAGGATCTTCTCCCCACAGACTGCCGTTGTTTATTACACACAGGAAAAAAACCACAAGCTTAAAAATAAAAACAAGAGAAGCCGAGGGGGCACTGTGCTGGCTCCAGGCTCTGTGTCCTGTCGATCTCCGTGCCAGGTGTGGCTCAGGAGCTCCTGGCTCCCTGCTCCAGACCCTGACCAGGCTGCAGCAACTCCTGCTCGGCAGCTTTAGTTTATTTTTCTCTTATTTGTCAGGTTTTTTTTTTTTTGTCTTAAAAAAAAAAAAAACTTAGGGTGTGGGGCCACCACGGGGAAGGGAGAAAGGGATGTAGCTCCTCGCTGCTACATGCGGGAGGGTGGACTGGCCAATTCGTAGAAGAGCAGATAGGCGTCGCTGGTGCGCACTTGGCTGGAGGACATGGGTGTGACGCTGTGGAGAGAGGGGTGGAGGGATGTCAGAGCCCTGGAGAGGGGGCCACCGGGACACACACGGAGTGGCTGACGGACCGTGAGGGCCCATCGCTCCTCTCCCTAGGTGTCCCTGAAGCCGACCTCTTTTGCTGTCTTCTAGAAATTCTGCAAAGGGGCAGTAGACTCGGACGTATTACACGGACTTTTGGCTCCGACTTCTATCCAAAGTGGAAGCCACACAGGTGGGTGAGATACAGGTGTCTGGCAGCCAGGAGCCCTGCCTGAGAGCTGTCTCACCTGGAGTCATTGAAAGTGTGCCATTCGCCCGTCACTGGACTCCGGCAGTAGGCCGTATAATGGCCGCCCATGGTGGTTCCAGAGTGATTGGACACAGCGTACAGGTTGTAAACAGCGTGGTCTGAGGAGGAAGTACAAGGTTTCAGGCCCCCCAAGCATTCCTTGCCCCACCCTCCCTCTCCTTCCTGCCTCTATTCCTGATTTTAATAACTTGCTCTTCAGTAGCTTCCTTCTACCTCTTGGCCTCTCATCTGGATTTTAGGCACCTGGGCTTTGTTTGCCCTCCCAGCTGAAAATACTCACTGGTGTTTTCTGAGGCAAATTCTCTCAAGTCCAGGTCTCTTAGCGGGAAATTCACAAATGTTGTGAGCTTGCTGGTTCGTATCCTGGATTCTGAGAACCGCTTCAGATCTGGGGTTGACGTGAGTCAAGGACAAGAGAGGGTGGCGAGGGTAGTCAAAGTAAAGGGGGCTGAGTCCTAAGAGGGTGAAGTGCTTCTCAGAAGCAAAAGAGCAAACAGGGAAAGGAAAGTCTACCAAGTTTCCTTTTTCCTACTCTGTTTGCCCTCAGTTCAGCCCCTTGTCATCAGTCACTACCTAAAGGCAAGCCCTTGCCATGGTGGATGGTAAGGATACGGAGCACCAAGATCTTTGGGAACCTCTGGATGGAGAACTTCTTTATACATCGTTTTCTGGCTCGGCAGCGACAGCATGTCTGCAAGACACGACAAACAGAGCTACAGAGGACTTGGGGGAGAAGTCAGCAGGCCGAGTCCAGTAACTCGTTGGCTGCATCTGCTGGTGACAGGTCTTTCCCAGAGTGGGCTCTTGGATGTGTGCTCCTGATCCCGTGGAAGGGGGACTTACTGGCTTTTCATCGCCATCAAGCACATCCTCTTTGGTGAAGAGCCTCATGCAGTCCATTAAAGTTACCTCAGGATAACCTCGCTGGCAGAGACAAAGAGTAAAAGTCACAGAGATCGACGACACAAGGTAAGAGGGGGCGCTTCCAACATGGGGCAACAGGGGCACATACCTTAGCGATGGGCAGTGAGAGGTCCCAGAAGGGGTCAAAGACTGTAGAGCAGTAACCACAGTCCATACATGTCAGGGAGCTCTTTAGCTGTCCAACGAAGAGATCTGCAGAAGAGATGGGACAGCGGAGCTTAAACCTGGAGAAGGAGCACACGTCTTCTCTGGGCTGTGTGCCTGCTCAGTGCTCCCGCCTCTGTCCCTGGGCCACCGGGCAGGAGGAGGGTCCCCTGAAAGGAGGACTCTTAGGGCTTTTCACGCTCATGCTCTGCTCAGGCAAAAGCAGTTAACAGAGAAAGCAGGCCTTCCTCCCATTCATGCGCTTACCCCCAATCCGACTGTCTTCCCGTTCTAGATATTTCCTCCACATCTGTCGTCCTTTCTCATCATCACTAGGAACCAGAGAGAGGGAGACAACCGGGTCAGAGCTCATGCCATGAGAAGTTTACGGGTCCATCAGTCTAACTCCTTAATATTTAAAATTCTCTCCAAATTACTACCCCCAAAGAAGTCAGCCAAAAACTCAAGTTCATTCTCCCAGCCAAAAACCCACAGCATTCTCCTCTTACGGAAGATGATCGAGGTTCTCAGGGTTGGACTTGGGCCTCACTGTCACTCGGTTCACCTCATTGTGGAGCCCATCCAGAAGAAAGCGAAGAAACTCCTGAGCATCTTGCTGACTGAGTCCAAAGGAAAGAGAGTGAGCACTACCTCTCATTCCAAGAACCAACCTGCTGTGGCTGGCACCCACCCCAGGGAGGACACGTCTGCAAGGCTCTTACTTATAGCCAACGAAGCGCGGCGCATATCTCTGGATCTGGGTCTTGAACTCAGATGGGCTCACCACATCATTGGGGGATGAAGTCCATATGGTCTGGATTAGTTTTGCAAACTCTATTGGAAGGAGAGGGTAGAGAGGGGGCATGGAGGACAGGTGAGACATTTTCTGTAAGAAATTCAAACTAGAATTCCACCAAAACGAAGCCAAAGAGAGAAAAGTAGGAGGGATACATATAACATCCAGCTACTAATATGGCCAAGAGCAGTGCGGAGCAAGTGTCCGGGACAGGACCCCTCACCTTCCATGAGGGCGGTGTGTGCATTGCTGCTGTGGCTGAGATCCCGCATGAAGAGCCTCTGCAGGCAATAATCCCTCAGCTCCCGGGTGTTGCTCAGGCACTGCAGAATGGAGTTCATGAAGCACTGCAAGAGATCATCCACTCCGTAAGACAGAGCCCGGTCTGGCAGGTCCGCTTACCTAGTACCAGAGGCCCTCTGGTTCATCTACCCCAGAAATGAACGCTCCCACAGCCTCAAGTTCCTCTTCTTACAAGGGAAAGGGGTGTCATGAGGCCAATTCCCCCTGCCCGCACAGGTGATGTAACCGGTTATTGACTGTGGAGGTGTACAAACGGGTGTGGGTGAGCTGGACAGAAGTGGGGGGGAAGGGATGGATGTCCTTCAGGAGAAGGATCCAGGAAAGTAGCTGACAGTGAAGAGGGCAACTCCCCTTTAGTAGTGCTTCCTGCTGGGGGCCGGGAGAGAGGCAGAGCGCCAGCCATTCTGTAAAACCCACCAGCCAGGATGGGCAGGTATCAACTGGCCTCTAGAGGATAGGGAGTCAGCAGGAGCCAGGAGGGAACTTCTGGTCAGATGTCCATTGGGACAGTAGGAGGTGGCCTTAGGAAAGAAGTGGGCTGGGAAGAGCTCACCGTGTTCCCAAGGTTTCGAAGACCAGCCAGACCCTGGGCGCTCTTAGAATTCTGTAAGCAAAGAACACATGGCATATGAGGCTGAAGGCGAAGAGGCTGGGCCTGTGCTAGGCTTGCTCATGCAACTATCTGCTAGCTGGAGCCAGGAGCACCAGGCACACATGTAATTCTCTCTTCAACACACAACACAAATATTCTTCAGGGCTTTCCTTTCTCTTGTTGACATGTGTTTTCCCCCGATCTGTACATGCCTCTTCATTCTCTGCCATACTGGAGGCTGGAGATTAGAACTAGAGCCTAGGAATTCGTGTATTTGATTCCCGGCTACAGGGAACGCCGGGTCCCACATCCGGGCACTATCTCAAATGACCCACTTTTCTACCCCTAGATGTCCAATACATGAAGCAGCTGTCGTAACGGGCACTTCAAGGAGAGCTTGAAATGTTCAATGACAAAACATCTGAAGTGCGTTAAAGATCTTCAGCTGGGGAAAACTGAAGTTGGCCTGCCATTCTGAATTGTCGGAGACAGGTGGAATTCCTTTCAGCTGAGCTCATCTCCTAAAGGCTGATTAAAGCCCGGGAGAATCCTCCTTGCCTGGCTCAGGTTTCAGCATCCTGACTGGTTCCTAGCTGGGAACCCATTTGACAGGCAGATTGTGGCCATGCAGAGGTAAGCACCAGGCTGAAGGTGCCACTCCTGTTCTTGTCCCTATTGTGGAGGCTGGTGAGGGGGGTTGGAGCGAGACAGCTGCTAGGTCCAGGTCTCTTGGCTAATTCTGGCCCTACCTCCAAGGAGTCAGAAAACCTTCGGGCTCAAAGGGTTAAAGAAACAGTGTGCAGATGAGCCTGCCACCCCCTCTCTCAGGGAGGGGACCCGGCAGCCGGCAACTCTGGAGCAACACTGACTGGGGCATGCGTGGGGCCAGCTCAACCCCGATCAGAACAGGAGCCTGAAATAACTCAGCTAAAATTACTCATGCCGTGTGCTGACAGCCTCTGAGGCTGTCAGCAGCTCAAAGCCCATGAGGTTGTCAGCTCAAGGGGGTGGGGTGGGGAGAGGCAGGCTGAAGGAGGGCTTTTCTCAGGAATTGCCCTGCTGATCCCACAAGTAAGAGGATCCCTTCTTGCCAGTGATCAGGTCTAACACTAACAGGTAGGAAAGGAAATATACTCCAAAGAGAGACCTGGTTTCCACCTGCAGTTATCGAGCAAAGCTTATTGGCAGCAGGTGGGCATAAGCATCCTCGAACTCTGCCAGTGCTAGTGGTATATGGCCCCAAACACAAAATTTAAATCTTACCTTTCCGACAGTCTAAACCCTGATGTTCCAGTAAGAGGACCACAACAGAGATAATTCCCTGGACAAAGACCTTATCAGCATTTTCAGGTAAACCTGGAGAAGGACTCCCCTGGGGCCCAACAAAAACACTGAAGTCTCTGAGTTGCCCATTCGGAACTAAACGTTAAAGCCTGTCCACAACAGGATACCCGTCCTCCCCTCCCCCAAGATCCACCCTCACTCCTATTTTTGGCGGTGCTTGTTAGTTCTTACCCCCTGTGCCTCAGACAACATCTGTCTAAAGGGTTGTAGAAGCAAAGCCTGGTGATCATGTCAATGTGCACCAAAGTGGGCCTCCAGCTGAGGCAGTCCCTCAGCCCTAATGGGGGCAGGGCAATGGAAAATTAGAGGCGCCTTTGTACCGAGGCACTTCCATGGTGTTGACACTTTTAACTCTGACCCAGCACAGTGAGGGTCAAGAACAACACATCCCCACCTACGGTTACTGTTCTTGAGGATCTAACTCTACTAATGGCCTGGCAGGTGGAGAGATGGGGAAGGCTCCTTTAAGGTTTTGCCAGGACCCTCTGTTTGTTTTTCTTTTTGTAGGGGGTGGGGGTGGCTCGTGCCTTTGTCTAAAATTTCCTAAGTTCAAAACTACTTGCCAATTTCTAAGCGCTCTGTGTAGAAGGCGGCTGGATGAGAGGAGTCGGAGGGTGGGAGTGGAGGGGAGAGCAGGGCTGTTCTATGCCCAGCCAGATACTCTTCTGCCATGAATAGGAAATCAGGAGCTCCAGGGAAAGTCAGCACTTTCCATTCCAGAGAGGAACAAAATGTCCCAGGAGTGACCTTTCTTATGGGGAAAACAATCCTACCTCAGGGCCAACAGGGAGAGGCTAGAACTGGAGAGGTCGGGAGAGACCCCACACAGCGAGCCTCTCACAGGGAGAGAAGGAAAGGATTCCAGCGGCTATGTGGAGGGCATGTGCAAAGGCTTGAAAGAGTCTGGATCAAGAACTTCCTTAAAATTAGTCGTCAGCAAACCTAACCTTGACTTAGGGGCAACCACTGTTCTAAAAAGTCGATGCCACCTCCACGGTTAGTAAACAGACAGTATTCACCCTCCGTGAAGGAGCAGGGGGCTCAGGAAGAGCCCGCTCTGGCTTAATGGGGAGGAAGCGTTTGAGGAGGGGGGTCATATAAGCAAGGCTGATTGAGGTTTGTGTCTTCACACTCAAGACCCCCGTAAAGGGCTTTCCTGCTTGCTCCACCTGTGCCATGAGGGTCAGCCAGGGGTCCTGGCTGTGGCCAAGGAGCCTGGTGTGGCCCTGGCACGGGGCAGTGCACGCACTGCCAACTCAGGAGCTGGTGCCTGTTACATAAGATCCGTCAAGCTCTGGCCCCTTCTCCCTTCCCCAAGGGGGCAGTGCCCAACCTCCAGCCCCAGCATGACCCTGGGGTGGTACTTCATTTGAGGGATCCACTGCCCACTTAGCAGAACTGGGGGAGGGCCGGAAAGGAAAGGGAAGCTGCCTTCTTTCACCTGTCTGCGACTCCTCTGCCCTTCACAGGGTCAAAGGACCCCCGTTACCAACCCTTCGGAAGAGCGCCCTTTGGGACCAGTGAGGAGGGGGCGGCTCTTTCCCACCAGCCCTTCTTGCTGGGTTTTGGCCTTGGAGGAGTCACGGCCGCAGAGTCCAGCGTGCTGCCGGCTCCCTCACACAGCGAGAACTAGTCAAGGTTACGCTTTCCTGCACCTGTCCTGAGAGGTGCCAGGAATTAAGAGCCCAAGGGCCCGCGTCACAAAGAGGGAGAGGAAGAGGGGAGGGGGGGGACCTCAGGGGCTGGGACCTCAACAAGGGGAGGGGGCCGCGAGTAAGCCTGAGATCACCTGGGGAGGGGGCATTCTTTGCCGGGAGACCCTGGGAAAGGGGGGGGGGGCTGGGAAGAATCGGTCCCCCCCAAC
>NC_138379.1:81352311-81359649 GCF_054177405.1 Leptonychotes weddellii | reverse complement strand
TCCTTGGCGAGGGCGGGAAAGGGGGAGGCCGGGGGCTCCTCGGGCAGGGTCACGGTGTACGAGGTGCGCATGCTGGGGGGCGGGCGGCGGGCTCGGCCCCACGCCTAACGTTGGCAAAGGGGGCGCGGGGAAGGACCGCGCGGTGCCACGGCCCGGACGCTGAGGCCGGCGAGGCCGCCACAAGACACCGTCCGCGGCGCCCGGCAGTAACCGCTCCGGCCGTCCGACCGCGCGCTCCTCCGCCTCAACCCCTCCGGCGCGCGCCGCCAACAGCCCAGGCACCCGGCTCTAGCGCTCCGGCGACTGGCGGCCCCGCCGGCGCCTCGGGCCCCACGACGTCAGCGCCTGGGGGCGGGGCCAGCGTTGCGGCCCCGCCCCCGGGGCCCGCACGCGGCACCCAGCGCGGCCGAGGCCCCGCCCGCCCCCGCGCCTCCCGCGCTCGGCCCCCAGCCCGGGCCGCCCCCCGCCCGCTGACCCGCGGGCCGGGCCGCCGCCGAGACCCTACGTCCCCGGGAGGGGCGGGACGGGCGCGTCGAGCCCCGCGCCGGCCTCGGGGTCGGGACTCAGGAGGACCCCCACAGGACCGTGTCAGCCCGGTGAGCTTTCCCCCCGGGCCGCTTACAGTTCCTGACTTTGGGGGCTGCCGGGCATTTGGCGCACCCGGTGAAAGTTCCGTGCTCTCCTCGGGGCGGGGGAGGGGGGGAATGCACTTGCGCACAAACTTTTGCACGTCGTTCGGGGGGACTCAGGCCCTTTTGGAGCCCGACACCTACACAGCTCTCGAGGGTCGATGGGCCCCTGGGTTAGGAGCATGGATTTCCCTGGCGTCGGTATTGAGCCCGCCCCGCCCATCTCTCCCCAGTCCTAGTTGGTCCCATTATCAAGAGAGGCAGTGCTCCTATTTTATAAGTTACAAGAGGTCACTGTCCCATTTGGCCCCAGGGAAGAACATTTTCTGGCTTCTTCTATCCAGTTACCCAGCTCCATCTCTCACGGAATCTGAAATTTTGATTTGTTTTGGGAGGTGGGAAGAAAGTACCAGGGCGGTGGGGAAGCAGGTGCTCAGCTGGGTTGGGGGCGAGCGTACTGCTCTGACCCTGAGGGCTTCGATGCTTGGAGAGCAGAGATCTTTGCGTTTTATTTCAGATGCTCCCCACCCCCACCCACCCCCACCCCCTTACCTATCAGGGACCCACACAGAATCTGCCTAGAGAAAGTATCTTGTTTGGAGCCCGCCGGCTATTTTTAGACAGTATTTTTAGCATTTAAAAATACTCTGAGAAGCAGCAGCGTGTGCTGTTACTCATCTGTGGCCTCCTTCTGTTCCTCTTGGCATGCTCATCGCCACATGTACACGCGCCCTGCACACACGACTGCAGCCACATGGGGAATATGTCCAGGACACATGTATGGAGTGGGCATGAGGCAGGAGCGGCAGGGCATTCTACTTGCTGGTCAGTGGGGGCACTGGTGTGAGGATGGTGAGCTCCCCAGTCCGTCCTCACTCTGACCATTAAATCCCCGGCGCACTGCGCCAGGCTTTCCTCCCTGCTTCCCTCTTTCTAGGCACACCCTTTCTAGTGAGTCCCACAGTGTCTGCAGCAACGCCTGCATTTGGTTACACCACACTTCTGCCCCCAAGCACCTAGAGCACCTGACTCTTGTGTCCAGTCCAGAAGCTGAGGTAGCTCTGTCTGTGAGGCTCTCTGTCCACAGGCTCTTTTCATTGTCATCACCCTCGCTCTTCTCTGATCCCTGCTGCTAACCATCCTGCTCTTATTTCTCTGCTTCAGCACTTGCCTTCTCTCACTTAAAAGACGAAACTGCCACTGATTAAGTACTTACTAAATGCTAGGCACTGGCTAAGTGCTTTATATAGATTATCCCGGTTAACTTGCATAATTAACACAGTGATGTAGGAACTATTATCTCTATTTTCTAGATGAAGGACCTTAAGTCCTGAGAGGCCAAATGACTTGCCAGAACCACAAAGCTAATAAATGACAGTGTGGGGCTTTGAACCCCAACCTGTGTTACGGCAAAACCCGTGCTTTTAACGATTACCAGAAGATTCTGGAATGCTCTTCCTGCTCCCTGCCAATTACCTGCTTGTAAAGTCTGCTCAAAACTTGTGTTTTCCACCAAGCCCCTCTCTACAGAACTCCATCCAGCTCGAAACACCCCATTACTGCATACCCCCCTGTCTCCTGGCGTTCTGCCTTCACTGTGTTAATTTATCTTAATATGTTTATTTTTGTTTTATAAGTGTCTTTAAGGCTTCTGTAAATGGTTTTAGATCGTGTGTGGCTTATGCCATCACACTGAAAGCTCCTCAGGGGCAGGGCTGTGGGTTCTCTTAGTGGGTGCTTAAAAAATGGTGTTGATCTCATCTCTAAGTGGGGGCCAGACCCGGCTCTGGTTGGGTATCCTGGAAGTGCCACTGAGCCTCACAGGGTGGGGTGCGTCCGGATTTGTCCGTTGAATAAGAGTGCTGTGGTGAGCACTGTCTTAACAGCTGCTTGCCCACCGGAGCGTTTGGCCTCCTGCCCCATGACTTAGGCCAGCAATGTGAGTACTCCCACCCGAGGACATCCTGGCATTCTGCTAGCACGCTCACTCCCTCTTTCCTGGGAGGTAGAAGGTTAGGCGCATCCTAGGAGCAGGGAGGCCCCGATGAGGAAAGCTACCTGCAGGGGAGCTCTTTGAGAAGCCTGGGGTGAGGGGAAAGAATTCGTTTAGGGTCCGGTCTTGTCGAGCAGGTCTGACTGCTGTAGGACACAACCAGCAAGGCACTGTGGCTCATTTCTCAACTGGCCAAACCCCCATGACACCCCTTCTCCTCAGTGCCATTTCTTGAAGTGGGATGGGGAAAGGATGTAGTCTTCTGGGATCTGAATCTGGCTCAGGCTCCATGACTCTCTGCCCCAAATATGCTGAGCTGATCTGAACAGGACTCATTCCTACAGCCTGAGGCTGCCATTTCTCAGAATCTGTGCTTGGCCTGTCTTCCCTGTGGTTAAGAAATCTTCTTCACCTCAAATCCTTTTTGGCATGGATGGAGTATAAATAAATTAGAGTCTGAGTTAGCTCTGAGAGGGCAGGACTGAGAGCGTATCTGGCTTCCTCAGGTCTCAGTGGTGGCTTGGTTCAAGGGTTTTGGAAACACTGCTCAGACCCAGGCGAATGCTTCCCCGCAAAGCATGCACCTGTCATAACCCTCACAAGTGGATAGACTGGTGGCTTGATTGACTGATTGAACTGGTAGGGGCTCAGAGTCCTTGTTGGGGGTTGGGCTTTCAGGCCACAAGTGCCCCTGGGGACAGAGGACCCTCTGCTTCCCTGCATCAGTCCAACCCCAGGAGGCCAAAAGCTCTGTACTCTTTCGAGCCCTACGGCAGGCTGGCCTGAACCAGCTGGACTCCAGAGGCCCACACACTTCCCTCTCTCGCTTTTATTTCTGTGTGGATGCCAGTTTTACCTACCCATTGAGGTGAGAGGGTGCAGGGGGCCACGTGTGCCGCTCCGGGCCCTGAACATGATGTTCATTTCTGTAGCTGCTGGTCAGTGAAGCGGCTCCCCCACCACGGGCAGGGAACATTTTGCCAGGCTTGGATTAACTTCTGCATTGCTGAGCCCCACCCCAGCACCATGTTACCTCATGAAGACATCCTGGAGCGGGGGTGGAGGAGAAGGCAGGGAGGACGATGCTGGGCGCGGACTGAGAAACTGCACCCGGGTAAGGCAGCACTGGGGCCCCCAACCAGGTCACAGCGCATAGCCTATCTTCAAGGGATGGAGACCGTGGGTGCCTTGCTGACTCTAAACATAAGCCCAGACCGCCTGTCCTTTCTCAGCAGCTAGTACTGGCCCTGGCCAAGGGACCCTTTGGCTTAAGGTCTCCTCTGAGCGACCTTCCCATGCTGTCAACAGAGATTCAGGCCCTCAGGAAGTTCATCTTCCTCAGGGCGGCTGAGTAGGTGAGGGCATCCCCAGGGTCTTGGGCTGCTAAGCTGGACAAACAAGACAGCGGGGATGCACTTCAGCGTGGCTGAATAAACAGAGAAGGCAGGGGAGGAGGGAGGAAGGTCACACTTCTCCACTTCTCACCTGGGACCTCTAGAACAGTTCCTGCCGCCTTCAACTTGTTCTCTTTGGAGTAACCCCTGCTCACTGCAAGGCAGCAGTTAAGTTCAAAGTCCCACCCAAGAGTAAAATCACATGACCTCCGCTTATATAATCTCCCTGTCACTGAACAGCTGGGAACCCAAGGCTTCGGGAGATGAGTCAGCAGCCCCTTGGCAAATAGGACCCAGGTACTCTAGGTTCCCAGACCTTTTGCTCTTAGCAACAGGTTTCAGAGCAGAGGGCAAGGGTTTGGAAGAGGCCGTGTGGGGAGAATAGGCCGGCAGGCTCTGAGCCTCACTCCCTGGTTTTGCGTCTGAGCAGCAGGTTCTCGGCTTGATGACTGTGCTCTGGAGGGCCCTGGGCCAACCCCAGCGTTTCTTGGGGGAGAGCGGAGGGTGGCCTGGGCAGGGCAGGGCAGGGCCGGTGTGAGGGCAGGGCTGAGGCTGCAGGCAGAATGCCAGGGCTGGGGAGGGAGCAGTTGGAGGGGTGGAGCGCAGGAGGATTAAGATGGACTGTAGGGCTTAAAGCACAGCCCTGGCAGGGCTCAGTGGGAACAGCTTGTCCTTCCATAGGCCCAGGGAACAGGACAGGTGGGGCGGAGGGGGGCCATAACCAGGCTGGGTGCTTGGGCTCCTGGCTTTCCGCAGGGCCAACCCACCTGGCCTGGCTTGGAGTCCCAACAGGTGATGAATGGGGCGGGAAGTGAAAGCTATTTTTTTTTTTTTTTTGCCAGTTCTGAACTATCAGTCCCTCCCCTTCGATCTGTCTGCATTTTAAACAGAAGGTGGAGCCTGGGGCAGCCCTCATTATCCTAGGCTGAGCTGCACCCCCCCATAGACTGGTGTTTTGTTGGTGCTTATGCAAGCATGGGGGGGGTTCAGAATTCACGTCCCCCCTGTAACAGTCCTTTACTTACGCTCAGCTGAGTCTGTAATATTCTAAGTTCATGTTGGCTGTTGCTATAAATGAAGGGAATGAGCCTGGTTAGAACTGTTCTACTCCCTGTTTGGGGCCTGCTTTTGACTTTCCTTTGTGAATGTCAACTGTAGTTCAAGTCGGCTACCCAGAGAGCCCCTGGGGCCAGGGCCACCCCAGGGGACCCCAGAGGAGTCAGATCACGCTGGACCCTGCCACATGATACAAGGGTGGTCCCCTCCCCGCTCCACTCAGCTGCCCAATGCCCCTTTTCTGTCTTCTCCTTTTCTACCAACTCTTCCGTAGCATTTTATAGGTTTCAGATTCCTTCACGTCCACTGTTTGCTTTGAGCCTCATGACAGCCTGTGAGGTAGGCAGGGCAGGTACGACCCATCCCTTTTATGGATGAGGAAACAGCTCAGATGAGAGGTGTCTAAGGTTAAAGAGGCAACCTGTTCCTTTCAGCTTTAGGTGACCCCTCCCTTTCCCACCACCTGTGACACCTAACGACACCTGGGGCTGCCTCCTATCACAACTATTATAAGAACTTATTTCCCCAAGTAAATTGTGAGTGCACTGAGGGCAGGGACCATGGCTTGCATCTTTCTTGCCCCCGCAAAAGCACCTAGAAGGGTACAAGGAGGACTAACATTTACCGAGCACATACTATGTGCCGTACAACCTTTGATTCCTCACAATGATCTGTGAAGTGGGAACGATGGACACTCATTTTATCGAGGAAACAGGTTCAGAAGTTAAGCAACTTCTCTGAGGTGGCACTGCTGGTAAGCTGAGCCCCGAAATGAATGAATGTGAAGTTTAGATCCCCAAATGGAGATCTGAAAAGACACTGGACGCACTTTTAGAAAGAAGTGGTGCAGGCCCCACGGGCAGGGTTGTTCTCACCTCAGGAGATGGAGTCGGCAGCAGGAAGTAAGGCTGAGAGCGGTGAGGAGGGGAGTGAGGCTGTATCAGGGTCTGACCCATGAGGGGCCTTGCCCATTGGCAGTGTCTTCTTGAGTGTGACTCAGGGGGAGACACTGGCTGAACCGTAGGGTGTTCCTAGCTACTTAAGTGTGCTGTGAGCTATTTCTGGATGGGAAGGAGGGATGTTAGGGTGGCTGGGTTTGCCTCAGGGCAGTCTGCCACCCCTCTGAGGTCCTCTCTCAAAACTCTCCTCATCTGGCCCTGGAGATAGAGGAGGGGCTGGGGTGGCCCCTGTGGGGGAGGAGGGGGAAGGCAGCAGACTCCAGGGAGGGAGGGTTGAGATACGTCTGTGTGAGAAAGAGGCAGAGTGCCAATGGAGTTTGACCCCCCATAAAGGAGAAGACCCTGCTCTCATGATTGGGGCTGAGCGTGGGTCTGCAGTTTGGTCTGTGGAGAGCAGGTTTTCAAACGTAAGCATGCTTAAAGGTTACCTGAAGAGCTTATAAGAAGGACAGAGTCCCAGGCGTATTCCTCGAGAGTTTGATTCAGGGGATCTGGGTGGGGCCCAGGCCCCTGAATGATTAAGCCCTGCAGGTGATTCCTGCAGACTTTACTTTAAGGAACACTGTGTACCGTAAAGAACCTTTCTCTTCTGAGCAAAGGGAGGGAGCCTCCCAGAGGCCTTTAGGACCCATCCACTAAGAGCTACTTTCTGATTGCCGCTGAGATGAGCCACACCAGCCACATCTAAGTGAATCATGCTCCAGTCCAACCACATGTCCCTCTGAGAGTACATACTTCTCCCAGGCCAGGTCTCTTGTCCCCCACTTGTCTTCCACACCAGCCCTCCAACGTAGCCGGCCATGCCCTGTCAGGTTCTGAATGCTCTGGGAGGCACCAACTTCTGTGTCACCCATGGCCCTTTACAGACAGCCCAGCAAGGCCAAGACTCTCTAGGTAATGTTATCAAAGTTGTCCTCTCAAGCCCTTTAGTTATGACAAGCTTAAAGATCTATGACCCAAAGCCCTGTGCCTCTCTTGCACCCCTGCTCTATTTATCTGGACAAGTCCACTAAGCAGCATTTATTTCTTGCTATGGCACAGCTATTATTTCCAAAAGGCACCTGTCCTAGAAGTAGGGGACTGGTACATAAGATAATGAAGGAAACACAACACCCAGCTGTCCTGCCCATTGGCTTGTTTATCTGCCCATCCATCCATCCATCCATCCACCCACCCACCTATCCATCCATCCACCTATCCATCCATCCATCCATCCATCCACCTATCCATCCATCCATCCACCCACCCACCTATCCATCCACCCACCTATCCATCCATCCATCCATCCATCCATCCACCCACCCACC
>NC_138379.1:81305033-81351811 GCF_054177405.1 Leptonychotes weddellii | reverse complement strand
CATCCACCCATCCACCCACCCACCCACCCACCCATCCATGCAATCAGTAGATTAGCTGAGCTCTGCGCAGTGCTAGGCACATGGGGAGGCATCTAGAGATGTGATTTCTTTCTTATCCTCTGAGAACTTCCCACCTGATGGGTACACCAATAACTAAAGAAAAGGCAGAATGTAGTCAGTGCCCCAGAGAGGTGTGTTCACAGATTAGATGCAAGCGAGCCCTTACTGTCCCTGGCAGAGCCTCTTCCCTCATTCTAGTCCAGGCAGGACTGGAATACAGAGGTATGGGATTGTCTAAAGCCTTAGACAAAAATGTCTCCGGCATTTTCCCCAAAGACACATGAAAAGCACTGCCGTCCAGACATCCTGGTCCTGAGCCGGGACTGGTGCCCATCAGAGGGGAGTCCCTGTCCCCCTGATGTCTTATGCCCGGATGGTAAGCCAGGTCCCCAGGCTGGGAAGTAAAAGCCTGAGCAGGAGGAGAGATGCAGCCAGAGCAGGGAGGCCTCTCTTACCACAGGGAGCACTGGCGGTTTGGGGGCCTCAGCATTCAGTCCAGGATGGTGCAGGGCCTGCGGGAGACCCTGGCATGCTGGGTGGCAAAGCGGAGGGTGAGCACTGCAGTGTATGTGGGGGTAGCCGACCATTTCCGGGAGCACTGCTGGATCGGCGTCCAGTGCATGGGTCGTGAAATGGGTTTCCTAGGGAGAGTGGGAAGGCCCCTGAACAAGGCACCGAGCCACAAGGGTACCAGACATGCTGAGATGACCTCTCCTGCTAGAGCTGCAGGAGCAGCCGTCATGAGGTCTGGGAAGGAGACCTTTGCCTTCGATCATCAGTCAGATGGGGAGTCCTTCCCTCAATCTGGGTCTTCTACATCATCTGCTGCCTCCCCAGCCCATCACCGGGTCCCCAGGGGGCAAACTCACCATGGTCTCTCGCCCTGGGGAGCTGGAGCGGCTGGACCCAGGGGCCTGGCCCTTGCTCTTCTCCCACAGACTGTAACGGCCACTGGGTCGGTAGGTGGGGCTGAGGACTTCGGGGACTCGTGAGGGAGGGGCCTGCATGGGCACCTGAGGCGCACTGCCCTTTCGGCCATAGTTCTCCAGGTAGTCGGCCAGGTACTCGGAGCGGCTGGCTGCCTGGTAGAGCCCCTGCAGGGCACAGAGCTCCTTGCGCGTGCGGGCCAGCAGGGGGCTGCGGCCCAGGTTCCCAGGGTCCATCCGGTAGCTGTCGGAGGTCCGGAGGCTGGAGAAATCCCGGGCCAGGTCTGATTGACTGTTCGACTTCTTTTGGGCCAGGGTTCCATCCTGCTCGCGGGCAGTCACAGGCAGGTAGCTGAGGGAGTTGTTGGTCACTCCATAAGGGAATCCGCTGCCCCCACTGAGTCCACTCCCTGAAGGCCGCTCAGTGCCCCTAGTCTGACTCTCGGCCCGTTTACTGCCCCCAATGATGTCAGGTCTCAACAGGGGGCGGCCCCTGTCATAGTCCAGGATGGAGGAGGGACCATAGGTACGGGGACGGGTGAGGAAGCTGGTTGGGGGGCCTGGCTTAAAACCAAGCTTCTCCTTCTCCAGGAAGGAGGCAGCCAGGTTGGCCCCGTAGGAAGAGGGAGTGTAGGTGCCATAGCCCGATTTGGCATAAGGGGCCTCTGTGTAGCGGGCCGATTCTGTGTAGCGCTTCAGGGTGGAGGAGAGCTGGGACATCCTTCAGGGCGGCACTCAGTGGGGACTGGGAGCCTCATGGGCTGAAAGGCAAGGAAAGCAGTTGTCAGAGGGCCCTGCCAGCTTTCAGGTGCCCCCATATGTGCTCTTCATCCCCAGCTGGCGGGGACCATAGATCTCACCCAGAGACCACACGATCCATTTCCACGAGAGGCTGGCCCACCGCTGAGAAGCACACCTATGCACATGTGTACACACACACGCACCCGTGTATTCACACCTGAGTGAGAGCACAAGACGTGAGCCGGCTTTTACAAACCACACAGGGCCGTCAGTCATCAGGCTGCTCCGAGTGCCCCCTTGCAGAGCCCCAGACATGAGAGTGGGGGCTGCCCTCCCTCAGCAGCCCTCCAGGTGACCCATAGTATTCCAGCCCAGGTCTCATCTGCTCCTCTCTTCAGCTTTCGGGGGAGGTGCTACCGCCCTCAATCCCTGGATTGAAAATGCTGGACATTTTAAGAATTCAGTCTTAATTCTTCCTGCTGAAAAGAGGGGCAGGAATCTTTTTGGAATCATACATTGTCTGAGCTGGAATGGCCCGAGGATCATTTGGTCAGATCCCTGGTGAGGAAAAGGAGGCTCAGGAGAGGAAGCAGTGGGGGCTAGGAGAGGCGGTGGTGAGTGAGCATGTGGTAGAAAGTGGACTTGACCTCAGTCTCCAGATCTAATCCCACAGTTCTTCCCTGGACACGGTCACCTGCTGTGGTGGGGAATCTTCGTGTGGCAGAAACTACCCTCTTTATGGATCTAACTCACGTGTGCTATGTGGAGTTGGGGTCCTGTGGCCTCCCAGGGGTTCCTCTACCAACATCCAAGTCATCCAGCTCATGGTGATGACTTGTGCAAAGGGGGCCCCCTAGAGGCTAAAATCCTTCACTACAGCAGTACTCCCTGTCCCCTCACCCAGCTGCTGCAGCTGGGGTGGGTCTGGTGAAGGCACACAGAAATCTCTGAACTGAGGAGTTGTAAGGGTCCTAAAGAGTCATCTGTGTTTGTTTTTTTCTTTTTTTCTTTTTTTTTTAAGATTATTTGTTTATTTGAGAGAGAGAGAAAGCGAGAGACAGAGTATGAGTGGAGGGGGAGGGGCCGAGGGGAGGAAGAATCAGACTCCCTGCTGAGGATCATGACCTGACGACTGAGCCACCCAGGCACCCAAGAGTCATCTGTTTTAACATCTCCGTTGTACAGATGGGAACAGCGACACTGATTTGCCCAAGGTCACAACTAGCAGAGCCAAGATTGGAATTCAGGTCTTTCAGGTTTCTAGTCCAGTGCTCTTCCTACTGGACCTTGATTCACCCCTCCCCATCAAGTTCAGGCTCACTTGGGGACCACCAGAGTCCTCCCCATCACTCTAAGTGTGAGGCTTCATCTAAAATGGAGCTGGGGGGCAGGCAAAGGTGCTTTGGAGGGAGGAACAAGTAGGATCAGGACCCTTTCTTTGAGGACATCAGGGGTTCTTGAGGGCTCCTGCGGGGGGGGGCAGGGCAGGGCCCTCCAGGAACCTCAGAGTAGTGGTACAGGGCTGGTTTTGGCTTGCCCCATGACTGGCTAGCTGGGTGATTTTGCACTAGTCATTCAGCCCCTCCGAGCCCCAGTCTCCTCACCTGTACAATGAGTATAATCATCATCATTATGGTTCCTACTTCACCGGGTTGTTGCGAGGAATAAATGAGATAATAACATGTGGAAGCCCTCAACTCTGACAGTGGTTATCATCTCTTCCCCCAACCCCTGCCAGGCTCTGGGCCCCTCCTTCATAGGCCTATAATAATGTCAGGGCTGGCCGTCTCTCAGCCTGGCCGGCTTCTCACCTCAGCCCAGGGCGCTAGGCTTCCCTTGCATCCCTCAGTGAGATGTGTGGATGAGCAGGCGGTGGGCAGAATCTAGCCATGCTGCAGACACTGGCTCGGGCAGCCCACAGCCTGCCCCAGCCTGGCAGCCCCGCCCATTTGGGCAGAGAGGAGCTGGTGCCAAGCCCCAAATGCTGATGGCTTGGCAGAGAGCCCCAGAAACTCAGTCCATGCAGGGCGTGGGATAGGTGCAGGGGTGGGAGATCAGCAGGTGGCAACCTCCATATGGATCCCAGAACAGAACTTATAGACCCTGCCAGAGACCAGCAGCAGTTTTCAGTGTGGGCTGGCTCAGAAAGGCCTGGTCTACATTTACACTTTTCCCATCTGGCCTGGGGACCCCCATCTTCGTATACATGCCCTTGCCCACTGTGCTTCCACCTCCAGCACAGCTCTCACTGCTTTCTAGGAAAAAGTAACTGGAGGGGGACCTTGTGCAAGGTAAGAGGGGAACCACAGCTCTCCTTCCATCTGCTTGGCTTTCTGGGGTACAGAGAAGAAAGAGCGTGAAGGCTGAGGGAAGCCGGGGGAGACACGGACAGAGGCACCGGGACGGGGGTGTGGGACGACTCCTGCTCTATTTCGCTTTGGAGAAACTCCATCAATAATTCAAAGTAAAAGAGACTCCAGGTCTCAGGAACTGGGCTCTGGGACACCGGGCAGCCAATCAGATATGGCCTGCCCCCCCCCTCCCCGGGCATGAGCTCATGCCTCCTCCCCATGGCTCTCACTCCCCCTCCTCCACACTAAGGCTCCCAGGGAATTGGTATTCTGCAGGCAGTGCCCCAAACTCGTGACCTCTCCTGGCCCCGCTAATGACGCAGAAGTGCTGGGGCCAAACAAGGTACAAGGGACAGGGACAGACAGCCCTGGGAAGGCCTGCAAGTATTCCTTGGGAAGGGTTGGGGCTAGAGGTGGAGTCACACCTTGACTCCCAGGAGGCCTCCCTAAATCCCCGCTCTCCTGTCTGCTCCAATCTGGCAGGCAAGTGGCAGACCATCCCCCATCCCCACCTTGCCACAGCAGCCCTGGGGGGGTCATGCCATCACCAAGAGCTCCCTGGCAGCTGCCTTTCAGTGCTGACACTGGGCCTAGGGTCCCCCTGTCTGGGCAGAGGGTCCCTACTGGGGCTGAGGCCTTTAGCATGCCTATCCCCTCCCCTAACCCCTAGTTTCACTCTTGAGAAAAGTGTCAACACCTTCCAGGTGAGCCGAGACAGCTTGGGTTGGTGCCCCTTGGCATTACCTGGCATGGCTGTCCCTGGAGACTGCAGAACACACCACGGGTGGGAGAGCAGGCTGGGCCCAGGCTGTAGCCTTGCTGCGCAAGACAGGGACAGGACGGGCACTCACATGGCTTTGAGTCTCCTCGTTGCCACAGGAACGGCCTGGACTGAATGGCCCTTTCATGGGGCAGTGGGAGGTGAGCCGATTGGCTGGGATCCCCCGTCTCCCTCTCTGCCGGGCGTGGGGCCCCTGCTGCCCGTCTCCTTTTGCTGTTTACCCAGAGCTGGCAAGTATAGGCATGTGGCTCTAGGCAACTCCTCCCCAGGTGCCCGCCACCTCGGACAGCAGGGGCACTCCACCTGCCAAGCTCCTCCTTCATGTCATCTCTTCCCCGGGCGCCTCCGCTCTTCCCTGCTCTGCCAGAGCTCCCCCTCACTTTGCTCAGTTTCCCCCTCTTGGGAGGTGCAGCTGCATTCCCTGCACAGAGCGCTCAGCTTCCTGAAAGGACATGTGAGCCCAGCGACCATGACCGGGCCAGCAGGCACCGAACACCTCCGGCCTGGGCACCGTGCTGAGCGCTTCACCCGCAGCTCCTCGCAGGTCACGCAGCCTTCCCTGGAGCACTGCCTGCCCGCCCGGTGCTCCTCTAAGTGCACTTCCTGCCCGGCGTCCCCAGAGCCTCCGCGCAGTTTTAGGTTTTAATTCTTTCGGAGAAAGAATTTAAACTTAGAAGCATCGTGTGAAGGTTTAATGATTTACATTAAATCGAAGTTAGTATTTTTATTCGAAATTCAACAAATAGACAAGGAATGAAATAAACTTTTAAATGAACCGTTTAGCTTTCCTATTTCTGAAGTTCCTGAAGTTTGAAACTGCACGAAGACTTTTGGGACACCACGTACCAATGTGCTAATCCTCACGATTGCCCTCAGCAGTGGGTGCCATCCTTTTTTTTTTTTAAAGATTTTATTTTTTGACAGAGAAGCAGTGAGAGAGGGAACACAAGCAGGGGGAGTGGGAGAGGGAGCAGGGAGCCCGATGCGGGGCTCCACCCCAGGACCTGAGCCGAAGGCAGACGCTTAACGACTGAGCCACCCAGGCGCCCCAGTGGGTGCCATCCTTATGCCCACTTGCGGATGAGGACACCAGCGTTGGCGGAAGGGACGTGGATTTCCCAAGGTCGCACGCGAGCAGTGGCAGCGTGGGACTGGCACCTGTGCTCTGCCCCCCTGGCTGCCGCCCTGAAGCCAGCGCCCCCCACCTCACACTTCCCTGGCCTCTCCCTGAGCTGGCACGGGGCAGGAGGACGCAGGCATCCACTGTCTAGGCCACGGCGTGGCAGGTACAGACTCCCGGAGGAGGCGGCCCTTCGAGTTTCCACTGCGGGCAAATGAAAGCGAAGCCAAGTGCAACCTGAGCGTCAGTACAATTCTGATCAGCCAAGAGATGGTCCAGGAGGCCTCCACTGCCCCCGCAGCGCCGAGCTCCCGAGCGTTTCCCGGGCACTGGCATTTAGCGCCAGCCAGGGCTCTTGGCCCGAGGCCTGGTTATGGACATGGCCCCCAGCCTCCTACTCTTGCTGCAGCTTGGCCCACTCCCCAAGGTCCCCAGGCTAGATGAGTCAGGGGTTAAAATGAGCCCTGTCTCCCTGGGGCAGCCAGGCCCCTGTGCATCAGCAACTGTCATTTCCTGTTGCTCACGAGAAGGGCTCCCTAACCTGCCCAGCCAGGGGTGGGACTGGCTCCCCAGGAATCGTAGGCACTCCTGGCCCCCAGGGTAGGGGATGGGTAATGCCCCACATCCCAGCAGCCTTCATGGCCCCTCTCTTCCCGGATCCACTCTGCTTTCTGGGGTGAAGGCATGCCGGCTTCTGTGGCCTTACTACTGGCTGGATAGAAAGCCCCTAGCTGGGTTTCAGAGGTGTGCCTCAACAGAGATCAGTCCTTCCCTCCTACCCAGGTGTCCAGGCCAGGTGAGTGGGGAGTCCCAGCCAGTCCCGCCAGGTGCTTGGGAACCTCCACAGTGGTGACCTCAGAGCTTCCCAAAGCCACTTGCTAACACCCTTGGAATGAGGCACTGCTGATGTGCTGACCTTGAAAGATAAAGAGGGCTAAGAGAGGGGTCCTGTCTCCCTTCATTGACACTCTCTGACCCTCACTCCTATCTGCTTGGGCAATGTCTGGGCACAAGCATCAACTCCTAGGTTGAGGGATGTCCTGGCAGGTGTGGTGGATGCAGGTTGGGTGGAGGACTCAGGTGGGGGCTGTTTGTGCTTGCATGTTCCAGGATCTCTGTGGACACCTCTTAGTCCCCGGCAGCCTCAGTCTGCCCCCTCCCCTCCAGCCTATCACTAGTAGCTCTGTCTCTCAGGGGCTTGCACCCAGCGGCCTACCAGTTTAGTGCCTAATCCTCTTGCGTGCCTTGGAAAGGGACCTTTCAAGAGAATTTGGGTCCATCTCTGTCTCTCTTGCTCCCAGTAGTTGCCCAAGGGCTGGGAGAGGGAGGAAGGGATGAGAGAGATTGGAGATGAGGGCAAGATCCTGACTGGTGGAGTAGGGGGTGGGCCCAGGGTAGAATCTCTACAGCACGCTTCTTGATTTCGGATTTGAAGGGGGTGGCCATCTCTGCACTTCCAAGGAAGGGGAAAGGAATGGGTCTGCAGGCGATATTGGTATCCTTAAATTCTCTTTCCCAATCACCTCTGTTGGGAGCTCTCCTGGTGCCGCCACCCCAGGGGAGAGTCCCAGTCTCCCTCCATTTCCTCCAGGGCTTGTCTTTCCTCTGTCCTTGCTGCCCCTGCCTGCCTCCTCTGAGCCTTCGCCGTCCGTCTTGCCCCAAGCACCCTCCAGGCCCAGTTGGGCAGCCTATCACATGCTCCCCCAAACACACTGGGCTGTCTGGACAGGGCCACATGAAGCTCACATAGTACAGGGGCAGCTACTGACCTGTGTCCGGGGGCACTGGACAGGATCTGGGGGCTTCTCCTTCCCCAGAGAGGCAGGGAGCGCGGTGGAGAGCCCAGAGGCCGGAGTCTGACTGGGGCTGGGTAATCCGGAGCTCAGGTTACCGACTCCGATATATATAGTATCTTATCTGACCTCACAGAGATGGCTAGCTCAACTCACTTGCATTCCAAGCCCGGGGAGAATTAAAGGGGCAGTGGCAGGCCCTCCCTCGAGGTGCTGCCCTGATGGGCCAGTGCCAGGCGAGGAGATGGTGCGAGGGCTCTCTGAAGGGGGGACATTCTGAGGTGGAACAGAAGGGGGATCCAAGGGGAGACAAGTGGAAAGAGGATAGAGGGATGGGGGTGCAATGGAGAGATGAGGAGGAAGCCTCGGTGCTAGTCCAAATCCTCCCTTTCTTTCTTTTTTTTTTTTTTAAAGATTTTATTTATTTATTTGAGAGAGAGAGAATGAGAGACAGAGAGCACGAGAGGGAGGAGAGTCAGAGGGAGAAGCAGACTCCCCACCGAGCAGGCAGCCCGATGCGGGGCTCGATCCCGGGACTCCAGGATCATGACCTGAGCCGAAGGCAGTCGCTTAACCAACTGAGCCATCCAGGCGCCCCCAAATCCTCCCTTTCGAGGTGGAGTAGACCTAGAGATCTGGGGGCGCACAGGTAGTGAGAGGCAGGTGGGACCTGCCCTCAGGTGTTCAGTCCAAACTCTTTTCTAATGGACCTCTATGCCTGGGCTTGTAGTCCAGTTCTTTCCCTTTTATTGGCTCTGAGACAGTGGGCAAGTCATGTAAGCCGTCTGAACCTTAGTGATTTAATCTGTAAAACAGGAGTAAAAAGTATAATAATGCTATACCTCACAGTTGTGAGGATTAAATAACATAATATTTGTAAATTTCCTGGCACACGGTAGAAGTTCAATAAATGACAATAATGATTATACTGAATACTTGCACTCACTATTCTAATTAGTGGAAGTATTT
Source organism: Leptonychotes weddellii (assembly GCF_054177405.1). Taxonomy (NCBI): domain Eukaryota; kingdom Metazoa; phylum Chordata; class Mammalia; order Carnivora; family Phocidae; genus Leptonychotes; species Leptonychotes weddellii. The sequence goes on along the minus strand of NC_138379.1, from coordinate 81,343,070 downwards.
GTAGTCGCACCTACCACGGAAGCCTTCCTAGGGAGAATAGGGCCTCTGGCCACCCCTTGGGAGTGCTCTGTTCTAATGCCAGACAACAGCCCCATGGTTTTCTGTCCCATAACTGGCAAGGGCAAATGACTCTTGCTATATTTCCAGATGTCCAGCCCATCCAGTGGGGGAAGGGCCAGGCCTATTTTGGCTCCTTCCCCCTTTGCCTAGCAAAATATAGCAAGCAGCTGCCCGAGGCTGCCAGGAGAAAGCTGCTCTGGGGTTGTTCCACTCTACCTGTCGGAGTGCTCAGGATTCCAAGGCCACAGAGCTGGGCTGGGCAGGCTCACAGGAGGACGGAGCAGGATTCTTAACCTCTTGGGCCTTGGTGCTCTTGTCGGCTCCCAGTCTGTGTTTCCTGTTTCTCGATGGCTCTCCCTGAGGACTGGGAGTACCCAGGATGGTGCCTCCACCCTGTCTCAGCCGAAGCTACTGACTCAGCTTGGGTCCCGGTGATGCACTTCAGAGGACGCCCTCGTCCCCGGCCCTCATTCCAGTCCTCATTCCGACTCTAGTTTGGCGTGCATCTACAGTATCAAAGGAGTGGGGGATGCCCCAACCCCAGCCCAACCAGCTCTCCTTTCCTCCACTTTACAGGGTTGGACTTGGGGGAACCTTCTCATGCCCATGCCTGGGGAAGTGAACATCACCACGATCTCCAGCTCAGCCCCATTCTAAAAGCAGCCGGATTGGGAGGCAGACATTCACTGCTCAGAGGACAGCTAGAATGGGTTGGCCAAGGGCTTGCCGTGCCTGTTAAGTAGAAGTTACTCGCCTTGGAGCACCGCGTGCCTGCTTCTGGTTTGGGATTGGTGAGAATTTCAAAGATGCCTCCTTCTGGTTTGGGATTGGTGGAAAATCTCCCCTTCCACTTAACTGCTGCCCCACCCCCACCCCCACCCCTTTGGCAAACTGACCAGAGACAGCCCCCAGGAGCCTTAACAGGGCGAAGTGAACCAGACGCACACGTGGGGAAGGGGTTGTCAGTGTCCAGGCGTCACTCTTAGGCCATATACTGCACAGGGCGCAGAGACGCGGACCTGCTCAAGCAGCATTTCCTTAGAACACACTGATCAGCACACAGATGGCTCTTCCTGGCACCCTGGGCTGTCAGCTGGCAGCGCCCCCCCCACAACTGGCACCCACAGCTGGAGCTCCTCCGCACAGTTGGCGCTCGCTCTACATGTCTGGTGCCCATTCTATCCAGGCTGTCGTTGACACCTCACTTTCTGAGCCAACAACGGCCGCTGACCTCCGCATCCCTCCTCCCTAGTCTCCGACAGGTGGCACGTACCTGCCTCTTCTCCGACGATGGACGAGCGGAGCCGGGCACAAGCATGGAGCTGTGGGTGAGTCCCGGCTGGTACTGGCGCGGCGCGGTGAGCAGCAGCTGACGCAGAGGGCTCCCTGGCCTCGGCTCCTGCCCGCCTCTCCCCCACCTCCGCCGGGGGCCCGGTAAGGACCTCCCCGGGAAATCGGCGCCACCCAGCGGGCAGCCGCCTCATTGCGCCCTGGCCGGCAAAGCCACGCCGCGCGTCTCGCGTCACTGAGACGCGTCACGGCTATTGGCTTGTTCCTATTGTGGCGTCAGGAGAGCCCCGCCCGGCCGGGGTCTCCCAGGCGACCGGTATATACAGAGAAGCACGTGGAGGAAAAGCGCGCGGGCTCGGAGGGGGTGGAGCGCGACAAGAAGTGGACCGGTAGGTGGCAGGGCGGGGACAGCGGGGGAAGGTACTGGGGAGGAGGAGGGGTTGGGGAGGAGGCTCAGAATTTGAGCCCTAGTGTATATATATCAATTTCCAGGTTTGAGGGAAGGCTAAATGGTCCGGCTCCTTCCCACGGGTCTGGGAGGGGGCCTGTTCTTCTGCCTCTCCTCCTTTTCTCTCCTCTTAAACACACCCTCTGCTCATTTTGCTAACACGAAGCCAGTGGCTGGCTGGTGATGATTGGTGATGGCGCCCTGAATGGGTAAACGGAGGCACTCAGGTAGTGGAGGGGAGTCTTTTTACTTTTTCAAGAAAAAGCCGAGCGACAACTTTTGACACTCCCATTCGTTGTGTATCCCATGGTGTTGAAGAAAATCGCCCAGCCAGGTAGACTGGTGCCAAGGCAAACCCAGGTTTTCAATTTCACTTGGATTGTCAGTCCTTCCAAGTGTCTTCAGCTCCTTCTCGCGTTCTCCATGGCTGCTATGGCTGTCCATCACCACTATCCTCAAGTCCTTCCTTGTCTTCTATGTCCCAGAGAAACTGTGGCCAACCAGGAGGGAAATACTTAAATTTCTGCCTTCAAACCTATCTGAGTCCATTCTTACCTCCGCTCCGGGGCAGTGAAAGAGGAGGCTTCCCTCTTGTCCAAGATGAATCCCTTCTGATCTCAACTCTTCATACTCCCTTGGGGCCCTCATTCCATCACATTTTATGGATAGCTGTTGCATGTACTGGGTACTCTTCTAGGCACAAGGGAAACAGCAGTGAACAAAACAGGCAAAACCTTTGCCTTCAAGGAGCGTACATTCTAGGAGAAGCAGAGGACAATAACAAAATAAGTGAAATCTCTAGTATGTTAGATGGCAGTAGGAGCTATGGAAGCAAATAAAACGGGGGGGGGATACAGAATGTATAAGGTGTCATCAGAGATGGTCTCAACAAGAGGATGACATTTGAGTGAGCTGAAGGAGGTGAGGGAGTGAATCATCTGGCTATCTAGCTAGGAAGAAGGGTCCTAGGCAGAAGGGGACTGTAAATGCAAAGGTTGTGGTAAGGTGGAAACACACTTGCCATTTTTGAGGAAGAGCAAAAAGGTGGGTGTGGCTGGAGTGAAGAGAGGGAGTGAAGAGAGGTTGACGAGAGCAGGCAGGGATTGTACTACGTAGGACCCTAAGGCCATTTGGATGACTTCCACTTTTACTCTGAGATGGGAGCCATTAGAACATTTTGAGCAGAGGATGGACATGGATCTGACTTCTGTTTTAACAGAATCTTTTCAGCTGATGTATGAGAACACATCTGAGCCAGAGTAGAAGCAGGAGGCCATTTAGGATGTCACTAAAATGATCTGGTGAGAGATGGTGGTGTCATTGTGGTAGGTAGCAGGAGGGTGGTGAGGAGTGGTTGGGTTCTGGATGTATTTGGAACGTAGAGCCAGTAAGGTTTTCTGATAGATGAGGTGGCGGTCGTGAGAGAAAGGGAGGAATTTTTGGTTTGAATATTAACTGAGAAGGTGGGGTGGGGGGAGGGCAGGAGCTTGGTTTAATACATATTAAGTTTGAGGTGTCTGTTAGGTGTGTCAAGATGTCAAGAAAGCAGTTGGATGTACAACTTTTGCAGGGTCTGGGTTGCAGATAAAGAATTGAGAGTCATTGGCATGTGGGTATTGTTTAAAGCCACGAAAGTCACTAAGGGAGGAAAAATAGAGAGGTGCCAGGACTGAATCCTGAAGCTCTCTGACATTAAATGGCTTTAGAATTGAGTAGGAACCATCAAAGAGACTGAGAAATGGCTATGAAGTAGAGAAGAAAAAATCTGAGGGATGGTGTTATGCCGGAAGCCCAGAGAAGGAAAGTTACCATGGAGGAGAGAAAGATCTGTTGTGTCAAATGCTGTATATGGATTAAGTAACACAAGTCTGGGAATTGATTTCCAAGGGCGTTGGTGACCTTGACAAGAATGGTTTTGGTGGAGTAGTGGGGTGAAAGTCTGTGGATGGGCTCAAGGAAAGATGGGAGGAGAGGGATGGGGTACAGTGTGGGCAACTCTTTGGAGGAGTTTTGTGGTAAAGGAAGGAGAGAGGTTGGGTGGGAAGTAAAAGGAGAAGTGAGGTCAAGAAACATTTTTATTATTTTTATTTATTTATTTTTTTAAAGATGTTATTTATTTGACAGAGACACAGTGAGAGAGGGAACAAAAGCAGGGGGAGTGGTAGAGGGAGAAGCAGGCTTCCCGCCGAGCAGGGAGCCCAATGCAGGGCTCTATCCCAGGACCCTGGGATCATGACATGAGCCGAAGGCAGACGCTTTACGACTGAGCCACCCAGGTGCCCCAAGAAACATTTTTAAATGGGAAAAATAACCATATGTTTCTCTAATGAGAAAGAGCCAGTGGAGAGCAAGCACTGGTGATGTGGGGGAGAGAAGAGAAGAGCCCGAGCAACGTCCTTGAGGTGGTGGGAAGGGAGAGAATCCAGTACAGAAGCCAGGGCACAAAGCTTCCATCCAAAGTACGAAGAGAGAAGGCACCATGCAGGGCCCGGATGCAGGGACGAGGATGGATGTGGTGGAAGTGAGAGGGCACTCTCTCCTGATGGTCTCTTTCTCTCAGTGAAATAGGAGGCAAGGTCAGCTGAGAGTGAGGATGAAGTGGGAGGGGGTGGACATTTAAAGAGAGAGGAGGAGTTATAAATGAGTCGTTGAGGGCACTGGTTCTCACGTGAGTGTGTAACAGAATCATCTAGAGAGTCTGTTAAAGCCCCGCCCAGACTTTCTGATCCCGGAGGTCTGGGGTGGGCGGGAGAACTTGCATTTCTGACAAGTTTCTGGGTGCTGCTGAAGCTGCGGGTCTGCGGCCAGCCCTCTGAGAACCACGGTGCCAGAGAGCGGGACAGCGGCCCGACTCTGGAGGTACAGCGGGGTTGTCAGCAACCAGGGCCCGTGTGAGGTTAAAGTCATGGGCTGAAGGTGTCTCCAGTGTTCTTTCTCTTCACACTCACAGTCACTGTCACAGCTTCCGAGGCCTGTATCTTTAAAACTTTCATCTTCGGGCGCCTGGGTGGCTCAGTCGTTAAGCGTCTGCCTTCAGCTCAGGTCATGATCCCAGGGTCCTGGGATCGAGCCCCGCCTCGGGCTCCCTGCTCCGCAGGAAGTCTGCTTCTCCCTCTCCCACTACCCCTGCTTGTGTTCCCTCTCTCTCTGTGTCTCTCTGTCAAATAAATAAATAAAATCTTAAAAACAAACAAACAAACAAACAAAAAACCTTTCATCTTCTACTGATTTCCCTTCGCCGTAGAATAGTCTCTAAATTGTTCTCCTTTTAGAAATGAACGTGTTCGATGCAGATTCTAGCCCTCTCCTCTTCACAGCTCTCTTGGAAGAGTCAGGCTCCCCATACTTCCCCACCTCCAGGCCCATGCAGTGCCCACAAGTCCTTTCCTTCCCAGATGTCAGGACACCTCCCTCCCCCGGGCATTATGAGCTCCCATGTGCAATCCTAGTGGGCCTGTTTAATTATAATCAGTTACTGGATCTCTTGCAAATTTGGTGCCTCCCACCATTTCCTTCTCGAAGTCCTCTCTTCCTTTGGGTTTTGTGATACAAGGCTTTTCTGGTTTTCCTCCTGACAGCTCCTTTCTCCTCTTTGCTTCTAGTCTAGCTTATAGCATGTGGTTGTCCTATGTGCAGATTGTAGATTTCCTGGGGTGACCTCTGATTCCTCTGGTTACTCGCTCTGAGGCCTGAAACATTGATTATCTGTTTCATCACATGTCAAAAAATGAGGTTAGTAGGAAGACCTGCCCCCCGTGGGGTTGCCTTGAGGATTAAATGAGTTAATACACGTGAAAAAACTTAACAGCAGTAGTGAGCACATGAGATCACTGTGATCCACTACTCACCCATCAGCTGCTGCATGTGTGGACCCCATGACGCCATAACCCATAGTTTCAGGTAGACCTCATTCCTGAGCACCGGTCCTCATTATCCAGCTGCCCCTGACATACCTGTGGATACCCCATCAGCATCTCACCCTCAACACATCCAAACCTTCAACTCCTCATTCTCCACTCAGTTTGCTCCCATTCCTTTATTCCCTACATCTGTGGATGGCGTCCTCTATCCAATTTCCTAGCCGGACATTTGCTGGTTTCCAACTATTCCCCCCCATAATTCTTACAGAGGGATTATCTTAGTCTACCAACTCCGAGATGCAGGAAACATAACGTTTTTCTGTAATATGCCTACATTTCTACTGGGAGTGGTAGACACTTAGTTTCAGACGGTTGAAGGAGTAGCCCCTCCTTTCTCCAAGGATTGCCTGAATCTTGGGAGAGTGTCCTATATGTATTTGCCAGAGCACTAGAGGAAGTGGTCCTTGTTCTTAAATGGACAGCCGGGTATCCACTGAGATGTCTACTGCCTGGTTCCTGCTTGCATGGCTTCTTTGGATCTGGTGTCTCTGCTACTCCCAGGTTAGTCTTGCACACATAGGAATCATTCTGGGGTAGCAAGAGAGCGCGTGACGCTGTCCAGGGTTCCAGCTGCCTCCAAAAGAGGTTACCCTCTGCAGTCATTTCCTCTTTCTGGGCCCGGGTCTCCTTTCTGAGGCGCTACCCAGGATGTTGGGGTGGAGCCCTATCGCTATCAGATCTCAGAAACCGCTTGAGGTCCCTGAGGACAGGACCCAACATCTGTGCTCTTATTTCTTCCCCTCTGGCTCGTGTCTGCTGGGGGTAATGCCAGTGGGAGGCCTGGCTTTACCCAGGATATTGTCCCTGCATCTCTTGTATAGGTTTCGAGTCCTTTCTGTTTTATTAAGGGCCTAGGCAATTAAAATCCAAAAGCCGGAAGTGGCTTCCCATTTTTTCCCCCTGGTTTTTGCTGTCTCATCCCTTTACTGAGGCATAAGCACAAAAGCTTGGCTGCTTAAAGTGGGACTATGTGGAAAAAAAACCCACATCCTATTTAGAAATATTATCTCATCACATTCCCTACATCTGCTGGGGACCATATCTTTTTGATTCTGTTTCTTTTGTTCCCCTAAGGTTCCCCTCTCCATCCCTATTGCTTCTGTCTTCTTTCAAAGTTTTTATTCTATTTCTCCTGGCTCAGGCAATATCCTTCTCCTCCCCAACCATTGATAGTCGAGGTGCTGAAACAGTGCGAGGTTTTGCATCTGAATACCCTTGATGAAAAATAAGATTAGAATGACTGAGTGATCCTATGAAATGCCTTATACATATTTTATGTTCACTAACATCAAACACTAAAAACATAGCACGCTAAATAAAGGCAGTATCAGTAACATTTTACAGATCTTAAATTAGCAGTAATGTCTATAATGATCATCCCCAAGTGATTTCATCTTTTTAGGATTGCCCCCATGGTTTCAACAAGTGTGGTAAATCTAGTTTGTTTTGATGCATGTGCTATATAGTTGGGGTTCTCCTCATGCCAAGTTTCTTCTCCAAACATCCAGTGCCCTCCTGGCTTCCAATTGGTGTGGCCCCAACCAACTGGTCCCAACTGGTCCCTTCATGTCTTCAAGCCAGCTTTGGGGAGACTTCTATATGGGGAGCCTGCCTGAGACTGGGCTCTATGATTTTTGGCACCTTGGTAAGGAGATACAGGAAAGCCAGCATTTAAAAGTTGTAAGCAGTTTTCAGTTTCTAGAGAGAGAGGGCCTTCAATTCACCTTGGGGCTGATCGAGTCTTTGCTTTGGGAAAATCACTACAAAGTGCTTTTAGTTTTCTCAGTGTAAAGCAAGTATCTTACCAATGGGCTGAGAGGAATGTCAAATCTGGTGGAATGGGAATTGTGTTCTTACCTCTTGCTTTTTAGAAGGCAGTGGGGAGAGAAGCATTTCTTTGCCCTCAGTTTATTTTTATTTTTATTTTATTTTATTTTTTAAAGTTTTTTTTTAATTTATTTGACACAGAGAGAGATAGCGAGAGCAGGAACACAAGCAGGGGGAGTGGGAGAGGGAGAAGCAGGCTTCCTGCCGAGCAGGGAGCCTGATGTGGGACTCGATCCCAGGACCCTGAGATCATGACCTGAGCCGAAACCAAGAGTCGGACCCTTAACTGGCTGAGCCATCCAGGCGCCCCTCTTTGCCCTGAGTTTTGAGTGTTCTGTGCAGAACACTGTTGCTGGGTTGTGGCCCAGCAGGTGTTTACAGGAACCAAGGAGCAAGACAAAGGGCACTGGGGAGGACAGGAGGTGATAGAGGTGAGAAGGAACCGGGTGGACTGTGAGCATCCTACAGACCTGTTGATGTCCCACACAGCAGGCAAACATGGACGTTTCTGAGTGTGCTGAGTTGGCATGTGTTACGAGTATATGAGTGGCTGGTTAGGGTTTAGAGGCATACCACGCCTTTGCAGGTGAGGGTGTGTTTGTGTTCCTCTAAAGGACGTGGATCCACGGTCAGTTGTGCTGCAGGAGGTAAAGAATATGTGGGGGGGGGCGCCTTAGACTAGCGGTAAGAAGAAACTTTCCCCTTCGTGGGCCTCACGACACTATGTTCTGGGCTCAGAGGTGTTGGTGTACTCAGAGCATTCCTGGGGCTGGAGATGAGTGGGGCTGAGAGGGTTCCCCTAAGGGCCCTTTAGTTCTGAAGCCTCCTTTTCATGAGTTCAGCCCACTGCTGAAGGGCAGTGGTTCAGGCAGCCATGGTTCCCATCTACTGTCCAGCCCAGCTCTGTCCAGCAGAACTTCCTGTGAGGATGGAAATGATTTCTGCTCTGTCTGGTGTGTCAGCCAGTAGTCACATATGCTTTTAAGCACTTGAAATGTGACTGGTCTGACTGAAGAGCTGAACATTTAATTTACGTAAATGTAATTCCTTTAAGTTTACATCTAAGTAGCCACCTGAAGCTAGTGGCTACCATGTTGGACAGCTCAGGTCTAGATGACGGGAAACTATGAAGATGTTAAGCTCCAAAACCTGAGCCCAGAGGTGTGATGACAGCTGTTGTCATCTCAGGACACGGAGGTTCCGAGAGGCTGAGTCACCCCCACGTGAGGGGTGGAGCTGCCCCAGAAGGCCCTACGGCAAGAGGGGGCATGTCCTGACTTTGTCAGGGCTCATGCCCAGAAACTTAGTGGCTCAACACAGTCTATAGGTCAGAAGTCCTGGTGGGATCGGCTGGTTCTCTGGCCAGAGTCTCACGAGGCTAAAATTAAGGTGTTGTTGGGGCTGGCTCTTATCTGGAGGCTCAGGGCAAAAATCCACTTCCAAACTCATTTAGGCTTTTGGCAGAATCTGAATCCTTATGGCTGTAGGTATGAGGTCCCAGTTTCCGTGCTGGCTGCTAGTTGGGATCTCCTGTCTGCTCCCAGAGGCTGCCCACATTCCTTCTCAAGTGGCATGTTGAATCTCTCTTGTGCTTCAAATATCTCTGGCTGCTTCTCTTTCTCTTCTGCCACTAGCCAGAGAATATTCTCTGCTTTTGAAGGGATCATGTGATTATGTTAGGCTCTCTCTCTTTCTCTCTCTCTCTTTTTTTGGGTGGGAGGCAGAGGGAAAGGGAGAGAGAGAATCTTAAGGGAAGGGTTAATCATTTTTTTTAAAAGATTTTTTTTTTTAAGATTTTTATTTTTTCATTTGAGACAGAGAGAATGAGAGAGAGAGAGAGAGCACACGAGAGGGGGTAGGGTCAGAGGGAGAAGCAGGCTCCCTGCCAAGCAGAGAGCCCGATGCGGGACTCCATCCAGGGACTCCAGGATCATGACCTGAGCCGAAGGCAGTCGCTTAACCAACTGAGCCACCCAGGCGCCCAAGATTTTCTTTTTTTAATTTATTAATTTGAGACAGAGAGATAGAGAGCATGAGCAGGGGGAGGGGCAGAAGGAAAGGGAGAAGCAGGCTCACCTTTGAGCAGGGAGCCCGATGTGGGACTCGATCCTAGGACCCTGGGATCATGACCTGAGCCGAAGGCAGAGGCTTAACCATCTGAGCCACCCAGGCGCCCCTGGGGGGAGGGCTTAATCTTAATCGATGTGGGGCTCGATCTCACAACTCTGAGATCGTGACCTGAGCCGAAATCAAGAGTTGGATGCTTAATGGACTGAGCCACCCAGGCGCCCCAATAATATCCCTCTTTTAAGATCAACTATGCCATATGACATAACATAGTCATGGGGAAGACATCTCATCTCATTTATGGACTCCAGGGATTAAGGAGGTAGGGAATCTTGGGAGGCTATTTTTAGAATTCTGCTACCACACCCACTTTTTGATAGGACTTTTTTATATTATCTACTTTTCTCCAACCTGTCTCATCTTCCCTCCGTCTTCTCAATCAGCCAATGACCTTGCTGCTTGTGTGAGAACCCCTGACCTTCCCACCTTCAGGTTCACAAACCTCCCCACCTCCACACGTGCCTTCTTTGCCTTTCCTCCTCCTAGATCCCTTCCTCTGGGCTTCCTAAGGACCCTGTTTTGTTGTTTTCTTCTTCCTCTCTTTTGTCAATTTTTCTCTGCTCCAGGAATAATCACCATCAACATACAGCCATGCTGTAGTATCTCTTATCTTAAAAACAAACTAAGCTCTCCTGGACTCCACCTGCAACACCAGTCACAGTCAGATTTCCTGGAAAAGCAGTCCACACACTCCCACTTACCCTCACTCATCACTGCAGTCTGGCTTCTGTTACCAGAACCCCATTGAACTGCTCTTGTTAAAGTCACTGTCTGGTTATCTGTTGCTGTATCACAAACCACTTCAAAATTTAGTGGGTTTCAACAATTTATTAATGTATGTCATGCTGCTGTGGTTGATGGAAATTCTCACTTGAGGTTTCTTTCTCACGAGGTTGCGGTCAGTAGCAGCTGGGCCTGGAGTCATCCAAAGGCTCAGCTGAGCTGGACTTCCCAAGACAGTGCACTGACATGACTGGCAGTTGATGGTGGCTATTGGCTGGGAGCTTAGCTGGGTCTGGTGACTGGAGTGCCTACGCATGGCCACCATGTGACTTAAACTCCCAGAATGGCAGCCGGGTTCTAAGAGGGAGTGTCCCAGGAGTGAGCATTCCTGGAGAACCAGGTGGAAGTTGCAAGGCTTCTTATGACCTAGCCTTGGAGGTCATGCAGCATGACTTCTCCCGTATGCTGTTGGTCATAAGCAAAACACAGGGCCATGCCAGGTTCAAGGGGAAGGGCTTACAACAGAGGCATGGTTTGTTGAGGTTTATTGAGGGGGCCATCTTTGGAGACTAGCTACCATAGTCACCAACAACTTGGTCCTCTTCATCTTCTTGACCTTTTTTTTTTTTTTTTTAGTTTTATTTAATCATCTTACTTGACTTCTTAACAGCAGTTGACCTAATTGATTGCTCTTTTTCAAAACTTTCCCTTCTCTGGCTCCACAGACCCCTGGCTTTCCTCTTCCCTCTCTGGCTCCTCTTTAATCTCCTTTGCTTCCCCCAGAACTTGAAATATTGGACCACCTCAGATTCTAGGCCTAGGCTTGATTATTTCTCTGTAATGTCTCCCTGCATAATCTTACTTGTCCCATGGTCAGTGCCTACCACCCAAATGCTGATGTCTCCCAAGTTTTACCTCTAACGCTGCCTTTTCCCCTCTGCTCAGAACTGGGATATCCAGCTGTCTTCTTGTTACTTCTATTTGGATGTCTGATGGGTATTGCCGATTTAATACATCCATTTCCCCACCCCCGTACTCCCCCAGCCTTTTCTATCTCAACAGATGGCATCATTATCCATTCACTGCCCAAGCAAAAACCTAGGGGTCATCTGGGATTCTTTCTCCCCTCCTTCCAACGCTTCCACTTCCATCCAAACCACTAGTAAATAAGTCCTCTCTGTTCTTTGGGGCAGACTTCAACATATTTCTTTTTTTAAAGATTTTATTTATTTACTTGAGAGAGAGAGAATGAGAGAGAGAGAGCACATGAGAGGGGGGAGGGTCAGAGGGAGAAGCAGATTCCCTGCTGAGCAGGGAGCCCGATGTGGGACTCGATCCAGGGACTCCAGGATCATGACCTGAGCCGAAGGCAGTCGCTTAACCAACTGAGCCACCCAGGCGCCCCCAACATATTTCTTTAAATATATTTTTTATTGCCTAGCACTGATATGTTTATAGAGAAAAAAGAGTATTATATTCCTAGGTTTATTACATAAAAGCAGTCTGTTTCCCCATTCTGAATTCTCATTTCCCAAAGCAACCACTCTCAACTGTTTTGGTTAGTTTTTCTGCCATTTACGTCTGTACTTTAGAATTTCTCGTATAGATAACTCTTTCCTGCGTTTTCAGTTTCTAGTATTATCTGTTTACTTTCACCCGTGGGAATGAGATTTAGCTTTCTTATATGCCTGTTTTGTGCCCCCCCCCAAACACACTTACCCTTCTTGCATCTCCAGGACTGTGTTATCACAACTTTTGGTTAAAGTTTCGTGCTCATGACAGTTCAGTGTTTATATATGAGGATGACTATGTGAATGTTGTTTAGAGCCAAGCCGGGTAATGTGCTCTGATAAGAATTCCTTTATTCCGGACGCCTGGGTGGCTCAGTTGGTTAAGCGACTGCCTTCGGCTCAGGTCATGATCCTGGAGTCCTGGGATCGAGTCCCGCATCGGGCTCCCTGCTCGGCAGGGAGTCTGCTTCTCCCTCTGACCCTCCCCCCTCTCTTGTGCTTGCTCTCTCTCTCAAATAAATAAATAAATAAATCTTTAAAAAAAAAAAAAAGAATTCCTTTATTCCTCCCTCCGGAGTTAGTACTTGCCATCTTTTTTTGGGTGTGTGCTTGCTGTTGAGAATTAAAAAAAAATATTTTAAAATAATTATAGATTTATGGGATGTTGCAAAAAAAACATAAAGAGGTCCGGTGGACCCTCCACCTGGTTTTCCCCAGCAGTAACATCTTAATAGCCATCGTACGTCAGAGTGGGGAAACAGATGTTGTAAAATCCACAGACCTTATGCAGATTTCACCAGGCCTCTCAGTTTTAACTGCATGTACCTGAAAGTCACCACTTCCCTCCACTTTGACTGCTACAATTCTTGTCCAAGCTGCCGTAGTGTCTCCTAGGATTACTGTAATAGTCCTTATACTGTTGTCCTCCTCCAATCCATTTCCTACTGAGCAGCAAGAGGGATCGTCTAAAAACATTATTAGGTAGGTCAAATCCTTTATCACCTCCCTGTCGCCCTTAGAATAAAATGCAAACTTTTCACTGTGACCTGCAATGCCCCAAGGGACCTGGCTCACGCCTGCCTCTTCAGGGACATCAGGGTGTACCATCTCTTGCCTGGACACCTTGAGCACGCCCTTACTGTTCCTCTCAGCCTGCATGCACTTCCTGCTGTTTTTGAAAAGGCAGGCTTCTCTTCCAGGTCTCTGCCTCACATCCCCTCCTCAGGCTCTCCCAGGTTGTCTTAACTAAAGTGTCCCCTTATCACCTCCTACATGGAGATGATCCCAGTCTATACTCATGAGACTTAACTCATGGGTTTACTTAATGTCCATCCTCTGTAGACAGCGTTCGTTTTGTGGGTAGGAACTTGTCTGTCTTGTTCACTACTCTGTTCCCATCATCCCGCCCAGGGAATTATACTTTCTGGCATGGAGTGTGCACTTAGTGAATGTGTGAATGAATACTGACTGGGTCAGGGCTCCTGATGATGGGCCCATGTGCTCAGGGAGCTGTTATAACAACCAGCCGTGGTGAGTTGCCCTAGAAGAGAGGCCAAGGCCTGTCCTCAGACTGAACACACAATAGCTTCCCCTCTCTCTTCCCATGTTTTTCAGGATACAGAAGAAATAAAATAATGTTTCTTTCTTTGTAATCAGCTTATAAAACCATAGAGCTCGCTTTTTGTGCTAACTCCTGCTCATGACTCCTCCTCTGGGAAGCCCTTTAGCCTGGCTACTTATGTATTCCCATGTTACCTTAGAGAGGTCTAATTGGCATTTAATGAAATTCACCCATTTTCAATATGTAGTTTGATGAGTTTTGACCCAGCAAACATGCATTCATGTAAGCATTCCAGAGAGTTCCCTTGTGCCTAGGCTGCTGCTGCTTCTTTTTATTTATTTATTTATTTTAAAGATTTTATTTATTTATTTGACAGAGAGAGACACAGCGAGAGAGGGAACACAAGCAGGGGGAGTGGAAGAGGGAGAAGTAGGCTTCCCGCTGAGCAGGGAGCCTGACGCAGGGCTCGATCCCAGGACCCCGGGATCATGACCTGAGCCGAAGGCAGACGCTTAAAAGCTGAGCCACCCAGGCGCCCCCAGTTCTTTGCTTCTTACTGGACTGTAGATTTCCTCAGCCAGAGACTGTGTCTTTTACTTCTCGGCCCAGAGCCAGGTCTTTAATGTTTTTATACAAATAAATGAGTCCAGCCCAACCATGTGATTTGGAACAGTGGAGAAGTGAGGCATTGAAGAGTGAAGTGACCAGGGTCATCCGGTCCTGGCTCCCACCTAATTCAGGAAGTTGCCTTCCTGCAGACTGGGCGCGTGGCCTCCACTGACTATGTCCACTGCTGGGCGCTGCCCACCATCCAGGGCCCCTTCTGGCTGTGGAGCCACACTTGGCCTCCATGGAACTCTTCCACTGGCCCCACGTTGCCCCCTACACTGTGTGTCCACTTTCCACACCTTTCCTCTAGGCAGTGATGCCTCCTGGGAGTCTTCATAGGACATGCTTCTCTCTGAGGGGTCGGGGGGAGCATTCAGGGCCTGAGTCTCCTGAAGCTGAGAGCCCTGGGCAGGAAGGCAATGCCACCTTTGTCATGGGCTGAGTGGGAGAGAGCTGATGACCCCCACCCGTGCTTTGCCAGGACTCTGAAGGGATCCAGCTCCAACATTTCCTCTTCACCTGAGGTGGCTGCTTTCTCCTGTAAAGACAGACATGCCCTTCACAGCATGGAAGCTACAAACACTGGGAGGAGGCTGGAAGATGCAGATCACAGGTGCCCTGGACACCACATAGATTTATTGGTTGGCCAGTGAAAGAGTCCCTGCGTTCTCCTCATGGTGACCTCCTTGCCCTTCCCAAGGGAGTCCCTAGATGTTGGAGAGACCCTTGCACACCATGTCCTTTGCAGCTAGTCCTCTGTCTGCATGGATGATCCAGTCAGAAATGGGGGTGTAGAAAGGGGCTCTGTTGCTATTGGCCAAGAAGAATTCCATGCCCCAGGGTAGGGACCGAGATGGCTGAAGGGGACATGGGACGGGGTGAGGAGGAGGGGGGGGTAGGTTGATGGGGTTGGGCCTGGGGCATGTGTGCAGGAACCAGGACAGGCCCCAGCCCTCTTCAGGATTAGCCATGTCACTGTGGCCATCCTGCAGCCTCTATAAGACCTCCCGACTTGCCCAGAGAGGACCAGATGGCTGTTGTGGCCTGCCTCTGAGAGCCCACAGCATGCTCTTTCTTGACTTACATGGTGAGGCCTGATGGCTCAGACTTGAACTTGTAGGGCGCCTGCCCCCACCCATTCCCCTCTTCTCTTTTCCTGCCTTCCTAGAGCCCCTGGTTCTCTGATGGCCTCTCTGTGGCTTCTTAAGCTAGCCCCACCTGCTGCAGGCCTTAGGTTCTCCTCCCCCAGGTATGGCTGCAGCGTCATCTCCCCAGGACCCTCCCTCCATAGAGTGTGGCTGCTAACCTCCAGGGGAAACCACACCCCAGGGTATGACAAAGGCCCCATAGGAGGCTCTACGCAGGTGGTATTCTCAGAGTTGAGGCTTCACACCTGGCTTCCCAGTTCCTTCCAGAAGGTCCTTCCAGCTTTAACTCTTACTACCCCAAGGGTGGCATTCAAACTCCCTTCCCCCACAAAGGCTCTTTTTATTTTCTTGGCATGGCACTCGAAGCTCCAAGCAGGGCAGAACAAGAGGAGTCTGTGTCCCCTGGTGTCCTCTGGAGACACCAGGCTGGCTGCGCCATGCTGAGTGGTGTGGGCCTCATGGTCGGTGATCCAAGCAGCTCCCTCTCCAACATGTAGGCTCCTCTTGCCATCTTTGGGCATGGTCACTGCACGGCCACTGGCAGGGCATGGGCATCGATAGGAGGTGTCAGGGAAAGTGGGAGCCAGTGGCATGAATTTAGAGCCTGGGCCTTTAAGTAAGTGCTCAGAATCAGCCTACATCGTGGGGAATACCAAATGAGTAAGCCTCTGGATACTCTCCACCCTCTTCTCCCACATTTCCTGGCAAAGGCAGTTGGTTAGGCTCTCTGGGGGACCCTGGGACCACCCTGTGGTCCCATTCTAGCTCCCAGCACCCCCAGGATGACTGCATGTTCACATGCTACTCATCGACTTTTAGGGGAGGGAGCCAGGCCCAGACTGCCCCTCCCCCACTCCCCCAGTCCTGGATATAGGCCTGTGTCGGATTTAAGAAGAGATGCTTGTCCTAACATCTTGATGATGTGGGCTGCCACTGTGCCACCTCCCATGCTTCCTCTCGGTGCCCCAGTACCTCCCCTCTCTCTAGCAGATGTCACTTGAGGGGGCGTTTCTGAGAACAACCAGATCCAAGAAGAAAAAGCAGACTGTACCCCGTAGCACTTGTTAGCCTATTGGGCCCCATGTGGGCAAGTTTATCTGTTGTTCCTGCCAGGTGAGTCAACGGAGATGGAACATTCATTTATTGGGGCCAATGTACCATGTTAGAGTGGTTCTGAAAAGTCCAGCATGCAGGGCTCCCCCCCCCAATCCCTCAGGTCCCCGAGAAACCAGACCCGGGGGCAGCAGGGGAGGGGAAGGGCTGATGAAGGCAGGGAAGAGGGAGAGTTCAAGGTGGCAGTTCGGAGCTCCTAGATGCGCCGCTAGGGGCTAGGGGAAGGGAGGCGGGCCTGGGGACAGACGGAGGAGCAAAGCAGAGGAAGGCAGGGAGGCATTCTCCGGAGGCTTGGTTTTATTGTGCAGTTCTCTTTGTCCTCAGCGATATATTATAAGCTGTGGTGCACTCTACAGTCACAGGACAGGGTGCAGCTGCCGGGGTGGGGGGGGCGGGGGGCGGGGAGCTGGGTGTTGGGAAAAGCCACCTGTGGAGGCATGTCCTGCATAGAGGTCTCACTCCACGGGCTGCCGCAGACCCCCTCCAATCCCCCAGGTCCCCGAGAAGCCAGACCTGTGGGGCAGAGGGCTGTCGGAAGGCTCAGCCACCAGCCGGCAGGGAAAGAAGAGCCTCCCAAACACTTGGGCCAAACTCTCCTCTGCTCTGGGACTCTACCTGGCCTGGCTTACTGCCTCCAGGTCAGAGATCTGGAAGCTTGTAGGAGCTTGGGACAGGCTGGGAGGAGGCTGGTCCTCTGCCACCCTCTCAACTGCTGGCTGAGGCAGTGAGGGACAGTAGGCTCTTCATTTTATTTTCATCAGTAGAGAGGGATGATGGACCCTCTCTTCTACCCCGTCTCCAGCCCTCCATTAGCACTGCTCCCAGGCAGAATCTGCTTTTTCACTGGGCCACACCAGGCCCAAGGCCCCTAGGGGACCTCTGCAGTGGTAAAAGGACGGCTTCTTGCTGTGGCAGAGAATGCTCCTGGAGACATTCAGTTCTTTCCTCTTGTGGTGGGCCACAAATGCTTGGCAGTGCCCTCACATCCGGCGTCTTTGGGCACCATCCCCGCCTGCTGAGGGATGTGCTAGGCCCAGATGCACCTCCTCCTCCTCCAGGTCTCTCCCAGGCTGCTGGTCCTGGTGGGCAAGGATGACCCCCCCTTGTCCCCCTGGGACTGGGACCCCTCTATCCTTCTACCCCTCCCATGCCCTCACTCTCCATCACGTCCCCAACCCTGGCTTCCCTTTTCACAAATTCCCAAAGAAAAAGAAGGATAAACCAGACAGAAGCAACTCTGGCACCAAGAGTACAAAAAAAAAGACAGCCAGTGGCGTGCGGAGAGGGTGGCAGGGGGGCGGAGGGGCGGGTAGGTGATGCATGCGGCAGTGGGATTCCTTATGAGGGGCGGGGTCCCCATTGCTCCTCAAGATGTGTGAGGGATGCGGGGAGGGGCTCAGCAACTCGTCTCTGGACTGGGCAATCACAGGGAGATGAAGTCCATGGCCTGCAGGAGAGGCAGGGAGAGCAGGAGCATCAGCAGCCCCGACGTGTTCTGGGCCAGCAGGCTTATGCCCTCACACTTGACCAGTTTGTCTGTGGAGAGAGAATGGGGGGGAGGAACAGGGCAGGAATGAAGAGGGACCGGGATTCAGGCAGGCACAGGCCCCGAGCTGGGGCCTATTCCCTTGGGCAGGCTGGTGTCACGATGTCTTAGCTGGAACCAGGGCCAGTCTGCTCTAGGAGAACCAACTGTTTTTCCCATTTGCAGGTTCCTGAGCTCTTGAACAAACATCATATCAAATCTTTTATCGAGCATCTTCAAAAGGAAACTGTGGGTGAGGTAGCTAGTGTCATTCCTGTCTTCTGGGCGGGGGTGGAGGAGGATTGGGGAGGCCAGGTGATCTGCCCAGTCATGGTAGAAGTGTCTGCGACACCGTTCCGCCTGTCTCACTGTCCCTGCAGCGTTTCCTCCCATACACACAGTAGGCAGTGGTTCCCCAGGGCGCCAGGCAGCCGCTGCTGGGGGGCGGGGGGAAGAGAGAGGTTCTGGGGCTCCTCTTGTCTCTGGCCCGGCCAAGGGGACTACCTGCTGTCCTGGCCAGCCCTCTCCTCCCTAGCCTCCCTCTCCCAGCTCACGTGGCCTTGTTGGGAGCTTGCCTTACCTCTGAGCACAGAGACAGTCTTGCTGGAGGTGACGGGAGGCTGGCCAGAGAGCCGGAGTTCACATGTGTACGTCCCCTCGTCCTTCGTGGTGAAGCTGGATAAGTAGAGGACCTTGATGTTGTACTTGCTGGTGAAGTTGGTTCGGGAGCGGTATGAGTGCTCAGGCACCCCCATAGTGCCATAGAGCACGTGCTTCTTTTTCTCCCGGGTCAGGCTGAACTCATACTGGATGGGCGAGGTGGTGGTATTCTCGTGGCGGCAGTCCAGACGAAGGCTCTGGTCCACCAGGCAGGCTGTCAGGCTGGTCACTTCCTGCGCACGGACTCCCTGCAAGACTGGCACCAGCGGTGCCCACTCCCAAGTTGGGGGGGGGCCTGCCGAGCCGGGGGCCTCCCACCCACAGTAATAGGAGAGAATGGTCTGGCCAGGGAGGGCACAAGGGTCTGCTCTTTGGGCCCCTCTCCCCACCCCAGAGGTCCCTGTGGGCCACTTCTGCTTTTCTGCTGCAGACCCAGCCTCCTTCCCTCATCTTCTTTAGTCTTGGGCATCCCTGGGGGGGGGGCAGGAGATCTTGGGGAGTTGATGTAGGCTCCCGGTTCCCATTTGGAGATTCCAGCTCAGTATGGGGCAGACTCAGTGGGTTGTTTTTTCCAAAAACCGCCTCAGGCAGCCAGAAGATGAACTAGGTTACTCAGCAGATTTAGGGATGAAGAAGAGCCCTCTCTCCTCAACCACCTCCCCCTTCTGAGGTTGGGAGGAAGAAGCTAGCTTCTCTGAAGGGAAGGAAGCCAAGGTGCTTGGAATCCCAGCCCTGCCCCTTGCCCAGTACCTGTCAACAAAAGAGCGAAGCCAATGGTGGGGTTCATGGTGCCCGGAGCTCAGTTCTTGATCTGGGGGTGCGACAGTATAGGAATCAGCCAGGAGATGGGGCAGGTGGGCCCACACTTACTGCTAGGGCTGGGGGCCTCTGGGACACATGGCTGTGGCAGGCATGCAAGCTTCTCTCTGCGGTCCTCCCCTCCCACTTACGAGTGAACGTGACACTGCCACTTGGTGCTTCCCCCCTTGGGGAAAGTAAAGGGAGGGAGAACACACCGTATGATGGTGTGTCTCTGTGTGGAAAACTTGGAGTAAGGTGATTTTGACCATTTCCTTTTTCCTTCAGGAAGGCAGGGACATCCTATTTCCTAATTGTGGCAAAGTAGAGCTAGTGTGAAATTTACTACCTTAATCATTTTTTAAAAAGATTTGTCTATTTTAGAGAGAGAGACCACGTGTGCAAGGGAGGGGGGAGGAGCAGAGGGAGAGGGAGGGGGAATGAGTCTCAAGCAGATCTGTGCCCCCTGCCTAGTGCGACCCAGCGCTTGATCAGGACGCTGAGCTGAAACCAGGAGTCAGTGGCTTAACTGGCTGCTCCACCCAGGTGCCCCTGTCTTAATCATTTTTAAGTGTACAATTCAGTGGTGTTATATTCACTCACATCGTTGTGCAGGCAATCTCCAGAACTCTATCTTGAAACACTAAAATTCTACCCATTACACAAGAACTCCCCATTCGGGGAATTTTCTGTTTCTTGTTCAGAAGAAAATCCCTAATGCCCAAACAGTTCCTGGCATATAACAGATGCTCAAAAGATCCTGAATGAATGAATGAAGGGACTTTAGATACCCACAGGGTTGTGATGGGGATTAAGAAGAATGACTAACATCTGCCACTAGGACTGCTCCATAGTGAGTGACCCATAAATGTTAATTCCCTTCCTCTAGAAAGGGCCGTGTGGCTAAGGTGCTTCCAGATGGGCCCGTAGTTGGCACACAGCTAAGGCACACAGTGCTCTCTGATTGCATATGTTCTCTGATTGCATAGGAACCAAGATGTTTCCAAATGTCCAGCTCTCTGGGCAGGCCTCCTGGGCCTGCAGTTTTCCAGTCTGGCTTCAATAGACTCCCTGCCTAAGCTCTGTGCCCTGCCTTTTTTCAAAGCCTAGTGTGGATCAACATCCTGGTGTCACGGAGCAGGTAGCCTGGCCTGTCCGCACTGATGCTGGCCAGGGAGAGGCCACACAGGAGGGGCTTGCGCCTGGGAGGGCCCACGGGGCCCTGACGGGTGTACCGCTGGCTGCATCCAAGGCCCCCCTGGCGCTCTGTCCTGCGGCCAGGCGAGGCTGGGGTCCTGCAGCGCCCAGGAGCTGCAGTCGGTACACTCTTCGGAAATATAACCGAGAGGGTCCCGGGGGGGTGCTGCTGGGGAAGAGAGGGGGTCAGCATCTGGCTTTGATTCGCACACGCTGAGTTACGGAGGTGCGAGCTCGAGATCTAGGAGGGAAAAGGGGAAGCCTGGGCTAGAACCCGGGGATGAAATGGGGCTGGGGCTGGAGAGGGATGGAGAGCCAAAGGGATGGTTAGAGAGCGGCAGGGGAGGCACAGATGTTTTCATTTCCTCTGCCTGGTGTCCCCGCAGCCCAGAACCCAGAGAAGTTCTGCACTCCCTCCCTCTCCAGCCCCCGCACCCGCCCACCCCCGTTCGGCTAGCCCCACCCTCATTCCGTTTCCGTATTCCACCCGTCTCCTCTCCCAATTGAGGTCCCCCTTCCCCCTCTCATCCTTTCCCAGTTCTCCCCTCCCCCGTCTGCCCGCCTTCCAGTCCCCGCCCGCGGCACTGCGGTTTCCCTGTCCTTTGACGCCCCGCACCCAGCCCGCTGCGAGGTCGCAGGGCAGAGATTCCCTCCACCTCTCGGTCATCCGTTCTCTCCCGCAATGTCGCGGCCCCCACCCCACGTCTTTGTGAGCTAGGTTTGGGGACGTCTGCGTGGAGAACAGAACCCAAGGCTGTCCTTGGCGCTTTTCGTCCCGGTTCTCCTCCTGCGCCCCAGCCCCAGGCCACCGTCCCCTTAGGGGGTGAAAACCGGGGAGCGCCTTCCGCAAAAGGCGGGGTGCGGCACGGCCCCTGGCCTGCAGCAGTTGCGTCCCGCTCCCCCCCAACTTGGGAAGCAGACCCCCTACCCAAGCACGGCGAGGCTCCTTGCCAGGGCGCCCCCGAACCTTTTCTCGAAGTCTCGGGTTGGGAGGGCTTGCCTGGGCGCTTGGGGCCTCTCCCAGCGCCCCGGGTCCCGCCCTGGCTCCCGCTCCCACCTGGGCTCCTGTCCGCCGCTGTAGCCTCCCCCGGACGCACCGCCGCCTCCAGTGGCTGCACCCTGCCCGCGCCCGCAGTTTTCACCAGGGGTGGGAGTGGAGGAGCGGGGAGGGCCCGGGGACGCGGCCAATCAGAGCCTGGGGAGGGGGGAGCGAGGAAGGATGGCAGCGGGAGGAGGAAGGAGGAGGCGGTCCGGTATAGATGTGGGAGAGTGGCCGTCTGCCGCAGAAGGCGGACCTCACTCTCTGGCTGCCAGGCCAGGCCAGGCCAGGGATAGGAGGGCTCAGGGCCCCGAGGATCAGGGTGGGGCAATGCGGGGAACGCTAGCTGCCTTCCAGAACCCCGAAATGATTGCTCCCCATTTTAGGCTTTAACCCTTTCTTCTGACTTAGGCTTCAGAAGCCTGTGGGAAAACCAAGGGGTAAGGAGTGGAGGATGCAGGCCAGCAACCCTCCCCTTTGGTCAGTGCCCCGCCTCCTCCCGCCTCCTCCTTTCCTTTTCAGCTGGAGCCCACCTCCCTGGAGGCTCCAGTGAGAAGTTTTGGAGTTGGAATATTCCAGGCTTTCTCCAAAGGAAGATGGTGGGGTGTTTTTCCACATTGGAGCAGCCTTTCAGAGGCAAGGCAGGCACGGCATCCCATACTTCCTGGTCCTGAGCCCTGCCCCACTCCCTCATCCATCCTAGAACACCCGATCCTTCAGGGGCTTTCTGCTCTGGGGCACTCAGTCTCCCTCAGTTTCTGGGCTGGCATCTCCCGGAACAGAGAGCTAGAATGTTCTCGATTTCATATACTCTTCCTGACCCTCCCCTCCACTCCTCCCGCCCCACCTCGACCCTGAGTTGTGTCTGCTTGTTTGGTCTTCAGACAAGAGAAGGAATACTGTTTTCTACCGAGCACTGCGCCAGGCGCATTACATCCATGGCTGTGTTGACCCCACAAAAATGTGCTGGGTTCATCCCATCCCACTCCCCATCCTGTTTCAATGGCTAGTAAGTGGGAGAACTGGCCAGTCACCCTGGGCTGTGGAACCAAATGTCCTCAGTACTGAGGCACTCCACCCCTGCATCCCAGCCCAGTGGGAGGGGACACTGTGGAACTGAGGGGAAGGGGAGGAGACAGGACCATCTAGAAAGGAATAGAGGAAACCAGGCTCTTAATCCTGTGAGGCACCCGCCCTAGCCCTATCAATTCAATTTCAAGTCGCCAGAAGCCTTTGGATCTTTTTTCTTTCTTTCATGGCCAGTGCCAATGACTTGTCTCTCCCACCCAGAGGTGAAGTGAATTTTTTTAATCAAAGGTTTATTTGTTTGATTTGCATCCTCATGGCCTCTTTGTGAATTCTGGCTGGGACATCCTGTGGGCTGGCCCTGCCTCCCTGCCATCTGCCTGCCCATTCTCCTATTTCTTCACAGAAGTCAGCCTGGCACCTTAACTGCAGTTTCCATTACTGCAGTGCTACTGTTGGAAGTCATCCCTGGGCTAGCAAGTGGGAGATTCACTTCCCTCTCCCTCCCGGGGAGGTTAGGTGGCCTCCCGGCACTCAGAGTGATGGGACTTTTTAACTGGAATGAGTTTCGAGGATGGTCTAGTCTAGGGGCCATTCACTGGGGTAAACAATAGAAGCTCCGGCGGGGGTGGGGGAGGTTTATGAAAAATGCAGTTGTCCCTGCCTGCCTGGGATCTCCCTTGTCTAGCAGTACGCTGCATGTGTTTGCACTTTTCACAAGCTCCCCAGGGTCTGGGGAGTGCAGAACGCTGGTCTGGTAAGACCGTCTCTCTTCAGAGATCAGGTCACCTGGCTTCTCATTGTCTGCACTATGATTTTTAAGGCCCTGGATGTCCTGGCTCCTGGCTGTCAGCCTTCACCACTACCTCATCTTGCCCATTCATCTTCTGGCTACATTCCAGAAACACTGGTCTCCTCCCTGTCAATGCACTTATGTGGTCTCTCCTGGTTAACAGCTTTCTGATTGTCAGTCCGGGGCGGGGGGGGGTCTTTCCTGTTAGAGCACAGTTGCTTTAGACTGGGGCCTAACCCTCCTCTCTCTCTCTCTCTCTCTCTCTCTCTCTCTCACACACACACACACACACACACATATGCACAGGCACACATACGGATGGGACTGGAGACAGTTCTTTTTTTTTTTTTTTTGGCAGAACATGTGGATACCCAGAGGCCTCTTAACTACAGAAGATATCTGGGCTCTGGCTAGACATGACCCTGGCTGCTATTTCCTACTCTAGGGCAGAGTCTCTGAGTGTTGCTGGATGGAAGACCTAGCTGTACTATTTTGATAAGGTTATGAGGACCTGGCCTACTTTCTAGGTCCCCAAGCACTTTAGTTCAGGAAGGGGAGGGGAGTGTAGACTCTAGAGTGTATGGCAGTTGTCTGTCACAGAGTGACAGAAGCCATCCCATCATTTTATAGCTGCGGACTGAGGTCCAAGAGGGGAAGGATTTGTCAAAGGACCAACAAATACTTTGGAGCACTGTTAGGACTGGCTATATCCTAGATCTCCTGACTCCACATTCAGTGCTTTCCACTGCTCCCAGGGTGGGCCTTCTGACTTCTACTAGACTGATTTCACTGGTCCGTAGTGAATAAGAAAAGCAAGTACAGTGTGGGATAGTCTAAATATAGCTGTGAGGTTGCCCCCTTGTTCTGATCACCTCCTCTTCACTGTGTTGATAAGGGAGGGATTTTTACACCTGGGTTTTGGAGATGGCTGAACACATGACCCCTGACACCAGACAGATGAGATGGACAGCAGCTTATTAGTCACGTATACTCACAGCCCAGAGGAGGGCACCACACACAGAAGTTGCACAGGAGCGGAGTGAACAGCCAGGAGCTATGGGAGGTAGGCTTTGTTTGTTAAGCATTGGCTTGCTGAATAATTCTGTGGGTTGGCATGGAACTGAAGCCCACTACTCAGAGATAGTCAGGAATTGTGCCTCATCCCCATGATAAGGAGGGTTGATTGGCTAGGGGAACTTATTAGCAGAAACTAAGTTGGAAGGAGGACTTGTGGTTAGGCTGTTGAGGTGCTCCAGATTTTTCATGTCAAGACAGCACATACTGTTGAGTCCTGATTTGGGGCTAATTGCGGTCTTATGGCAAATACCTGCCCTTCCTTGGGAAGGCCTATGCTTTGATGCTAAGGTTATATCTCTTTGCTTCTTTGAAGTGGCAGTAGTCGGTGGTAGAAGGCATGTGTGTTTTTAATGTCCAAAGCCAAAAAAAGAAAAAAAGAAATTTGGTAACTTCTTGTTGAGCTGCAAATTTCTTTGGAAACGTGACTAGTCTATGAAATTCAAAAATCTTGGAATCAAGGGCTCTACACTCTGCTTCCTCTCCTAATCTCTAGTTGAAGTCAACTCCCCAAGTGAGGTCACTCTCTGAAGAAGTGCATATTTGGTTGGAGAGTATGACAAAGAATAAAATTTATCTCTTAGAACACAGGGCAGAGGGCAAGAGGGCAGAGCACCAATGGAGATGTAATATTTGACATTTGATTGATTGATTGATTGATTGTTTGATTGAAGGAGAGGGAGAGAAACATGGGATTTGTTCCTAGGACCCTGGGATCATGACCTGAGCCAAAATCAATAATCAGAGGCTCAACTGACTGAGCCATCCAGGCGCCCCTCAACATTTATTTAAAAACTTTATTCATGGGTGTATAATTATATAATTAAAAGACATTACTGATCTAGGTGCAATGTTCTAGGCACAGGGCTAGACCCTGGAATTACAAAGATCAACAGAGCACAATCTCTACCTTCAAAGGCTTGTCCAGTGGTGGAAACAGAAATGGTATAGAGAGAGTTAGAAAGCAGTATGGTAAGGGCAATGGTAGGATGTGTATAGAGTATTGTGGGACTACAAAGGAGGGGCAAGTGATGACCCAGTCTGTCAGACAGGGAGGTGAGATATGAATTGAGTCTTTAAAGATGAACGAGAGTTGCCCAGGTATGGTAGATTGTTACATTAATGGTCTCCAATGAATGATGCATCCCAGTACCCATGCCTTTTGTGTGATTCCCTTCCACGTTTATTCTGGGCTTGGCCATATAAACTGAGGTGCCTCAGTTTATATCAACCACCATTTAGGATCACCTAGCCCCCAGTTGACTGCCACATGAGTGATCACAAAAGCATGTGTAATCCAAACTGATGCCACATAGAACAGAAATAAACCATCCCAGGTAAGCCTACTAAAGTGCTTCTAAAACCTGGATACAAATTCTTTGGTATCGCTTCATCAAGAAGTAAAGTCTGGGGGCGCCTGGGTGGCTCAGTCGGTTAAGTGTCTGCCTTCAGCTCAGGTGATGATCCCAGGGTCCTGGGATCAAGCCCCGCATCGGGCTCCCTGCTGAGCAGGGAGCCTGCTTCTCCCTCTCCCACTCCCTCTGCTTGTGTTCCCTCTCTCACTGTGTCTCTCTCTGTCAAATAAATAAATAAAATCTTTAAAAAAAAAAAAAAAGAAGTAAAGTCTGTGTCCCCTCATGAATCTCAATGGGGAGTTAACTGTTTCAGTCCATAGAATATGGCAGAAATGATGCTAAAAGATTTTTGATTATTTATTTATTTATTTTTAAAAAAAATTTATTTATTTATTTGAGAGAGAGTGCACAAGCCAGGGGGAGGGGAGGGGCCGAGGGAGGGGTAGAAGCAGACTCCTTGCTGAGCAGGGAGCCCGACATGGGACTCGATCCCAGGACCCTGAGATCATGACCTGAGCTGAAGGCAGATGCTTAACCGACTGAGCCACCCAGGTGCCCCAAGACTTTTGAATTTAGATCTTAAAAGGCCATGTAGCTTTTATTTTGTTTGCTGGAACGCTCCCTCTTATGGCCACTGTATAAAATGCCTGAGTGTCCTCAGGCCATGCTGTAAGGAAGCCCTAGTCACATGGAGAGGCATTATGTAGGCACTTTGGTAGACAGTCCCAGGAGAAGTTAACCTTCAGAATCATTTCAACCCAGGCTCCAGACATGTAGATAAAGAAGCTTCCAGATAATCTTAGCACCAAAGCTGTTTGAGTTATCCACCTAGATGCTCACATTTTCAAACCGAGGCCCCAGATGTTGTGGGACAGAGACAAATCTGTCCACAGAATTCATGAGGTTAACAATATGGTGGTGGTTTTAAGCTATTGTTTTAGGTGGTTTGTTATGTAACAAACATATATGTAACAAACAAATATGATAACTAAATTGGTACCTAGAATTGTGGTGTTGTCTTAAAAGCCCAGACATGTGGCATTTGGAACTGGGTGGTGGGTGAAGGCTGGAATGAGAGGCAGCAAGAGTTGTGAGTGCCCTGGAAAGGGAGCTGGAAACTGCTTGGACCAAGGCTGATGAGTATTATATAGTGTTGAGGCCACCAGCATAAAGTGCGCCTAATGAATTTGTGGGTTTGGCTTAAGAGATGTAGAGGTGAGATGTTAAAAGTGCCATCTGGGTGCTTCCAGCTGGCATGTCAGGTGTTATAATGGAGAGATGAGCTAAATAAGGATCTGTCTAGTTTGCTGGGTTAGAAAGGAAAACTAGTTCTCATTTCCAGTCTCTCCAGCAGACAGCAGATTCCCCAAGTAAGAACTGGCCTAAAGGTAAAGATGAAATCAAGGGCATGAATTGTAGAACCTTTGTTAAGACCCCAAGAGGATTTAAGGTGGTGCCTAGTAGACCTTCTCAGTTAAACAAAAGGGTTTCTAAGAATAGTAAAGATGTTGTTTTATAGCTGAAGTAGAGTCTTCTTGAAATTAACTATATATGTGGCTTTTGGAGCAAGAAGTGAACCCAATAATACTTGTAGAAAAACCATAAAGTTTCGAAGATTATTGTTTTGGAAAAGACTCTGTGAGTTTGGGCTGAAAGGAACTGAAATAGTTAAAAAGTGAAAAGAGGCCTCTGGGCCACCAACTATCTATGGATGGAAGACTGGCCAATATTCACAAAGGCCTTCTCTTATGGAAAAGGAAATCTCAGAGGGCAGAACCAGGAGCCCAGCAGGTGTAACTAGATGCCAAGGAGAACTGTACTCTATTCAAGGAACATCCCTGCCTCCAAAGGAAGGGTCCTGATAACAGAATCTGACTGGATTTCAGAATTGCTTTGAGTCAGTGATCACTATGTGCCTCCTTATTTCTCTCTCTTTTAATGGGAGTATCTGTTGAGGCTCTCCTATGCTTGCTTCACGACTATATGCTGGGCACAAAGAGGGCAGACATCTTGTCTCATTAGTTCACAGGTCTTTGGATCAAAAGGAGCCACATGTGAGGAGTTGTACCCCAGGAGGCTCAGCCACCTCCAGACTTGCTGCACATTGTGAGATCATGGACTTTGAGCCCGGTGTATGATTGGATACTATTTTGGGTGTTTTGGGAAGGATGAATAAATTTCACATGTGGAAGGCTGTGTGTGCCTTAGGTAGGGGTAGAGGGCAGACTCTTAGATTGCTACGTTAATGGCCCCCCAGTGAGTCACACCTCTTCCACACTGATTCTGGGCTAGCTATATGACATGCTTTAGTCCTCAGCAGATGTGACCTCAGCAACTGTGACACAGGCAGAGACTTCATAAGTGCTTGCCCATTAGGGTTTGCTTCTTGGAACCCCCTTGGCATGTGAGGAGCCCAGGCTAGCCATGGGGAGAGACCTGAGCTGAAATGTTCCAGCTGGCAACTTCACCCGATGACTAGACACTGCGTGAGCCCCTCTTAGAGCATCCAGCCCCAGTGCACCTGTCAGCTGACCACAGTGCATGGGTGAGCCCAGCCAATTCAGTTTGGAGCATATGTGTGCACTGTTCCAGCTATCTCTAACCAAATTGCTGATTCACAGAATTGTTGTTGCCTTTAGTTACTAGTCTGAGTGGTTTGATACACAGCAATAGATAACAAATAAATCAGATGAAGAGAAGGAAGGGCATTAAGACAGAGGAGATGGTATGAACAAAGACATAGAGAAAAAGCAAAGTGGGTGTGGGAAAATGCAGGCAGTTTGGAGTTGTCTGAGGCAGTGAATGTTGAGAGGGGACACTGGAAAAATGGGGAAGAGCCTTCCAAGAAAGCCCTTGTCTGTTTGGGTGTGAGTGATGGGGAATCATCGGTGGTCTACAGGAAGGGTGTGACATGGCCAGAGAGATGCATTCTTTAGAAAGATTACTCTAGAGTCAGAATAGGGGATGAACACAGGGCCATGCGGACCCTCTCCTGCCCAGGTTGTTTTTACTCTTGTAGTGGGTTCAGAGTCCGGCTAGGGTGGTAGAGGCCTGCTTCTGGGGAAGCAAGGTGGTATGATAGACACTGCCTTGAGGTCAGGGTCTGTGTCTGTCTTGTTTACTGTTGTATCTCTCTGGAGCCCCAGCACGAAGTTACTTCTCAATTTTATCTATCTATCTATCTATCTATCTATCTATCTATCATCTATCTGGCATATAGTTGACATACATATTTTTTAAAGGTTCTATTTAAATTCCAGTTAACATGCAGTGTAATATTAGTTTCAGGTGTACAACATAGTGATCCCACAATTACATACATTATGAAACACTCACCATGGTAAGTGTAGTTATCCTCTGTCATCATACAAAGGCATTACAATACTGTTGACTGTATTCCCTATGCTCTACTTTTCATCCCTGTGACTTATTTATTTTATAATTGGAAGTTTATATCTCCTAATTCCCTTCACCTATTTTGCCCATTCCCTCATCTCCCTCTTCTCTGGCAACTACTAGTTTGTTCTCTGTATTTATGTCTGTTTCTGGTTTTTCATGTGTTTTGTTTTTTAGATTCCACATATAAATGAAATTCTATGCTATTTGTCTTTTTCTGTCTGACTTATTTCACTTCGCATGATACCATCCATGTTTCTTGCTTTTTTGTGGCTGAGTAATATTCCATTGTGTACATCTACTACGTCTTTATCCAATCATCTATCAGTGAACGTATAGGTTGCCTCCATATCCTGGCTATTGTAAAGTTGCAATAAACATAGGGGTGCCTATATTGTTAGTGTTTCATTTTCTTTGCGTAAATTCCCCAAAGTGGAATTGATGGATCATATGGTAGTTCTGTTTTTAATTTACTGAGGAACCTCCATACTGTTTTCCATAGTGGCTGCACCGATTTACATTCCTACCCACAGTGCACCAGGGTTCCCTTTTCTCCACATGCTTGCCAGTGCTTGTTATTTCTTGTCTTTTTGATACTAGCCATTCTGACTGGTGTGGGGTAATATCATAGTGGTTGTGATTTGCATTTCCCTGATGATTAGTGATGTTGAACATCTTTTTCATGTGTCTGTTGGTCATGATATGTCTTCTTTGGAAAAATGTCTATTCAGGTTCTCTGGCCATTTTTTAATAACATTGATTGTTTTTGTTTGTTTTTGGAGGTGAGTTGTATGAATTCTTTATATATTTTGGATATTAACTCCTTATCAGATATATCATTTGCAAATATCTTTCCCCATTCAGGAGGTTGCCTTTTCATTTTGTTGATGGTTTTCTTCATTGTGCAAAAGCTTTTTAGTTTGATGTGGTCCCAATTGTTTATTTTGCTTTTATTGCCAATGCCTGAGGAGACAAATTAAAAAAATATTGCTAAGACTGATGTATAAGAGGTTACTGCCTATGGTTTTTTTTTAGGATTTTTACGGCTTCAGGTTTTACATTTGGGTCTGTAATCCATTTTTAAAAAATATTTTATTGTTATGTTAATCACCATACATTACATCATTAGTTTTTGATGCAGTGTTCCATGATTCATTGTTTGCATGTAACACTCAGTGCTCCATGCAGTACATGCCCTCTTTAATACCCATCACCAGGCTAATCCATCCTCCCACCTCCCTCCCTTCTAGAGCCCTCATAGTTTATTTTTGTGTATGGTTTGAGAAAATGGTCCAGTTTCATTCTTTTGCATGTATCTGTCTAGTTTTCCCAATACCACTTACCGAAGATTGTCTTTTATCCATTGGATCTTCTTGCCTCCTTTGTCAAAAATTGACAATATAAGTGTGGGATTATTTCTGGGCTGTCTATTCCATTCCATTGATTTGTGTATCTGTTTTTGTGCCAGTACTGTACTGTTTTTTTTCTATAGCTTTGTAGTAAAGTTTGAAATCTGAGACTGTGATATCTCCAGCTTTGTTCTTTTTTCTCAGTATTGCTTTGGCTATTGGGGTCTTTTGTGGTTCCATAAAAATTTTAGGATTTTTGTTCTAGTTCTGTGAGAAATACTGCTGGTATTTTAATAGAGATTGCATTGCATGTCATCCTTGTGCAGGGACCATGCTAATCTTCTCTGTATTGTTTCACTTTTAGTATACGTGCTGCTGAAGTGAGCACTGATAGGGATCGCATTGAATCTGTAGATTGCTTTGGGTAGTATGAACATTTTAACAATATTCTTTCAGTTCATGAACATGGTATATCTTTCCATTATTTGAGTCATCTTCAATTTCTTTCATTAATATCTTATAGTTTTCAGAGTATAGCTCTTTCACCTCCTTTGTTAAATTTATTCCTAGGTATTTTATTCTTTTTGATGCAATTGTAAATGGGATTGTTTTCATAATTTCTCTTTCTGCTAGTTTATTATTGGTGTGTAGAAACACAACAGATTTCTGTATATTAATTTTGTATACAGAAACTTTGCTGAATTTGTTTATTCTAACAGATTGCTTGTGTGTGTGTGTGTGTGTGTGTAGTCTTCAGGGTTTTCTCTTTATGGTATCATGTTGTCAGCAAATAGTGACAGTTTTACTTCTTCCTTACCAATTTGGATGTGTTTTATTTCTTTTTCTTGTCTGATTGCTATGGGCAGGACTTCCAGTACTATATTGAATACACGTGGTGAAAGTGGACATTCTTGTCTTGTTCTTGATCTTAGAGAAAAAGCTTTCAGCTTTTTACCATTGACTATGATGTTAGCTGTGATCTTGTCATATGTGGCCTTTATTATGTTGAGGCATGTTCCCTCTATACCCATTTTGTTGAGAGTTTTTATCATGAATGGATGTTGAATTTTTTTCAAATGTTTTTCTGTATCTATTGAGATGCTCATATGACTTTTACCCATCATTTTGTTAATATGGAGTACCATGTTGATTGATTTGTGGTTATTGAACCATCCTTGCATCCCTGGGATAAGTTCCACTTGATTGTGGTGAATCATCTTTTTAATATATTGTTGAATTCAGTTTGCTAATATTTTTTAAGGAATTTTGCATCTGTGTTCATCAGGAATATTGGCCTGTTCTTTTCTCTCTCTCTCTCTCTCTCTTTCTTAAGTAGGTTCAAGACCCAGCATGGAGCCCAACACAGGGCTTGAACTCACAACTCTGAGATCGAGACCTGAGCTGAAATCAAGAATTGGATGCTTAACCGACTGAGCCACCCAGTGGCTTACTCTCTCTTTCTCTTTCTTTCTTTTCTAGTGTTTTTGTCTGGTTTTGGTATTAAGGTAATGCTGGGCTCATAGAATGAATTTGGAATTTCTCTTTCTTCCTGATTCAGTCTTGGAAGATTGTATATGGTTCTAGGAATTTATCTGTTTCCTCTAGGTTTCCAGTTTGTTGGTGTATAACTTTGCATAGTATTTTTTCTTTTCTTTTTTTTTTTAAAGATTTTATTTATTTTTTTGAGAGAGAGAGGGAGCACAAGCTGCATGGAGTGCAGAGCCTGACACGGGGCTGGATCTCATGACCATGAGATCACGATCTGAGCTGAAACCAAGAGTTGGCTGCTTAACTGATTGAGCCACCCAGGTGTCCCTCATAGTAGTTTCTTGTAATCCTTTGTATATCTGTGGTGTCAATTGTAATCTATCTTTTATTTCTGATTTTGTTTATTTGAGTTCTCTCTCTTTTGATGGGTTGGGTTTGTTTGTCTTTTCAAAAAACCAGCTCTTAGTTTCATTGATCTTTTCTAGTTTTTTTGGTCTGTATTTCATTTATTTCCACTCTGATCTTTATTATTTCCTTCCTTCTACTATCCTTGGACTTTATTTGTTCCTTTTCTAATTCCTTTAATTATAAAGTTAGATTATTTATTTGAGATTTTTCTTATTTCTTGAGGTAGGCCTGTATCACTGTGAATTTCCCTCAGAACTGCTTTTGCTGTGTCCCAAGGATTTTGAACTATTGTGTTTCCATTTTCATTTGTCTCCAGGTATTTTTTGATTTCCTCTTTGATTTCTTCATTGACTCATTGGTTGTTTAGTAGCATGTTGTTTAGCCTCCACATGTTTGTGTTTTTAGCAGTTTTTTTCTGGTAACTGCTACTTTCTCACTATTTTGGTTGGAAAAGATGCTTGATATGATTTTATTCTTAAATTTACGGACACTTGTTTTCTGGTCTACCATGTGGTCTATCCTGGAAAATGTGCCATGTGCACTTGAATGGAATGTGTATTCTGCTCCTTTTTAGATGGAATGTTCTGTATATATTTTGTATTTATCTTGTTAAGTCCGTCTGGTTTAATGTGTCATTCAAAGTCACTGTTTCCTTATTGATTTCTGTCTGGATGATCTATCCAGTGATGTAAGTGGGGTGTTAAAGTTCCCTACTATTATTGTATTATTGTCAATTTCTCCTTTTATGTCTGTTAATATTAGCTTTGTATATTCAGTTGCTCCTATGTTGGGTGCATAAATATTTATAATTGTTATATCCTCTTGTTGGATTGATCTGCTTATCACAATGTCATGCCTTTCTTTGTCTTCTGTTACAGTTTTTGTTTTAAAGTTCATTTTGTCTGATATAAGTATTGCTACCCCAGCTTTTTTTTTTCACTTTCATTTGCATGGGATATCTTTTCTCATCCCTTCACTTTCAATCTGCATGTTTCTTTAGGTCTGACATGTATCTCTTGTAGGCAGCATATAGATTAGTCTTGTTTTTTTATCCATTCAGTCACCCTGTGTCTTTTGATTGGAAAATATAGCCCATTTATATTTAAAGTAATTATTGATAGGTATATACTTATTGCCATTTTATTAATTGCCTTTTGGTTTTTTGTTCTCTGTACCTCTTCCCTCTCTTGCTCTCTTCCCTTCTTATTTGATGAATTTCTTTAGTGTTATGCTTAGATTTCTTTCTCTTTATTTTTTTGTGTATCTATTATAGGTTTTTGGTTTGTGGTTACCATGAGATTCATATATAATACCGTATGTATATAGCAGTCTATTTTAAGTTCATAGTGACTTAAGTTCAAACACATTCTCAAAGCACTACATTTTTACTCTGTGTATCAATGTATATGACATATTTTACATCTTTTTATTTTGTATATCCTTTAACTAATTGTTGTAGATATATTTGGTTTTAGTACTTTTGTCTTTTAATCTCTGTACTAGCTTTATATCAGTGAAATTTTTTCTTTTCATAATTCTTTTTCTTTTAGTTATGGTCTTTTTTTTTTTTTCTCCTTAAAGAAGACCCTTTAACATTTCTTTTAAGGGTGGCTTAGTGGGGTGAACTTTTAAAATTTTTGTTTGTCTGGGAAACTTTTTCTCCTTCAATTCTGAATGATAACCTTGCCAGGTAGAATATTCTTGGCTGTAGGTTTTCTTCCTTTCATCACTTTGAATATATGTTGCCACTCTCTTCTGGCCTGCATAGTTTCTGCTGAAAAATCAGCCTATAACTTTATGGGGTTTCCTTTGTATGTAACTAG
This sequence comes from Leptonychotes weddellii, assembly GCF_054177405.1. Classification (NCBI taxonomy): domain Eukaryota; kingdom Metazoa; phylum Chordata; class Mammalia; order Carnivora; family Phocidae; genus Leptonychotes; species Leptonychotes weddellii. The sequence continues at coordinate 81,308,802 of NC_138379.1, read as the reverse complement.
TTGCTTTTCTATTGCTGCTTTTAAGATTCTTTTTATTTAATTTTTGACATTTTAATTATTCAATAAATATTTTTGAATGAATATAAAAATAAATAAGAGCAATCAAGTGTTGTAGGTGCTGTCTATGAGGCAAAAAAGGAGGGAATTCCAAGGAGAGTTTGGGAGAAAGCAGTGGTCGTTTTTCTGGAAAGAAGAAAGGCACTCTCAACAGAGGGACTCTCAGAAGCAAAGGCATGAAGGAAGGAAGTGTTTCTGGGGAATTGCATATTCTGAAGTTCAATGTGGCTCAAGCTTGGAGTGGGAGGAGGGGGTAATGCCTGAGATATGGTTCGGGAGGGAGAAGGAGCCAGATCACAAGAAACTGGATTTATAAGGCTAAAGATTTTATCCAGTAAGCAGTAGGGAACCATGGAAAGCTTTAAAGCAGGGGAGAAGTGTGATGAGACTTGCATTTTGGAGAGATGAGTGGAGACCAGGGCAACAGTGTGGGATTTGAAGGGTGCACAGAAATGGGTGTAGAGCAACTGGGAGCATAGGAGCTCATTTGAGGGGGCTGAGGGCTTGAAACAGGCAGGAGCAGAGGAGATGGAGGAGATAGGTGAGAGACACCCATGTGGAGAATTCATAACACATAGTCACTTCCTGGATGTGTTTGGTGAGGATTGCAAGAACTCCCATGTTTTTGGTGTAGCTTCTCTGAAGGATGAGAAGAGACAAGGCAGCTTTGGGGCAAAAGATCATGAATTTATTGTTGGCCATGTTAATCTTGAGGTACCTGTGGGACCTACTTGTGGAGAGGTCCAGGTTGGGGCTGAGGAGTGAGGTCTGAGTGGAGGATAGATATCTGGCAGGTGTTGGCAAATAGGTGATAATGAGCACCCAGGGAGCACTGTAGGCCTAAAAGAAAACAGAACCTAAGACAAGATCTGGAGGAGCACTGATATTTAAGGAATAGCAAGCAGCACAGGAGTGTGAGAAGGAGTACCAGAAGGCTAGGAGAGCCAGGAGAGGGGTATACCACGAAAATGGGCATGTTTCAGTGAAGGAGTGCTCAGGGTGTCAAGTAAAGACTAGATCGTTTTTTAGAATTAGTAACAAGGAGGTCACCTGGTGAGGACAATTCCAGAAGCAGGTCAGAGCTGAAGTCTGAGGTCATTGTTCAAAAATATAGGTTTTATTATTATTTAGGTATGGCAAGGCCAACAAATCAGGAGATGACTGCCATTGAAAAGGTAGTTTGTTATATTCACAGATCCTAAGAAGAGGGACACACGATCCATAGGGGGCTTCCCTGGGAAGTACTGGGCTTGGTCAGGAGGTACAGGAGGGAGAGGGAGCTTCTGTAGGAAAGAATGGGTGAGGCAAGATAAGCAGGTTTAGGATTGGCTAGTTTGGATAATTTCAGTGGGTTCTGGGGGCACAGGGGTGACTCTCATTGGCTGGTACCTGGCCTTGCAATGATTAGGGAGGGTGGCTAGTGGCCTGGAGTGTGAGAGCCTGATAAAGGAGATGGTTGAGGATGTGGGCACTGTCAAATCAGATTGGCTAGCTAAGCTGGATTGGTAAATTGGGTGGATTAAATTAGATTGGCTGGTTTGCAGTTGAAAGGTGCACTTGTAGGTGAATGGTGTATTAATCTCCAGGAATCAGTTAACCCTGGGGTGGGTAGTCACCCCAGATGTGGAAGCATCAGAATACAGAACATAAAAGACCTGATTAATACAGTTATGGGTTAGGAGCGAGTGAGAAGAGATTGAAGATGTAAAGGAGAGGAACCTTGTAAGTGAGAGTGGTATAACTGCTGGTGGCTCACTCTTCTCTCAAGGGTGGTTGGAGGTGGAGAGGTGGGTTGCTAGTCTCTAAAGAATAGGGCTAGAGTCTCCCCTGAAGGCCAGGGCCTGCCTGCTGGGAAGATCTTGCTGACTCCTGCCTTTCGTGCAGCAGCCCCTGGCAGAGATGCTCGAGAGCATGGGCTGGTGGGGCTGCTTGGGCTTTTGGTCTCAAGCTCAGGGTTTTGTCTTGGCCAAGTTCAGTTCTTCTCAGTCTGCACCAAGTCAGGGGAGGACCAGAAAGGGCTGCCTGAGAGAGGTGAGAATAGCCCCTCTGAGTCCTGACTCAGTCTCTCCATGAAAGGGAAAACGAATTAGCAGTTTTTTGGCAGGTACATCTGTGCCTAGGGATAAACAAGACTCATCCTTGTGGAATGTGAGCAGAGTTAGCATTTTTTTTTTTATCTGCTTTTGGAAAAAGAAAGGGGAGGCAGAGATCCCACAGCTGTCTGAGGCCACCTCTATCTCGACTTTCCAAAGTCAGGACCCATCTTCTTGGGCAAAGCTGCTTTGTAAGCAAGCTGCGGTCTCCTGATTTACAAGCTCATAATATCCCTAACTCTGTCTGAAGAGGCTGACAATTACCCAACACTCCTTGCCAGCTGGCTTCAGCCAAGAGAGCTGCATGTAAATGCAGCATCCTGTAGCTACTCTGGGTCAGGCTATTCCAAAGTGAAGAGAAATTCAACACTTAGATGGGGAAAAGGAAAAAAATGTGAAACATGTTCTTTATGTTAGAGGCATTTCTGCTGCTCATTGGCAGGAAGGAAAGGCAGAGAATGTCAGTGGATGTAGGAAAGCATGTATTTCAGCTTCTCTGGGTGGGAATCAGGCAGATCTCATCCATTCAGCCTTCTAGGAGCTATTGGAGGAATGGGTGGACCTGGGGGTGGGGGTGAAATCTTTCTCAGCCCAAGTCCTGGGCATCATCCTTTCCTGCTTTCACCCCCATATCCAGTCACTCATCCAAACTTGAATTCTACCTGCAAAGTGCTTCTGGGGACCAGCTCTTCCTCTTCATCCTGACTGACACAGTGCCAGCCCTAATACTCATGTTCTCTTGCTTGGACTATTGCAGTAGCCTGCAAGCTGGTTTCCTGCCTCCAGTCTCTTACTCCCCATTGCTACCAGAGCAATTAAAAAAAAGATTTTATTTATTCACTAGATAAATAGAGAGAGAGCACAAGAGGGGGAAGCTGCAGGCAGAAGTAGAGGGAGAAGCAGGCTCTCCGTTGAGCAGGGAGCCCAACGTGGGGCTTGAGCTCAGGACCCCGAGATCATGACCTGAGCTGAAGGCATACACTTAACTGACTGAGCCACCCAGGCACCCCTGCTACCAGAACAATTTTTTCCCCAAACCATGTTTTTTTTTTTTAATGTATATACTTTAAAAATTTTGTAATAACGTGCATGTGTTTTTAAATACAATGATACTAAACAACATGGAGTAAAAACTAAATCTTCACCAACTTGTGTCCTCTAGCCATTGCTATGGTTGTTAGCAATTGTGTTATCCTTCTAGAACTATCCATGTATATAATATTAGCAAATCTGTTCTTGGTGGGGAGGTAAGCAGACAAACTTAGACTGTGATGCATTTTGTTGTGTGCCTTACATTTTTTTAAAGATTTTATTTATTTATTTTTGTGAGAGAAAGAGAGAAAGCGAGTGCATGAGCTGGAGGGAGGGGCAGAGGGAGAAGCAGACTCCCTGCTGAGCAGGGAGCCCGATGCTCAATCCCAGGACCCTGAGATCATGACCTGAGCTGAAGGCAGACGCTTAACTGACTGAGCCACCCAGGCACCTGCCTTACATTTCTTTTTTACTCAACAATGTCTCTTGTGGGTCATTCTGTATCAGGATATATAATGTTGACTTTTTAAAAAAATCAGTTCTAGGGCGCCTGGGTGGCTCAGACGGTTAAGCGTCTGCCTTCGGCT
>NC_138379.1:81274744-81304533 GCF_054177405.1 Leptonychotes weddellii | reverse complement strand
TATGTTTAACTTTTTAAGGACCTGACGAACTGTTTTCCTGAGGCTGCACCACTTTCCATTCCCACCTGGAACGTACAAGGTTTCCAGTTTCTCCATGTCCCAGCTAACACTTACATTCTGGTTTTTGTGGTTGTTGTTGTTTAAATTATAGCCATCCTATGGGTATCTCATTGTGCTTTTGATTTGCGTTTTCCTAATGACTAGTTATGTTGAGCATCTTTTTATATGCTTATTGGCCATTTGTAGATCTTCTTTGGAGAACCATCTATTCACATCCCCTGCTTATTTTAAAATTGGGTTGTTTGTCTTGTTGTCTATTGAGTTCTTTATTTGTTCTGGGTGTTAGACCTTTTAAAGATGTATGGTTTGCAAGTACTTTCTACCATTCTATAGGTTATCTTTTTACTTTTTGGATGATATCATTTAATGCATGAAGGTTTTTAATTTTGATGAATTCCGATTTACCTAATTTTTCTTTGGGTATGTGTGCTTTTGGTATTATATCTAAGAATCCATTGCCAAATCCAGGGTTCATGAAGATTTAACCTTATGGTATCTTGTAAAATTTTATAGTTAGATTATATTTAGGTTGATCCATTTTGAATTAATTTTTGCATGTGGTATGGTGTAGGGATCCAACCTTGTTCTTTTGCATGTGGCTCTCTAGTTGCCCCAGACCATATGTTGAATATTTTTCCCCATTGACTAGTCTTGGCATCTCTGTTGAAAATTAATTGGCCACAGATGTATGGGTTTATTTCTGGACTCTCAATTCTATTCCATAGGCCTGTCTGTCTGTCTTTATGCCACCACCACACTGTATTTATTACTGTAGCTTTGTGTAAGTGTTGAAATCAAGAAATGTGAGTCTCCTAGCCCTCCTTATATTTATTTTGACTAGTTTTACAATTTATGTAAATGGAATCATATAACATGTACTCATAATGTGTTTGTTTTTTTCTACTTGATATTACGTTTGAGAGTTACCTTTTTAGGTTGAGTTTAAAAAAACTCTTTGAGGGGCTCCTGGCTGGCTCAGGGCACCTGATTAAGCATCTGTCTTCAGCTCAGGTTGTGATCTTGGGGTCCTGGAATTGAGACCTGCATGGAGCTCCCTGCTCAGTGGGGAGTCTGCTTCTCTCTCTGCCTCTCTCCCCCACTTGTGCTCTTTCTCTCTCTCTCAAATAAATAAATAAAATCTTTAAAAAAAACCCTTGGAATAAATAACACATTGAAATGATTTAAAGCATTCAAACAGGAGGACAAGATTAAAGTGAAAAGCCAGGCTGTCTCCCAGTCCAGTTCTCCACCTCCCTTCCCCAGAGGCACCCAGTGTTACCAGTATACTGAGCACTTATGGAGAGAAATTTTACGCATAAAGAGGTCTCGGATTATATACCTTCCCCTATCCCTCCACAGAAAAGGTAGCACACACTACATACGAAGAAAACACTTCATTAGACTGAACTTTGTAGTTCTTTCCTTGGCTTATCTTCTCTCCAACCACATTATTATTATTCAATTTATTTTTTAAAGAGTTCAGGGCTGTTACTTTGTAGGAGGTTAACTCCATTTTTCTGGTGTTTCCACATAATTTGATGCAGCCTGTATAGTGATGTGGTGCCAATCTCAGCCTATCATATCAGGAAGCAGTTCATGTCAGTTTGCACTATTACTGGTGAAATAAATTTTGATCACTAGGTTAATATGGAGACTGCCAGGTTTCTCTATTGCAGAATTATCAGGATTTTTTTTTTTTGTAATTAATAAATCATCTTTGGGGCAATGTATATCTTGTTACTCATCAAACATTCACTTAAAGGTTTTAACATCCACCGATGATTTTTGCCTGAATCAGTGATTACCGTGATCACTGGAAAATGGCGTGTATGAATTTTGTTTGCACTGTTCTTGAGCTCTGTCCATGTCAAGAGTGTTGCGAGGTCGATAGTGCTGAAAGGTGTCTCTTGCAGTGCTTCTGCGTGTCTGTGGTTCCCAGAGTCCTGCTTAGGGTCTCTAGAAGGTTTAGCTTGTAGTCCATCGGAAGGGTGAAGACCCAAGAAGAGAGAGAGATGTCGGGCCAAGAGTGACAATATCAGATACACTGAACTTGCCTCCGACTTCTGGCTCCAGAGAAATCAGAAGCCATTGGTAAGGTTGGTGCTATTTTGTGTAGCTTCTGTACTTTGAACCCTCTCATCTCAGAGATCATGTTCCTGGTCTTATTTTTGTTCTAAGACCTCATCAGGTTTTTTTTTTTGTTGTTTAATCTGGACAGGGTAACTAGATCTTCAGTTTTGAAACCAAATTTGAACTCTCTGTTCTGGAATCCCAATTTCTTGAGCAAGTCATCCTCTGAAATGAGTTCTAGAGTTAAGGGTTGTTCTTAAATGGCTTGATGAGGGTATGTTACTAGGAGTTGAGAGAAGGTGTGGCTGGTATGACACCAGCTTGCTTCTCTACCTTGAATCTTCTCTTCAGGATGATCTTTTCATGGCCTTGGCTTGGTTCTGAGGCCTCTGCAGAATCTGGTCTTCTCTGAAGTAGGCGTCTAGCTCTTTGATCCTGAAACCAAATTTGGATTCTAGACTTCTCGGTGTTGCTTTCTAAAGCAAACTTTTGTTTGGAAGCATAACTGAAGTAAGATTTTTGGTTGAATGCATGGATGAGAATTTTTAATGGATTCTCTGTGAAGTTGGCACAACTGTGCTTACTATATGTCGCCACGATCTTGTTTGGAGACTTGTCTCAGGAGGAGAGTCCTGGAGTCCATCCTACAATGCAGCTAGCTAGAATGATCTTGTGAAAATGCAAATCTCACTAGTCCTGTGCCCTACCAAAGGTCTTTAGATAGTTATCCGATACCTACAGCATCCCCAACTTTATGCCACCAACCCCTGGGATCTGTGAATCCATACAAACACTCCCTAACTACTGTCATTTTGATCTTTATTTAGCATGAAAAATATGAGACGTGAATAATTTATTTGAGGCCAATATAGCTAATAATACAAACAAAGCCTTGTTGGATTCATCATAGTTTTTGTATCTGTGGATTCTAAAGATGTGGTTTTTATGTCAGTGGGATCTTCAGAATAGTTTGACATTAAAAGAGGATAATGGAATATTACTCAGTGATTAAAGGAGTTGATTATCAAGCCAAGAAAAGACATGGAGGAACCTTACAGGCATATTACTAAGTGAAAGAAGCCAATCTAAAAAGGCAACATAGTGCATAATCCCAACTGTATGACATTCCCGAAAAGGCAAAATATGGAGACAATAAAAGGATCGGCGGTTTCCAGGGGCTGATGAGTAGGTGGAGCACAGAGGATTTTAGGGTGAAACTATTGTTTGATATTATAGTAGTAGGTACATGTCATTGTACATCTGTCAAAACCCATAGAATGTACACAAGAGTGAAACCTTATGTGAGCTATGGACTTTAGGTGATAATGACGGGCCGACGTGGGTTCATCCATCGTAACGAATGTGCTACTCTGGTGTGGGAATTTGATAATAAGGGAGGCTGTGAGTGTGTAGTTGGGGGCAGGGAGTATATGGAAATCTCTGTGTCTTCTCAACTTTGAACCTAAAACTGCTCTAAAAAATGAAGTCTGTTAAAAAAAAAAAAAGGATTCTTACGTTAAAAAAATGTTGAGAACCCCCTAGCCTTCTGGGTGAAAATCCAAATTCCTTCATGTGCTGGGCCCTCCACAGTTAGGCTCGAGCACCTTTCTGGCCTCCTCTTCCAGCCCGCTCCCTCCTCCCAGCAGGGTAGGCTGTGTTCCTGGCCCCACGGCTCCTCTTGCCTGCCACCTTCTTCCTTGCTTTGGTGCCTTCATCACTCCCTCTCCTACAGGGCTTATCTTTCTCCTCCGTCTCTGCCTACAAGTCCTTGGGCTCAGCTCAGATGTCTTGCCCATGGTGAGCCTTCCTCGGTGCATTCAGTTCCAGGCAGAATTGTCACCCCCAAAGCCCTTCACCATTGCACTTCTAGAACAATGTGTCTGTCTGGCAGATGCAATGCCATTAGAAGTCTAGTGTAGTCACTTATTTATGATTTATGCTTCTTTTCCTCCAACCAGACTGTTCTTTTATTTAAAGGATCAGCATGGCATGGAGTATGTGATGGTTAATTTCATATATCAATTTGACTGGGCTCCAGGATGCTCTGGTAGCCCAAGATTAAACAAAATTTCTAGGTGCGTCTGCGCTGTTGTTTCTGGAAGAGATTAGCTTTTGTTGGTGAGCTCAGGGAAGCAGATGGCTCTTCCAAAAGTGGGTGCCATTATAACAAAGACCTGAAAATGTGCAAGTGGCTTTGCAACTGGAGGGGTTTTGAAGTACATATGCTGGAAGAGCCCCGTATTGTTGCCACGGGGCTCTGAGGAGAGGTTCTGTAGAGGGCTCTGGAAGAAAAGAGGAGAGCACTAAGAGAAAACATCCATCTTTTTTTTTTTTAAGATTTATTTATTTATTTGAGGGGCACCTGGGTGGCTCAGTCGGTTAAGCATGTATGTGCCTTTGGCTCAGGTCATGGTCTCGGGGTCCTGAGATCGAGCCCCGTGTTGGGTTTCCTGCTCAGCAGGGAGTCTGCTTCCCCTTTCCCTCTGCTCTTCCCCCCGCTTGTGCTCACTCGCTCTCTCTCTCAAATAAATAAATCTTTTAAAAAAGGATTTATTTGAGAGAGGGAGAGAGAGAGCAAGCAGGGGGCGGGGCAGGAGGAGCAGAGGGAGAGGGTGGGGAAGAGGGAGAGAATCTTAAGCAGACTGCACTGAGCGAGGAGCCCGATGCGAGGCTCAATCCCAGGATCCTGAGATCATGACCTGAGCCCAAATCAAGAGTCAGACACTTAACCAACTGAGCCACCCAGGCACCCCAAAAATGTCCGTCTTTTTAGAGAATACATAAACAATCAAACACAGATTGTTGGTAGAAAAATGAATGATAAAGGCCATTCTGATGAGGCCTCAGATGGGAAAGAGGGACATGTTATATGACAGTGGAGAAAAGGCCGTCCTCATTATAAAGTGTTCTAGTGTTTTCTAGAAGGTAGGACTTGGGTGCAATGAAATTGCAATGAAATCGGGTATTTAACTGAGATTTCTTAACAAAGGAGTGGCTTGGTTCCTCCTGACTGCTTACGGTAAAGTGCAAGAGCAGAGAAATGAATTGAAGAAATGAATTGAAGGTGGGCCTGAAATTGTTAAGCAAATAGGAACCAAAACAAAGATTTGAAAAATTCTGTCTGTACTGTGAAAAAAGAGAAAGTGTGTTCGGAAGAGAACACTGAGGACTGACCTAAGGAGAGTAGTGAGATTGTGAACCAGGCATTTAATTAGCTACCTCAACAGAAAACAGGAACTGAGATGATAGCACTAGCAGAAACACTGTCATCCGGGAAAAAGGATCCTGAAGGAGAGTTAAGAGTCATCAGGGCTACTGTCTAGCTTCCAACAGGGCAGAGAGCCGTCTGGCAGAGCTCTGGGGGTGTGATCCCTGCTTGGCAGAGGGCCTTGGCATAGGTGGCACCTCACCAAACCGTGGGGGTGACCCTCCATTCCCCGCCCCCGCCCCTGCAGTGGCCTGGAAGGCAGAACATCTAGCCAAAGAGGATTGCTTTCCAGGCTTCAGATCTCATGGCATTTGTCCTGTGGGTTTTGGACTTGCTTGAGACCTGCCATCCCTTCCTTCTTCCCTGTTCCTCCCTTTTGGAAAGGGAATGTCTGTCTGGTGCCCACCGCCCCCCCCCATTGTATTTGGGAAGCATGTCACTTGCTTGGGTTCACAGGGTCACAGCTGGAGAGCGGTCTGCCTTAGGAGGGAACTTAGCTCCAGTCTCACCCACATCTGATGGAGGCGACAGATGAGACCATGGACTCCTCCAAAGAGCTGACACTGGAATGAATGAGTTTGGGGATTGCTGGGATGAAATGAATGCATTTTGCATGTGAAAAGGGCATGCATTTGGGGGGCCAGGGGTAGAGGGCTATACACTGAATATTTGTGTCCTCAATTCTGGTATGTTGAAACTTAATGCCCAGTTGTGATGGTGTTAGGAGGTGGTTAGGTCATAAGGGGGGAGCCCTCCCTTTTCAGTGCCCTTCTATGAAGAGGCAGGAGAGCTTGCTTCTCTCTGCCCTCTCTGCCGTGTGAAGGGTAGTGAGAAGCAGACACACAGCTGAGTTGTGGCTGTTGGGCCCTGCTTTGAGAGATGGGGACACGGAAGCCCAGCTGGTCTAGGTTTGCTTCCTGGCTGGGGAGCATGCCAGAGGTGATGAGGGAACAGAGGTTTGGTTCCTGTATGACTTTCTTCTGTTCCATCCAGGTGCTTCCTTCCAGTTGGGCTGGACCTCTTTTCCCAACACTTGGCATATGCCCTCGGGAAGCTGGGTTGGGGTGGTGGTGGCGGAGCTCAGGCCACTGCAACCCATATGTCCCCCTCAGACCAGAAGACAAATGCTTTCTTTCCTCTAGGGCAGTCCCTTTCCTCCTCCAGCAACTCTTGGTCCTGTGTAAACCTGGGCAAGGTCTGTCATCCCTCTGGCCCTGTATCATCCTCTGTGAAATGGGCTAAGGTCTGATCTGCCCACCTCAGTGAAAGCATCCAGTGTAGCCTGGGTTTATATGTCGAGGCTACACTCCAGGGCCGCCCACATGCTGTGTCCTCTGAGAATAAGCCACCTGCCTAGGCTATTTTCAGACACAGCTGCAGTTGAATAAATCATGATCAGGAAGAGGACAGCACTGTGAGCCCAGAGCCAGCTCTCGAGAGGGCTGGGGGTGCGGCCCGCCCTCCTGCCCCCACTGCTCTGCTCCTCTGCTCCCAGCCACACTCTCCTCCTCCCCCTGGAGCCAGCCCAGCTTCTCTTCTGCAGAAGGCTTGCCCCAAGTGACTCCACCTGCCTCCGCTCTGAGCGACTCGACCCAATCCCCATTCCACTCACTTAAAAAAAACCCCACCAGTTGAGTCCCTGCCTGCGGTGTGGTGGGGTGCAGCATGGGGGCAGTGAAAAGGTGTGGTTCTTCACCTCCAGCTGGTCATCCTCCGTGGGGATTTGAAGTCCAGAGCACAGCCACACAAAGGAGAGCAGTACATGTGATAAGATGAATGCCAGGTGGAGCCCAGAAGAGGGAAGCAGCACATGGCCTTGGGAAGATGGAGAAGCTAGCAATGGGAGGAGGTGCTGGTCTGGGCTTTTCCCTGCGTGTCTTCTTTCCTTCCCATTTTCCTTTCTTCCTCTGACCTCTCAAGCGTGCTATTCCATATCAGATACTCTGCTAGGTGCCAGGGGATACAGATGCACTGATTTTTTCTTTTTAAAGATTTTATTTATTTGAGAGAGGGGGAGAGAGAGAGAGAGAACAGGAGGAGGGGCAGAGGCAGAGGGAGAAGCAAACTCCCCGCTGAACACAGAGCCCGATGCGGGACTTGATCCCAGGACCCAGAGATCATGACCTGAGCTGAAGGCAGACGCCTAACCGACTGAGCCACCCAGGCGCTGCCAGATGCACTGATTTTAGTTAATTAACTCAGATATGCAAGAAATGATGTGTTTATTTTTCAGGCTCCAATTCTGCTGGGTTGGTGGGAAATGCATCTTTGTCATCTTGGAGTCTCCTGAGCCAAGGTAACGCTAGGCCCAGGTCAGACATGGAGCTGTGGCCCCAGGAGGCCGTGCCTGTTGGCAGCTGTCAGTCTGTTCTCCATGCTGCGGAATCTCCTCAGGCCTGCTCTGCTGGGTCTCTGGGACTCAGGCTCAGCGTCCAGGAATCCCAGGCCTGGCCATCTGCTGGGAGCTGCTAGGGAGCAGGGTGTGGTTCCTCCCGTTTGCCTCCCTAGCTCAGGGGAACCTCTTTTTAGTTCAGAAGACTCTCTCTGTGCTTCCAAGCATTTCTCCTCTCCCACAAGGACACCTAGCGTATTCACTCAGGGGAAGACAGAAGGCAGGAAGAAACATGTATTAGTATTATGGGCTGGGTTGTGTCCCCTCAAAATTCGTCTGTGGAAGTCTTAACCTTTAGTGTCTCAGAATGGCTTTAAAGAGGTAATTAAGTTAAAATGAAGTCTTCAGGGTAGGTCCTGATCCAGTATGACTGGTGTGCTCACCAGAGATTTGGACCTAGACGTGCACAAACAGAAAACCATGTGGAAACACCAAAAGAATATGGCCATCTCCAAGGCAAGGAGAGTGGCCTTTGAAGAAACCAACCCTGCTGATGTTTGACCTTGGACTTCCAGCCTGCAGAACTGTGAGAAAATAGGGGTGCCTGGATGGCTCAGTCAGTTTAAGCATCTGTCTCTTGATCTCAGCTCAGGTCTTGATCTTAATGTTGGGAATTCAAGCCTCGTGTTGGGCTCCACCGTAGGTGTGGAGCCTACTTAAAAAAAAATTGTGAGAAAAGAAATTTCTGTTCTTTAAGCCACTCGGTAACATTTTGTAACGGCAGCCCTAGCAAACTAATACAGTTAGGATATATGTTTGGTTGGTGTAACAAAGGAACCCAAAATACAGTGGTTTAAACCAGATGGAAGTTAATTTTTATGTCATGCACCAGTTTGAACGTGGGCTTCATAGGTGACATGGGGCTGGGGATTCACACTTCTGACTTTCTGTTCTCTCACCCCTTGGGATGTTGTTCTTATCTTTGTGATCCCAGAGAGCTCCTCATTATGTCCCTAGGTCCACATCTGGCCAGCAGGAAGGGGAAAAAGGGGAGGGGAGAGGAGTGCTCCTTTCCTTTTAAAGAAGGGCAAGAACTGGAAGGTGGAGACATTACTTTTTTTTTTGTAAAGTACGCCTGATTTTTTAAAAAAGATTTTATTTATTTGAGAGAGAGAGAGAGAGCACACAGTGGGGAGAGGGAGAAGCAGGCTCCCCGCTGAGCTGGGAGCCCGACTTGGGGCTCAATCCCAGGACCCTGGGACCATGACCCGAGCCAAAGGCAGACACTTAACCGACTGAGCCACCCAGGTTGCCCGGAGACATCACTTCTGCTCATATATTCATGCACCGAATTTGGTCACATGGCCACATGTAATCACAAGGGAGGTTGGCAAATGTCTTTACTCTGGATGCCTATGTGCACAGCTAAACTTTGAAGGTTCAGATACTACAAGAATTAGAGGATACTGACTACTGGGGGACGGCCAGCCATCTCTGCCCTCCCAGAAGCAAAGAAGAATAGAAATAGAGGAAATAGAGGAAAGGGAAAGGGAATGACAAGGAGGATCTAAAAAATTAATATAAAAAATTACCCGCCACAAGGAGAATAGTAAGACCTGTACAGAGCCTGCCCTCAAGTTGCTCCCAAATGCTCCCCATCTCTAGAGAACAGTCTTTAAAAATAAGCGATTATGACACAACATGACAATAGACCATGGCAATGAAGTGGACATTATTAGAATTACAACCTACACCGGACATCACGGAGGGCAAAAGAGAGAGCCAAGTAATAGGTGGGAAGGTGGAAAGTGAATTGATAGAATTCTTAGAACAGGATGCCCAATATTTAATTTTAAATCATCTGGGTTCTATAACGTAACTCCTAGTCAAATCTACTCACTATGTAAAGGCCTGTGTGCGTGACTGGGAGAATCCCATCTGGGTCATTTTTGTGCAGGGTGGGGAGGACAGTGCCCCTATTTTTTGAACACATCAGGCGAAGCAGGACTGAATCAAGGGGGGCTGGAGAAACCAGTACTGCGCATCCCCTATAGAACTCCAGAGAGCCTGGGGTGGAGGCGGGAATGGAATTTCAGCCAATTTTGTTGAATTTCAAAAATCGAAGCCATGTCTGGATTACAACCATTGTGGTGGAAACCAGTTTAAGTATGTTTCTAGAGAGTATTTCCCTTTGCCCATGGGGAGTGAAAGACAGTATCACAGAGAGGGGACACTTAGGATGGCCTTAAAGGAGAAGAGAGGACTAGCTATCTTAGTCGCGGGAAGAGGTTTGGTTAGGAGGCACTGGGAAGGCTTTAAGTAGGAGGTCCCGTGATTGCATCTGGCCTTGCAGAACGTGATGAGGGCTGGAATCTGCTCTCTGGATCTGAGGGGCACGGTCTCTCCTCTGCTCACTAAAGACACTTGTGTCTTTTTTGGAGGATCTCCTTCCTGATCTGCCCCCCATTGGTGATGGCTGCCTCTGCCAACTTGGTTCCTGTGGTTGGGCTTGTGAAGCACAACACTGCTGAGAGGGGGAGAGGGGGGAGAAAGAGGCAGAGAAGCCAGGATGGCGATGTGCATTGGGAAGGGCTGGGATTCACTCCTGGGAGATGTTGGGGTGTGCAAGGAGGCCTTCTGAATAGTACCCCTCTTCTTGCCTAAATCCTGGAACAGCGAAAATGAAAGATGGGGTGTCAGGCGGATGGAGATGAACTTTCACAGTATGAAGGAGCTCTTGTCGGAGATTGCGACTTTTTTTTTTTTTTTTTTAAGATTTATATATTTATTTTACAGAGAGAGAGAGAGAACACGTGCATGTGCCCAAGTGGGGTCAGGGCAGAGGGAGAGAATCTTCATGCAGACTCCCCGTTGAGTGCAGAGCCCAAGGTGGGGCTCGTTCTCACGACCTATGAGATCATGACCCATGAGATCACAACCTGAGCCAAAAGCAAGAGTCGGACGCTTAACCGACTGAGCCACCCAGGTGTCCCAGAGATTGTGACTTTCTGTGTGGGCCTCATAACACTAAACTGCAGAGGAAGACCTGTCCATTTCCGCACCCAGTCCCAGGCAGTGCTGCGCAGATCCTTTGTAAAACTTCCAGCATGGAGGATGGAGTAAGGGATGCACCTGTGAAGGCAGTTTGATTTGAGGAGAAAGGTTAGAGGAAAATTCAGGGTCACACACGCCAGGTTTGCCTTCCTAAATCACCAATCAGACCATCTGGTGTGATTCCCAAATCACCAGTCCTCCATCTCTCTTGGGGTGGAGTGTGTGAGAGGGAGGAAGGGGGCCCGGAGGGTGGTGTTGTGGGACCCCTTTCACATGGAAGGAACATCGGGATGGGGAAGAGGCCTCACATTCCTTGGGTTTCTTTTATTGACGCTTTGGGCTTAACCATTAAGCCTTTGATCAGCCAAGAGGGGGTGTGTGTTTGTCCCCTCGGGAGAGTTGTTCACAGTCTCACTCATCTTTGTATTCCCAGCACTTAGCACCATGCCTGGAAAATGGTAGACACTCAATACATATTTTCTGAAGGATAGAAGAGAGGAAGAAAGGCAGGCATTGCTTCAGAGGAGGAGCGGAATCAGGAGACCTCACCCTTGCCTCTCAGTTATCCTGTAGCGTATCTAATCCACATAGAGATGCAGGGGAGAAGCTCATGTCTTTCTTCAGGATCGTGAGCGAGGCAGACACGCCCTTTCCCTTTGTTACTTCCCCATGTTTTCCAAGGTGCAAACCAATTTAGTAGGTTGTGACCATAAATAAAAAATAAAATAGACTATAACCGTACAGGATAGAATGGCATTGAAAATATGAAAGCATATTATATGTAATAAGTTACGGGTTGCTTTATGAAAATTGGTGTGTGTGTGTGTGTGTTTGTACTGGTTTGTTACGTAAATTGTATATTTTACTATGAATTACAGTAAAAAATTTCAAAGAAACATTGACTTCTTCCATTTAGCAAAACTGAATTGCAACTTCTTTCTCTTTTCCTGTAAGGAAGTGAATTCAAATAGTGGGGTATATTTAATCAAGGGATGAGGAAAGAGGAGGGCAGTTTGGGCTCAAAATGACTAGCTTATTTGTCAACTCCTTGGGGCTTATGGCTCGAGAGCCTTCACTGGTTGACATTTTTTTTGCAGTAGTGAATGAAGTAAAACAGAGTGCTTGCAGTTGAGCAACTGGCTGTCACTGTGTTTCCACACCCTTGCCAAAGCAGGAAACCCGAGAGCACCGTGAAGAGCTTGATTTTTCATCTTCCCTGTGTATGGAACTGTGCATGAAATCTTGCTGCTGGTTATCACGGTGAACGTTAAGTAATCATGGTATGAGCAGTACTAATGAGCCGTAAATGTGTTGAGTTCGTTTCAGGTTTGAAAGTTTTTCCCACCTGTCTTTTCATTTAATTCTACAACAACCCTGGGAGCAGTCAGTCAGGTAAGGTTATACCCACTTTCCTTTAGAGGAAACAGGCACAGACCAGGCTCCCACAGTTCCGAAAGAATTGCTAACAGGGACTCAGATGCTTGTACACCAGTGCTCATTGCAGCATTGACAGTAGCCAAAAAGTACAGACAGCTCAAGGGTCCAACAACAGATAAATGAATAAACAAAATGTAGTATATATGTGCAATGGGATATTATTCCGCTATAAAAGGAGCTTTGATATATGTTGCAGTACAGATAAACCTTGAAAACATCATGCTAAGGGAAGGAAACAAGACATAAAAGGACAAATATTGTATGATTCCACTTAATACGAAATATTTAGGGGTGCCTGGGCGACTGAGTAGGTTAAGTGTCCGACTCTTGGTTTTGGCTCAGGTCATGGTCTCAGGGTCAGGAGATCGAGCCCTGTGTCAGGCTCCATGCTGAGCGTGGAGCCTGCTCGAGATTCTTTCCCTCTCCTTCTGCCTCCCTCCACCCCCCCCTTGTGCATGCTCTCTCTCTGCATGCTCTCTTTCTCTAAAAAATATATATGTGTATATTATATATTATATATTTTTTATATTTATATTATAAAGATATTTATAATATATACTTATATATCTAAATGGTATATAATATATATCTAAAATATGTATTTATATATCTAAAATATATATGTATATTATATATTTTTATATTTATAAGTATATAACATATATAACATGTAATATACAAATATATAAAAAGTATATAAAATATGTAATATCCATCTATCTAGAAGAGGCAAATTCTTAGAGACAAAAATTAGGTTACCAGGGCCCGGAGGAGGGAGAAATGGGGAGTTATTACTTAATGGGTTCAGAGGTTCTGTTTGAGGTCATGAAAAAGTTTTGGGGATAGTGATGATGGATGTATAACATTGGGAATGTAATTGATGCTCCTGAATTGTACACTTAAAATGGTTAAAATGGCAAATTTTATGTTACATGTATTTTTACCACAATAAAAATATATTTAAAAAAATGGATCAGGGGCATAAATATAAAGCCTCAATCTGTAAAACTTGAAGAAGAAAACTAAGAACATTTTTTTGTCCTTGTGGTTATGCAAATATTTCTTAGATACGACACCCAAAGTGTGATCCATCAAAGAAAAAAATTAATACATTGGACCTCATCAAAATTAAAAACTTCTGCTCTTCAAAGGAAAATGCTAATAATGTCTATCCACTGATGACACAGTGATAGACACATACGGTGAAATATTCTTTGGCAATGAGAAGGAACAAAGTACTCACAAATGTCACAACATGGAAAACCCTTGAAAGCATTATGTGCAATGAAAGAAGCCAGTCACAAATGGTCACATATTGACTAATTCCCTTTCTGCTAAATATAAATAGGCCAATTTATATAGATTAGTGGTTGCTAGGTTTGGAGGAAGGAAGGGAAAATGGGATTTACCACTAATGACTATGGGGTTTCTTGTACAAAGGACAAAAATGCCCTGAGATTGTGGTGATGTCTTCACAACCCTGTAATATACTGAAACACACTGAATTGTATACTGTTAACGAGTAAACTGGATGCTATGTGAATTATACCTGATAAAGTTGTTTAAAATAAGAATGCTTAGGAGATGAGAAGATAAGCCCCAGACTGGGAGACAATATCTGCAAATCACTTACCTGATAAAGAAGTTGTGACTAGAATCTAAAACTCTCAAACTCAGTAACAAGAAAAGAAATAGCCCAATTAGAAAAATGTGCAAAGGATTTGAACAGTTGCTTCCCCAAAGAAGACATATAGATAACAAACATAAGATGCTTGATATCATTCATCATTGGGTAGGTGCAGGCTAAAACCATGGTGAGATACCATGCAAACCTATTAGAGTAGCAAAAAACTAAACAAAACCCCAAGTGCTGATAAGGATGCCGCTTTGGAAAACAATTCAGCAGTTTTATAAAGTTCAGTGTACACTTACCATAGAATGTAAGAATTCCACCCCTAAGTATGTACCTACATGAGATAAAAAAAAAAAACTTAGGTTCACCTATTGTAAACTATGGGCTTTGGGTGATGATGATGTGTCAGTGTGGGTTTATCCATTTTAACAAATGTACCACTGTGGTGGGGCATGTTGTTCATGGGGGAGGCTGTGCGTGTGTGGGGGCAGGAGGTATATTATATGGGAAATTTCTGTATTTTCTGCTCAGTTTTGCTGTGAACCTAAAACTGCTCTTAAAGTCTTAAAAAAACCCTCACCAACTTATGTTCACACAAAACCCTTTATATGACTGTTTGTTTTTCAGAGGGGGAGTGTGGGGAGGGGCAGAGGGAGAGGGAGAGAGAGAATCTGAAGCAGGCTCCATGCCCAGTGTGGAGCCTGACTTGGGCTCCATCTCACAACCCTGAGATCATGACCCGAGCAGAAATCAAGAGTTGAATGCTTAATGACTAAGCCACCCAGGTGCCCCTTTATGTGACTGTTGATAGTGGCTTTATTTTTAATTGCCCCATGCTGGAAACAACCCAGATGTCCCTCAAGTAAGAAAACAGTGTAACCAATGGATAAATCAAATATGGACACATCCATATAATGGAATAGTACTGTCTTTTTAGTAAAAGACAAGCATTGCTAATATAGGCAACAATATGGGTTAGTCTCAAATGCATTATGACAAAGGAAAGAAGCCCTTCTCAAATAGCTATGATAACTTTTTATGACATTTTGGAAAAGGCAAATCTCTGGGGACAGAGAACAGATACTGATTGCCAGGGTTTTCCAGGGACAACGCTGACCACAAAGAGGACTGACAAGTTTTTGGATAAAAATGCTCTGTCTTGGTTATGGTATGACTTCATGTGTCTTCAGGATATATAGAATGTTATTCCTAAAAAGGGTGAATGTAAATTATACTTCAATAAACCTGACTTAAAACAGGTTCGTCAAAAGACAAGGCAATGGATACATGTTCATAGCAGCACTGTTCACAATAGCCAAAAGGTGGTAATAACCCAAGTATCCATCAATGGATGAATGGATAAACAAAATGTGGTATATCCATAGGATGGTATATCATGTATCAGAGCAAATGGATGAACCAAAGTATGTTCAACATGGATAAATTTTAGTAAAAATACGAAAAAGCAGGTCACACAGGACTACATACAGTATGATATCCTTTTTGTAAAATCCAGAATCAAACAAAACTGAGGAGTATATTGTTACCCATATTTGCAATAAAAATCAAGGAAATGCCAAGCACAAAATTCAGGTTAGGGTTGCTTCTGGTAGGAGTGAGGGGCATCAGGAGGATGCAATGGAGAGGAGCTCATAGGTCAGTATAAGCTACTGGGAACAGTCTAGTTCTTAGGTAACAGGCAAGTGGCAATAATACCTATGTGTTATTACAACAAACAAAGAGGGACGCATGAATCAGAAATAGTATATTATGAAACGGGATTATGACTAATTCGATCTTACCTGATTCTCCTGCAAAAACCAAAAACCTCACTAGAGGATGTGGCTTAGATGCGCGGACACATGAGACTTGGTATTTCTTCATCCCCAGTCCATGGGCACCTGCACGTCTCTCCCCCAAAGACAGGTCCCTTTTCATGTGACAAAGAGCAGGCTACAAGGAGGGTGGCTTTACAGAGAGGTCCTTCTCATAGACTCACTGTCAGAAAAGCCATGGGGAGGAGGACGCGGGGGACCAGCATGACTCCCTAGTCGCAGATTCTCCCTGTGGAAGCACAGGACCTGGGAAGCAGAAGCGGGTTCCCTCTCTGCTGCCTTTTCCCCGGTATTGTACCTCTGTGTCCGAGAGCTCAGGGAGCTCCCTCTTCCTGCTGGTACCACCCTCTAAACCAAGCCTTCTAGAAATCTCTCCATATCACCCCAGAGATTTCTTTTTCTTTTTCCAATAGACAATTCTTTAGAACAGTTTTAGGTTCACAGCAAAATTAAGCAGGAGGAGGAGAGATGTCCCATATACCTCCCGCCTCCCACAACCACACGCACAGCCTCTTCCATTATCAACATCCCCCACCAGAGTGGGACGTGTGTTATAATTGGTGAACCACATTGACATGTCATTGTCCCCCAGAGTCTGTAGTTCACATTAGGGTTCACTTTCGGTGGTGCATGTCCTATGGGTCTTGACAAGTGCAATGACATGTATCCACCGTTATAGTCTTGTGCATAATAGTTTCATTGCCCTAACAGTGGTCTATGCTGTCTATTCACCCCCCTGTCCTTGCCCCTACAACCACTAATCTTTTTGCTGTCTCCATAGTTTTGCCTTTGACCTTAGATGGTCATATAGTTGGGATTGTACTGTTTATAGCCTTTTTAGATTGGCTTCTTTCACTTAGCGGTATGCATCTACGTTTCCTCCATGTCTTTTCATGGCTTGATAGCTTATTTCTTTTTAGTGCTGAATAATATTCCATTGCCTGAATGTACCAAAATTTAGTTACCCATTCATGTACTGGTGGGCCTCTTGGATGCTTCCAAATTGTGGCAATTATGAATAAAGCTGCTGTAAACATCCATGTGCAAGTTTTGGTGTGGACACAGGTTTTCAGCTCCTTTGGGTAAATACCAAGGAGCATGATTGCTGGATCTTACGGTAAGAATATGTTCCGCTTTTTAAGAAACTGCCAAACTGTCTTACATAGTGGCTGCACCATTTTGCATTCCCGCTAGCAACCTATGAGAGTTCCTGTTGCTCCACATCCTTCCCAGAATTTGGCATTGTCAGCGTTCTGGACTTTGGCCATTCTAATAGGTGTGTAGTGGTTATCTCATTGTTGTTTTAATGTGCATTTCCCTGATGACGTATGATGTGGAGCATCTTCTCATATGCTTATTTGCTATCTGCACATCTTTGGTGAGGTATCTGTTAAGGTCTTTAGCCCATTATCTAATTGCTTTTTTTTTTAAAGATTTTATTTATTTATTTGAGAGAGAGAATGAGAGAGAGCGAGTACATGAGAGGGGGGAGGGTCAGAGGGAGAAGCAGACTCCCTGCCGAGCGGGGAGCCCGATGCGGGACTCGATCCAGGGATTCCAGGATCATGACCTGAGCCGAAGGCAGTCGCTTAACCAACTGAGCCACCCAGGCGCCCCTGCATTGTTTGTTTTTGTATTGTTGCATTTTAGGAGTTCTTTGCATATTTTGGATAACAGCCCTTTATCAGATGTGTTTTTGGCAAATATTTTCTCCCCGTCTATGGCTTGTCTTTTCATTCTCTTGAAATTGTCTTTTGCAGAGCAGATGCTTTTTAATTTTAATGAAGTCCAGCTTTCAATTATGTCTTTCATGGATCATGCCTTTGGTGTTGTATCTAAAAAGTCATTGCCATACCCAACACCCAGTGGTTTCTTTAGATGACCTGTCAGTATTTCCTACCTTGTGGGAATAACTTGTGATTGTCTAGTCAGCATTGGATTCTTGGTTTCTCATCCTTGAGCTTACACTGGTTGGTTCTGAAGTCAACACAAAGGGTGCAAATCTCATAGAAAGTCATGATAGAACTACAACATACCGCCTGTGTGAATGGTCCAACGTAGCCAGTTTCCCCCAGCATGGAGCAGATCACTTATTCTTCAGCTGAGCACCAGACAAGGTAATTGGCCTATATTTGAAAGATGTTTACTTTTTTTTTTTTTTAAGATTTTATTTACTTATTTGACAGAGAGAGACACAACGAGAGAGGGAACACAAGCAGGGGGAGTGGGAGAGGGAGAAGCAGGCTTCCCGCCGAGCAGGGAGCCTGATGTGGGGCTCGATCCCAGAACCCTGGGATCATGACCTGAGCCGAAGGCAGCCGCTTAACGACTGAGCCACCCAGGCGCCCCAAAAGATGTTTACTTTTAAACATCACAGTAATGCTTAGCTCAGCAGGATACCCAGACTATGAGAGGCACACAAAGAGGGCAGATTCAGGTCTCTGGTCTCACAGACTCCGTTGTGGGGCAAATACTTACTGGGTGGGACAGTGAGCATAATTGCTCATACTACTTAATTTGGCACTTTGCCCTCTGGTGGAGCTTAGAGATTTGAATTTATGTAAGTTAAGTGCTTATATGAGGGACTGTCTTGTATTTACCTTTGGAGTTTCTGGCTATGACTATACACCAATTTCCTCTCTGAGTTTTATAAAGCTCTCCAAAGGAACATGGCAAGAATGTCTCTGAGGAGCTTTGTGCACAAACCACTAGGGTCAGAGGTGGGCCTGCCCCTTTCCTGAAGGTATAGGTCAGAAGCTGGACCAGAAAATGAAATCAATACCAGGGACTAGGTCAGTATATTCTCAAGACACGTGGGAGATCCTGGGTAGGCAGAAGTGGGATGCAGGGAGAAGTCAGAGAGGAAAGGGAAGAGCCAGGGAGAGGCTGTGTCCAAGAGAAGAAAATGAGTGGTTATCAGCACCACTGGTGCCCAGGCCAAGAGGCTGGGACAGTTCCTGATTTTGGCAACCAGGAGGTCACTGGTGAACACAGTGGGGGCAGTTTTAGTATATCAGTGGGGGGTCGAAGATGGCAAAGTGGGAGCAGGTCAATGGGAATCATGACACAGGGCATTTCCTGGAGAGGTTGGGTTAAGAAGGAGAGCAGAGTGGTAAGGGACAGCAGTGACAAGCAAAAGAGAGGGAAGACCTGTGTCGTCCTCTGCTTGGCACCCTGACAGGACCCTACTTAACACTGAAGGAATGAATGAATAAACATCCAAAGGTCTGTTGGTGAAGGGAGGGAGCCAGTGGAAAATATTAAAGATGGGGCAGGAGTTTAAAGCAGGCAAGGCTTTTCAGAAGACAAACTGTGGGGGTTACAGTCTTGTCCAGTGCCTGCGTCTCTAGAGCTGGGAGGTCCCAGGTGGGGCTGGATGGGAAAGCCAGAGACCGAGCTGTAATCGAGGAAGACTGCCTGTGAGCTGGGGCTGATTGGGGTTTCAGTGGTGTAGTGTGGCTGATTGAGGGGCTGGGGCTTGAGGGCAGAACAGGGGTTGGGGTACCCGGGGAGCCAATCTGGAGGTACAGGTTGGGGCGAGAGTTCAGGACATGGGAGATGAAGAGTAAGGGGGTATTGGAGGTGTGAGGTTGAGCAGGTGCCTCCCGGGAGCGGCAGGATGGTTTCACAGAGCAGCGTCTTCCCTGAGACGTCCCTGCAGGACTATCCTTCTGCTTCCTTGCCTGGAACCTCCTGTGGTGACTTTTGCTAAAACCAGGGATTGATAAGCCATAGCACCCATGCCATCCAGGCAGGGTTTGGGGCCCCCAAAGCCTATCTCTTGCCCTTCCCCTCCACTGTCAGAGATTATACCAGCCACTGAGAAGGTAAGTGCAGATTTTCTTAATCTGCACAAGGACCTTGTAATTTATAGTCCAAATTGGGACACTTTTGAGTGAAAGGAGATGTTACTGATAATTATGCCAGGAGAACAGGTATAAGCTGGAACTGTCCCAGGAAAACTGGAACGTATATGGTAATGCCCTGCTCTAACCCTCTATATCAGATTCTCTGATAAAAGCTAGATTTGAAGCTCAAGAAGGGAATGAGGACATGGATAACGGGCAAGCGGGGATGCCACACCGGACTCAGTGGCCCGCTTGCCAATCAAACATGGCTCAGTGGGGTCAAATTCCAGTGCATTACGTTAGCGACAGAGGAACAAGTTGGGGAGGGGTTTCTGTTGCATTTGTCCACTTAGGGAATGAAAGTAGGAGGTGGAGGAAGCCTGTGGAATAGTTCTTTCTCCAACACGACCTGGTGCGGGGCCTGTTTCCCTCCACCTTGCGGTGTGTGTGAGCTACTGTTTACTCTTCTCCCACTGCCTTGCAAAAGTTGGCCACAGAAAACAGGCCTCCACCTCAGGCATCATAGGTTGAGAGGAAGGAGCTAGGATGACAATGTTTAAACAATCCAAAAAATAAAAAATTATGCAAGGATGTGGGGAAATGGGAACCCCTGTGGTGGGAATGCAAACTGGGGCTGCCACTATGGAAAACAATATGGGGGTTCCTCAAAAAATTAAAAATAGATCTGTTGTCTGATCCAAAAATCCCACTCCTGGGTGTATATCCAGAGGAAATGAAAACAGGATCTCAAACAGATCTTGCGCTCCCATGTTCATTTCAGCATTATTCACAGTAGCCAAGGTGTGGAGACAACCTAAGTGTCCCATCAGCAGATGAGTGGATAATGAAAACGTGTTATGTGCATAGAATGGAATATTATACAGCCTTTAGAAAGAATGAAATTCTGCGCTATGCTACAACATGGATGAACATGGAGGATGTTGTGCTAAGTGAAATAAGCCAGTCACATGATTCTGCATGATTCCACTTAATATGAAGTATCGGAAATAGTCAGACTCATAGACAAGGGGTAGAATGGTGGTAGCCCGGGATTGAGGGGAGAGAGAAACGGGGAGTTACTAATCAAGGGGCATAAAATTTCAGTTATGTGGGGTGAATAAGTTCTAGAGAGTTGCTGTATGAAATTGACAACAATGCAGTCAATAATATTGTACACTCAAAATTTTTTTAAGAGGTAGATCTATGTGAAGTGTTCTTTTTTTTAGTATATGTGCTGCTGAAGCGAGCACTATGTGAAGTGTTCTTACACAACAAAATAAAATTTAAAAAAAATTATGCGAAGAAAAAAAGGACTAGAAAAGAGACGCAGAAATGCTAACAGTGATTCCTCTGATTTGTAGGCCTTTAGGTGATTTAAAATATGTCTACTTTTCAGTGCTTTCTAATTTTATTTTATTTTTTTATTTTTTTTTAAAGATTTTATTTATTTATTTGATAGAATGAGAGAGAGAGAGAGCATGAGATGGGGGAGGGTCAGAGGGAGAAGCAGACCCCCCGCTGAGCAGGGAGCCCGATGCAGGACTCGATCCCGGGACTCCAGGATCATGACCTGAGCTGAAGGCAGTCGCTTAACCAACTGAGCCACCCAGGCGCCCCAAGTGCTTTCTAATTTTAAACAAATGAGTATTATTATTTTTTTTAAAGATTTGTTTATTTGCGAGAGAGAGAATGTGAATGGTGGGGGAGGGGCAGAGGGAGAAGGAGAGACCCTGAAGCAGACTTCCTGCTGAGCGTGGAGCCCAACATGGGGCTCGATCTCACCACCCTGGGATCATGACCTGAGCTGAAATCCAAAGTCCGATGCTTAACTGGCTGAGCCACTAAGGTGCCTCAAATGACTATGATTTTTATGTTGGAAAAATTTTTTAAAAAAATTCCTGCATTTGTTACCTTTGACTAGTCTAAGCTCCTTTAAGTGGCTTACAAAAGCCCCCTCTCCTGCTGAATTGTACCCACTTTTCCAGGAGGATGTTTGCCTGTGTTACTCACCGGGCTGTGACTACTGTAGGTCTTCGTCATCTTTGCTGCCTCAGCACCTAGCGCAGAGCAGGAGGTCTGGGCGTGTTTGCTGAGAGAAAGCTCGTGCACGGCACCTGCGTACATCGTGTGCGACCCAGAGAGTCCAGACGAGTACACCCTTCATTCCTTAGAGGAGAGTATTTGGGGAAAGTGCCCCCGCCACATCCCCAGGAGCTCTCTGTATGTTGCAAATGGCAGAAAACTGGTCCCAACTTGGCTTAAGCAAGAAAGAGAATTTGTTGGCTCACATAACTGAATGATCCAGGAATCCCTGTCCATGTTAGCTTCAGGTGAGGCCATACCCAGCACTCTGATTACCTAATAGGGACCCAGTTTCTCTTTCCCTTAGAGGGGAAGAGAATATTGAGAAGCTGTTATGGGGGGTGGGGAAGATGCTGGGCAATCAAAACAATGAGGAAAATCCTCCACTTGGACATGACCATAGATAATAGGGATGTTGGGATCGCAAGCTCAGCCAGCACATCTCAGCAAGGCTGGGGCATAGAGATTAGCCGGAGAGTTCTGGTTCTGGAGAAAGTAAGCCCAGGGTAGCTCCTGGGGGTGGTTGCTTTGAGTGGGCATGGATGGCAGAGCTGGAATAGCACAGATGGGACAAACTTGAAGGTTAGTTGGGGGAAAAAATGGACATTTAGTTCACACATTCATTTATTCAGTAGTATTTAAAAGACCCACCATATGCCACATGCTGAGAAACCAGTCGTTACTAGGGTTCCTGTTCCTGCCTCTGCCAACAGCTTGTCATGTGAACTTAGATCATGTCCCCTCTGGGCCTTAGTTTTATCATCTGTAAGAGTGAGGGTGTTGGATTTGTGCATAGGGCCCCCGCACCTCCGGGACCAGTTAAGTGATTGAAGCGGGCAGGGTGGGACTTGCGTCAGACTGTAGGGCGTACGCCTGACATGGGAGCCTCTTCCCAGTGCCCGTCCAACGTCACTAGGAGAAACGTGGTCAGATCTTCTGAGGTTTTTTCCCCAAGAAAACAAAATCTCTATTTTTCTATAGAATCTGATTTGGACCTGTTAATAAAATGTCAAGTAGCTGGAGAGGCCAAACGTAACATGTGTGCGGGCCACTTTGTTTCCTTTGACCAGATGGTCTATAGGGCCTTCTGGCTTAGTTGTTCTGTGGTGGCCCCTAGCAGAGGGAGGCAGGTAGGGGTGGGGGGAGGGGCAGCACTTCTAGCTGAGGCTGAAAAAGAAAACAACAAGAGAAAACGCTAGATTAATAGATACATGTAGAACTGGGATCGTCTGGCAACAGGGTGTCCTCCTTTCCATACTCTCTGGAAGTGGTCTCTGTACTACTCCTTCCTTGCACGTCCCCTACGTGCTGCCCAGGGTCCAGCCAGCTGAACCAGTCTCTGCCCATGCATAATGGCGGGGAGGGATATCTCAAAGGTGTCGTCCACAGTGATTTGACCCTTTAGGAATAGTGCTGAAGGGAGGAACTCCCAGAAAGGGGAAGCTACTTCACCTTCATCTGTCCGTCCATCCATCCATCCAGCCAGCCAGCCAGCCAGCCAGCCAGCCAGCCACCCACCCATGCAACCATTAGTTTACAAATTGTTAAATGTCCATTTATGCTTCATGCTGTGCTAGGCACTGTGGGCCCTTTCCTCAGTTAGTAGCTCTTTTACTCAGAGGTCTCCAACTGCTGCTTAGAATACAAATTCTCCTGTTGACTGGTTAAACCCGAGGGAGATAGATGTTTTTTTTCTATAGTACATCCTGAGAGCTCTTTTGCTAACACCCCAGATGCATCTTTTTAATCAGGAGCTCAGCACTTAGGAGCATTCAGGGCATCAGCTCCTTATCTAAAGACTCAATAATTTAAGGAGTCTTCCAGCTTGCAGTTCCTCCTTAATATATTATAAAGGCAAATTTTCTACACTTCTCAGGCCCTCTGGAAAGGTCAGCCTATGGGCGTGGGACCCATAGAGAATATGTCCTACCTGGCACGTAGGAGCTTTGAAGGATGATTTCAGAATTCACAGTAGCCTCAAGTACCTAGTCGACTTGCCAAATCCTCCCTCCATTTATTTCATTAAGCCATTTCCTTGAATAAGAAAGTTCTGGAAGTAGATCAAGTTCCCGTAGCAGCCTTCCTCTGGCAGGCGAAAGCTCAGCATCCCTGCTCTCAGATCACTTCTGGCTACTGGTCCCACTTCCTGGGAGGGGAGGGCAGGGTGGGGCTGGAGGGATGGACCCCAGGGCAAGTCTTGAGCCCAGCGGGGGATACTCAGAGCTCTTACTTTTCTTTCCCCTGTGTGTGGTGCCCAGGTCCAAGAGACCCTGAGTTAGTTTCCTGCAGTGGGAATGGTCCCGAGCTCTGGAGGTCCACGCTTCTGATTGAGCTGTGGCTGACCACGAGACCAACACTCACCAGGGGCTTCATGGGAGCTTGTCAGTGCCAGCATCCACGTGAGTGCCAGACAGCTGCGCCTGGCTGCCCGTGCCTATGGGTAGCTCTGAGCGAGCAGAGCTTCCTGAGCACGTGTCAGGAGTGAGCTCCAGGTATGCCGAGGTGTTGACCTCCTCAGGTGGGCGGAACCCAGGGTCGCTCAGCTCCCCTCAGCTCCCGGGCCTTTTACCTTCAGCTCTGAGCAGCTTTGTTTACTCCAGAGTGCCCTAAAATGTTATTTTCTGTCTGTCCTGACATGAAACAGTTTGGGAAATAATTGTCCTAGTTGTGTATAAGCAGATAGCAGCTGGGTATCTGATCGCATGAGGCTGGCCTGGTAAGGATCAGGGCCAAGGACCGGTCTAGATCAGAGATTCTCAAGTTTCACTGGGTGTGAGAATCTTTAGGGGAGCTTCTTTTTTTTTTTTTTTTTTTTAAAGATTTTATTTATTTATCTGAGAGAGAGAATGGGAGACAGAGAGCATGAGAGGGGGAGGATCAGAGGGAGAAGCAGACTCCCTGCTGAGCAGGGAGCCCGATGTGGGACTCGATCCCGGGACTCCAGGATCATGACCTGAGCCGAAGGCAGTTGCTTAACCAACTGAGCCACCCAGGCGCCCCTTTAGGGGAACTTCTTGAAGGTGCAGAGAGCTAGCCACAGTCTCTGTCTCCAGAGCGTCTGGTTCAGGTCCAGAGGGTCTGGCAAGCTCCGGAGGGTCTGAGGTGGGATGGAGCTGTCTTCTGCCACTGCGGGTTTGGGACCCCGCTTTGAGCAGATCTGGCTTGAATGCTCATTTGATTGTTCTCCTTTTCTTGAGGCCCTTCTTCTAGGTCCCCGGGGCTACAAAGCTAAAAAACGACACTTGTGAGATTAAACAAGTGATTACAAGGCAGGGTGGTGAGTGCCAGCACCCAGTGAGCACAGGGTGTCCCCCGAGGTCCAGAGAGATGGCTGCTTCACCTGGGGAGATGGGGGGCGGTGGTGTTTCCCAGGGAGGGCAACTCTCTGCTGGTCTTTTTTTTTTTTTTTTTTTTAAGATTTTACTTATTTATTTGAGAGAGACAGAGAGAACACAAGCACAGCGGGGAGGGGAAGGGACAGAGGGAGAAGCAGACTGCCTGCTGAGCAGGGAGCCTGATGTGGGGCTCGATCCCAGGACTCCGGGATCATGACCTGAGCTGAAGGCAGATGCTTCACCGACTGAGCCACCCAGGCGCCCCTCTCTGCTGGTCTTAAGGAATGAGGAGTTTTCTGGATAGAGAGGAGAGGAAGCTGAATGCACTGAAGCTATGGGGCAGGAACATCTCACCTTCTGGAGGCAAGCCTGGCCATTCCAGCTGGCTAGAGTAGAGGGCGGGCTGGGACGGCTTGAGGATGGTCTTGGACAACATCCTGAGAAGTTCGGATTTTGTCTGGAGTGCAGTGAGGAGGTATGGACTGGTGAGATGAGATTTGCATTTGTGGGAGCAGGTCAGAAACGCATGGGGCCGAGGCACTCAGGACAGGCCCACCCAGGCTCCAGATGCAACTCTGTCTGTAGTGGTGTTAAGACTGGGGCAGGTTGGGGGGAGTCTACTTCTCCCTCTCCCTCTGCCTCTCCCCCAGTTTGTGCTCTCTCTGCCTGTCTCTCTCTCAAATGAATAAATTAAAAAAAAAAATTAAAAAAAAAAAAAGACTGGGGCAGGTTAAGGGGCACCTGGGTGACTCAGTCAGTTAAGCTTCTGGCTCTTGATTTTGGCTCAGGTCTTGATCTCAGGGTCATGAGATCGAGCCCTGCATTGGGCTCTGTGCTCAGTATAGAGTCCCCTTAAGATTCTCTCCCTCTGCCCCTGCCCCATCTCTCTCTTAAATAAATAAATAAATCTTTAAAAAATCCTTAAAAAGGGGCGCCTGGGTGGCTCAGTTGTTAAGTGTCTGCCTGCGGCTCAGGTCATGGTCCCAGGGTCCTGGTATCGAGCCCCGCATCGGGCTCCCCACTTGGCGGGGAGTCTGCTTCTCCCTCTCCCAGAAGCCTGCTTCTCCCTCTCCCACACCCCAGCTTGTGTTCCTGCTCTCGCTAACTCTCTCTCTGTGTCAAATAAATAAATAAAATCTTAATAAATAAATAAATAAATAAATAATCCTTAAAAAAAAGACTTGGGCAGGTTGCTTATGTTTCCCTCATAAATAAAAATGGGTATAATAATATCTAATGTACAGGGTGATCAGAAGATAAGTGGACTGGCATACGAGAAAGCTCTTGGCATAGTGCCTGGCACTTAAGCTCCCGAAAACATAATGTCCCCTCATTCCCTAGCTATATGACTGTGGCAGCAGGGGGAGGGTGAATGGGGGGAATCTCTGGGCACGAGCTGGGGGAGGCTGTCTTACCGGGTCGAATAAAGGTATCGGGTGTGGATGGAGGACTGGCGGTCATTGTGGGGGGAACTACTACGTGGACTGGAGGCCAGGCACCTCCTCAGCATGGAGGGAGGGAGGGGAGGGGGTCTGGATTCAAGGGGACCTGGGAGGGGGTGGCGTGAGAAGAGGGTCTAGGACACAAAACTCTGGAGAACTGCATATTGGAGGGGCTGGCTGAGGAGAAGAGTCTGAAAGGAATTAGAAAAGCCATGTTCAGAGAAGCAGGAAGAAAACCCGAAGAGGCCTGTCGTGGAGGTGAAGGAGTGGGTGGCAGTTACTGTCAGGGCCCACCTCAGAGACGGCAGAGACACGGGGACGGTGTGGGCATTGGATCAGGCACCAGAAGGCCACGGTTCCCTTCCTGAGAGCAGGTGGAATGACAGGGACTGGAGTAAGCTGAGGAGCTCCCACAAAGTGACCGTCCCTTGGAGAAGATCTAGGGTCACGGGAGGACCTGAGAAGGAGCCTTTGCGCTGAGAGGGGCTTGGATGTGGGGAGGGAGGAGGGGTGGAGGGAAGACACAGAGGACTGTGTGGGTGGGGTCAGCAGGGTCTCCTGTAGGTCACTGAGGGCCTCTGAGGGAGGGGCAACTAGAGCTGGGCCTTGGAGGAAGGGAAAGAATCCAGCAGGTGGGGCAAAGGGTTGGCAGAGTTAGGGTGAGGAGGAGGAAGCAGGGGGGTGTGGAGGAGCTCACTGGTGGGGGGGTCGGGAGGAGAACCTTCGGGAGCATTGCAGGAAGCCGGCCTCGCAGCACAGGAAGTCCTTGAGCTGGAGTGATGGAGGCCAGATCCTGTCACTCCCGAGGGGGCCTGGGCCCTGGAGGGCTGGAGTCATGTCCGAGGGTGTCAGGGAGCCCTCCTGGAGTGCTCAGGGGAGTGGCTGCCTGGAGAGCCGGTCCAGAGCTGGCCCAGGCCCTGCCATGTGGCCTGCAGGTAGGTGCTGCCTTGTCACATGGGCATTGACAGTTTGCGTTTCCTTTCCTCAGTTTGTGGTTGTCCCACCCCTCCCCCCAGTCTCTGGAAACTGAGCCAGGGTCTCCATGTTGCAGTGACATCCCATATATTTAATCTGGAGCCTTTCATAAACTGGGAGGTAGGGTAGAGGCTGCAGCGGAAGGGTAGAATTAAAACCACATCCTGGGGTAATGAGATCCCCATGTAGCCTTGCTTACTTCTTTTCCCACTCCCAGACCCTGCTTGGCTGCCCTCCTTTCTTGCAGGAAACCACGTCTCCGCTTGCCTGGTGGAAGCCAGTGGAAAATCCAGTTCACATTCCATATGTAGCCTTGTTGGCATATACCCGTCCCGTAGTGGGAAAGCTGTCGGGAGGGGAACGTACTCGCTTAGGATCATGTTTATGGCTGCACACTCGCTCCTCAGGCAGAGTGGGGTCGGCCGGGAAGGGAAGACGGGAGGATTTCCCACCCATGGAGACCCTGGCGGGGATGGGCGTCCCCCTCCGCCTGCCTCTGGGAGTACGAAATGGGAGAAGGCTCTGCACTAAGTGACCCTGGGGAGGACTCCTGGGTGGGGGAAGCCAAGGAACATATCTGGACGCTGGGAAGCTGTCCCTAGAGAGACTGGCTGACTCAGCACAGTCAAATCCCAGCTCCCCGGGGTTGGTGGGGTAGAGGGAAACTCCCATTTACAGATCAGGGTTGGATTCTGAAGTCTCAGCTGCTCCCCCGGGGATGCTGCTCCCCTTGGCTCTGCCACTAAAGAGCTCTGTGGCCACACCCTGCTGGCTTTAGGTGGCTGGCCCAAGCCTGAGCTGGAACTGGGATCACTGCCTCGGTATCCCTAAACACAACTGAGTCGAGATTGAACAAAATGCTGCTCCAAGTTCGGGACAACAAAGGGGAAATAAGCACAGGCAGTCACGTGAACCCAGCCCACGAGCCAGGTGCAAGGACTGTGGCTTCTTCAGCTGGAGGACCCTCCCCTGACAACCCTCAGGCTCTACCCTGACCTTCCGTCTGTGATAGAGGTCACCGTTCTCGACCTCTCCTGTCCTGGGAGAGGTCCTGAAAGGACAGCTTCCTTAGAAGTAGCAAATAAGCTCTTACAAGAGATAAACACATCCAGTAGCAGGAAGCTTGATTCGTGACCATTCTTCCGCTGTTTTCCTGGACTTTGGGGTGTTCTCTCTGGCAGCCGTCCGTAAGGACAACGTCCCCATTGTTGCATCCTGGTGGGTTTTTTTTTTCTTTCCTTTTCTTTTTAATTTTTCAACTTTTTCCCCCGAATTGTTCAGAAACCAGACATTGTGTTTATTGGAGGCCCCACCAGAGACACACCCCTGGAATCAAGATACAGTTGTGACAGAGGGGAAAAAAACAACAACCCAAACCATCCAAATGGAGCTTAATTCATTAAGTTATTGTGTTTCTTGGCAGGTCCTTGGTTGAGGCTTCCTTCCTGGGGGGAGGGGGGGCACTCTCCGTAAATCATGGCGAAGAGGTGGGGTCTAGGAAGCCTGGCCCTTCCCCAACCTTCCTAGGTAAGGAGAGAGCCCAGTGATCTGTAGCTTAACTGTGGAGCCAGGTCCCCCGGGGGCTGAGAGATGCGTGCACGTTCTAGAATAAGAGCATAGTCTTGCCCTGTGGGCTTCTTGGAAGCCTGTGATCCAAGGAGAAGGCTGGGGTGGGCGCTGCTGAGGGTCCCTTGGGTGGTTATATTCTGGCCTCTGGGTCTTCCTTTATGCTGAGGGTAGGTGATGTGGCTGCGGTGGTGGCCGGCTACCTGGCTAGGCTTGCTGATTGGTGGCTTGGCCCCTGTTTCTGTGAGGGTCTGACTGGTTTCCTCAAGCTAAGCTCCCACTCTTGGGAAGCATTGTGCAGGCTCTCCGGGATGCAGCACTGAGCAGCCCACACTGGACTCCTCCCTTGTGAATACATGTCGCCCTGCGGGAGGCAGAAAGTCCAAGTATTAAGTAAGCGCATTAAGATTCATGGGGCGCCTGGGTGGCTCAGATGGTTAAGCGTCTGCCTTCGGCTCAGGTCATGATCCCAGGGTCCTGGGATCGAGTCCCACATCGGGCTCTCGGCTCGGCGGGGAGCCTGCTTCTCCCTCTGACCCTCTCCCCTCTCATGCTGTTTCTCTCTCGCTCGCTCTCTAAAAAATAAATAAAATCTTTAAAAAAAAAAAAGATTTAGTCCCCACAGTTTTGTGCTAAGTGGGTTCCAGATAATCCAGTTATGAAGTGAGAGATCACGTTCCTTTGAGGTTAATGAAAAGTGAATTATCTGGTGGGGCATGTTGATAATGGGGCAGGCTGTGCATTTTTGGGGGCAGGGGGATTAAGTCTATGGAAAAAGGAGTTCTGGGTTGGAAACGTGGTTTCTTAGCATCAGCAAGAAAAGGAGGGATTAGGTAACCACGTTCGCGTTCCTAAAAGAAGGTCTGTGTAGGGTAATGTTTTCAGTGTCTTTTTTTTTTGATTTTTTTTTTT
>NC_138379.1:81200151-81274244 GCF_054177405.1 Leptonychotes weddellii | reverse complement strand
CTCCCACCCCCCTCCCCTCTAGAACCCTCAGTTTGTTTTTCAGAGTCCATCGTCTCTCATGGTTCGTCCACCCCTCCGATTTCCCCCGCTTCATTCTTCCCCTCCCGCTACCTTCTTCTTCTTCTTTTTTTTTTCTTAACATATATTGCATTATTTGTAATGTTTTCAGTGTCTTAAGCACCTTTGCTCTGCCTATAAAATTCGGAGCTGTGGTGCTGCTCTCAGCAGGGCAGCCCGATCCAGAACTTTGACAGCTGTCCTATGTGAAGTCATTTTAAAAGTCATATTAAATGATTTTAAAAGTAAAAAGTCATAACCTGCAGACTGTAAGAATACTGGCAAATTAATACATTTTTAGTTTGGAGACTTGCATTTTGCGAGCTGAAATAAAGAAAACCTTGATTTTAAAAAGTGAATTCTGGGGCACCTGGCTGGTTCAGTTGGAAGAGCACGTGGCTCTTAATCTCAAGGTCGTGAGTTCGAGCCCCACAGGGGGTGTAGAGATTACCTAAATAAATAGAGCTTAAAAAAATGAATTCTTTTTCTGTCGCAAAAAGTAGAGAGTGTGACTTACACTATCCCTGAACTTGCACTGAAAGGACAAGGTCCTAGATAGTCGCGAGATTGCTACTTCCTGGACATCCTGTCCCTGGCCCCAAAGACATGACCTGGAGCTTTCCCTCGTTCCGGGAGAGTGGCGGCGGGTGGCTGGAGGACAGAGGGAAAACCCACCAGTGCTGTGTGCCTCTCCGTGCCTGGTTCCTTCTCTTGTTCCTGGAAGGGCAGCTCCTCAGCATCCTGCCTCCCAACCAGCCACGGAGAGGAGCAAGACACAAAAACTACCCAAGTGTGTATTTGAATTTGGCCTATTTGCCAGGCACTGCACTGAGTTGCTTTATGTGGAATTTCTTATTTGATTTTCAAAAATAACCTTATGAAGTTAAGTACTGTCAAAACCTCCATTTGGGGGCGCCTGACTCTTGATCTCGGCTCAGGTCATGATCTCGGGGTCGTGAGATGGAGCCCTGTGTCGAGCTCCGCACTGAGCGTGGAGCCTGCTTGGGATTCTCTCTCTCCCTCTGCCCCTCCCCCCACCCCACCAAAACCCTCCATTTTTTTCTGGGAGTGCAAAGTACAGCAAGGTGACCGTAGTTAAGAATACTGTATTGTATATTGGGAAGTTGCTGAGAGTAGATCTTAAAAGTTCTCATCCTAAGAAAAGGATTTTTTTGTTAACTATGTGTGGTGATGGATGTTAATGAGACTTACTGTGGTGGTCATTTTGCAATATATGCAAATATTGCATCATTATTTCGCACACATGAAACGAATATAATGTGATATGCCGATTATATCTTAATAATAAAAAAGTTTAACAAGTTTTGAGGCTCAAATTTACAACATGGTGATCAGAGCTAATAATACTGTATTACATACTCGAATGTTGCTAAGAGAATAGATCTTAAATGTTCCCATGACAAAAAAGAAATGGTACTTATGTGACAGGAAGGAGGTATGTTGGCTCATGCTAGGGTGGTCATCGTTTTGCTATATATAAATGTATCAAATCAATACGTTATACACCTTAAAATCACACAACGTTGTATGTCAGATATATCTCCATAAAGCTGGAAAAAAAAATAAGCACAAACGAAGGCCCCTCCATTTTACAGATGGGAAAGCAGGGACTTAAAAAAATCAAGAGGGTTGGGGCGCCTGGGTGGCTCAGTTGGTTAAGCATCTGCTTTTGGCTCAGGTCATGACCCCAGGATCCTGGGATCAAGCCCCGCATCAGGCTCCCTGCTCTGCGGGAAGCCTGCTTCTCCCTCTCCCACTCCCC
The DNA here is from genome assembly GCF_054177405.1 of Leptonychotes weddellii. Classification (NCBI taxonomy): domain Eukaryota; kingdom Metazoa; phylum Chordata; class Mammalia; order Carnivora; family Phocidae; genus Leptonychotes; species Leptonychotes weddellii. The sequence goes on along the minus strand of NC_138379.1, from coordinate 81,272,404 downwards.
CTGCTTGTGTTCCCTCTCTCGCTGTGTCTCTCTCTGTCCAATAAATACATAAAATCTTTAAAAAAAAAAATCAAGTGGGTTTATTCAGGGTCTATTAGCTAGTCAGTGAAAGGGCCAGGAGCTGAAGGTCACCCGGCCGGAGGGACATATAAGCTGTTGTTGCTCCGGGAGCCGGGGGAGGTAAGCAGGTGAAATGTTGTGTTGGCAGGATTGTATGGGGGAGGTGTCGGGAGGGGAAGGGTGTTGCAGTTGAGGGGAAAGCGTGTGCAAAGGCCTGCACCATCTGCTCAGTGTCCCATCTGGGTGCTGCCAGGTGAGAAGATAGAAATTCTTATCTTCTAGGACACGAGCATCTCAAAGACAAGGGCTCTTCTTACCCACCTGTGTAGGTAGCTCATTTTCAGGTGTGTGATATGGCTCACAAATATTTCTGGGCTAGGGAACCTTAAGGGGAGGTGCTCAGTGACAAGGAAGGGGGGACCGAGCTGGGAAACCTCGCTGCACCCCTTCCTGCCGGCACCTTTCCCTGCGCCTGGCAGATACTCCAGGAAAATGGGCCTATACCCTTCCCACAAGCCCTGGGAGGCTGCCCTTGGCCTGAGTTTGGACATGGTGTCCAAAGATCATTCAGCCAGTGTCTCCTCACCTTTCTGGGGCCACACATGGCTTTGAATCGCTTGGGAGAGCTATTCCTGCAGAAAATGCACATACTGCACCCACATGATTCGACGTGGAGTGTCCTGGACACCCCTTCCCCTGAGGCCCATCTGGGAGGTTGCCCCAAGCGGAACCCCGGAATCCTCCTCCTCCCACCCCTGGCAGGACCCTCTCCCTCCTGACTCTCTGATACGGACTGGGCCAGATGTCCATTTGGGAAAACTGGCAACCAGACTCTGCCTCTCTCTTGTGCCCACAGCTGGTCCCTGAACAGTCCATCCTACTTCCAAGGGGTTGTCGCCAAACCAGAGGCCCCGAGTCCCCAGGGCCCCTCCCTTCAGCCAGCTTTGCTCCATCCCTGCCCCTCCCTTTCTCTTCCCCTTCTTCCAGCTGCCTGGGAAAATCCAGAGCCTACAGGATCTCCAGGGGGAATGGCTCCCCTTCCTGCCCAGGGCTCGGCAGCCCAGCCCTCCTTCCCTTCCCCCTCCCTTTCCGCACTGTGATGTGCGTGATCTTCCTTCCAGTCATCCCATCCAGTCAACTATATACTTCAGGGCAAGCGTTTTTTAAAAATGCCACTAGGACTTCTGTTTTCTTTTCAATCCTCGCCTGTGTTCATTTGCCTTTCCAATCCGCTTCTGTGTCATCATTTCTACCATTCTTGTGGTAAACTCTAAACTGCCTTACCACTTTGCCCTTTTGCTGCTCCTACTGAGCCAAACCCCAGCCCTCGATTGCCTTGGGGCAGGAATCCTTCCCAACCAGCTCACTGTTCTCCAGGCACACGCGTTTCTCTCCCCATCTCACGCTTGTGCTCCAAAACTTCCTTCCCTCCCTCCTTCGCTGGGCTGTTTTCTCCTTCCCAGGGACGATGGCACTCTGAAAGAGGACCGCAGTCCTCAGGGGGGTAGTGGGAGGAGGGAAGAGACTGAAGTGAGTGGTCCTCAGCAGTACTCAGCAGGATGCAGTGTGGACCCTCCCTCCAAGGTCTTGAATCCCCCTGCGGACACCCTTTTTTGGCCCCTAGAAGTTACGGGCTTGGATACCCTGTGTGGGGCTAGACACGGGAAAACGGCTTAGCACTTTGATCCCTCACCCCTCAGGAAGGCAGACTGAACAGAAGGGGCTGGGGGTACCCCCCCAAGACCCAGCCGCCCTCTGTCCTGCGCTGGCCCCTGAGCCCTGCGGGAGAAAGTCGTGCCCTTGGGCAGCTGGACCACTCTCCTTCACTCTCACTTGATGGCCTTTACCTGGGTGTGAATTCAGGCTTAGAAGTCCCACTGCTCTTCAGTGGTGTGGTTGTGTAGTGACTGTTTCCAGCCTTTGCCTCCTTCCCCTTCCCACCTTGGGCTCAGTTCAGCGTCAAGCCCCCTGCTCAGCGCCCTCCAGGGAGATCCCTCCATGGACCTCTATGCTCTACTCCACCCTGACTCAAGCATTCCAGATATCCCGCGCAGCCTCCTGCCTTCCCCCTGGACGGCTCACAGGGATCTCAGACGCCATGTGTCCAGAACTCAGTTCTTGATGTTTTTCCCCTGCATGTTCCCCTGCCAGCTTTCTCTCATCTCAGCCTCTGTCTGCCCGGGAGTCACCCTCGCTCCCTCCCTCCTTTCCTTCCTCCCCACTTTCTAACCATCACTGAGCCCTAACCTTTTCCTCCTCAGGGTCTCAGAGATCCAGCGGCCAGTCTCTGCCCCATCACCTCTCACCTGGACATCTGCGCACCCGCTCCAGAGCTCTGGGGCAGGCACTCTCTCCTCTGGTCCTGCCCTGCCCCATCCTGACCTCCCCCATCTACTCCTCTGATCACACCTCTCCCTGCTGAAAACCCATCCATGGGGCCCCACTGCTGTCAGGAAAAAAAATGCAAACCCCTTTTATGACCTCCAAGGCCCTGCCTTCCCTGGATGCTTGTACCTAGACCTTTTGGTTTCTTGCAGTCCACTGAACTCATCCGTCTTCCTGAAACCTGTCACCTGCCCTGCCTGACAGTCACCACCACTGGGCCTGGGAGTTGGGCAGTGATCACCCCTGTGAGGGGCACGCTGGGCACACATGGAGGAAGCAAGAGGCCAGAGCTTCGGGGCTGCCCTCAGCAAGCTCCTCACCTGACAGGAGGGATGGTACACATAGGAGACCCAGGAGCAAGGGTGAGATGCATGCATAGAGCTTCACATGAGGCCTCCCCCACAGGGCCACAGGTCGGGGCATGATTATTCTGCTTAGTCCAATCCAGAGACCTCACCCAACGTCATCCCCATCTTCACTGGTATCATGAGCATCATCATCACCATCAACAGCAGATTATCATACCTGGTGTTCACTGAACACCAGGTACGTGCCCAGCTTTACACATTTTACCTCAGTAGCCCTCACCACTGTCCTGAGACTCTGCAAGGGTAGTAACATCACCTCTTTGGGATCTGTTATGGGCTGAATTGTGTCCCCCTAAAATTCATATCTTGAGATCCTCACCCCTGTACCTCGGAATGTGATTGTATTTGGAGAGAGGGCCTTTAAAGATGTGATCAAGATAAAACGAGGTCAAATGAGTGGGCCCTAATCCAATATGACTGGTGTTCCTACAAGAAGAGGGGATTAGGACACATACCCACAGAGGGAAGACCATGTGAAGACATATTTGGGATAGCCATCTGCAAGCAAGGAGAGAGGCATCAGAAGAAACCAGCCCTGCTGACACCTTGATCTTGGACTTTCAGCCTCAAGAACTAGAAGGAAATTTCTAGCAAAGAAATTTCTGAGCAAAGAAATTTCTGGTGAAGCTGCTCAGTCTGTGGTACTTATGATAGCAGCCCCAACAAACAAATGCAAGATCTGAGAGCTGGGAGAGACCTCGGAAGTCATCCCATGGTTGACCCCCTTTTTACTGAAGGGGAGTTGAAGCCCAGAGAGGGGAGGGGCAAGGCCCTAAATAAGTCAAAGACAGGACTCCCAGCCCAAGGCTTGTCAGACCAGGATGCCAGAGCTGCAGGGATGGAGCAAGTGGGTCTGGTGGAGGAGGGGAGAGGGACGCCCTCCTGGGCGCAGGGAGGGAACAGTGTTCTGTATCACCCTTATCCAGGGGCTCAGTTACCTGACGTCAGCTGTGTGTGTGGGGGAAAGCAGGTGATCATCCTCTCCTACTGTCAGAGGTCCATAGCCTAATAAGTCTACCTCACCTGCCTATGTCCTTGACCTCACTCTATCTCATCTCACATCATTGCCAGTGGGAGGGTGTGTAAGATAGTTGGAGAGAAAGAGACCACATCCACATAGTTTACTGCAGCATATTACAGTTGTTCTGCTTATTATTGTTGTTCATCTCTTACTGTACGTAATAAATAAATTGAACTTTGTCAGAGGTGTGTATGTATAGGAGAAAATATAGTCTATATAGGGTTCAGTACTATTGTGGGTTAGGCAGACACTGGGGGTCTTGGAACTGGGGGGTCTGGAGGAGGAAAGGCGGCACCCGGCAGCCTGCCGAGAGGTACCTGGGAAGTCTCCTGACCTGGGAGGGCATCGAGCTGGATGAGGGGAGTGTGGAAAGAGGAAAAGCTGGACACAGGATGAGGGGAGGCTGCTTGACCCTCCCCCAGGACCTTTGAGTTGACCTGATGGAAGTTGTTTCGAGAGCCTGAGAGGAGTTCAGCTCAGTAGGAAGTGACCAAGAGTCAAATGTGTCTGGAGGTGGGTTCCCCCAGGAGGCATAGAAGGTGTGGAACTCGGTCAGCAAATATTTATGCAGCCCCCACCTCAGTGCAGGCTCAGCTTGGGGGCCAGGGACCCAGCAGTGACCCAGGCAGACCGGGTCCGGAGTCTCTCAGAGCTCACCCTCTGACGTAATTACACCTGCAATCCTCATAGAGGCTAAGGAGAGGCTGGAGGGCTCTGAGAACATTGCCTCAGCAGGAGCTTCCGGAAGGCTGGGGGACGGGAAGGAGGGAGAGTGGCATTCACTCTGGGCAAGGAGAGGTCTGGTGCGGAGCCTGCTGGCCTGGAGGGAGTGACGAGCGGGTGCTGGGCTGGCCTGACACTAAATGTCGCTGGAGTGGGAGGCTGGTTATCATGACTGCTCGAACCGCAGCAGAGACCTTGAATTTTGCCCCGAGACTGATACAAAAGCCACTGGCGGGCTTTAGGTGGGGGAATGGTGCGACTCCATTTATGTTTTGAAAAGACCAGTCTGGCTGTGGTGTGGACAGGAGCGGCCACAGAAAGCTGCTGGGAGTGTGAGATGGGTGGAGGGAAGGGGGACTGTGGGACCTGGCTGGGAGGGGGGCAGGGGCTGGAGACTGGTGTTCACACATGGGCGTGGGGGCAGAGTGGACAGGCTGTGAAGCTTGGCTGGGCTGGGAATGGTGGAGGCGGGCTGAGGGGCGCTGGGGGTGCACCGTGGTCACTCACTGCATGGAGATCAGGGGTCATGGTTGGGCACATACAACGTTAGGTCCCTGAAGACATCCAAGAGATCAGGAGAAGCAGGTGGATAGACCGGTCTGGAACCCTTGAGGAAGATCTAAGCAAAAGGCTTAATTTGAGAATTAAGGTCATGGGAGCAGATATAGCTACTCAGGAAATATGTAGACAGAGGAGGAGAAGCCTGAAATGGAGCTTTGAGAAATACCCACACCTACAGAATCATCATTAGAGGAGGTGCTTCTTTGAGCTTTCTTGTCTGTAAAACAGGTAGAACGATTTGAGTTGCTGTAAGAATTAGGTGAGATCAAATATATACAGTGTTTGACGAAGTGTTGGTGCTCACTGATAGTTCTTGTGTGATGGGTCCACAGTGGCCTTCCACCTCGTCACCTTGACTTATTAATGGCCCTTCGGAAGATGTGACCAGAGGCTTGGACTTCCTTGCTGCTGACCACAGTTCTGCACCAGATAGTAGGTTCTGTTACTGCAGCCCTTGTGTTTTTAGCCTTGCTGGCTGAAAAGCATGGGCTCGGCCAAGATCTCTGTATCTATGTGAGGGGTGCTTTGAACCCAAGAGCCTACTAGGAAGGATGTCAAGGAGGGGACCAGGCCCTGCGGCAGGACCTAGCATCTGTTCTTGCCCTTTACAGCAAGAGCAGGGAAATTGGCAGGCACCCCTGGCTCCGCCCTTCAGTGCCCCCCACCCCCCGCCCCCGCCACAGGTGTCTGGAGATGGGGAATGTGGAGGGAAGGGGCAGGCTTGAGGCTATGCTAGGTTGAGGAGGGAATGGTCTCCAGGCTAGGGTATGGATGCGCTGGGTCCCCCATCCAAGTCTCTTCCACCTCTCAGTGAGGCTGCTGCCAGGGAGTCTGACTTTGCCCATTTTTGGGAAGCTGGACTCCAGGCTCGTGGGCGGTGGCTGGAGCAACACCGCCCTCTCCCGGCTTGCTCTGCGAGTGCAGCCGGTGGGTGCATGGGTGTGTCCCGAGCTCAGGGCACCCAGGGGCACCCCACCCCACCTCTTCCCAGGTCTGCCTCTAGTCCTTGGCTGTCTTGGGCAGCCTGTCAGTCAGTCTCCAACTGTGTGTACCTAAGAGTGGCCCTTTGTTTTTGGCTTATGCTAGCTGTCACTGGTGGGTGTATCTCTGCCCATCTGTCCTGCTGGCTTGGGCTGTCTGTCTCGGTGTCTGTGACCGCCACCTCCTGTCTCTGTAGACTTACCGTCAGTCTCCACCTCACTTTCTGTCCCGGTCTCTGTTTCAGCAGCATCTTCTGCCTCTGACTTGCTCCTTGCCCCTCTCCACTGTCCCTGTGTCCTGGAGCTGGGGTCACAGCTGCCCTCCCCCTCTAGCATTGGACTGATTCTTGAGAAAGGCTGGGCTTTTCAGTTTTTTCCGTGATGAGTCAGGAACTCCTGGAGGGACAAGGGCTTGGGCCCCACCTAGTAGTGACCTCAGAGAGGATGCAGGAGGTCAGAGAAGCCTTTGGCCAGGCTGGAGACTGTGACAAGATTTTCCAAAATATGCTCATGGGGCCGGCTGGGGCTGGGTGCATTCCAGTGGACATCTAAGAAGAAGAATGAGTGAGTTGGCTGGCTACCAGCATGGAGCTGTGCTGCAGGCGCCTACTGGCTGCCGTCTATGCGAGGGGTTTCCTATTCTCCTTAATTCTCACCAGGCTTTCTGTTGCCTCAGGGCCTTTGCACAAACTATTTTTCCGTCTTGGAACAGTCTTCCCCTAGGCCTCATCTTGGAAACCACTTTCTCTAGGACGTCTTCCCTGATTTGTACTGTCTGAGATGGGGCCCTCCCCAATGCCAGAGCAGCACCCTCTACTTGGTTAACAGGGTGTCTGTTGCTGTATCATCAGTGTTGGGCCCTTCTTGGCTCTCTGTAAATACTTGTTGAAAGAACATTCTGGAGTCCCACCTGGCCCCGCCAAATGTTTCCTCCCTAAAGTATCCACCCCTTCCCTCTCTGTGCTCCCACAGCTCCTAGGACTGTGTTGTCCAATGCAGTAGCCATTAGTTAGTTATGTGTGACTATTTACATTTAAATAAGTCAATTTAAGTAACATTAAAAATTCAGTTCTGGGCGCCTGGGTGGCTCAGATGGTTAAGCGTCTGCCTTCGGCTCAGGTCATGATCCCAGCGTCCTGGGATCGAGTCCCGCATCGGGCTCCCTGCTCCTTGGGAGCCTGCTTCTCGCTCTGCCTCTCTCTCTCTCTCATGAATAAATAAATAAAATCTTTAAAAAAAAAAATTCAGTTCCTCAAGCTACACTAGCCACATTTCAAATGCTCTAGTCCACTGTGGCTAGGGGCTACTGACGTATCAGTGCAGATAGAGAACACTAGCATTATGACAAAAATTCCGTTGGTTCCATTGGTCAGCATTGGTCAAAGTTCCATTGAACAATCTTTGGAAGCTGCTCCTTTTCTGAGATTCTTTCCTACCCCGAGAGGGAGAAGGACCCTAATGGCTCCCCCTCAGGATTTCCAAGGCCTGGCACTGTCCGGTAATAACCATTTGTTAGGTGGATGGATGGTGGCTTGCCCTGTTGGGGCCCTGGGGACCGGGGAGGGTGACAGAGCCGCCTCTGAGCTGGCCAGGGGAGCTTGCCAGATGGAGATGTTGCTCTGCTCCAGGTTCTGCAAGTGAACAGAGGGCCTTTGGTGGCTCTCAGCCTGAAAACTGGGACTTGGAGCTGCAAGAGCTTGGAGGTTCCTGCAGGAAAGGTGTGGGACTGTAGGCCAGACTTGGAGGCCTCATGTTTTGGGGCGAGCTCCGAGCTGTGGTGGAAATTGGCTGGCAGTGAATGAACTGTAGAAGGGGTTCCAGTCCTCAGGGGTGGCTGTCGGGGGCTCCCTGTTTGCAGAACTGAGCCCCAGGAGAGGGGCCCTGGGAGCGGGAGGGGGCAGCTGCAAGGCGAGAGTCCAGCCCAGTCCAGGGCAGGAAGGAGTTGAGGCAGATCTCACCGGCAGCTGAGCTTGGACAGTCATGGTAGTTGGGGTCACACCGGGGATCTGACCCAGCAGGAGGAGCAGGAGCTCATTGAGGGCCCCTGTTCTGCCCCCATGAGCCCCTCTCCACTTGGTACCCCAGAAGGCTCCGGCAACAGTCCTGTCTTGTTTGGGCTGCTGTGAGGCGAAGGGGACCTGCCCACCCCTGGGCAGGAGACAGGGAGGTCAGGCCCACCAGACAAACACACGCGCACACACACACACACACTCAAATACAACCCCCTGCCCCCAATCCCTTTAAAGGTTGCGGTGCTCCCTGGATGCTCTGTCATTTTGTCTGACAAGCTTGGAACGGGCCTCCAGGAGACAGGACAGGGTGAGGAGCTGCACTCATGTCTGATCCACACCGGAGTGAAGAGCCGGCCAGCAGCCTGAGGCCCCAGAAGGCTGCAGGAATTAGGAGTCCCTGCCAGCCTGCAGCAGGCACAGAGCTCCAAGGGGGCAGAACTGAATCGGGCCTTGGAATTTGGGTGGATTTCCGGGGAGGGGTGGTGGGAGTTTTCCTGTGCATAGACACTTGCGAGGAATACTGGGGAGGAGGGGGACCTGGGCAGCCCAGATGGGTCAGGTAACACCCTCTCCCCGCCCCCACTTGTTCTGCCAGTTCCTTTCAGGTTCTTCCCTCCCTCTGGTTTCTCAGCATCTTTGTGCCCTAGAAGTTCCAGGAAAATCTCCTGTCTGGCCTCTGGCCCAGAAACAGGCCCCAGGAGATGGTGGGGGAAGTTGCCTGCTCATCCTCTGTCTGCTGACTCCTCTGGGCAGGCAGCACAGGGGGATGGGGACTACCTGTGGGCTGCCCAGGACTGTGGAGGAGGGGCGGCGCGGGGAGGGGGAGGAGCAGGGGCACTTAGAGCCTAAGCCCTTTCTGGGGGAGTGGATGTGTCTTAAGGTGACTGTGCAGCATGTGTGGCATGAAGCAGGCAGGAGGGACGGCTTTCCCGAGGTTCGCACATGGCTCGTGCGTCAGCGGGCAGCCTGGAGTTGTGCCGGGACCGTGGACTTCCCCAGAACTTTGTCAAGGTGTCGGGGCCCAGCACTCACGCACAGAGCTCCAGAACATATCCCAGGGAAGGGACAAGGAAATACTCGAAGGGTGACTTCCGGTGCAGGTGAGGGAAGGGAGCCCCCCGCCGATTTTTTGGTGGGTCACCTGGACCTCCCTTGAAGGCTGAGGCCTGCTATTGATTGGCTGTGCGACCCTGAGTGATGGGGTTAGCTTCGTGCTTCTCTAGGAGGCTCTGCTGAGAAGTGAGTGGACCATTTATGAATGATGGGGACTCTGCAGGGGTGGGGGCGTGCCACACGGTGGGCAGAAGCTCTGGACCTGACAGTGAGCAGGCACAGTAAGTGCTACGTAAGTACTTGCTCTTATCATTATGGCAGCTGCTTCCTGGGCCTTTGATGCCTTTGGTTTGGTGCACTGATCAGATACCTTCCTCCCTGGAAAGTGGCTGGAGAAGAAGAGCTGCGGAGGAGCCGGGGTGGAGGGGAAAGGGGGGTGTTGCCGGCTCTCCCCTGCCCAGAGCTGTAGAGGGCCCGGCAAAGGGATAACTGGTCAGGACCCGGCCATGCTCTGGCCAGGATTGGCCACTGCCTCCAGGGCACAGAACTGCCTGGGCCCGGGGAGGAATGGGCCAGAGCAAGAGGTGGGGAGGCATGCTGATGCTTTTTAAGTTACAAAAGCATCTATGCTCCATGTTACAAGTTTTAGAAACATAGGAACATATAAAATAAGCAATGAAAGTCCCTCTCCAAAACACTTTCTTTTTCTTTCTTTCTTTTTTTTTTTTTTAAAGATTTTATTTGTTTATTTGACAGAAAGAGAGCGAGAGAGGGAACACTAGCAGGGGGAGTGGGAGAGGGAGAAGCAGGCTTCCCGCCGAGCAGAGAGCCGGATGTGGGGCTCGATCCCAGGACCTTGGGATCATGACCTGAGCCGAAGGCAGCCGCCTAACGACTGAGCCACCGAGGCGTCCTTCTTTTTATTTTTCTTTCTTTCTTTTTTTTTTATTTGAGAGAGAGAGAGAGTGAGAGAGAGCATGAGAGGAGAGAGGGTCAGAGGGAGAAGCAGGCTCCCCACTGAGCAGGGAGCCAGATGTGGAACTCGATCCAGGGACTCCGGGATCATGACCTGAGCTGAAGGCAGTCGCTTAACCAACTGAGCCACCCAGGCGCCCCCGAGGCGTCCTTCTAAAACACTTGCAACCCCTTAACTGCCCTCAATTCCTTTTCCAAAACCTGCCCCTCAAGATTAAGCCCCACTCACAATCTCAACTGCATCCTTTCTAGACATTTTATGTATTGTAATAACGTGAATATGCACACATAAATACCATTTTTGTTTACCAAAAAAAGAGGAAGACAGTTGCCTAATATCACACACATTATTGTGTAACCTGACTTTTTCCACCTAGCAAAGCCTCTTAGAAATCCTTTCATGTCACACATACCGGCTTCCCCTTTGTCTTTACTGTGGCGGAGACTTCATAGCACAGCGTACCTGGATGTATTTCAAAATTTCCCCAGGAATGGACATTCTGGTGGTTTCTAATTCTTTGCTATTACTAATAACGCTGCCTGAAACATCCTTGTACATGTATCTTGTGTCTACTTGCAAGTTTTTCTGAGGCTAAATTCCCCAAGAGGAATTACAGAGTGGAAGGGAATGTGCGTTGAAAATTGCGAGGGCGAACGTGTGGGCATCTTTTAGGGTTTGCAGTTGCAAACCCCCACGTGTGGACCTGCATGTTCAGGGACCAGAGCCGTGTCGTGTGGAGAGCACAGTGCCTGTAACCCACGTCCCCACGCTGTCTCAAGGCTGGGGGAATGCATGGGGTGGGACCCCCCCCAGCACATTTACTGCTGCTGTTCAGCTTCCCTCATGGGGGCCTCATTGCCGCCCCACAGTCCTACTGAATGTTCCCAGTCCATTCATTTCCGCTCTCCCTTCTAGACAGTCGTCTGTACCTTTGCTCTTGCTGGAGCCTCCCTCTTCGCTCTTGGCCGATGACCTCACTTCCTGGGTCTCTGAGAAAAGAGAAGCCACCAGGAGAGAATGTCCACGATCGCCCACACCACCCCCACCTGCCCGCCTGCATCAGAGACGGCGTCTTCAGCCTCTTTCCCGGCCCAGGGCAGCCCCTCTCATCTGCACAAGCAGATCTTTTAACAAAATCATTACCGACATATGATTACAAAGCATAAAATTCACCCTTTAAAAAAGTGTACAGTTCAGCAGTTTTTGGCGTATTTGCTGAGTCATGCAACCATCATCACTACCTAATTCCAGAACATTCTCACCACCCCAAGTGAAACAACAGCCACTCCCCACTCTCCCTCCTCGCAGCCTCTGGCAAACACGAATCTACTGTCTGTGTGGAGAGGTCTGGTCTCTATGAATTCTCCTAGACTGGGTATTTCATATACACAATCACACAGTATGTAACCTTTGCCACGTAGCTCTTCCACTGACGAGGTTCATCCATGCTCTAGCATGTATTGGTACTTCTTTCCTTTTTGTGAGTGAATAATATTCCCGTGTGTGGATAGACTGCATTTTGTCTATCCACTCGTTAGTGGATGGACATTTGGGTTGCCGCTTTTTGGCTCATGTGAACAAAGTTGCTATGAATATTTGTGTGCACATTTTCGTGGGGCCGTATGTCTTTCTTTCTCTTGGGTATACCTGGGAGGGGACTTGCCGGGCACATGCTAACTCCATGTTTAACTTCTCGAGGAAACCGCCCAACTGTTTTCCAAAGTGGCCACACAGTTTTATATGCCCCGCCCTCCGCCCCGCCCGGCAGCATACAAGGGGTTTGATTTCTCCGTGTCCTCACCAACACGTGTTACTGTGTTTTTGATTCTAGCCATTCTAGGGGGTGTGAAGTGGTATCTCATCGGGATGAACAACCGGATCTCATCTTTTTTCACCTGCTCGCAGACAGTGCTCTCATGACTCACCCCTACCTCTCCTCCCACAGCTTCTCCCCTTTCTACCCAGCCATGCCCGTCGCTTTCAAGCAAATTCTTATTTTTCCCACCTTAAAAAAAAAAGCAACCCCAGGGGGCCTGGGTGGCTCAGTCTGTTAAGTGTCTGCTTTGGCTCAGGTCATGATCTCAGGATCCTGGGATCGAGCCTCAACATCGTCGGGCTTTCTGGTCAGCGGGAGCCTGCTTCTCCCTCTCGTTCTGCTGCTCCCCCCTGCACGTGCGCTCTCTCTCTCTGATAAATAAATAAAATCGTAAAAAAAAAAATACAAAAAAACCTCAAACCTCTTGACCCACCCCCTCTCCACCCCTTCTCCACCTCCCTACCTTTTAAAAAAAATTTTTTTTAAGGATTTTATTTATTTATTTGGGAGAGAGAGAATGAGCAGAGTGGAGGGGCAGGAGAGGGAGAAGTAGACTCCCTACCCTACTGAGCAGGGAGCCCGATGCAGGACTCAATCGCAGGACCCTGAGATCATGACCTGAACCAAAGGCAGATGCTTAACTGACTGAGCCACCCAGATGCCCCTCCAGCTACCTTTTCAACTCCCTCCTCCCTTTTATAAAAAAATTCACCGAAGGGTTGTCTCAACTTGTCCCCAGTTTCTCTCCTTTCATTCTTGCTTGCACTTCCTCCTAGCAGGCTTTTGTACCGACCCTGTCACCAGAACTGGGCCTCTCAGGGTCACTGGGACTCTCTGCATTTTACTGAAGCCAGTAGACCTTTCTCAGCCCTGACTTGAGGATCAGCAGCTTTTGACAGTGTTGCTCACTTCCTTCTCTTTCTTGACATGAGTTCTGGGACACCAGCCTTCGCTGCCTTCTCCTCATCCTCCTCCCTCTCTTGCACTTTTCTGCAGCATCTTCCCGAGGACGCCGAGAAGTTGAGGACTCCCTGGCTCTGTCCCTGGTCCCTTCACTTTTCTTTCTATCCACCTGTATCTCATCCAGTCTTAATGGCTTTAATGTCACCCAAGGGCTGATTTCTCTCAGCTTATAGGTCCAGGCAGGCCCTCTCCCCTCATCTTCAAACTCATTCTTCCCACCACCCATTAATAGGCAACTCTGACCTGGCAAGTACCGAACAGAACCCCCAGTTCCTCCCACCAAGGCTGCCAATCCCACATCTCCTGCTCTGGTCCCACCTCCTACTAGTGTCCCTCCCCCCTGCCCCAAACCCCCTTAATTCTCCCTGGCCCTTTTCTGTTCCTCAGACACAACAGGCCTGGCGTGACCTGTGCACTTGCTGTTTCTTCTATCTAGAATGTTCCTGCCCAGAAATCCACATGGCTCTCTCCTCATCTCCTCCCACACTTGTCTCAGTGAGGTCGTGTCTGACCACTCTATCCACAGTCACAACCCCCTGAGCACTCCCCACCTGCTTCCTGATTTATTTCCCCTGGTGTGTACCCATCTCACAGTGTGTTGTATGTGTCAGCCTTCTGTATTGTTTGTCCCTCCCTGCCCCCCAGACTGTAAGCACCGTAAGGGCAGGGCTTTCAGTCTGTTTTGTTCACTACTGTATACTCAGCCTCTGCGGTAAAGCCCGCCACGCAGTAGGTGCTGCATCAGTATTTGTTGAATGAGTGCCTGGATGGCAGTGGTCTGGGAGTTCCTGCAGCTGCGGAAGGACAGCCCCTCCCTGCTATGCCATGTATAGCTAACAGGTGGCACTGTGGCCACAGAAATGGCAGGCTCCTCCACCACTTTTGTTCTAGACGCTGCTGCTTCGGGAGGTAGACTGCCAAAATGTGTGTGGGACAATGTATGTGCTTCCGGGCCAGGCTGCTGCCTGTTTCTGGCAGGATTCAGAGGCCCCGTCATTATTTCTGGGCAGTGAGGGTCCCCAGCTCTGCCTCCCCCTTCCAGCCCCAGGCTCAGGGGATGGTGAGGTGTATGGGACCAGGCAGCCCGCTTTATGGCAACTGGCTGGGTTTGGCTAGACCCTGGGGAATCTTTCAGAGCCCTGGGAGAAGGGAGGGCCTCCCACCACTGGCCTCCTCTCTGCTCTCAGCCAGGTCACCTGTCCCACAGTCCCCAGGCAGCCTAGAGCCCTGGGTGGCTCTGTCCAGCTCTGACCATTGTCTGCAGTCAGAGTGCACTTCTTTTTCTCCTTGGGAGGGGCGGCAAGCTAAGGCTTCTTAGCCCTGCATTCCTGCTGCTTCTCACCATCGACATGTGGAGGTGTGAGCCAGGACTCGGGACTCAGATCAGGACCCATTCCTCACTCTGCCACTTGCTTGCTGGGTGATCTTGGCCAAGCGCTGAGCCTCATTGTCATCTGTCCAATGGGAGAGATGTGTCTGCCTTATCGTGGGGAAGGTTAGATGCTTGTCGCACTCCTGGTTCTGGGCTGATGCAGACAGGTGCTCTTGGTAAGTACTGGTTCCCACCTTGAAGGCAGGTAGTGTGGGGACTGACCAGGCACCGAAATCAGACTAGGAGAGACGGTGGATGGCTGGGCCATTTATCGTTCATTAACTTATTCTAACCATGTGCGGTGTGCCTCCCATAGGCCTTGGGCTACATAGGTCATTGGACCAAAAAGACTTCGCTCCAACGTTCAAGGAGCTAAGAATTAGTGGAAGAGACAGGACTACATGTAAAAAAGTTAAATAATAAATACGAGATGGACTACAAGCGATGTCCCCAGGTTCCTCATGACGAGTTGCCCAGTGAGCGGGACAGACCGGATTTGCTGTCAGCCTGGTGCTGAGGAACTGGGGCAGTCTGTGGTCCGGCGAGGCCATGGCAGGCTTGGGGGAGGAGGCAGACCGAGGCCATGGCTGCCGCTGTGGAGGGAACCAGCCTGGGATGATGTCTGCCCACCCACCTTTACTGTCTTCTCCCCATGGTCGGGTCAGGGGCCAGTTTCCAGTTTCCATGGGTCAGGCTGGAGGGGTCCTGCTGCCTGCCCGGGACTGTGGCTGGCATCAGCTGAGGCCACCTGGAATTGGACCTAGCCCTCACTGAGGGAAGGGTTCTAAGGATGGGACTGCTGTCTGCAGACCAGAGCACACCAGGGCAATCTGGTCCCACTGAGGCTGGTTGGAGGTGGGGGGAGGGAGCCACCATGAGGATGGGGAGCTCCTACCTGGGGCGGTGCCTGTTAGGATACCTCAAATGCTGGAGCTGATGCCCTCCTGCAGGACCCCGGGGGCAGGGAGCAAGATGAGGGACATCTCCATCCCTCAAGGTCCTAGTGTAACCTTGAGGAAACAAAACTATGAAGAGCCTGTGAAAGCCGCCCTGTACAGTTATGATGGATGAAAGCAGAGATCCTGAGCGCTGTCTCCCTGTGAGACCTCCACCACCATGTCTGAGAGTCCTGGGGGTCACTCCCCTCCCCCAACCCTTTTGCCATGCTATACCTAAGGCAGGAAGCCTACGGGACCCTGGAGTTAGCATTTCTAAGGGCAGAAATAGTTACGGCCATGTCCCACCCTTCCTCCTGTCTCAGAACCTGTGGTCCTCCATCCCTGCCAACTTCCCTCAGGGCGACGTCCAGCCTGTGCCTAACTTTCTATACCAGATCTTAGACCTGCTGCCATTGACCTTCTTTCTACCTTCCCCTTCCCTTATCCAGGTGCTCGAGCTTTCCCTGAGGCAGCAGTTGAGGCACCAGGGAAGGACCCAGGAGCCCTTCCATCCCCTCACTGACCTCCAAGACCCTGCACCTGTCAAAGCTCACTCCCCAGAGCATCTGGGCTCTGTGGCTCCCATCTGCCAGGGAAGCTGCCCTCCCACGTGGCCCCTGGCAGTCCTGGGGCACAGAGGCCCAGACGGGTCCCGGACCGCCCGGCTGCCTCTGCCCCTCTCCCTGCCAGTGGGGGCTTGGCCCTGTTGTTCTGCCCACGTTCTTGCTCTGCCCAGCTGCCTGCCTGGCACAGAGGATCTCCGCCTGGCCCTCTGGGGCAGCGGCTGGGAGGTGAATCTGTTTACCCCACCGCCCCACTCTCCCATGGCACAAAGCAGAGTGCTCACTTAGATTAATTAATCTGCTGCCCAGCCTGCTCCTCCGACCCATCTTTTATTCATGGACACGCGGCGTTCTCTGCTTTACCAGGACTCGGGCATCAATATTTTATCCTGGCTTCACTTGCCAGCTCCCCGCTCCCTCCTTCCTGTTTCCCACCAGCTCTAGGACCCTGCTGCCTCAGGCCCTTTACCTGCTCAGCCTGCCAGTGCCAACATCGGGCAGAGTCAGGGCCTGACCCAGAAGCTTCTCTGAGTGAGTGAGCTGGAGAGGTAGAGGAATCAGAGGCCCAAGCCCAGAGCAAGCATCTGGGCTCAGGATTCTGAAGGGCGGAGGTAGATAAGCCCTGGGGGGGGTGTGTGGCTCCTCACCGCTGGCTGGGTAACAGATTTGTTGCCAGGATGAGAGATGAAGGTTGTGGGGCCAGGCATAAATCTGGTCACATAGGAAGTGCTCACTTTCCTTCCTCTTTTAGACCAGGCCATCTTATTAATTTTTCCTGCCTTAGGTATAGCATGGCAAAAGGATTGGGGGAGGGGAGTGGCCCCCAGGACTCTCAGACATGGTGGTGGAGGTCTCACAGGGAGACAGCGCTCAGGATCTCTGCTTTCATCCATCATAACTGTACAGGGCGGCTTTCACAGGCTCTTCATAGTTTTGTTTCCTCAAGGTTACACTAGGACTTTGAGGGATGGAGATGTCCCTCACACCTCCACATGTCGATGGCCCTGCACCTAGCTTGTGCCAAGGGCGGGATGAGAAGCAGAACGCCAGACCCTGCTGTGCTTGGTGTGGGAGGCTCCCTGCGGGCCCCGCAAGGCGCGCTGCTCCCTTCCTTTCCTCATACCCCATCCCTGATCCATCAGGACATCCTGCCTGCGAAACCCCCAAATACATCTGGAATCTGAGCCCTTCCACCATCTTCTGCCACCTGTCCGCACCCACTCTGTGTGTGGCCTCTGCCTGGCCTCCTACACCCGCCCGCGTCCCCCGCAGTCTGCGCTCAGCACAGGAGCTGTGACCCCACCTGGCTGCTTTACCAGGGTGCCCGGCTCATGTGGGTCAGCCACCCTGACCCCACACGCCCGCAGGCTCCACCTGGGGCCTCTGAACTTTTACTTTCCCCAGGGGGCCTCCTGGCACGTTGTGTCACCTCCTTCGTCTTTGCGGAAATGTCACTCCAGCCCACCCCTCAACCCCGTAACTGTGGTTTTCCTCCCTGATCCGTATCCCCTTGTACGGGGCCAGTTACTCAGCGGCGTGCCTTTACTGTGTACTGTTTGTCTCCTGCCCATGCAGCGGAAACTCCCTGAGGGTAGGAATTCTTATATCTTGTTCACTGATCTGTACTAGAGTAGTGCTCACTAGCGGGAGCTAGTGGGGCAAATGAATGAATGAATGAATGAATTCCCCACCACATTACTCCATGGCCCATTTAGGACAGCCCACAGATGGTGGTATTTTTTCCTCAGGCCTAAGAACCAGAAGAACCTTAGCCTGCGTTGAGAAACAGGTGTTCATTCATTTATTTATTCAGTGTATTTCTTGAGCACTTACTATGTGCCAGACCCCATCCCAGGTGCTGGGGAGACCACGATGAATAAAATAGGCCAACACCTCCTGTTTTCCAGTGCCAAGTATTTATCTCATGGATCTCGAGGGGCTTGTCATGGATCTTCTTGCTATTTCCTCTCTGTTTTGGTGACCCCCATGCCCAGCGCTAATTTTGTGAATTTTTCAGAATACTAAAACTGTCCCTCTGATCTCACCTTGTTATTCTGTTTTCCTTCCTTGTGTCTTGGTTCTTTACTTTTCTTTTTTTTTTTAAGATTTTATTTATTTATTTGACAGAGAGAGAGAGACAGTGAGAGAGGGAACACAAGCGGGGGGAGTGGGAGAGGGAGAAGCAGGCTCCCTGCCGAGCAGCGAGCCCGTTGTAGGACTTGATCCCAGGAGCCCGAGATCATGATCTGAGCTGAAGGCAGTCAACCAACTAACTGAGCCACTCAGGCGCCCCGTGTCTTTGTTTTTAACAGAAAAGGGAGTGTTTCTGGCCCAGGAGTCTGGGGAGCTGCCGGGGACCAAGGCTTTCTCTTGGTGTCTCTCTGGAGTCTCTCTCGGACGCTATCTGTGGACACTGTCACCTCCATCTCTGGGTCTCTGCCACCTGCCTCCTTCACATGTCACTTGTGGACCAGCTTCACCCTCATGCAGCTGAAGATGAGGCCCCGCCACTCTTTTGCTTTGAGGGAACGGTCCATTTAATACATTGAATCTTAGAGTCGTGTATGCATTCTTTCAAACTGTTTCAGGATCCTGTGGCAGCGTGGATTACCTCTGTAGGTGGGTGTGCGTGTGTGGGGGTGGGGCGGGGTTGGCTCTGGCCCGGGGACCAAGTAGAGACGGAAGAAGCCCCAGAGACAGGAAGGGGAGGGTGACAGACCTCTTGGGTGGGGGGACGGTCCTGCCGCCCCTCCTCCTGACGGGCCCTCTTTAAGAGTCAGTGTGATTTGCTCAGCCAACATATGCTTTTGTCACTGGCCTGCCATCTCCTGAGCAGTTCCCCTGTCCCCGGCCCCGCCTAGCCAGTCTCGGACTTCACAGCCTCATGCCCAGGTGAAGTCACTGTCCCTTTGGCTGTTGGCCTCCTGTTACTGTCACAGTGGCTGGGGTGAGCCCTGCGTCTGAAGTTGGGTGCCAGGAAAAGGGCTAGATGGGTGTGGGGAAGGTGGGAGCAATTGGCACAGAAGGCCAGAGGCATGGGACCCTCAAGGGGGGGTTGGGAGGGTGGGTGGGGGTGGGGTGGAAGGAACGGGCAGAGGTACTGGCCTAACAGCCATGTGCCACAGGCATGCCCATGTCTCTCTGCCTTGAACCCTCCCCGCCGCCATCAGCACCTTGGCCTTACGCGGCACTAACCAGACGGTTGGGGGTGGAGGAAGGGGTGTGACCAAGAGAGAAGGGGACTTTGCCCTGAAAGCCAGGGGCAGAGGTACACCCACCCTCCCTAGGTCTGGGGTTCTCACTGGGACCCTTAGCCCCACTTCATCCCATGGTCCCCCTGCCCCCCGGCCCATGCCATTCCCCCTGGCTTGAGCAGAGGAGCCTGCAGTAGGGAAAGCAACTTCCTTGGTGCCAGACTGGGGCTGCAAGGTGCAGTGGCTAACTGGTCATGTGCCTTCGAACAAATTTTATAGCCTCTCTGTGCCTCAGTTTCCCCAGCTGCATCTTGGAGAGAATGGAATCTATCTCATAGGGTTGTTATAAGGGTTAGATAATTTATGGAATGAAGAATTCAGAACAGGACTTGTATATAGTCAGTGCTCAGCAATTGTCAGCCACTGTTACTGTAATTTAAGAGTTCTAGAAGTTTCTTCCTACCCCTGTATTTCCTCCAAATATGCAGAGCCTGAAATTCTTCCTCCATTTATTTCTTTGGATGATAGTTTTTTTTTTTTTAAGATTTTATTTATTTATTTGACAGAGAGAGAGACAGCGAGAGAGGGAACACAAGCAGGGGGAGTGGGAGAGGGAGAAGCAGGCTTCCCGCCGAGCAGGAAGCCCGATGCGGGGCTCGATCCCAGGATCCTGGGATCGTGACCTGAGCCGAAGGCAGACGCTTAACGACTGAGCCACCCAGGCGCCCCCGGATGATAGTTTTTCAAGGTTTCTTTTAAGAAACACAGACAAGCACCTGACAACGCAGTGTGAAGGTCAAGAATGAGGACTTGAGGCATGGCTCCATGCCGTGTCTGCTGTGTGATCTTTGGCAGTTGCATAGCCTCTCTGAACCTTGATTCCGCCTCTTTAGGTGAGATGACAGCAGACCTACCTGCCGGGTTCTTGTGAAGACAGAGCGAGCGCACGTGTTTCAGACACTCAGGGTGGTGTGTGGCATGGCCTGAGTGAGCAGGAAACACAAGGCTGTCCCTCTCGAAGGTACCTGCCATGCATCATTGCATCAGAAGCCGGCCTCACCTCTGAGCTGGTAGTGCAGGGCTCAGCCTGCCCCTTCCAGGGGAGGAGTTGGAGGCAGAGAGAGGGGCTTTCTGAGCAGGACTGGAACTTGGGCCTGCTGGCTCAGGCGCATGCTCTCTTGAGGCCTCAGAGGCCTGGCACACGTGGCCGGTGTTCTCCGTGTGATGGGGATAATTAGGTGCTTTGCCTTGACCTGAGGCTGGAGGCGGGACATGAGTGGTCCTACAGGGCAGTGACTGGGGAAGGCCTGGAAAGGGCTAGCTGGGTGGTGGTAGCTTGTGAGTTTATGAATGCAGTAGGGGGGTAAGTGTAGGGGGGGGGTTGTGCTTCAGGAAACAGAGACAACCTGTCACTTCACAGATTTGTCCCAGCTCAGCCCAGCTCTCTGCCTCTGTGAGCCCCCCACCCCTATCTACCCTGCCCTTGCCTCCCCCAGGGCCTGGCCTATGGGCTTGGGGGACCCTGGAATAGAGCCTGTCCACAGGGCTAGAAGCTGGGGTGCCTGCCCCCCACCCCCTGGGGTGTGGTCTTTCCTGATGCCTACAGGCCTTAGGAGGGATAGTGACTGGCCCCAACACAGAGAAAAGCTTTAGACATGATCTCATTTTCCCCTGAGATTGTGGGGGAGGGAAAAAGGCAAGTAACAAGTAGTCCATCTAGACTGAGCGGGGGAAAAGCAATTTCCTTCTGAAGTCTGTTTTTCTGATTCTTGAAAGATGCAATTTAGAAATGTGTTGGTGGTGGCTCTGTCTGGGGTGTGGGCCAGGCCACCTACAAGGCATTGGGGTGGGGACCCAGGGGGTTGGTTGGGGAGCAGCGAGGGCTGTGGAGAAGAGACCATGCCTTGCTGGGTTTCAGCCCAGCCTCAAAGACCATCCAGAAGAGGGAGATGTGAGAGGGATGGTTCGGCAGAGGGAGAGCTGAGTGAGGGGGGCAGGATCGAACAGACAGTGGAAGGGGGTCTGGGAGTCCCGCTGGGCAGAACAGTGGGGGAATGTGCTGGGAGAATTCCAAGCGTGGATGGGGTAGAAGGGTGGTCCATCACCGGAAGGATGTCCATGCCTTCGGGTCAGCGTCTTAGGAGATTTCATGGGGCAGAGGCCCAAATCCGTCCTGAAGGACGACATATTTCAGTTCCCTTTCTGGAAAGCCCTCTGGGTGCTAGGTACTCAGCTCGTAGCTTGGGGGCTTTGTCAGAGCCTATAGGAGCAGCTGGGGCCCAGCATGGGGTGGTAGAGGGATGTAGGCCAGGCTTAATGCCTATTACCCCCTCCGGCCACTTCCATGTTCTCCAGAAGCCTCCTCCTCAGGCTGCTGCTTCTGTTTGCAGAGATGTTCTAGTAGCCATGGCATGGCCGTGAGGGTTCCAGCTTTGGGGGAAGGCTGGGTCCCTTTGGGTAGGGCAGAAATGAAAACTGAGCCTCACTGGCACTGTAAGGGCCTCCCTGGGCCTTGTCTTTCCCTGTGACATGATGCTAACCCCATATCCTAAAGCACTAACCTATCAACAGACTCTCCAGTGAAGCTGTCAACCAGCTGAGTCCAGCAACCTGCCAATCAAGCCATCACCCCCCTCACCAATCTGCCAACCACCGACCAACATATTACCCTAGACCATGGCACACCACCAACACAGCAACCTTCTAAGCAACTACCAACCAGCCCACCAACCAACCAGTCCAACCTGTTCTCCCACCATCCTAACACCCCACTAATGAGCCTACCACCCCACTAACGAGTTAGCTCACTAATCAACCACTACCTCACTGTCCAATCAGGAGATAGAAACTGCACAGTAATATTAACAGGAAAGGTTTAATATAAAGAATTATTAACTATAACAGGAGATAACTTATTAAGGTTTACTTACTAGCTGTAACAAGGGATTGCCTCCCTACTGTAAAGAAACGTGGGAATAGCAGATGTGGAGAGTGGTCACTACCTCTGGGGCTGTGGCAGAGCATCAGAGGAAGGAACAAATCCCATAGAGCCTTCCCTGCATTTGCATACCCTGGGCCGACGGGACCCCATTAAAGGAAGGTACAACGAGGCCCACTGGACAGCAGAAGAATTTGCTGAGGTGCCATGCTGATGGAACTCCCTGGAAGGCTGCCTTCTGGGGTGCTGACAGAGGCAGTATGCTGAGGGATGCCTCCTTGCGGGAGCCTGGGAGAGAAGCCCCTTCATCCTGCAGTGTTCCAGCCCCTTTGACAAAGCTTAACAGAACCAGCTGGCCAAGGAGAAACGGTTGCAGAGTCCAGCCATGATCCCAGGCAATCAAGAGGAGACAGATAGTAGGGTCATAACTGGTGCACCCATTCTCCTACTAACCCCCCACCCCCAGCAACCCTCTAACAGATTTGCCAGTCCATCCACCATCAGCCTACTCATCCACCGACCCATCCCGTCACCCCATCAACTAGCCACCCTCTAACCACCATACCCATCTACTCACCTGCCCACCAACTCAGAGAAATGAAGTTTCCTGGTGGTAGCCTGTTCCAGGCTGTGTGCTCAGGGCTGTGAGGACACAGTCTCCACTTTGCAGGAAAGACACTTCGGAATAATTCATCCAATTGGGGAGATGAATGCAACTTATGCATGTGACCAGCTAAGGGCCAACAGGGACCTGTCACACAGGTGACACGCATTAAATGGACAAATAGTGGCAGACGGTGTGTTCTGAAGTTGGTGGTGGGAGGGATGGCTATGGCTTAACGGTATGGGACAGCTTCATGGAGGAGGAGGGTTCTGGGTTTTGAAGAATGAATAGAATGGAAATTTACACTTGACAAGGGCTTCAGAAAGAAGGCAAGTGGGGACAAGCATCTCTGGCATCTCTAGCATTGAGGAGGACTCAGGCACATGAACACTTCTTCTGCAGGAAAGACTCAGCATGCTGGGGAGTCCTTCACATGCAGCTGCCCTGGGCCCCCAGGGAGCAAGCCTCCATTTAGCCCATGACAATGAAGAGTCATCATGGCTGTGGGAGGAGATGCTGATCATATCATCAGCTTCTTTCTTAGGCAGTGGATGGGCTTTCTTCCTAATAGCGCTCTTCCTTTTGCATCAAGGACTAAAATGGGGGGAAAAAAAAAGGCTCATCCAGCATCAGGCAGACATCAAGAAGAACTTCCAGTCCAGGCTAGCAGGAGTCTCAGGAATATGCTTCTCTGGCTGAAATACTGACCTGCTCAGAGGCAGGGGAGTAATTCCAATGACCCTTCCTAACCCCATTGTTAAAGCGTTCCCTGGGCCCCGGGTCCACCTGCTCCCAGGCTGCCGTCAGCCCAAGTGCCATTAAGTATCTTGGAATAAAAACCGGACTTCAGAATCAACTGATGGAGAGAGGTTCTCCAAACATTTACCGGAGAAGGTAATTAAATTCCGATAGGAGAAGATGGAGCTGTGTGACAGGGCAGTAGGGCAGCGTGCTGGCGATGGGCTGCTGAGCAGTGAAATCACAGGCGTGCGCAGCCCAAAGCTGGCAGCAGCACAAAGGAAATTGGAGCAGTCAAATATTTCCCTCCTCGTTGAGTTCCATTTACATGTTTATAATAGAGGTTCTTAAGGCCCTAATGAGAAGGCTGCTCATTGCAGGGAAGAGGATGATTAAGGCTCTGCCAGACGAGATCAGGGACAGGAACAAAGGCCTGTTAATTACTACAGAGGGACAGGAGGGAAGCCAGGCTCACTCGCTGCTCCCCTAGAGCCTTTCCAGACTAGTGTCTTCTTGCTCTCAGGGGTCACCTTTGCCCCCCAGCCCCAGTGACCTCCAAGGGATGGGTTGGCTAGTTCCCCAGGGCTCCTTTCAGGGGCTCAGGGACGTTTCCACCTCCCCTCCCTAGGGGGTCATTTCAGGGCTGTATCCATAGCACATGGACACCTGTCCCTGGAGATACCCTGTTGGGGTGGTAGGGGGAAGGGCTCAGAAGAAACCACACTGCTTAACTGCTGGACCATCGTGTGAACCTACTGCCCACTAGGAGGCAGCTCACAGAAGCTTCTGGGCCCTAGAAGGGGATCACCGCAGGCAGAGGAGAGGCCCCTCTTCCCAGCCTTAGGACATCCAGGACACATGGATAGGCCACACCCAGGCCAGATTTAGTGATCCTATGAGGTCATCTGACAAGAAGGCAAAGAGTTCCTGCCAGGTTGATTTTAAGGTCTCTTTAACAACCAGAGTTCATGGTGTGGAAAATGTATGAGCTTTGGGCCAACAGACCGAGGGCCAGACAGACCTGGGTTCAAATCCCAGATTTGCTATTTGCTAGTGAGCCTCAGTCTCTTCATCTGTAGAAATGGGATGGTCACGCCTACCAACCAGCACAGTGGGTTGGTTTGATGATTCAGTGAGATAATGTAGGCAAAGTCTGGCACATAATAGGTGTTCAATTCATGTCGGTGACCTTCCCCCTACTCTGTGGGGCTAGATTGGCAGTCTGAGGCTGAAGACCTCTAAAGTTTTCTCTGGGGACTCTTCCCACGCCTGGGGCTGTAGAGGGGAAGAGCAGTTCTCAGTCTGGCCACGGTTGGGTAGAAATCCGGACCCTTGCACACTGCCTGCCTCTGTGTGCCCTCTGCTGTGCACCCACCTGAGGGCCTCACCTGGGTCCCATCCTACCCCTCAGAGCTCAGGAGATGAGGGGAAAATGAGAGAGATAAGAGGAAAAGACTTGGGGAATCTCTCTGATTTCCCTGTGGGGAAGAGTAATCAGAGGAATGAGATACGTCAAACAGAGTAGAGTGAATCTGGCCATCAAGAGTTGAATTTGAAAAACTTTGATTTTTAGGAAAATGATCATCTTGTAAAGGCCCAAACCAGAGATTTCTTAATTAGAATCTAGATTCCAGGCCCAGGGGATGTAGGGTTCTAATGATTCTGAAGGAAAGGCAGAGACCCTAAGATGGGAGACCCAAACTCTCTAGAGGATATGGTGCTACCTTGGTCTTCTCAGAGGTCAGTCTTGGGTGAATAGCTCAGAGTCATGATGTCATTGGAGGGATGGTGGGGGAAGGCAGCTAGGAACACCTCAGGTGCTTCTTTGCTTACCAAGGCACTTTCCTTGGAGCTGTCCACGGTGCTGGCCTCAGATCCCATCTGGCACCGTTCGGCCGGTTGTCTGCCAGGCTTGTAACCTGCAGATCTCCTGTCCAAGCCCATAGCACTGATCCTCTGCTGCAAATCCCAGAACCCTCAGACATATCTAACTCTAAGATGAATTTTAGCTCAAGCCTTAGTGCTAGCAATAACCTAGTCCCCAATCACAGTCTGTACCCTAGAGCTCCTCTTAACCAGAGTTCTAACCAGAACTCACACTGGAACCCGATACAAATCTGAGGTTCAGCCCAACCCTATCCCCTCCCTAAGATGAATCTTAACTTAAACACTATCTTCAGGTGTAACCTCAACCCTAGCATTTCACTTCATCCCTCACCATCATCTCAGACTGAACCTGAACCCTCAAAATTTGGGGTTGTGCAGAGTGGCTCTTCCTTCCCTCCTCTCCTATCCCTCCTTATAAACATGGCTGAGAATCTGTGGCAGACACTGGAACTTGGCCATGTGCCCCAACCTCCCTCACTGCCAGGGATCGACAAACTCATGTCAAAGTCAGCATTGACAACATTCCCCCAAGGGGGGAAGTTTGGAGAAGACAGCGTTATCACTTTGCAAAGGCAAAGGATGGAGGTGGGCCATGGCTCCTGCCCATTACTCTCCACCTGCCGTGTGTCTCTGACTCTGGTCCATTGTGCATGCTGTGTGGGGGAGGAAGAGGAGAGTGGAGTACTCCTCATGGAGGAGGAGACTCTCACAGAGGCAAAGCAGGTGGCTGGTTTGTATGTAAATGCTGAGGCGTGCTGAGGCTGTGTGCCTGTGAAGCTGGGGAAGTTAGGAAGGGGAGGGTCCTAGAAGAGAAGGTGTTTGGGGAACAGCTGCAGGGGTGAGGGCATGGGGCTTTTCTAGTGTCAGGAGGGGTGAGCTGGGGACAGAGGGGAGCGTTGAAGGAGAGAGGCTGGCCCAGGCTGAGACTGGCCAATGCGATGTGGTGGCGAGTATGAGCTGGTCTGGACTTTGCCTTGGCCCAAAGCCAGGCACTGGGGACCTCAGAGGGGGAAGAGAACCCATGGCCAATTCCCACCGAGGGTCCTGCTCTTGTGTTCCATGTGGAGAGCCCAGGGCGTGAGATGGAGAAGGGCGGTGGGGGAGAATGGCAGCTGAGGGAAGGTATGTGATATTCCTGGGGGTCACAGGAAGGCCCATGTGTCCCACTCTACTGACCCTCCACTCTTCCCATGCCCCAGACCACAGCCTCTGTGCCCTCCTTCCTTCCTCCGTCAGGTCTACTGCTCACAGTCAGAGGGACCTTCTGAGATCCTTGTAAGGGCTCTTCTCCCCAAGAAGCTGGGCTGCTTCCTCTTTCCTTTCAAATTCCACTCAACTCTCTGCTCCTTGGCTTTCTAGTCACTTATAGTTGGGGTGAATGTTATCTGTCTTCCAAACTGGGACATTGCTGAAAATGAAGGGAAGGCTGTTAATGATTTTTTGGAGCAGTACATTACCAGGATATACCCCATAGTCTCACCCCTCCAGCCCAACCCCAGGCCCCCTTCCCCCAACAGCACCCTCAGCTCCTTGAGAATCTGCCACAGTGCAGGCCTGCAGCTTCCAGGGCTGGAAGGCTCTTTGCCATGAGGGTTCTTTACCAGCATGGGGTCAGGAGCTGAGCCTCAGCCCCAGCTCTCCACTCACTGGTGTTGAGACCTTGGCGGAGCACCCTTCCTCTCTGGCTCATCTCCCCATAAAATGGGATGGTCATGCCTGCTCTGCTCCTTTCCCAGTGGAGTAGAGGATGTGTTGGCAAATGGATGCATGTGCCCATGGGGCTTGCTGGAGTTATCATCCCCTTTCCTGTCCACATTTTGGCTCCAATTATTATTTAAAAATTTTTTAAAAATTATGGTAAAATACACATTATACAAAAATGCCATCTTAGACATTTAAGGATATGGTCCAATAGTGTTAATTATAATTACATTACTGTGCAAGAGATCTTCAGGATTTTTTCATCTTCCCAAACTGAAATTCCATGCCCATTAAAAAACAACTCCCCATTCCTTCTCCCCCACCATTCCACCATCCCAGACTTCTCTGGGAATCAGACTGCTCTAAGTACCTCATGTAAGTGGAGTCCGACAGTTTTTGTCCTTTTGTGACTAGTTTGTTTCACTTGGTATGTCTTTCAAGTTCATGTATCTTGTAGCATGTGTCAGATTTCCTTCCTATTTAAGGCTGAATAATACTCCATTGTATGACATACCCTGTTTTATTTACCTGTTTATCCATCAGTGGATATTTGGATTGCTTTCACACCTTGGCTGTTGTGAATAGTGCTGATGTGAACATGGATGGGCAAATATCTCTTCGAGGTTCTGCTTTCTTTTGGATGCATACCCAGAAGTGAGATCGCTGGCTGATGTGGTAGCTCTATTTGTAGTTTTTAGGGGAACTTCCTATTGTTTTCTATAGTGGTTGCACCATTTTACATTCCAACTATCAGGGTACAGGGTTCCAGTTTCCCCACATCCTTACTTGTTATTCTCTGGTTTATTTTTTGTTTTGTTTTTTTGTCTTTGTTTTTAAAATAGTAGCCATCCTAATAGGTGTGAGGTGATATCTTATTGTGATTTTGATTTGCATTTGGTCTCAATGTATTTTTTTTTTACTTTTTTGGCCCCCATTTAGTTTAATTGCCCTTGTCCATAGAACCTTCATTCCCTGTAGCACCCAGCTAACCTCCTCTGTACCTTCCAGGATCCTCAGGCTGATCTTGCAGTGGTCCTTGATTATTGCCTCTCCTATCGGCCATGGACAGCCAGCCCGGTGCAGGGGAGGTGGTATCTTTCTTCCCTGCCAGCCTTAGCGTAGCCCTGGGGGCCCAGGGAACTCTCTCTGTCAGGTTGACTGGATGCTGGTTGAGCAGGTCTTTAGTTCAGCTGCCCTCAAACCTAACCCTGAATCAGAATTGTCCTGTGGGTTTGTTAAACTCCAAAGTGCTGGGCCCTGCCCCCAGTTTCTGATTCAGTAAACCTGGGATAGGATCTGTGAATTTGTATTTCTAACAAGTTCTCAGGTGATGCTGATGCTGCTGGTCCAGGAACCACACTTGGAAAACCACTGCTGTTTCCCGCAAAAACCTTGCTGGCCTTCCAGGGAGCCTTGTCTAAGGGGTGCGTGGGTGGGGGGGTGGGGGCTTGGGGGAGCCGCACCTCCAACACTCAGGGACTGAGCTCCTCTTGCCTAGAGGCAGAAGCAGCCTCCGGTGTTTCTGGAGAATGTAAGTGTTGGGTGTCCTCAGCCAGAGCTGTGACATCCAAGTTTAATCTGCACGGAGGAATTAGAGGGAGGGGGCTGTGTGAGGAGTGGGAGCTGGAAAGGTGGCTGTGTATTTCATGCTGTCCCTGGCTTTGAAGGTCCCAGGAAGGCAGGCACTGACAGTCGGGGACAGCTTCATTGTAATGAGGGGTGGGGAGATGCACCCTGCTGGGAGCGGGGTGCAGAACCTGGGGCTCCTTGCCCGGGGTGGAGAGACAGTGGATGGGAAGGAGCAGGGGAGGTGCTTTGTGGGCACAGATGGGAGGAGGGGAGGAGATTCTGTGATCTGGGCCCCTCCCACAGCTCAGTCCCCTTCTCCCACAGGATAGCGGGGTGGTGGTGAGCTTCCTGGAGGACGTTAAGGGCCTGCCTCTGTCCCCAAGGGGCACATCTGGAACATTCCTCCCCCCTCCAAAGAGGTGTCTCAACAGCTGCAGAAGCTTCTGGTAGAGCAAAGCCCCAGTGTTCCCGGAACTGCTCCCAGTTGGGCTTTGGTGGTATCAGGAGCCTCTGAATTTCAAGGGAATAGGGCTCATTACCATTTGGTCTCAGATCCACTTCCTTCCTGCTCCATTCCCCATCCCCAACCTCCACCAGTAAAGGCCAAGGCCATCTTTAAAGAGTTTATAATTGAGGGCTTAGGGAGAATCTATGAACATTCTGAAAAAGCCCTTTCCTTTTTCTCAGTTTTGGCCACATTGGCTCCACCCTCAGCACAGCCGTGATGTAGCAATTTAGCATCTGAGATCCAGGGTGAGGGGAGAGTAAAGGGGCGGGGTCTCTGCTCAGAGACAAGCTTTGTTTGGGGACACTCTCTGGGACCAGAGGTGGGGGCGCAATTTGCATGGGGTCAGTGCCTCCTGTTCTCGAGGTAAAGACTCATAGGGCTCTCAGCACCCCTGAGTTGGCTGCATTGACAAGCGTGCCTCCTCCCAGCTCAGCAGGGCGCCGTGCCAGTCTCTGAGGAGACAGAACCATTTGGAAAATGACCTTGGTTTCTTTCCTCACAGAACTCCAAATCAGTAAGAGACTGGGTGGAGGGTGGGTACCTGGGCAGGACTCAGGCAGATTCTGCTGCACTTCTGCCCTGCCCTGCCCCCTTTCTAGGGCTTCACTTGCCCTTCCAAAGGACTATGCAGCCATGGAGTAGGACAGGCCCCTGGAGGTGGGGAGCCATGATGGCATTGCAGTATGGCTTCGCATCAGACGGATCTGGGTTAGAATCTTGCCTTGGCTTCCCAATTGCTGGAGATGGGACCTGGGGCAAGCCCCGTGACCTTTCAGGGTCTCAACTTGCTCATCTTGAAAATGGGAACATAACTGCCATTTTGCAGGGATGTTATGAGGCTATGAGACGTGGAAAACACTTAACAAGGTGCCTGGCACCCTGCGAGCTCCTAATAATAGGTACGTGCGAGACCTTGAGATGGATGCGTGGAAAGCAGCGCAGGGCCTTCCCCAGCCCCACGGCCCTTCCCTCCAGCCCAGACCAGGTGGAACCAGGGACCAGGCCTTGAGCCCCTCCCTCAGAGGGGGTTGGAGTGAGCATTCAATCCTGATTAGCTCCACCGGCTCCCTCGTAACCTTTTCATTAGGAAATTATGTTTAATAGAAATTGTTCTGACACCTCTCAGCGCGTTTCCCTGCAATTCATTACCATCTCCGGGGAGGGGGCGGGCAGCTGCGTGCTCCATCAAGGGAGCCCCACCCCCTCCCCTGTCCAGTCATTGCCTGTGTAGGTGGAAGGGACGCGGGACAGAGGTGTTCCAGCTTGGCGTCCCCAAGGAGAGGCAGGCCAGCTGCTGGAGCACATCTGGATGGGACCCGCCCGCTCTTAGCGCCCTCCCCTGGGTCTGATTTGGGACCTCCCAGCTGCTGCCAGAGTTGCCTTGTGTGTTGATGGCATCTGATTCTTGTTCTGTCCTCAAACTGCCCCCAGCAGGGAGAGAGCGCGGTGGTCTCCAGCTGCAGCAAAGCAGGAAGAACGGGTGTGCTCTGTGCCCTGGTGCCTCTGTCTGCCTGAAAACTGTCCTCCCTCCCCGCTCCCTTCCTCCCAGAAGCCTCCCTTCAAGAATCCCCTCCAGGTCTGCTGTGATTGTCTCCCCCTTCTGCACCTGGTCCCTGGAGAGGAGGAGTTTATACCTGCTAGTCACCTGACTCTGGGGAGTCTGGTCTGCATCCCCCCCCCCCCCACTGGCTGGGACTGGGGAAGGCAGGGACTTCATCAATCCTTGTCCTCAGCCATCAGGAGCTCTCAGGATTCAGTTCTGAGGGCAAGGCCTTCCAGAATCCTCCTGTCTGTCTCCTGTAACTCTGGATAGTTCTGTTTCTCACAGTCCACCTTGGGAGGAAATGGGGAGGGTAGGTGGAAAGTCACCCCCCATCTCTCTCTCTTCCACCTTCTTCCAGACCTGAAAACTAGTTGGGAAGTTCTCTTCCGTGTCCCTCCCATTTTGGTCCCAGGCTCCTGGCGGCTGCTTTTCCCTTTCTTAGTGCCTTGGATTTTGGCTCTGTGAAATGAGCAGGGACCCTCATCCTGTTCTCCCCCGAAGAAAAGAGGGTGCCAGGAGCTTGGTGCTGAAACAGGCCCTACCTCCCAGTGCTTGGAGATCTGGGGAGCCAGGTCGGATGCCCCAGCATGCTTTTTCTGACCTGACAACTAGTGAGACCCCCTCTTGCCATTTCTGCAACCAGTATCTGAAATTAGCAGCAGTCTAATCTCTCTCTGCCATATCACTCAATGGTGTAATTGTGCAGAAAAAAATGTATTAAAATGCAAAACACTCAGTTGTACTTCTTTATGTTAAATCCCTTCTTCACTCTATCTCCCTCTTAATTTTACAAGGTTTTTTTCCTTCTCCCCCTTTCATAAAAGGGAGAGCCGGGCATGCAGGGAATCATTTCAACTCCCCTATAAATCTCTAAAATGAATACTTAAATTCGAGGAAAAAAATACATTCTTACACCTTTAATTTCCCTGCTATGAAGTGTAATGAAAAAGCCTGATTATTTTTAATTCTTCCCTTTAATAATTCAGCAGCAGAGTGATTTAAGACTGGGATTCATAATTACCTTTCCACTTTCTTGGCAAATGGACTTTTAATAGAAGTGAGAGCTTTGGCAACTGAAACGTATTTCAACAGGTGGCTGAGGGGTCAGGCCTGACGCCGATTGGCGCAGAAGGGCTCCCGGGGCTCCTCCGGGCCATGGGGTCCAGGCCAGACATGTGGGCCAGCTGGCTGAAGGGAGAAGCATGTTGCTTGTGCTTGCTGAGAACCATCTCTTGGGACAGTAATGAATGGTCACAGTGTGGGTGTTAAATGACCCATTTATCCTGGAAGGAAGAAACTGGTACAAAATGGCCATGAAGAAAGTCTTCTGATTAGCAATAATAACCCAATAACCAAGAGCTTAATGATGGTGCCTGCAATTAATTGAGCAAATACTATGTGCCAGGAACTGTGCTAAGTGCTTCCAAGACATTCCTTCTTCTCGTCTTTGTAATAGTCTATTCTAGGGACGTGGAAACGGAGGTGCAAAGAGGACTAATAGGCAAAGTCAAGGTAAATGGGTAGGGCCTCATTTCTGTCTGACCCTAGAGATGTCACTTCTTCTCCTAGACTGATCTCTCAAGCACTGCCCAGAGTCCATTACCCAGACCCAGTACCTGCCCCCAAGGAGCTTACAGACAGAGGAAGACACAGTGGCGGGGTAGGATTGGAGAGAGACCGTGGAAAGGCACTGGGCTAGGTAAGAGTCAGGAGCCCTGGGCGCTTCCATTAGCTCCGCTGTCAGTGAGCTTGGAGATACTGGGAAAATCACTTCTCTGAGCCTCAGTTCCCTCATCTGTAAAATGGGGATAATAAAAACTGACTTGTCTGGTACAGAGGACTGTAATGAAACCAAATGAGGAAATACGTATTGGCAAGCCTTGTAAATCGTCAACTGCTCTCCAAGGGTGAAGTATAGCTATTGTCATTTGATAACAAGAATGCATAAAACTGATCCATTTCTGTCCTCCTCCCAAAGCCATTTTCCCTGCTGCCTGCATGCCCAGCCTTTCTACCAAAATCCAGCTCAGACTTTATCTCCTCCTCCAGGAAGCCTTCTGGATTGACCGCTCTCAGGACTCATCATTTCATGACTCTCCAGCCCCCTTTTTCTCTATTTTTTTATATTTGGTTATTTGAGTCCTTAAGTTCCTTGAGAGCATAGGGGTGTGTGTGTGTGTGTGTGTGTTCTCTCTCCTGTCAAACCCACTACAAGGCTTTTTACTACCTTTCTTTTTTAACTGGAAAATGCCTTTGCATTCTGACTGTAACACATCAATACCGTTGATTCACTGCCTGAATAGAAACATAGATGGTGAAAACACACAGATAATCCCAAATCATGAAATATTGGTATTGGAGTGCTGTAGCATGCAGTGAGACAGCTACACACACACACACACACGCACACACACACGCACACACACACGCACACACACACGCACACACACTCACACACACACACACACGTGCATGCACATACACGCATGCTCACGCGCATACACCCTTACCATCCTGTGCCTGCATCTGGATCATCTGAGCTTGCTTATATTTGTGATGAGGATCCAGTTGGGGACAATTGGACCCAGCCCTTATTTTACGGTTTATCAGTGCTTTCCCATACATTAAAGAATAGGATTCCTACAAGAGCCTCCTGCAGGATCCTTGTCCTTTGTTCAGAACAGGAGAGGTTAGGTGGCTGGCCCAAGATCTTCCTCTGAGTGGCAAGAGCCTTAAAAGGCCTTCACATTCCTGAGCCATGACTCTCCGAAGATAGCAGCGGGGCTGTCTGGTTCGAGAGAGGGAGTTTTGGTACGTGTCTGGAGGACTGTCTGGAGGAGGAGGTGGCTGCCCGGGACAGGGACTCAGGAGCCCTGGGGCCTGAGCTTTGGGGACAGAGCTCTTCTTGAGCCCCACAGGAATCTGAGTTCTGAGCTGGCCTTCCTGCACACATCCCTTTGAGCCTCCCTGTGCCCCAGGCTTTCCAAGGACCCAGGAGTCCCCGCTCTGGAGTCCCCACTCTCCACACTCTGGTTTGCTGTAGCTTGCTCCTGGGGGCCTCAGGAGGAGAAGAGGGGGCTAGAGTCAGAGGGATGGGTCATGAGGACCTTTGCCCAGATCTGGGTGGGTTGGGTGCCCCTTCCCCGCCTCACATGAATGTTCCCTGGAATGAGAAGGCAGCAGAGGGGCCCTCAGAGGTACTTGAGCCCTGATTGGGAATAAGTGTCTGATAATGACTCCCATCAAATGTCAAGCGGCCTTCTCGGCTCCTCCGGGGCTGATTGCTCCCCCTGGGTTGGGGGCGGGGGGAGGCCTGGGCCCCTGTGCTTCTCCAGCATTGAGATCCCACCCCAGGACTTTGTCAGGGTTTTGTCTCTGAGGTGAGCTCCTCCTGGGGCTATGGACAGCCTCAGGTCTCATGGCAGCCCTCCCTGGTCAGAGCACTGGAGTCCTTAACCCTCTTGGATACTGCCACAGAGTGGGTGGTTCGCAGATGCCGAGATGGGTGGGCGGGGGAGGACTGAAGCTAGAATTGACCTCACAGGTCCTGGGGCTAGACAGAGGAGGCAGAAGCTCTGTCAGGCTCTTTACAGAAAGGGTCCTACCCCTTCAAGGCCCTATTGGAGCACAAATCCCAACTTCTGCCTGTGGCTACGATTTGTCTCTTCTGAAGGCTCCAATGTATTTGTTGGTTAGTGTTTTATAACTGCCCCCAAATTCAGTGACTTGAAACAATTAGATTCATGGTTTCTAATGAGTCTGTGGGTTATCTGGGTGGTTCTTCCAGTCTTGGCTGGGGTCACTTGTGTACTTGTGGTTGGCCATGGGTTGAGGAGGCACCTCTGTTGATCTCTGGGCTCTCATGTCTGGGAGTCATCTGGCCCTAGGCGCGTTTAGGGAGCCCTCAGGTGGGACAACTGGGCTCTTCTTGAAATATCATCCTCCAGCAGGCTAGCCCAGGCTCGCTCACATGGTGCTGGCAGGGTTCTAAGAGAGCATGGAAGGGTTGCAAGGTCTCTTGAGATCTAGCCTTGGAATTGGCATGCCATTACATCTGTTGAACTCTGTTGGTCCAAACAAGTCACAAGGCAGTTGCATTCAATAGGAGGTGAAATAGACTTGACTTCTTGTTGGGAGAAACTGCAAAGTCATGTTGTCAAGGGGCACGGATATAGGACGGGGAGGATTTGGGGACATTTTGCAATCAACCTGCTATATCCAGCCTCTGAAGTCTCTTGTTTCCCCTCCTCCAAGGTCTGAGTGGGAGAACTTGGCTTGATCACCAGGGAAGGACTGGGCAGGGCCTTGACCCCGTGACCTCCTAGGCTTCTTCTAGTTCTGACATTTTGTGATGAGCTCCTGTTCTTTTGTTAGTGGGTCCCTCACATCACCATCCAGCTGCATGACCTTGGGCTCTTCACTTCTTCGCTTTCTGCCTCAGTTTCCTCATTGGTGAAATGATGTAGTTGGATTAAATTTGATAATTAGATTAGACGATTAATTATCAGGAACCTGCTCTGTGCCAGGAGATTGCCAGATATTGGGCTGGAAGATCTGAAAGGGCCTGCCAGGCTGGTGTGGGAGGACATGCTGGCAGGGGGCAGAGTGCCCAGTGGGGTGGAGAGAGACACCAATTACAAAGTGAGTTCATATCCTTCTCTACCACTGTGGAGAAGTTGGTTCCCCAGTCTAAACCAGTTTCCCCTTTGGCAAAACTGGTCAGTGAAAGTATTTGGTAAGATCCTAACCGACCGCTCATTTGTTAACTGTGAAGCGCGGTACACATGTCAATGTCTGGAGCCACTAGCCCTCTCCTGGACATCGGCCTTCCTGTGGACAGCTGCAGGCGTTTTACTTACTTCTGGTAAAATCTGATGTTGGTTTCTCACCGTTAAATCAGTGCTCCTTGGGCTGAAGAAACACGGCAGAACTTGCTGGGTTAGACACGGAGGGGTGAAGGTTGTAGAAACAGGGTTATTCTCTGTCGTCAGGTGGAGGATGCTCAGGGAACTAAGTCTGGCTCGCTGAGCGTTTGAGCAGATCCAGATTCCACTAACCTCTTTGGCCACCTGCCATCCCAGACGCTCTCTCAGATGTCACTGCATTTGTTTTCGTCCTCGCTGTGACTTTGTTGGGGACAGTGCTCCTTTCTCACGTACAAACAAGGCCGCTGTGGCATGTGGCTCAGAGAAGCAGAGCGATCTTCGTTCGTCCACACAGCTAGTCATCGCGTACTTAGAATCTGTCTCATGCTGACTGGATGTAAAGAGATCATGGCTATAGACTTGAGATGAGGTTTGGATGTAGCTCTTCTGCTTCCAGTACTATTACTTTTCCCACCACATCACACTGGGGGCTGCTCAGTTCCAGGACCATTGGGAGCAGAACAAGCTGGTATGGCCGTCAAAGGCAGTGTGGACAGCATTCAGGTTAGATGGACCAAGAACTTGCTGATGACAGGGACCCAGGATAAAAACAGTCATAGCTAAGATTATTAAGGACTTTGTGCCAGGCACCATGCTAAGCCCTTTGCAAACAGTATCTCATGGAATCCTCAGAAGACCCTTGTGAGGTCTGTACTATTTAGGTGGCTTGCCCAAGGTCACACAGATAGTGAGAAAGCGTCTGGGGTTTGCATCCCGGTGGTGTGTCTCTGTCTGTAGTGTAGGACTCTTGGCTAAGGTGGGGGGCCAGGTGCTTTGTGCCTTAGGTCTCCCCAGGCCCCCGGCTGATGAGAGGCTGTGTGCTACCCAGGGAAATGGAAGTACAGGTCCTGTCCATGCCCAGGAAGGTGCAGCTGGGGCTTCTGTGAGTCTGCTCCAAGTAGGGCAATGTATGGAGAAAAAGTGTGTATGGAGAGAGCATCTGAGGTCAGGCTTTCTTTTTCAGGGAGTTGATGCATCACTCAGATACCCAAGGCCATTAGCTCCCTGCTTAGTTGTTTTTCATGCCCAAGGGCGTGAAATTGATTCCAGAAAGCCTGTCTATTTCCTCTGGCTCTTCCTGCAGAGGGCTAGAGTGGGTGTGCGTGCGCAGGGCTGACCAGGATGAGGAACACCCTTGGGTTGGCAACATAACTCATACGGGCATATCTCTTCAGGGGCCTTTGGGATGTCAACTCCGTGTCCAAGAATGGGTATCTTCCTAGGGCTGAGAGGGTCGAGGGTAGAGTGACACCAAGGCAGAAATGGGAACAGCGGGTTGGAAAGAGCAAATGCAGTGTGCAGGCGAGGGTAGAAATGGAAGTGTCCAGCTTTGGGGTAGAAGTGATAGTAGGACTGAGTTCCTGGCCCAGAAGCCTGCCCCCAGATCCTGGACGACCTGGTTGGTCTAAAGTCATCCCAGTCGCTGCTGGCAG
Organism: Leptonychotes weddellii; assembly: GCF_054177405.1. Taxonomy (NCBI): domain Eukaryota; kingdom Metazoa; phylum Chordata; class Mammalia; order Carnivora; family Phocidae; genus Leptonychotes; species Leptonychotes weddellii. Next base: position 81,235,573 of record NC_138379.1, on the reverse strand, counting down.
TTGGTCAGGATGGGCCAATGAGGTGCAAGGAGAGTTTTTCTGAGGGGTGCGGGAAAGTCTTTTGTACACTTCTGGAAGAGTCTCTGAGAGTTGCTCTCTTCTGGTTTTCTCTGAACATTGTCATGGGTGGATATAAGGCTCCTAACTGCCCTAAGCCATCTTGTGGCCTAGTCTGAGGATGATGGATACACAACAGAAGAATCACAGGGAAACAGGACCAGACTTCCAGATCACACCAGATCCACACCCAGATTCTGCCCTACCTCCAGGTTTCCAGAGCTAGTAAATTTCCATATATGTGAGCCACTTTGAGCTGTTCCATGTTCAATGCCCCTGAAAACCCTCTAATGGCTACACTGATCGCTGGTTACTCATGTGTAATGGTGGCCCAATCCAAGAGACTGCAAAGCTGGTATCTGGGGGGGCGCTGAGGGGACCAAAGAATGCCCCCCTCCTCATCCTCAAAAGCCTTCCCGTTGGCACATGGATGGTGTCCAAGATGTGTGAAGAAAGGTCCTTTCCTTTCAAGGCAGCTCTTTGCCTAGGGACCACCCTGTCCCCCTTCCTCCCAGAGGGGACCCTGTTTCAGATAGAAAGACTCTGAGAATAGTTGATGGCCCATAGTCACTCAGCATGAAGGGTTCAGAGTATGAAGGACTTTGTCAGGGAGGTAAAGCCCCCACTGCTTGGGACTCAGATGGAAAGAGACCTTGGGCAGAAGGGGAGGAGGCTAGAGCCACCTGACCCATTGTCACTCCCCAGCAAACAGAGATGGAGGAGTTGCTTTCTGCCCACATCCGTGGCCTGGCTTGGCCGTAGTTCTCCCAGGGTGGGGTGGGGGTAGGTCAGCCTGTGGTGAGCACTTGGCCTGTCTTGTGACCCCAACTAAGACAGAGGTTGTCAGGGGCCTTTGTGTCCAAATCACCACCCCCCAGGGGCATGGGCTGGTCCCATATTACTTAAAGAGAAGTGGAGGGCCCTGGCTCCAGAGGGCTCCAAACTGCTCTGTATTTCCCTGGGAGGGGAGTCGGGCAGAACACAAATAAGACAATTTATTCAGAGAAACCATCTCCCCTATTTACATTTAAATTGAATAATTTAAAACACCTTTACCCATTTCCATAAATTATCCCCCATTGGACGGGAAGTCCAACTGTGTGGAGGGGGTGCCGTCCTGGGGAAAGGCCTAATTACATTCCCTGCTACAGGGCTGAGGTGGGAGGGGAGGGGGGAGAGGTGCGGAGGGGCAGGCAGGCCTGGGCGGAGGGAGCTCCAGAGGAGGCAGACATTTGCCTGGAACTAGCAGGAAGGAGGAGGGAGCTAAGAAGAGGTGAGGTCCCTTTAAGAGCTTTGCAACTGAGAGGTGAAGGGCAAAAAAGTCTTCCTTTTCTCAGAGGAGTGAAGTCTTTGGGACCAGCCAAGGACATCACTCAAGTTTGATCTGGGTCAGCCGCCTCTGTTTCCGGCTCCTGCAGACCCAGTGTCTGGCGTGGGGGCAGAAGGGGAAGAGGAGGAAAGAACAGGCTTCCCTCCGGGATGACTTCCTTACGGGGTGTTTCCCAAACACCTGTTATTTGCCAGGCTTCCCTGCAGAGTGCTGGGGACACAGGGCTAAAGCCCTGCCCTTCTGGGCTTCCGCAGAGGCTGGGAGGGACTGATCCGAGGGGAGGTGGGAGGAGCCAGGCTCACAGAGGAGGGGCTCTCTGGATGGCCCTGGAAGAATGTGGATTTCGGAAGGTGCTGAGGAAGAGAGAAGGCCTTGCTGAGAAGGCACCGGTGTGGAGAAAAGGCTCTGAGGGGAGAAGGCTCCGGGTCTAGGGCCTGCGGAGACCAGAGTAAGCTCAGGGGAGGAGGAAGAGTTGTTCAGGAGGCGGGCTTGGTGGCATCACCACAGCGGTCTCCCTTCACGGCCCACCTGTGAGCCTGCGTGGTTGGAGCTTGGGCCTTGCGATCCTCTGTCACTGACTCTGGTTAGGCCCTTCTATTGCCCAAGTGCCTCAGTTTCCCTGCCAAGTGCCCAGGGAAGCTGCAGGCTCTTCCCAAGCCCCCTGATGCAGAGGGATTGGATTCCTGGCATTGGCCCAATTCGTCTTCAGGGCTCTGGGGCCTCTCTGCCTCCGGAATCTCCTGGGCTGTCTCCCTACATCCCTGCCCTCCCGGGATCACCTCCCTCTGGCCTTTCCCAGAGATGGACGTCTCTCCAACTTCCCTCCTCTCAATCAGGGTGGCTCTGGACACAGAGTAGATAGCCCCAAATGACTCCGTCTTCTCCCCCATTGAAGACAAAATGGCAGGTGAATTGTGTGGAGTAGGGGTAATTTGGCTTGGAGAGGGGGACAGTGAAGGAGGCTGGTGACAAGTTCCCTGGTGCTTATGACAACCCTGCGAGTCAGGCATGATTAGCTCTGCTTAAGAGATGAGGAGGCAGAGGCTTCGAGCTGGAGAAACCAGAACTTGAACTTTGTTCCGTCTGCCTTGGAAGCCCCTGCTGTTGATCGCAGGCCGAGCTGTGTGGCTCACAAGGATGCCAACCAGCAGTTGCTGGTGAGTTGTGCTGCGCTGTGGGCCATGTGAGCAGATGGGGCATAAACCTCTCTGCGAAAACAGATTCGAGTGGCCGTAGTGGTGCTGAAAATCCGTGCAGTCCCCTTGCGTGTTAATGGAATCTTCCTGAAGTGTTTCTTTGCCATCGTCATGGGCCCTCCTGGGGGAGGAGGGCACATCCGGCCGGAAAAATGCCTGTGGGTCAAGGCACACCTGGTCCCTTCTCCCGATTTTCAGAGCTAAGGCTCTTGAAATAAGCTCCTCTATTCTAGGAAAGAGATGTCTCCCCCAGTGGCCTCTGAGCCTGTCCCCGGCAGCTACTGTCCCTGCCGGTCAAGCCAGGGGTTTTGTCCTCTCATACTGGAACCAGACAGGTGTATGTTCAGATCCTGAATCTGTCATCTGCTAGCTGTGTGACCTTGGGAAAGTCACTTGCCCTCTCTGAACCTGAGTCTCATTAGGATCAGAATGCCGATCTCAGAAGGTGGTTGTGAGAATCAGATGAGATTGTGTAGTGAGTCGCATGGCAGAGAGCTCAGCACACAGAGCAGTTGCTCACTAAACGTCAGCTGCTTTTCTGACAGGTCTACCACCTGATAATGAGGTCCTCCCAGCTACCCCTCGCCTTTTCTGGGAGACCTTCCACGGCTGGCTCCCTGTGATGGCCGTCTCAGTGCTCGGTGTCCTCTAGACATCGTGGTGGTCGTTTTACCGCAATTGACTTAAAGCCGCTTGTGTCTTACTCCACTTGTGTCTCATTTTCCTTTTCTGTTGAAAGATGCAAAAATAATACTTACCTGACAAAGGTGCTGTGAAAATTAGGTTAGAAAGAGCATGGGTTCAGCACCCAGTATGATGTGGGGCACGCCGCCCTCACTCTGCAGCTGCACTGTTGCGTGTGGGTGGGTGGGGTGGGCTGCTCCCCATCAGGTTGGGTCCTCCCCGGCGGAGATGCCCCCTGTCTGACTTTCCCAGCACCAAGCAGAGCAAGTCCTCACCCTGCAGGGTTCAGGCTCCTGGGGAAAAAGTCCCCCTCCCTCCCTTCATAGGCTCTCAGGGCATTCCTCTTACGAAGTTGGTCACTGTGCATTAGCTATCGATGAAGCGGTTGCAGGTGTGGCCGGGATGACAGTGGAACTATTTAGGGATGATTTTCAACCCTCTGCTGAGGTTTCTCATTTGAGGTTAGGGTGTCAGTGATCTTCAAAATAGGGATCTCCTATTTAATCAACAAAGAGCTTTTGAGCATCGGAACGATTGAGCAAAGCAAACCCTGAGCTGCATCCTGGGCTCAGATTTGGGGACTAGAGACACCTCCAGGTCCCAGCCCAGACGTACCCCCTGATATCATCTTGCTCATGCCAGCCCAGTCCCAGGGATGGTTAATTAGCCAAGTTCCATCACCCTGGGAGAAGGGGGCCAGCAAAGGCTGATGTCATGGGGGAGCGCTGTCGTGGACGTTCTGGATTATGACTCAGACACAACTGGCTATTTGATTTTTTAAATGAATTTCTTATTTCTGACTTTTAATGAATTTCTAATTTCCCCGGGCTTCAGTTTCCTCATAAAACAGGGGATTTGATTAGATGAACTCCAGGGTCATCTGCAAGTTTTAGAGTTCTGAATTTCTAGGTCTAACCTGAATCCCTCTTGCTGTATTTGAAGCCAACAGAGACTATAGACTTGGTATAGACACTTATATTTGGTAATAAGTGACCTCAGATAAATCCTAGAGGGCTGTATTTTTAGTCTTTCATAGTAGAAGAGCTTTGGTGGGATTGTATTCTAATTAAATATTTAATGGGATGTATCTGCCTGTTAAAATCACTGCCGCCGCCGTGCGAATGGATCTTCTTTGTGTTCTTATTTGCAGCCTGTCTGTAAATGGCAGCGCTAAGCCCAGCTGGAAATCTACCCCCCAAGACCATGTGGGATCCAGGGATCCAAATAGGTTGTCCAAAGAGCGAAGGAAGGTTTCAGGGCTCTGAAGCTGCCCTTCCCACTCCACTTCCCGGAGCCGATTACGGTACTGCCAGCAGGATCCAGGGAATGGGCTCAGGCCCGGGTTTGGGGCTGCTCTTTATTCGGCCTGCGCTCTGAGAGAGGGGGAGAGAATATGTGCTTTTTCTCTACGTTAATAAAGCCCAAAATGAGTCTTCATTAAGGGCTCCATTAAGAAGCCACTGTTATTCTTGGCACTCATTAGCGCTGCTGCTTACCACTAAGTTTCCACCCTGTTGCTTCCCTGGGGCTTGGCAGGGCCCCCTCCCCATGCTGGAGAGCTGCTCATAAGAGAGACCCCAACTGGCTGAATCTCAGAGGCGGAAGAACTAGGGCTTCCCCAGTCCATTTCATCCATTCCCCTGTCTCTGGACAATTGCCTGTCTGCCTTGTAGAGCCCCTGGGAGCAGCCTGTGTAAGGGGTTTGTAGCTCTAGTTGGAAGTTCTTCTTGTCTAACTGCCCTCTTTTGCTGCAGTGTGAGCCAGTTTGAACCCTTCACTAGGATAATGAAGAGTATCTTTCTAAGAACACCTTGCTTCCTTCTTCTGAGTTTAGGTCCTAGATTAATTTCAGTAACTGATGAAACCCTGTCTCCTTCCTGTATCCCTGTGGGAAGACCCATCCCTAGATAACATCTGCACGTTAAGCATGACTCTTAGGGTCAGTTCCACCTCCCCCCATTTGTGCCCTTCTTCTGTCTCTAGCTCCTATCTTCACCCGTGTTTTCTCCAGGCCTCCGGACAACTCCTGGGCCTTTATCAGGACCTGTGTCTGCCTGACCCCTTCCCCCCAGAAGCACCAACTAACATACATTAAATGCATACTGTGTGCCAAGAACTGTGCTAGGTCTTCGACCTCACTTAGCCAGAATTGTAATCCCACCAATGATTGGTACCATTTTGGAAATGAGAAAAACAAAACAAAACATGACAACAAAAACAAAAAAAACTGAGCCTCAATGGGCTTCAGGTTTTCGGCCACACAGGTAGTTAAAGGTAGAGCCAGAATTGAACCCAGGTGTCCTGACTCTAGGTAGGATGCACCTGCTCCACTGAGTCATCTTTGTCTTCTCCCTCCTTCAGGTCTCAGCATAAGGACCAGCAAACATAAGAAAGGGCTTGGATCCATAGCTAGTGGCCTGCTGCCGATGTGACAAAAAATTAGACTAAAGTTCTCCTCTCACATGTCTGAACTTCCACATCCAAGTGTGTGTTGTTCCTTCACGTAGCGCACTTGGACAGTTTGGTACATGCACCAATCATGTCACATTGTCGGCACCTTTGGAACTCCCCTGTGGCATATGGTCCTGACTGTCGGTGACTATTTATCTTTTTCAGGGTGAACTGTATCTTTGGAAATACCCCAGAGTGATGTGGATTCAGGTCTGAGGGATCAGGTAAGGCACCAAAACAGGTGATTCTACTTTGGCTCACTACCCTTTAAAACATTGCTCAGTGAAATGTGGTATAGACATTCACTGTTCCACAGGTCCCAGCCTATTGCTGTGCCAAGGATTTCTCCCAAATGTCTCAGAATCTTGACGTGTGAAATAAAGCTTGAGCGGCTATTCGATGGGGAAGAGGGGTGAGGGACGAGTGGACACTGATGCTCAAAACCAAATGGCCCATGACATTTCCTCATGATTTTGAGCCACTTTTTGGGCCTGGGGAGTTGGAGTCCCCCTGGCAGATGCATTGGTTCTCAGATCCTGGGTCAGTGGGGTTATCGGTGCTGCGTAGTCTGACTTTATCTGGAAGACACAATAAGTAGAAATGATTTCTCTTTTGTCCATGACAAAGGTTTGGCTCAACCTTTTATGAAACAATTCCGTTTTTTTTTTTTTTATAGGAGTCTGTTTCTTTGCGTTAGCTGAACAATTTAGCTGTCATTCTCATTGTTAAGTATCCCTTTCAATGAACTAAATCTTTTGCCCTTTTCAGTATTTCCACTGGCTTCTGGGAGGGCAGGAGAGGGGCTGGACAATTGCTTCTGGTAATGTCCTGGTTATCTTCCTTCCTTTTTTTTTTTTTTAAGATTTTATTTATTTATTTGAGAGAGAGAGAATGAGAGACAGAGAGCATGAGAGGGAGGAGGGTCAGAGGGAGAAGCAGACTCCCTGCCGAGCAGGGAGCCCAATGCGGGACTCGATCCTAGGACTCCAGGATCATGACCTGAGCCGAAGGCAGTCGCTTAACCAACTGAGCCACCCGGGCGCCCTATCTTCCTTTCTTTAAACCTGGTGTGTCTGTGACATCCCATTGTCTTGGACATTATCTCACTTCCAGACACTTCTCTGAGCCTCTCAGGTGTCCTCTTTGCAAGATTTCCATGCCTTTGGCCCTGTTTGGCCTTGATTTTCAGGCTTCAGGAATACCTGCTCACTTTTTGATGAGCCAGCCCAGCACACACTTCCTGTCTGCACCAGGCCAGCTGGGGCTGGCTGTGGTGGAGATGGGAAATGCGTGATGGGTCGATACAGGTCAGTCTCTCGTCTTCTGCTTTCAGGGAAAACCTGTCTGGTGAAGTTATTGTCATATGAAGATTGTACAGTTTGACAGGGGCCCCTGGAGTTCAGTGCCCTTGCCTTTGTTATTTAGACAAGTTCAGTGAAAACCTTGGAGAATTACCACCTCTGTGAGCTTCAGTTTTTTCATCTGTGGAGTGGGAGTAATAATAACTCCATCCTGGGAGGTCGTGAGGACCAAAGGAGATGATTCATACAAAGAGCTTGGCTAGTGACTGGTACATAATAGGTGCTCAAAAATGAAAGCCATTATCATGATTACCAACTTAATAGTGACTCCAGTTGGCTGTGAGCTGGAGCTGTTTTTGGTCAGGTGAACTAACTGATCACAGAGCGGGGCAGGAGTGGAGGGGGCGGGGAGCTGTCCATGGTTCTGCAGCCATTCCACCGAGATCGGTAAATGTCAGCGATCACTTATGTTGTGTCTGGTACTCTTCTAAGCACAAGAGTCTTTAGACAGAGGGAAAGCCTTTTATCTGGACGCCCAGACAGTCATACGTGTACACAGGGGAGAGTGACATGCCCCTGTTAGTAAGCTTGGGACTATCTCATGTGCGTGCATATATGTAGGCATTTAAAAAAACATGGTGTGTGTGACACGAGTGTATTGTGTGTGTGTGTGTGTGCACGTGTGTGTGTACGCACGTGGGGTGGGGGGAATAAATGATGAATGGGTGGGGTTGAAGTGAAGAAGGGAAGGAGGGGTACTGCTATAATGTAACTCACCTGGGTAAACTAGCTGGTGAGAAGGCCCCAGCTTGGCTACCAGGGAGAGGCTGACTTCCTAGAACTTCCTGGGGAGAGTGAAAGGTACACTGGCCCCCACCCCATGCCCCTCCTGGCCCAGCAGAACAGAGTAAATCTGAGGCCAGAGTGGAGCTGCTCTCCTGCAGGGCATTCCAAACTAATTTTCTGGTACATTATACACTTGGCCTTTTGAACAATCAATAGCCTTAAATGCTGTTTGGTTCCTGCAGCCATATCCAAGAGAAATAAGACATAATCCATCTGACTGATATGGCCAGAGCAGGAAGGGAAAAGGAGAGAGAAAGAGGGAGGCTAGAGCTGCCCTGGGGATCTCTGCTTGGCTCAGGGAGGCGGGGGGACTGGAGGGACCTGCCAGCTCTCGAGAGAATGGGCCTTTAAGAGATATTGATGGCTGGCTGATCACAGCCCCATTTGTCTCAATGCATCCTACCCATAGAGCTGTCACTACAGCAGAAGCGGAGTTCAAATGGGGAAGGGCTGGGATAAGACTCAGGATGTGGGGTTAAGAGCGAGGGATGGTGTGGACATCTTAGAATCCTGGATGGAAGGGTCTGGCTTGGGTTTTAGTCTGGGGTTAGATTTGAGACATTCCCCTAGAAGTCCTGAGATGGCACCAGGGAGAGTATCCCTGGGGACAGGGAGCTGTGGTCCCAGAACAGTCTTGGGGCTGCTCAGAGGAACCCACACCTGGCTCAAGAGAGGACAGCATAGTCCCTGCAGGCTCTGGTCTGGCAGAATGCAGGCCCTGCTCTGGGGCTCAGCCTGGCAGAGGGTGGGATGTGAGGAGGTGGATGGGGGTTTCTAGACAGTGAGAGGAAGAGCAGAATCAGCCTCCTTCAGAGCCTCTGCTCCCACAGGGTGGAACTCCTAGAAGGAAAAACAGTGAGCATCTTTGGTGTCCCTGCTGCCTCTGACAGCCTAGCTGGGAGGACTGCTTCCAAGGACCTCCAAACGTCCTCTGCTTCTCCCCCACCCTCAGACCTAAGCCCCATTCAGAGGAACAAATTGAAGGACTCAAGTGCCCACCTTAGGGCTCAATTTCCCCATCTCTTTTAGAAGTGGTCTAAAGACCATTTAGACTGTCTAGAGACTGGTAGGTGGAGGATGCAGACCTCTGCTGGACCCAGGGGCTTGGGTCATTTCCCTTGCGGATGGAATACCCAGACAGTGGGAGAAATGACATTCACAGTGTGAAGTCAATCACGTAGCCACTGCCTGGCGAGATGTGGGGAAGGCAAGACCAAAGGGTTATCTGGGAGTGGTTTCCCTGGGGAAGGCACATAGATGGAACGGGGGGGGGGTGGAAGGCAGTGGCACCTCTCTTGCCCTACCCTGCACCTGGCTCTGGGGAAGGGGACCCCCTCTAACTGCCTGTCTGCATCTTCAAGCACTGCGGGGGACACCTCAGCTTCTGGGGGCAGTGGGGTCATGGAGGGTGGGAACGCCAGTAAGGGGCCTGTCAGGGACGAGGAAGCCTAGGGTGGATACCTCCCCCAACCAGAGGGAGCCTCAAGATGGGCAGGCGGGGACTAACATGGTGAGTGATGAAAAGGTGGGAAGAAGCCAGGCTCAGCATTTGCTTGGGCCGCTGGAGGTTCCCCGGCTACTCATGGCCAGGGGCCCGGGGCACCCCTCTAGCGCTTGGCTTGAGCTGGCCCTGCTCAGCTGGAGAACCATTCCTGCTTCCTAGGTCCAGGGCAGCTGAGCCTTCAGCTAGCAGAGCGGCAACAGTCCAGCGGTGGCATCAGCTCTGTGATAAGGGTGGGGCCTGCACACTTCTCCGATGGGTAATTATGCTTGGAGCATGTTCTATGGAGATGCAGGGCTTGTCTGACAAGGCACGCTCTTGTTCCTGCTGCTGAGGCAGAGCGGAGAGGCCAGGGGCTGTGGGTGACGTTGCCGCTTGGGGAACCTCTTGGGGATCATGAGCTGCAGAGCCCCAGGGGCACTCATCCAACTGGGCACCCCAGTCCCTCCCCTGGCCAGGGGAAGGAGAGCAAGGGGGCGGGGGGGTGGTGCTCAGCAAGAGGACTGCTTCAACACAGGGAGTGCTGGGAAACCTCACGTATTTATGGTAACAGTTATAACTTTATTGTTTATAATTATTATAACAGCAGAGACACCAATATTTATATTGTGTTCTATACTTTTCAAAGCGTTTTCACATTTGATTTCACCATAATCCTTCCATGGGGGGACAGATTTTTATCCCCATTTGAATGATGAAAATGGGAATGGCTTGGTCACGATCACCGGGCAGAGCCACGTCCTCAGCCTGGTTTCCTGACTTGGATGTCAGAGCTCCTTCTCTGTCTCCCAGGTTGGGCAGGATCTCCCTTACAGCCACTCCCTAGCCTGGTGTCACTCCAGAGGTTCCCGTGTGAGGTGACCCCAGGGCAGGAGTTGAGGGAGGGGAGGGAGAGGAGTCCCGGGTCCCTGCATTGGGAAGTTCCTGCAGCAGGACAGGCCAGTCACCAGAGCGGGTCTGAAGGCGCGACTGAAGGGCGGCACGAACGCAGGAGACAGGCCTGCTGAGTATTTCCGCAGACTCACACCACAGCTGTGCTTTCATTGTGGGACGAAGCTGGGACACTGAGTGCTATCTGTGTGAGCAGGCCCACTTTAAAAGGCACTGAGTGACAAACAGCCCTTCCCATGCTGCACGCACATGAAAATGGTGCCAATGAACACCTCGTGGATTCTGCACTGAGAACCTGGGACCCAGAAAAGATGACAGGATTGTTCCTTGGGGCCAAGGTCAACCAAGGAGGGTTTCCTGTCAGAGGCAGTTTTGAGCGGAGTCTGGAAGGAAGCAAATGACAAGCTCATTAGAGGCGAAACAGAAGGCCTGGGGTGAAGGGGTGAAACGTTTGGGATCGTGAGCATGTTAGCTTGGATGGGCCTAGGGGTGGAGAACGTAGGTGGGTGAGGGGTCCCGAGAGCTGATGATTGAGATGGAAGGTCAGACATGAATTTGATAAGCTAGAAATTACAGAGACTCTGAGGATCGTTAGAAGGTAGGAATAAGATCAAAACAGAGTGCGGAATGCTTTGCAAAGCTTTGGGTAGAATGAAGGTTGGCTGGAGAGACAGGACAGGTGTGGGCAGGTGAGCCCCCCGAGTTTTACCTGTGTCCCATTCTGACTTGGAGTTCAAAGGGCTAACTGTGGAACCTGACATTCTCTGGATGGCTGCAAGGCTTTAGGACCCTCTGCACATTCTGTCCCAGGTTACGCTGTGTTCTGGAACTTGGCAGGATGGATGGCTCCCACACCCCATTGCCCTGCCCCACGGTGCCTTCCTTCCCCCAGCCGAGACTCAGCCTTCCCTCTACAGGATGCCAGTTCAGTGCTGGATCCTGCCTCAGGCTCCAGGATAAAGCTTGCTGCTCTGGGAAGAGGGCCTGCTGCTCCTTCTGCTCTGCTATGGGGTGATTGATGGCTGTGGGGAGGTGGGTGAGCAGCCTTCCCTCCCCCCCAACCTGGTTCAGATGGTTGGAATTGGTGGGAAGCAGACTCCCAGAGTAGCCAAAGAGGAGTGGCAGGGAGGGTAGGCCAGAGGGTGGCCAGATGCTCCACAGGGTGGTTCTAGATGGAATGACTGGTTCCAGGGACCAGGAGATTTGTGCAAAGTACCAAACAGCTTAATACCGGATTCTTCTGAGTAGACAAAAAATAACGTTTTGCTGCTCAATTTCTTGGTTTCTCAAGCCCCCCTTGGACTAGGGCCTTGAAAGACCCATGATGGTGGGGAGTGAGGAGAAACTGAAGCTCAGGAAGAAGCAGGTGGTTTATCCTTAAAAGGGTGTGCTCTGTCCTTGTCTCTGGGCCTCCACAGTGTAAGGTCGGGAGGGGCTTCTCTGGGTCTCTCTCTCTGCCAGGCCTTCCTGAGGAATTTTAAAGGGACAAATCCTCTTCTCCAGATGGGGGTGGGGGGAACCCAAGAGCTATCAGCACCTGTAAAGCCAATTTAAAAATCAGTCTAGCCAACCAGCCCCCAAAGGAACCTGTAGAGTAACTCAAAAGCAGACACTAATGGAGGAGAAAAGAAATGTAGTTACATATTCATCAGCTTTTAAATATTCATGAGGATTGTAAAGCAGATTAATTTTCATGCCTCATTTCTCCCGCGGTTCTTGCTGTCCATATTTTACCGCAGCAGTAGAAGAAAAAGGAGCTATGGATCACTTGGCCAGTGCCCTCACCATCACTTAAGGGGCAGTGCGTGTGTGTGTGTGTGTGTGTGTGTGTGTGTGTGCGTGTGTGTGAGGGGCAGGGGAACAGGAGGGGCTGTCACTGTGGAGGTGAAGGTGTTCGTCTCCGGAGGGACGGGCCTCTCAGCCATGCCAGGACGCTGCCAGGACCGCAGCAGGACAACGTAGCGAGATCGTGGGGGTGTCTGAGGGAGGGGAGCCATCTGGAGCAGAGAGGACTCTGGGGGCATCGAGTTAACTTGTGACCTCCCCAGGGTGAAGAGGGAAAAGGACCTTCACCAGAGTCAGCAAGGGTTTCCTCTCCACTCCCCTGAACTGTCTGAGATGAACTGTCCACTGATGGAGCGAGGTGAGAGCGCAGGGCGGGCACCAGACGGAGTGAGGAAGGTGCCGGAGATGTGGAAGAACAGAAGGGAGGGGAGAGCACCTGGGAGGAGCAGAAGCGGAGAAGGAAATGAAGGGGCCGCTGGGGGCCCATTTGTTCCAGGTGGAGGGCATTAGATAAAAGGACAGAGGATGAAATGATGGGGACGGAGGTTAGGTATCTGGAAGGACTTGCAGATCCCACGGCTGTTGGGAGAGATCTTCTGGGGGTGGGAGAGATCTTCCCCTGAGTCATATCCCAGCTGCTGCTAGCCCACAGAGTGATGGCAGCCTGAAGGGAGAGGTGTCGCAGCAGCTGCTTGGGAAGCACAGCCAACAAGCGTCCTGGTTAGAGGGACCAGGCAGAGTTGCCGGGGGGGGGCGGGGGGAGTAAGTGTTAAGGGCAGGGTATCAGGTGAGCCATTCTAGAGCCAAGGGCAGCAAATGTTGTTGTCCAGAGTCATGAGTGGGGACCAGGCAGCCTGTGAAGGAGCAAAGATGGGCCCCGGGGGACAGAGCCGTGGATGCAGCCTTTCCTTGGGGCCCCAGTGTATGGCTCCTGGGCACGGATGGCCCCTGACAGCCCTTAATGGCTTGAGCCAACTTTCTTGGAATGAGAAGGGGGATGAGCTGGCCTCTGAAGGGCCCATCCTGGTTTGCCAGTTCCTGTCCCCTTCTGTGGTGGCAGAAGGGTATTCCGTGGAGTACGATCCTTAGGGTGCTCTCTGGTGACCTTTGGGCATCACTAGGCCAGACCTCACAGGTGGGCTCCTTCCCCAGCTTCATTCCCTCTGTGCTGGATATCTCCATGCGGGTGTCTAGTACACATCTCAAACCTAACATGTCCACACTCCAACGGACTGCCCCCAGCACGCAGACCCGTTAGCTTGCAGCCTTCCCTATATCGGTCAATGGCAACTCTACCCTTCCGGCTGCCCAGGCCAAAAAACTGAGGAGTCATCCTTGACTCCTTTCTCGCCCAGTCCTTCAACGTAACACCCAGAATCTTCTGACTTCACTGGCCACCACCCAGGCCCAAGCTCCCACCTTCTCGTGTCTGGATGATCACAGAAAGCCTCTGGTCTCCTTCTGGGGCCTGTGGGGCTCCTCACCGTCTGGCCCCTCCCCTTGGTCTCTCAGAACTTGTCTCTTTGTCACTGGAACCCCCAGCGCTACACTGGTCTCCCGGCTGTTCCTGGAGCAAGATTCAGGGCCTTTGCATGCATGTTTCACTCCTTCACTTCCTCTAGGACTTTTCTGTTTGCCTTCCTAGTGAGGCCTTCCTGAGCACACTACTGCAGACACTCCTCCCTTCTCATAGGAGACTGTCCCCATGAATAGTTACTGCCCAGGAAGCTTCCCCTTCTGCCCACAGAAGAGTTAGCTGCTACAGTAATTGTGCATCTGATGAAAACAACTGAAAAGTGGATAAAAAGTCTGAAACAATGACTTTCAGACAGGAGGCAACAGGTAGCACAGGGGGTCCCTGAGAGAAATGAGGCCCCACTTGTGCATCAGTTTACCTCCAGGCCAAACTAAAGGAGGGGGGATCCCAGACAGAGCTTGGGGGTTGAGTTGGGACCCAAGTTTGAGGATTGAGACTGGGGCCGAGTAGGCTAGAATTCATAAGGAAGAACACTGGAGAGGGGAAGCTGTCCACGCAGAGTTCTGAAAGTCTGCAGAAAGGTCCTGGAAACTTTAACTATGAACGCTGATCTGCACATAATCGGGGTGAAGCACCATGAGGTTGGGGAGAGAGCTGCTGGAAAGCAGAAGACCGAGCAATTCCTGAGCTCACACAGGGCTGGGAATGGCTCAGTTTTGTATGTGTCAGGGTGGAGAGGGCTTGTTGTATGTGGTGCAATGGATACAGTCCTCAGAAGGATGTTACCTTGGTCAGAGGCCAAAGGCTGCCCTCTGCACCCATCTAACAGAGCTTAAGAGCAAAACTTCATAGGGTCACAGTGATTCCAAATAACCGGGAGCCAGAACAGAGTCCCGCTCTCTCTAAAGGCACACAACGAAATCCAGAACCCAATGCAAAATTCACAGTACCCATCACCTAATAAAAAAAATAACAGTCATGCAAAGAAAAAGCGAAACACGAGCCATAACCAGAAGACAAATCAATCAACAGACACAGATGCCCAAATAAGAAGGATGATGGAATTAGCAGACAAGGATGCCAAAGCAGGGATTACAAATATGCTCCATATGCTCAGAACTGTAGAGGAAAGCATGAATACAATGAGGAGAAAAATGGAAGATTTCAAAAACGAAATGGAACTTATAAAGATGGAAACAGAATACCTGAAGTGAAAAATACCATTAAACAAATAAGTGATTTTTATTTCTGGCTCAACCACTACCAAAACCACATGGAGGGTGGGGGCATTTTCCCCTTCTGGCTTATTCTCCCAGCCACCGGTGCCTCCCCCCTCCTGTGAGGGCACTACATTTGGTTTCTCAGTTCCCCAGGACTCTAGAAAAACAGGCTTCTTTTCTCGTTGATCCTGAATGCAATCTGGACTTCAGGGAGTAAGCAACAGCTCTTCTGAGTCTCGTTTCAGCTGATGTTTCCCGAATCCCTCATGCGTCCTCTGATCTGAGTGCTCTACCGCCTGTCCAGCTCCATAGTGAACCCCTCTTCTCCGTCAGTCTCCCTTTATCCAAGTAGTTACAGAGCCCTTGTAATGGGGTGAGAAGCAAGAGCTGACCTGCCCTGTAGAGTTCCATGCTAGCCCGGGCGGCACAATGCAAGGAAGAAAGTGACAAGTTTCAGGAGGTCAGTGGGGATAAAGTACTTAGGGAGAGAGCAAACTTCATTTGGAGGTCAGGGAAGGCTTCACGGAAGAGGTGGCATTTCTGTGCGGGTTTTGAAGGATGGATAAGGTTCAGGCTGGTGGGAAGGAAGGGACAGGTGCTGTAGGTGAAATAGGGCCTCGTCTTGAATTCCCTCACTTCTTGTCTTCCCTTTCTGAACCCCCAAGCTCCCCCCTTTCCCTCGGGGTTCTCATCAGCTCTTTTGCTCTCAGGAGTGAGTCCTGTGGGCCCCGGGCACCCAGGTTTCCCCAGCAAACTAGTGACACTCGTTCGGGCAGCCTCAGAACTCAGATACCCTTCACCTCCTTGGGCTCTGACCAGATGGAACAGTGCCCCACGTGGGCGGTTTGTGGTAAGAGTCTTTCCTGGACAGGTTCAAAACCCAGCCAGAGGGAGTGGGTTTGAGCCAAGACTGGATGACTCAGTCTCTCTGGCCCCCAGCCCCCCATTCGGCTGCTCCTTGACCCCCAGCTCACCATTGCTGCCATGAGGTTTGGGGGGCATCTGAGCATCTCATTTCTCCTCTCATCTCGTCTCCCCTCTCCCTTCCCCCACTCTCTCCCATCCTCCATTTTGGGTGCGATATGCTCAGCTCCTAAAAAGGGCAGTTTTTCACAGGCTGCTTCCCACATATCGCCTGACCTTCAGGGCCATTCTGGGGCATGGTGGGCGTGTGCAAATGAGCAGGGCCAGGAGAGTGGTGCAGGTGCCCCTCCTTCAGGCGTGTTTGGTAGAGATAAGGCAGTGCTTGTTTGTGACGGTGATGTCCCTGCCTAAAGCCCGAGGTGGGAGGATCAGGAGCGGGGTTCCCTGACGCGGGAGGTTTGAGCGCGGTGGGTGGGGAGCTCAGGTCTGCCACCTCATAGTCTCCACATGTCACCCAGGCCAGATGTTTCTCCTCTTCCTCCGCCACAAAAGGGTGGAGCGGTGATGGTGGCCGTGGAGCTGCCAGGAAGTCTGGGCGAGCTCTCCATCCCCCGCCTGCAAGCCCAAGCCCCAAGCTGGGCCAGTGCTCCCTGTGGCCCCCGGGGGGAGGGGAATGCTCAGAGAGGGCACCATGGCGGGCTGGTTCTGAGTCCTGACTTCGGTGCCAGGTGGAGCTGAGCCTGAATTCCATCTCCACTGTCTGCTCCAGACAAGCAACCTAACCTCCAGTCCTTCCTTATCTTATCTGTAAAAGTGAGACAGTTGCACTCCCCCGCCTTCTAGTGGGGGCATGTTGGGCACCCAGTTAATGGCAGGTGTTGTTGACGGGCTTGCTGAGAGGGGCGGAGGCTGCACCCCCACAGGCCTGTCTTGGCTCCCCTCTGCCTGACTCCCCACCCCAGCTGCTTTACTAAGCCCCCAGCTCCCAGACTCTTGTTCTGGAGCCTTGTCTGACAGTCCCCCAGAGGCACCCATTGCATCTTTAATTGCAATTCTCTTGCTCGGCAAAGCCATCAGCACCTAATGTCCCATGTCATTGCTGCTTCTCTGCCTGTGGACACCTCGCTCCTGGGGGCTGCTCAGCCACCCAGGGCAACTCCATCTGGTCAGGAATAGTCACAGTGGGGAGGGGGCCGGGCAGGGCCAGGACCTTCCAGTGGTGCTTTGATGACAATTTGCTTATGGATAACTTAATATCAGAGGGCAAAGGTCTCCATGAGTCTATCATTGGTCCTTTCTACCACTATGGATCTTCATTTATGGCCCCCTAGAAACCACAGGGGTACGTCCACAGTCTCTTAACACCAGAGCCTTATGCATGTCTTCACTGCGGGGAAGAACCCCCGAGCCCAGGGAGAAACTGAGCTCCCCTACCTCCCTGCCTCTCTGCACCCCCCCTCCCTGACGTGGCTCTGATGCCCATGTAGAGTTTTTAAGGTAGGGCCCAGCAAAATGTCAGGGCCGGGGAAGTTGAACTTGGAGGAAGACCTTGTGCCAGGGACTCAGGTTCCCATTCCCTGGCTCCCAGGGCAGGGCCCCCTCCTCTGGGCTAGCACCTGTGTGATCCCCGTCCTTGCCCCAGCACCTGCGGAGCATGCAGGGGGCACAGCTTCTTCAGGAGTTCACGTTCAAGACTGGCCTGGGGGTGGCATTGGCGGCCCCCAGATGGGGCGAATAGGAAGTGGGCAGCTCTGGACAGTAGACTTTGTTCAAAGGAAGTCCAGGGCTTCGCCATATTTGAGAAAGAGCTTGGAAAGAGGCCAGGGGAAGAGGAGCCTCTCAGCCACGGTCCTTTTCCCCCTCCCCGCCCCTCCCCTGTCCTCCTGGCCAGGTTCCTGCCACCTCCATTCCCAGGCTCCAGGATGTGTCTCTTTTACCTTGAGCCCAGGAAGAGACACAAACCCCTTTGCTGGTTCCTCTCGGCATTGCTGGGATCTGCTGGCATTTTCACAAAGGACTTCCATAAATACTGAGGGAGAACAAAAGGGAAGTAATTACAGAAAATACAAACAGCATGAAAATAGTCAAGTTTCCTAAGTACAGGTTTCCCAGCCTCAGATAACCACCCTGGAGCCCAGGAGGCTGGCCCGCCTTCCCATCAGGCCCTGTGCCAGGACTCCAGCCCTCACAGGCCGGCCCGCCGCCGCCGCACACCTCGGCCCCCCGTGGGGCCAGGGGCCAGGCCGAGTCCCCTCACCCTTCAGTTTCCTGCTTGAGGCTTGGCCTCGGCCGCAGCTGGCCACCTGGGTGTCCCTCAGCGTGCGGCTTCCGGGGGAGGCCTTGACCACCTTGAGAGTCCCTGCTGAGACAGGGAAGCCCGGGTCTCCGCCCTCAGGCCCGGCCGCCACATACATGCCACCCAGGGGTATTCTCACTGCTGTGGGGGACAGTTGTGGCGTTCCCGTCTGACTCACCGTGGCCCCTGACTCAGCCAGCTGCCACGCATTGGTGAGCCCACAGCAGCCACCGCGTGACCCAGCCCCCTGGACGGAGGTGGATCGGATCAGAACAGGCGCCTGAGCCGAGCTGGGCCAGTCAGAGTTCATCTTGGGGGGATCGGCAGGCAGTAGGGCAGTGTCTTCGCGCCCTTCTTTGTCATGTGCGGCCCTGGGAGCCGTGGTGGCCATCTTGAGTGTTGGGTCTGCCCAGATGCGCCAGGAGAAGCAGAAGGGCGAGATGATGAGCAGGAGCTCCTGGTTCCTGTGGGCTGTCCTGTCCTTCATACCAGTCCTTGACCACATTCCTGCCTCCAAGACACTCCTGTGTCCTTGTAGTAAACTTCCCCTTTTATTGAAATGCCAGTTTGAGTGGATTTCTGTAGATTGGAAGCCCCCCGTCTCAGCCCATCCCGCCACTCTGTAAGTGGGACAGACATGGTGGGGCAGCCGGGCCCTCGGAGAACCAAAGGGGGCCCACTCAGGGACTTGAGTGAGATGCTGAGAAGTCCCTGGGGAAAGGGTGACAAAATCCTGGAGCATCAGCCTTTTCCACCCTGTTGTGGGTGGGGAGCCTGAGGAGCTCATGGAGGGGACAGTGCTAGCAAAGGAGGACCCTTAGAATATTGCTTGCTCCTTACTATTGACATTGAGTAGTCAGTGAGTGGACCTCAGCTTTCCTTCTAGCATTCCACCTTTTGCCCCGCCGCCTCCCCCCCATTACTTTATTCCATGGGGGTGTGACTCACAGACGAGGAGTCTGAAGCCTGAGCTTGAGCCCCATCTCAGCCACTGATGAGCTGTGTGACCTTAGATAAGTGATTTCACCTCCCTGAGTCTGGTAACCACAATGCTTTGGTACTTTGCAGGGCTCTTTAAAACTTTTCCCTCCCTTGTCCCATCTTTGCTCCTCCACCTGCCTTCTCTGGCCCAGCATTTGCCTCCCCAGCAAGCCTTCCCCTCTGACTCCACCCTCTTCAGCACCTTCTGATCCCCTTCCTATAGTTCAAGGCCAACTTGTGTTGGTCATGGGTGTGTAGGGTTTCTTCGAGCCTTACTTTTGGGGGTGATGCTCAGTCTCCCCCATCAGACTGAGACTCCCCAAGGGCAGGGATCCCGTGCCTCCTCCTTCCTCTGGACCCCTCAATGTGCCTGGAACAGTGTAGAGCCCAGAGAGGGTACCTGGAGGCAGTCTGCCCGGCCAGCTTCCTTCCTGACCTGTCCATCTGCTCTTTCCCTTCCCTCTCCTGGCAGGGAGGACATTCCAGAATCTACTTTCTAAACTGAGCCAGAGTTATGGGCTCCCCCAGCCTCTTTAGAAAACTAGCTCCAGCTACAGGAGGGTGCATTCTGGCTAATTCTGCCTTACATGGCTGCCCTTCCATTCTCGTACCCTTCTCTCTGCAGGGGAGGCGGCGTGCCCCACCTGAGCCAGCCACCATGCGCCCACCCCCCTCGCAGCAGGCTCCTTCCCTTCCTCTCCCACTCCCTGGCTCTCCCTCCCATTGCTGCCACCCATTGTCACCCCCCCCGCCCCCCGCCTCTCCCAGCCTTTCTATTCCCATCCTGGCTTGTCTCCCCAGGCAGCTGGGAGCAGAGCGCCTTCGATTTCTCTATTCAGTCTGAGGCGTAACAATTTTCTGCTCTCCCGTAATTAGGGGAATTTTAAGCAAACTCCCCGACGGATGATTACAGCAGGTTCAATCCAAGCTCCTTTGATCAGGGAAGAATGAGGACGTTGTTGGAATATTCCTCGACCTGCTGGCCAGACAGACTCTGAGGCGGAAGTCTGGCTCTTGGGCTCCCCCTGGAGGGCTCTGGACTTTCATCCTGGGGCCTAAGTGACCCTGGGCGCTGGGTCTCCCCAGGGGAGGACTGGGTTCAAATCTGGCTCTGTTAAGGATTATCCCAGATGTGGCTTCTCTGGCTTTGGGCCAACATCTGGACTCAAAGCCTGGGTTGGGGCTGGTGACTTGGGTGGGAAGGGAAGTCAAGGAGGCACAGAGGGAAGTCTCCCAGGACTGCTGGGAATGGTTGTGCAGGCTCTCAGTAGTGGGCCATCATTCCCACTGTGGCCTATGTGAGTGAGGATTCCTGGGGCTTTCCAGTGTCCAGCCTACACAGCATACTTGTAAGCTCGAACCTGCCTTCAGGAAGTTTGAATGACTCCATTTTTCTAAACTGTCAGAGGGAGAGGCACCTTCTTAGAGTTGAAAGGGCCTCTTTTCTTTATCTTGTTCATTTCCCCTGAGTCTTTTGTGTCTGCCAGAGGCAGTGAGTAACAACAGGAAGAGTATGGCCTTAGGAGCAGCCTGACTAGAGAATGACTTCCAGTTCAGCTACTTCCTGGCTGTGTGGCCTTGGTCAGTTAATGAACCTCTCTGAACTTTAAAATCTATCCTAAAGGATTGTTTCGAAGATTAAAGAAGAAACGGATTAACACTGCTTGGCTCATAATAGGTGCTCAGTAAATAGCATTCCCTTCTCCTTTCTCTGCCCACTTCACACAGTTTAAACATCATCACCCTTCAGGGCAAACCCTATTCTCCTCTGTCTGCGCCCCCCAGCCCTGTGTGCCCCCAATGCAGTGCTCGAGAGCAGACAGAGTATATTAATAGACTACTAATGTCTCCAGCATTCCTGAGCAGTGGGCCTGGCTTTTCCATAGGTTAATTAGGTCATATTTCAGGATAATTATGGCGGTATATTCCTACACTAATTAAGTGGCTTTAAACCATCTCCACAACGCAACTCCATGAATCATAATTAAGCCTTACCGCCGAGTGCCTCTGCCAGTCTCAGAGCCCCACACGCGGCCTGCTCTGCGTGCTGTCTCAGGAGAGGATGCACCGGAACCACGGGTTTGAAAAGGACTTATTTTCCTGGGATCATGTCAGGAGGACTCCTAGTGAATATCGGATGAGGCTTTGCGTGGTTTCTCTTTTGTTTTCACAAGGAGAGAGACGAAGAGAAATAGAGTGTTGATATAGGTTTATCCTCTTTTCCCTGCTGTTCTGTTGACTAGATTTGAATAGATCCCCAGGGGAGGCGGGCAGGGGTGAGTGAGGTTATAATGCTGGTGCACATGGTTGCAGGTGGCAGTTGATGGTGGGTGTGCGGAAGAATTCATGTTACAGCTGTTGTTCACTGGGGACCATGTCTAACATGAGCCGGCTCAGTTCATGGCTACCTGGGAAGGAAGACAAGAGCACCAGAGAGCACGTGTTTGGGAGGGCCGGATGGACCTCTTCACTCCTGATTGTTTTGTTCTCGACGCGCCTTGCAGGGTGAGCAGCTCGCACCTCAACAGTGGCCACCATTTTGGTTACTGTCGGTTCTAGCTTGAGGCATGGCGGGATTATTGGCGCCGCCCATCAGGAGGTCTGGTTCTGAGTCTTGGCTCTACTGCTTGCTGGTGGTTACCTTGGGAAAGCTGTCTGGCCATCTGAGCCTCAGCTTCCTTATCTGGAGAGTTGGAAAGAATATCAGCTGTCTTAGGATTGCTGAAAAAAGTTGAATGGGACAATGGGATGGGGCCAATGACTCCGATGAGGAGTTAGCCAATTCTGGGCTATTCTTCCAACCATGGAGAAGGGCTCACACGGACAGAGCCACACTCCCTTCCAGGACTCCTTGGCACCAAGGCGCTTATTAATCTGCTGGCTCTTGGGTCTGGTGTGTTCCATTCCTGTTCATGGAAACCACAGATGTCTGTGGGGGACCAGGATCCGGGACCTCAGGTGCATAGCACCAAGCGTAGACCACGGGGGGCGCTGGGACACACGTTTTCTCCTGCCTGAGAGAAAATACAAAGGCTAGATTACCCGCTCCTACCACTGGAGCTTGGAGAGGCCACCATGGGTCGTGATGGCACGTGGAGGATGATCACAGGATGTTTGGAAAAGGTTTAGGAATCAACAACATCTGGGAGCCTTGATCCTAGGCTCACGGTCCTCAAAATTCCTGGCCTCTGTGGTTTTCCTTTTCATGCCTCCCTGACCTCACCCTGCACCATCTCCCCACCCTGCTCCCTACAGTCCTGCCTCCTGCACCCAGCACCTTCCCAGAGCCAGCAGCTTAGGCAGCAAAGGGGACAGGGGAGACTTGTCTTCTCTCTCTCTCTTTCTCCCTGACCCCTCTTCTCTCTGTGGAGAGATAGCCCCAGGCATTTGGAGTAAGACACTAATCAGCTAAGGACAGGTGACAATATACCAACATCTGTGGAGGCCAGGAGACGCTCCGCTGTCCTCAGAGAAAGGACAGGGAATTGGGGGTAGGCAGATGGGAAGGATGTAGCATTTATATAATTTGGTTGCCACATGCAGCCCCTGACTCCTCTGGCAAGAGAACACCATGTGAAGGTGCAGATAAGCCCCGCTGGAAAATTGACAGCAAGGAAGGCGGCCCTGACACCCCACTCGCTACCGTGGCCTGTGGCTTACGGCTCTGTTAGAATAGAGAGAGGTTAGAGGCAAGAGAGGCTTCCCCCAGACGCCACCTGTAGGTGGAGGGGAATGAGCCTTGTTCTCCGGGCAAAGGGCCATCCTGGGCTAGCAGGAGATGAGAGCTCCAGGGTGGGGGTGGGGCCATCCTGTTGAATTCAGATGGAGAAGAGGGGCTGCTTCTTTAGTAGAGCTGCAGGTCAGATCCAAGGTGAACTTCCTGCTGTCTGTGTTGAGGAAAGGACGAGAGGGTGGAGCAATGGGCAGGGGCCCAGCACACAGCGGCGTGGGTGGGGCAGCTTCTGTGGGCTTGGACGGCTGCCCTGTGCCCACAGAGCTCTGCTGACAGCAAGAACGGTCTGTTGGCGATCTCAGCCTAGGAGGAGGACCTCTTCTGGAGGGGGAGGTTGGGAGGGGGTGGAGAGAGTACTTGACAAGGACGAGACAGCAGATAATGGGGCTGGATAGTACTCCCCAGCAAGAGAATCGGGAGCCGTGGGGGCCCAGCTTAGAGAGACAGCTCCCCCTGCATATGGCATTCCCACTGACTTCTTGTGCCCAGGAAGGCCTGCACCATGGACATTTAAACACTTAATGCACGTCCGCATGTGAACACATGTCTGTGCATGTGTGCGCATGTAACCACAATACGTTAGCACGAGGTAGTAGAGGATAGTCCTTGCTAGACCACCAATTCAGGGTCATAGGGCAGCCTTTGGTATATGACTTTACCATGCTGGGCCTCAGTGTCCTTGTCTACACAATAGGAATGAACAACCCCTTCCTACTTGCTTCAAAGAGCTGTCATGGTAAAAGACAGAGGGTGGAAAAGCCCTCTGCAAACTTAAAAAGTCTGCTGCAGCGGTGAGGCCTAGTGAGGGTCATGTTGCTGTCCTACCCAAGCCTCTCCTGAGAAGGGAGGGATGGGCATAGTGGCAGCTCCCTGCGCCTCCTCCACGGGCATCTGGTCTGGCCCCTGGGGAAGAGGATGAGTGGGAACTTACTCTTGTCAGAGCCAAGGGGGTTGCAGGAGGGGACTCTGGGGCTGAAGCTCTCCTTCCCTCCAGCCCAACTAAACCCAACTCTGTGGAGCATCCAAGGATAAATAAGTCTCAAGGATCTCTTCCAGAGATAGAGAAAAATGCTGTGAGAACATTAAGACATGGAGGATGGGAATACAGTCACTAATAGGTGTTTATCATGGATAAGAGAAAAAATAAGAGTACATAGAAAGGAGAAAATGTTGGGAAGAGACAGTGCCTTAATTTTTCCCCCCGAATTAAAGGGTCATATATACCTTCAGAGGGGAAGGGATTAAGGCAGTGCTGAGCAAGATAAAGAAGAAAAACCTCATTTACAGACACATTAGGGAGACTTTCAAGTGCATCTCAGAGAGGAAACGTCCAGGCAGATCACCTACAAATAAGGAGGAATCAGAATGACAATGAGATGATAATCAAGTGATAGCTAGAAACTGTTGAAGTCTGTATGTAGCTAAATATTTAAATGTGGGGGCAAAATAAAGATATCCTCAGGCATAAAGAGGTATGCAGAATGTATTCCAGCAATTAAAAAAAAAAGTGAATCTAAGAAGCAGATAAAGACAAACAGGAGTGAAAAAAAATTTATTAGATATTACTGTTGCTTGAATGAATGATGAATATATGGCACAATCTGGAACTAAAATCCAGATCATGTCAACGTGATAGCACTCAGGAGAGACAAAAGGTGGGAAGAGACCAAAATCAAACCAAACCAAAATAGCCCAGGGGTGCTCAGTAACCTGGGTGGCTCAGTTGGTTAAGTGTCTGCCTTCGGCTCAGGTCATGATCCCAGGGGCCTGGGATTTGAGTCCTGCATCGGGCTCCCTGCTTGGCGGGGAGCGTGCTTCTCCCTTTCCAACTCCCCCTGCTTGTGTTCCCTCTCTCTCTCTCAAATAAATAAAATCTTAGAAAAAAAATAGCCCAAATATCCCACATGTGAGAAAAATAAAAACATACTACCAAATAGCCCTTGGACTAAAGAGAAAATTTTGAGGGAAATGATGAATTACTTAGAATTAAATGTCAAAGAAAGCTCTACATGTCAAAATTTATGGACTACAGCTAAAGCAGTCCCATGAGGAAAATTTGTAGCTTTAAATAAATCTATCAGAAAACAAGAAGGGCTGAAAAGAAATGAGTCATGTATTCAAATCAAAAGGAGGAAAAAAAAAACCCCACAAAAAACCAAGCAGTAGAGAAAGCCCAAATAAGCAAGAAGAAAATACGATTAGAACAGAAACCAGTGAAATAAAGAATGATGCTAAGAACAGCAAAAACAGTATAAATGAGTAGTAAAAACAAATTTCCCTGAAAAGACAAAATGAACATCCTTTAAAAGACCCGTAAAATAAACATCAAGAAAACAAGAGAGCAGATTTTAAAATAAACTGCAGAATTAATCCAACTCTGCAGAGCATCAGAGGGTAAGTGAGAGCCAAGGGTCCTCTCCCAGGGGTAAGAAGAAAGACTGAAGTAAAACTAAGATTTTAAAATATAAAAATAATATTAGAACAATATATGCGTATATGCAAGTATATGCAGTTGGCCCTATATGAAATGTACAAATTTCTGGAAAATATGATGAAATCAACAGAAGAGAAATAGAAGGCCTGAAAAGACTAATAGGATGTGGAGGGGGCGCCTGGGTGGCTCAGATGGTTAAGCGTCTGCCTTCGGCTCAGGACATGATCCCAGGGTCCTGGGATCGAGTCCCACATCGGGCTCCCTGCTCAGCGGGGAGCCTGCTTCTCCCTCTGCCTCTCTCTCTCTGTGTCTCTTATGAATAAATAAATAAAATCTTAAAAAAAAAAAAAAAGGATGTGGAGGAAAAGGATGTCTCGTGCACTCCTGGTGGGAATGCAAACTGGTGCGGCCACTATGGAAAACAGTATGGAGGTTCCTCAAAAAGTTAATAATAAACCCCCTTACGATCCAGTACTTCCACCACTGGGTATTTATCTGAAGAAAATGAAGACACTAACTCGAAAAGATATCCACCCTCCCCCCGCCCCCCCAGCCGTTGCTGTGGAGGGGAAGCTGTGATGGAGATAACACAGTCTGGACCGATTGTGGCCTAAATGTTCTACTTTCTCACAATTTTGCAACAGCACAGACACATTTTGAGACCCCTCCCAGGATCCCCAGAGAGGATAGCAGAGCAGACCTGTATCAGATAATAGCCCTGAAAATCACAAAGGCCTCAGGCATTAACAACAAAGGCCCAAGACCGCAAAGGAGGAAAAATAAAAAAAGCATTAAACTTTACGAAAACCATTAAATGAAAGACCTAAATAAAAAGAAGTACTATATCCATGTTTGGACGACTTAATTTTGGAAAGATGTCTATTAGCCCCAAATTAATTTGTACATTCAATTAAATTCCAGCAGGAATTTTGGGGAATTAAACAAAGTGAGTATAAAATTTCTATCGAAGAATCGAGATCCACAACTAGCTAATCCAATTAAAAAAGAAACAGCAAAGAAGCAACATTTGTTCTGATAATCAAACTGATTACAGTAAAAGTGTAATAATAAAAGCAGTGTGTTATTGGCGTAGGGACAGACAAATAAGCCAAAGGAACAGAATAAGGGACCAGAAACAGACCTAGACACACATAAATAAACTGAATAAAAACAAGTCTAAAAAAAAAAAAAACTATAAGGGAACTCCCTATGAGAGAGAGGTGGCATCACCAATTAGTGAGAGAACGAATTATTTTGTAAAAGTCATCAGAAAAAAATGGTTCACTGTTTTGGAAATGAATTAAGTTGGATTGGTACTCAACACTAGATTTTAAAAAATTTCCAAGTAGAGAAAGACCTAAATGTGAAAAGTAAAACTATAAACACAAATGGAAGAAAATGCATTAAAAATAATTCTGAAACCCAAAGTGAGCACTTCTTTGAGACGATTTAAAAAACAACCAGACACAAACCATACGGCACAAAATAAAAAGATTTGATCACATTGACGTTAGAGATTTTTTTTTTTTTTTAAACAGTATGAACAAAGTTAACAGAGGAGTGACAGACTGGGAGTAGATAGTTTTGGAAGTCTATAACTGACGTAGGTTTAATATCCAGCATATAGAAAGAACTGCAAATCCATACGAAAAACGAGTATCTAAAAGAAAAAAGGGAAGCAGGATATAAACAGGTCATTCATAAAAGTGGCCATTTGAAATAGCTATTAGCTATTAATTTCTTTAACACAAATTAAAATAAGAAGGTATCATTTTACCCCCTCAGATTGGCGAAAATTAGAAAATGGGTGAGGCAGCAGGAAAGAGAAAGCCTTCAGTTCCTATTGGTGGAAAGTATAAGCATGCGCAGAGAAACCCGCTGACCTTGGTACGGAGGGTCTGGTACCCCTTCGCTGCCGTTTACACACGACGGGTGTGCAGCTTCGCAGAGTCTCTAGCAGGTGCATGGGAGACACGTGCAAGGAGGCGTGAGTCGTGGTCAGGATCCGAGCCAGCCCCGCGTCCTGCACCAGGGGGCCGCGGAAAGAAAATGTGGCGTTGGTGGATGATGGAATACCGCGCCGCAGTCAGCGGTAATGAACTGCGTCTCCGTTGAGCAACTTGGGGTGATGTTGCAAAGCAACCCAGAGGGAGGAATTGTAAGAGAATGGAATCGTTAGCGTGAAACCATTTATGTAAATTTCAAAGCACAGCCGACACCGTGTTTTTAAAGGGTGCCCATATGTCTAAATAAACAAAACTCCAAACATGAGAATGGAAGGACATTTTAATTCCTCAGGTGGGACACAGGAGACATTTTGATGCACCTGTGCCTAAAGGGAGTAGGTTTGTTCCTTATCACCCAGAAATGTTTGCTGTGGAGACTCTTGCCTCTTACGTCACCCCTGAGGTGGGGTTTGGGGATGGGGTGGGCAGTCTGCTTTGCACATAGCTGACAATAAGAGCAAGCTAAAGGTTTAATGGCTGTTTTTGAGGCCACATCAAGAGTCTTTATGTCAAAATGGATTCATCAAGATGTTACTTACCCTCCCAGAAATAAATTAAAAGGCCCTGTGTTCCAGTAAGTTCTCTGGCCTGTGGGGGGGCTAATCTTATCTTCTCCTGTGAGAGTCACTGACCCTGTGAATCTCTGTGCTGCTGAAACAGGTCATTTTAAAATGGGAACATTGGTCTTTTCTGGGGGACCACATCTCGAGCCAGGGCGCATGCTCTTTGGGTCCCAGGTCTCATTAGACTCCTTCATGGCCTCACCTTGATGATACTGCCGCCTCTCTGTTTGCATTTAAAAGCAAAAGAGAAAGAAGAAGTAAAATAAATGAGATCAGGAGAAAAAAGGCAAAAGGATTACTTAATAGAATAGTAGAGATCAAAACAGTAAAAACAGCGCTGGTAAAGAGACAAAAAGCTCCACTGGATGGGGCCATAAAGGGCCAAGTGAGGTCTTTTGTCTAAATTAAAAATAACTAAGCCATAAAGTAGGGAGCCCAAGGTTCAGCGCGTGGAGATTCCAGAGGCTGCAGCATGGGGCCAAGCACAGGGGGCCCTCCTGCCTTTCCCTGAGGCTCCGGACCCCAGGCCAGATACTGAGATGCGCCACCTGACGGCGCAGGGCTATCGGAGAGTGTCTCCCTCTGGGAGTCTACAGTTTGTGGCTGGGAGCACAGTTCTGGCCTCCCAAGTCACCTTCCCTGGCCTCTGCTCATGCATCCCCCTGCCCTTTGCCCAGGTGGTCCCTGCCTCTTTCCTCCCTTCTGACCTCCTCACTACACCTGCCTGCCCAGTAGGGAAGGGCAGAGTCACAACCTGTGGGCTCCTGTCCCAGTTCTGTCCCCTGTTGGCCACAGGACCCTATCTCTCAAATGGGGAGAACCATAACATTGGCCCTGCCTGCCTCCCACGCATCCTTTGGAACCCGAGGGTACTATGGAAGGTGGAGGGGTTTTTGCTGATGGAGGATCAGTTTAGGACTCCCTCCCCCATGAAGCCTTAAGTGAATACTCCCACCCAGACTGAGAGAGTGCACCCGGTTATCTGTAGCTGAGTGCTGTCAACACCCAAGATATCCCTTCCATGCCTGGAAAAGTGTGGAGGGTATTAGTCGGTGCTTAATACATATTGATTGATTAATCAAAAGGGCTTGCATTCTCATTGTTTTCCTGCCTCTCCAACCAGACTGAGTTCTCTGAAAGATTACCCTGTTCTCTCTCCTTCCATCCCTTCCATTGGTCCCATCTGTTACCAAATACTTGAGCATCTACTATGTTCCGAGCCCTGTTCTAGGCCACAGACACCGCTCAGCCCTCAGAAAGCCTGCATTCTGGGTGGCAGAGGAGGGAGGAGGCAGTTAAAACTCAAGGAAACAAACCAATAGCAAAAAGAACGGCAGATTTTGAGGAGTGGAGTGGTTACCAAAAAAGACTGAGGCAGGAGCCTCTGGGGGAGGGTGGCCAGGGCGGGCCTCTCCAGGGAAGGGGCATTAGGTGGGAGGATGAGGAAGGGCTGGCTGGTGACCACAGCGGCGGAGCTGAGGGGGAGCATTCTAGTGAGAAGAAACCATGTCTGCACGGGCCCCCAGGTGTCAAAGTCGGGAACGGTAGCCCGTAGGACTGGAGCCGGAGGAAGCCGAAGGGAGGGAGGTGAAACCCGAGAGGGAATCCGGAGCCAAATTACATGGCAGGTTCCTGTGGGCCAAGAAGGGGGTATGGATTTTCTTTTTAGGACAACAAGGAACCACAGAGGGATTTTAATCCGGAGAGCAGTGTGATCTGTCTTACACTTCGGAGACGCTCTCTGTCAGGGATCGAAGAGGATGTTAGACACGGTGAGGATGTGGGACATTCTACAGGACGGATGGCCTGCTTCAACAAGGCCGGGGTGGGGGGGGGTCAGTTAATGACTCAGAAGGCTCAGGAGACATCAGCCAAATGCAACGGACTGGACTTGTTTGCATCCTGATTTGAACCAACCAAC
Source organism: Leptonychotes weddellii (assembly GCF_054177405.1). Classification (NCBI taxonomy): domain Eukaryota; kingdom Metazoa; phylum Chordata; class Mammalia; order Carnivora; family Phocidae; genus Leptonychotes; species Leptonychotes weddellii. The sequence continues at coordinate 81,206,036 of NC_138379.1, read as the reverse complement.
TGTAAAAAGTCGTTTTTGAGGCAAGTGGGGAAACCTAGATTGAGTATTAGATAATGCTAAGGAGCCATTGCTAATTTTGTTAGGTGTGTCAATGGTATGGTAATTAGGAGAAAGGAAAAGAAGTCCTTATCTGCTAGACACACAGATTGAAGTCTTTGCAGGTGAAATGAAATGATGTCTGAGATTTGCTTTAAAATACTGCAGAAAAAAAAATCTGTGTCTGAGAGAATAGATGAAATGAGATTAGCAAAATGTTGATCAGTTTTGAAGCTGGGTGATGGTACATGGGAGTTCATTACACCAGCTTCTGAAATTTTCCATAATAAAAAATGAAAAAAAAAAGAATTTTTTAATGTGAGGAATTGGAAGGAAACCACCTGTGGACACTCTGCTCCAGCCTGCCCCAAACAGATGTATTTGACCGTGAGCTGTGGACTTGGATAAACCTGGGGCAGTTTCTAAGTTGGCCAGTTGCTTTCTGTTACCTTGAGTCGAGCCGCTTAGTTTCTTATCTGTAAAATGTTGAGTTGTTACAAGTAGTAAATAAAATAGTGCACGTAAAGCCCAAGCTTAGCACCCAGGCAGTGGTGACTGTTCAGTTCCTGGTAGCCATTGTGGACGTGGTGTAGACAGGGCTGAGGCATAGCATGACTGGATTCTGGAAACTTCTCTCGGGGATTAGTCTCCAGTATCTAGAAAGCTGAGGCCAAATACATGTGTCGGGGTGCCCAAGCCATCAGGCATGTGCACACACCCCTGGCTTGCATTCACACACACATAGACACCCCTCCACGGGGAGGCCTCCTCATGGCATGGCCTGAGCAGGCTTGGAGTTTGACCTCTAGCAAAGGCCGGGGTGGTCCTCCCCAGACGACCAAGAGTGAGAAGAAGAGGGTTATGCTCAGAGGAGACCGGCTGTGTGGCCCACGGAGGAACTGGGCACCGGGCGGCCCAGGTGAGAGGACACAACCGGAAGGAAAGGTGGTGCCATGCGGTGAGCAAGGGGCTGAGGAGACACTATAGTGAGAAGGGGGACCGGCTGGGGCCTTGGGGGCCCTGCACGAGGGGCAAGAGGAAATGCCTGACTGGAAGGTCTTCAAATACAGGAAGAACAAGGAAAGCAATCACCAAACCTACAAGCAGCGTGAAAACGGTTATTTCCCAGGGGCCTGTCTGTAGTCTCCCAGTGGCTAACCTTGAGCTGCTGAGAGCTGGATGACCTCACAGGCCCCTCGTGGCCCCCCAGCTCCTCTCTCTGTGGTGGGGCCAGAGAAATACAGGCTGGCCTGGCCTCCCGAGACCCTTCCACTCTGTCCCGGTTTTTGATCTGAGAGCCATGCAGCTTCCAGAGCCGAGAAGGAAACGCTTGGATCCGAGAGACAGCTCCTGTGGTGTGTGGGGAAGGGTTAGCCCCCGCCTGCCCAGGTAGCAGAAATAATCACAGGATCCTATCCCGGACAGAGACAGGGGAGCACAGAAGGGCCTGTGCCCGAAGGATGGGGAGTGAGGGAGAGAGGGGGGTGGGGGCAGAAGAGGCATCTAGAGCTCAGGTCTGGGGGGAGGGGCAGGTGTGCAGAGAGAAGTTTGGGGCGCTGGGGCACCTCCAGCTCCCAGGGAGAAAGGCAAGGAGGCAGGGCAGAGAGGGCCAGTGCCCCCTCCCTTCGCCCTTCCTTCCCCCCACCGCAGGCCCTGGGGCAACAGGCTAGTCGTGCAATTCTGTGGTCATCACCAGGAAGATGCTTTTAATCAAATCTGAAGTTGAGTGGCAGGAGGGAGGGAGGAGACCCATTCTGCCATCACTTGCTGTATTCCAGAGAACAGTCTGGGGATTTGCTAATCCTGCCCACATCACATTAACACCAATAAAACACCCTGACGACTCCCACTCTTCAGATGTCAATATTTATTAACTCCAGAGTGTGGCGCCAACTTCCAAGCAGCCTCCCTCCGAGGGCAGGCCTGGCAGGAGGAGCGGGTGGAGGGGCCCTGTCCTGTGGCCATCACGGCCTCCTGCCCTTGGTTCGGCTCTGAGCTCCTGGGGTCAGTGCTGTGAGTTGGGGCTCAGAGCTCCCAAAGTCTTGCGGACACCTCTGTCGGAAAGGGGGCTTCTCTTGCTTCTCCCAGCCGAGGGAACTTGTCCCCTCTGCCCATCCTAGGAAGGAGCAGTTTCCCTGCAAGCCTGGTCTCCTCACCCCCACCGTGGAAAGGAGTCCTCCCGGTGGTATGGTGGGGAGTGCCTTGCTGGAGCCTCAGGCTTCCTTAGGCCAGCCAAGGCTGGGGGCTGGGGCTCCTTTGACAGACCAGACAACCAGACACCACAAGGTTAAAGTGGCCTGCTCAGGAGCTTGGGATCAGGGCTGGGAGTCAGATGAGCTTTTATTCTGCCCGGTCCACTGCCAGACCCGCCTCACCTCAGGGCACACCCCAAGAACCTTGGGGCCGAGGAACAGCTTCTGGGAAGCCCAGCAGGTTCCAGGAGCTGAGCCTCCTCGAGTGATGGTTGCAGAGTCACCTCCTGTCACACCAGATTTGCTGCTGGGAGAGATCTCTGTCCACAGGGGTGAATGTGGGCATCCCAAGGCGGTAGTGATCACAGAGGCGTCTAGGAGCAGAGCCCAAAATAACCACAGCTTTCCCTCGAAGCGACTTTCTTATCTGAAAAAAATTCAGGCACATGGGCCCCCTGCTCTACACCACGTGTGCCTCTTTGTTTTAAATTACTTACCAGTCAAATCACTTAACTTTCTCCTGAGAACCTTTGAGTAAATTCACATTCCAGGAGGCGGGCCACGTTTGGCGGGTGTCTTCATGTGCTCACCAGAACACTGAGGGACTTAAGAGCCCGAGTTTGGGCAGCGAGGCTTTGAATGACCTGCGTGCCTCTCTCACCAGCTTGCGGCGCTCACGCGTAGGAGCACTTTTTATTTGGGGTGAGGGGGTCTTCATTAAGGGGCTATAGTCATTTCCTAGGACGGCCGCGACAAATTACCACACGCTGGGTGTCTTAATACAACAGAAGCAAAATCTCTTACAGAAAAGAGACCAGAGGTCTGAGAGCAAAGTGGTGGCCAAGCCATGCTCCCTCGGAAGGCTCTAGGGCAGGATCTTTGCCTCCCTCCTCCAGCTTCTAGTGGCTCCACGTGTTCCTTGGCTTGTGGCCACAGCACTCCCATCTCTGCATCTGTCTCTGCATCACCTTCTCCATTAGTCCAGAAGAGGAGTGACCCAGGCTTGTGGGGATGGAGTGTTTAGGGAAAAGCAGCCCCCCTCCCCACCTTGGAGCCAGATGAGAAGAAGGTTCGGCTCTAGGTTTGGAGTGAGGGGGCCCAGGGCGTTTATAGGCTGTGCCACTCCCGAGAGGGCCTCCCACTGGGGTGGTGACATCAGCTGGGGTCAGTCCCCTTCTGTCTCGGCACTTTGGGCTGAGCTTCGGGGGCAGCTTGGTTCATAAGGAATGTGTCCCCTGCTTCACAAGGCTGTCTCCCCTTCCACAAGCATGGCGGGGGGCAGGCAGCCACCCCTGTGCATCATCTGCTGTGGGCACCAGGGGCTGCAGTGTGAAGAGCCCCAGCCCTGTCTCCCTGGCATCCCGGGGAGGGGGCATGGAGTCAGCCTCCAGGCTTCCTTCAAGACACTGGAAAGTGCCATGGAACCTTCGTGCGTGGAGGAGGGACTCCTGGGGAGAAGCTTGAGTATTTGCTCTCTGAGGGGAGACCCCTGCACGTGACTTCCCCCTCACGCTGCCTACATTATCATGCTCTACATTTGAATACCTGTTGTCCCGTGAAGAATCCCCACGTCTAAGGTAGCACACTGAGGCCGGCAAAGCCACCGTGACTCAGGGCGCCTCTCAGACTCCCTCTGGGCACTGCCATCAGAGTCCGTTTACAGCGAGGAGACGCCTTGCTTTACAATCTCCTCCTAACAGCATTGACCTAAGAGCTGCCCACAGCCTGATGGCTCCCTGTGTGCCAGGCTTGGCTCTGGATGCCTCCCGTTTTTAAAAAAAATCACATCTGGGGGCGCCTGGGTGGCTCAGTTGGTTAAGCGACTGCCTTCGGCTCAGGTCATGATCCTGGAGTCCCGGGACCGAGTCCCACATCGGGCTCCCTGCTCGGCAGGGAGTCTGCTTCTCCCTCTGACCCTCTTCCCTCTCATGCTCTCTCTCATTCTCTCTCTCTCAAATAAATAAATAAAATCTTTAAAAAATAAAAAAATAAAAAAATAAAATAAATAAAAAATAAAAAAATCACATCTGGTGCATTCAGTGGCCTTCAGCCAAAGCCTTTGAGAATCCACAAAGGCAGCAGCTATTTGTCATTTGAGGATGGGTTTGGGTTTTGGAAATGATGCTGAGGCTCTGCGGGCTGAGGCTAGAGAACCATGTAGCAGGGAGAGTCCTGTAGAGCGAGGAATAAGGGCTCCAGAGGGCCTGGCAGGCTGCCCACCCCATCCTCCACTCTCAGCCCGTGTTCTGCTCTGGGCACCTCTGGTGGCCACGGCAGATGCGGCCACATAGTGCCTGGCTTGGCTCGCTACGCGCTCCGTTTTTCTCTCCCATTCCTTCCTTGTCCTGGTGCGTATTGTATGGTTCGCAGGGGTTCCCCAGGGGGACTGAGCCTCAGTTACCTTTGGGTTGGCCTTTCTCCTTCCCTGTTTCTCTCTTCCCACTATGGCTTTCCCAGGGATTGCTTCCCCAAAGAAGCTACCTGCATGGAAGACTACATTTGGGGGACCCAGGCTGACAGCTGCCCTGTGGGATTTCGTTTGAGGTTTTATGAATGAACTATTACAGCAGAGCCTGACAAGTGAGCCATGGCGGATCCAGTGACATGTGTCCTTAGACATTGTCTCATGTGCCATTTTTTTTCCTCTCTTCTTATTTAAAAAAAACAGGTTTATTGAGATCTAACTCACACAGCATACAACTCACCCATCTGAAGTGTGCAATCCAGTGGTTTTTAGTATATTCACAGAGTTGTGCAAACATCACCACCGTCAATTTTAGAATATTTCCATCACTTTAAAAGGAAACATGGTGCCCATTAGCAGTCACTACCCATTTTCCCCTCAAACCTGCCCCCCACCCCAGGCAACCACAAATCTACTTCCTGTCTCTATAGATTTGCCTATTCTAGAAGTTTCATTTAAAGAGAATCATACGATATATGGCTTTTTGTGTGTGACTTCTTTCCCTTAGAATAATTTTTTCAAAGTTCATCCAGGTTGTAGCATGGATCAATAATTCATTCCCCCCCCTTTTTTTTAAATCCCCATCACCTATTTCACCCATCCCCTAGCCTCCTCCCTCCTGATAACCATCAGTTTGTTCTCTATCAAGAGTCTGTTTCTTGGTTTTCTCTTTTTTTTTTCCTTTGCTCCTTTGTTTTGTTTCTTAAATTCCACATATGAGTGAAATCATATGGCATTTGTCTTTCTCTGACTGACTTATTTCACTTAGCATAATACTCTGTAGCCCCATGTCATAGCCTTTATAATATTGAGGTATGTTCCCTCTAAACCTACTTTGTTGAGGGCTTTTATCATGAATGGTTGTTGAACTTCGTCAAATGCTTTTTCTCCATCTATTAAAATGATCATATGGTTTTTATCCTTTCTCTTATTGATGTGATGTATCACACTGATTTGAGAGCAATTCATTCCCTTTTATGGCTGAATAATAATCCATTGTATGGATATACCACATTTTATTTATACCTTCATCAGTTGACAGACATTTGGGTTGTTTCTATCTTTTGCTATTACGAATAATGCTGCTATGAATATTCATGCACAAGTTTTTGTGTGGATTTGTGTTTTTATTTCTTTAGGGTATATATATATACCCAGGACTGGAACTGCTAGGTCAGCTCTCTCTTCTTTTA
>NC_138379.1:81179124-81199651 GCF_054177405.1 Leptonychotes weddellii | reverse complement strand
TTTTGATGGCTGCATAATATTCCATTGTATATATATACCACATCTTCTTTATCCATTCATCTGTCGATGGACATCTTGGCTCTTTCCACAGTTTGGCTATTGTGGACATTGCTGCTATAAACATCGGGGTGCACGTACCCCTTCGGATCCCTACATTTGTATCTTTGGGGTAAATACCCAGTAGTGCAATTGCTGGATCGTATGGTAGCTCTATTTTCAACTCAAAAAGAACTTTTTATTCTTTTTATAAATGTGTAGCACTCCCTTGGATGGAAGGAAATAATTTATTTAATTTGAATAATTTATTTCATCAATTTCCTATTAAAAGGCATTTAGTTCTCCCCCAATCATTTGTTATTACAAACAATGCAATGAAAAGCTTTGAAAAAATACCATTTCCCAGGGTGTGTGGGTGGCTCAGTCAGTTGGATGTCTGCTTTCGGCTCAGGTCATGATCTCAGGGTCCTGGGATGGAGCCCCAAGTTGGGCTCCCTGCTCACCAGAGGGTCTACTTCTCCCTCTCCCTCTGCCCCTCCCCCAGCTCGTGTTCTCTCTCTCTCTCTCTCAAATAAATAAATAAAATCTTTAAAAAAACACACCATTTCCCTTATGTTGAGCTCATCCATAGGATACATTTCTAAAAGTAGAAGAACCTTATCAAAAGGTATGTGAACTTTAAATCTTGACATCTAATGCCAAATTGCCTTCCATAGAGGTGATACCAATTCACTGCCCATCCGCAAGGTATGAGCATGCCTGTTTGCCCACACCTTCACCAATCTGATGGGTGAAAAATGTGTGATTTTAAATTTGCAGGTTTTTTTTTTTTAAAGATTTTATTTATTTATTTGACAGAGAGAGACACAGTGAGAGAGGGAACACAAGTAGGGGGAGTGGGAGAGGGAGAAGCTGGCTTCCCGCTGAGCAGGGAGCCTGATGCGGGGCTCGATCCCAGGACTCCGAGATCATGACCTGAGCCGAAGGCAGACGCTTAATGACTGAGCCACCTAGGTGCCCCTTAAATTTGCAGTTTTCTTATTATGAGTGAATGAAAGCATCTTCAATTCTCTTTTCTGTAAAATGTTCATATCTTCTGCCCGTTTTTCTACTGGATGCGGTCGTTTTCTTGATGATTTGTGGATGCTTTTTATTTATCAGAGAAATTAGCTCTTTGTCTATAATATGAATGCCTAAAACTGCTTCCGATGAGCTAAGCCTGTTGCTTTTGTAGATTCCTGTTCATAAATATGCAGGTTTTTCTCCCTGAGAGGGTATTCTATTGCCCACCCCATTGACCAGGGGTAACTGTGCGACTTGCTTTGGCCAATTAAATGTGGGCAGAAGCATGTTTGTCACTCTGGGCTGAAGTTTGAATTGCCAGTGCTCTGCACAATCTCTTTCCTGCTGCCATGGTAATTGGCATCAGCAGATGATGGCTGTGCCTCCAGCCGAGGAACCCAAAGTGAAGGTGGCAGTAACGACAACATGGGAGCAGAGACTCCGGCCAGTCTGCAAGAGAACATATAGCGTGGGCAAGAAAGAGTCCTTTGTTGTTTGATGCTACTAAGACTTTGGCTTTTTTTTTTCTTGCTGCAGCATAACTAGCCTCTCTTGACAGATATAGATGATTTTTGTCACCAAGAAAATTTTTTCATTTTGATGAGGTTAAACAATCAATTCTTTATTTCAAGACTTCTGGGCTTATATCAGAAGATCTTTCCCCAGTTCTGGATCATTATTTTAAAAATTCTCCCACGGTAGGTTGAAAATCCATGATTTCTCTCCCAATTAGCTCTTTGTCTATAGACAAGGAGATCTGAATCAGGCAGATCTGAATGTTGTTTCATCATTAAAGAAGCAGGGGCCTGGGGTAGTGGCTGAATCAGCCACCATAACCAATGTTGGATTACGTCTGGCTGCTACTAGGAGACTTGACTATGGACATTGACTCCAACTAGGAGCTTGTTCTTTCACACAGAAATCCAGAGTTGGGCGTTCTGGGGCTGCGAGGGCAGTACCAAGGGACATCAGAGACTCAGGCTTCTTACGTACTTCTGTTTTACCCTCCTTAACATGTGGCTTTCTTAGACTTCATGGTCTAAGATGTCTGCAGGAGCTCCAGCCATCAAGTCTGAGTTCCAGGCAGGAAGTAGGAGGAAGAGAGTAGGGTACAGGGGCCTGTATCAATTGTTCATCTCCCTTTGGAGGAACTTTCTTGGAAGTATCACTCAAAACCTTTTGCTTGTTATCTCATTGCTCAGAATTTAGTGATAGGATCATGACTTGTTCCAAAGGGGCAAGAAGTGTTTTACTATGTATATATTTTCAAGGAATGTTTCACTAAGTCTATTTGCTGGGCAGTCTGGGTGTTGGTGTGATTGAATGGTGCCAGGTGCCCCTGGAATGTGGTGACAAGGTCCTCTGGTAGCCTCAGGGCTTTGGAGGCAGGACCTGCTCCTCAAACAAGAGCTCCCTGGGTGGTGAATGCCGGCAGAAGGCACCACAACCGTCAGCCTGCCCTCCTCGCTTCTTCACCCCTCCCAGGCCGGCTCTGGCTTTGGGGGACTTCTGGGATGTGGCCGCACCTGTGTGAGGGGAGGACCCCTGGGGGTGGGGAGCTGGCCTCGGCTCTGGGAGTCAGAGCTCTGGCGGTCTGTAGCCCGTCCAGCCCCAAACGGCACCGACTGCCTGAGGCTTCCCCTCCCCTGAGCCCATTTCTTTCTCTGTAAACTTGGGTAACGAGAACCACTTCCCAGGGCTGCTGTGATAACAGAATGAAGTCATGTCTAGCAAGGCCTTTGGGGTTGCCACTGTTGACTTTGGGACAAGAAGAGAAGACTGCCTGAGAGTCCCCCCCCCAGCCCCTGCCACCAGGTGGCCCATGGAGCAGGGATGGCCTGTGTCAACAGAGAAAGGCCCGGAGGAGAAGGGTGTGCCCCTCCCCTGTTCACCTGCTCCCACACTTGCCACTGCTTCCTGACCTTCCTTTGGGATTTCTTCACCAGCTCCACAAAACTGGAGTCACTCACTTGCCATCAGACCCAGCTTCCCTCCCCACTCCAGCCCTGGGGTGGCGTCTCTCAGCCAATGGCCCCTCACTAAACTCATCAGCCCCTTTAATACCTTCATCTACTTCATCCTCCCCTCTGCTAACATCTCTAAACACCTCTCTCTCCCGACCCTTTCTTTCTCCCCACCTCCACCCTCTCCCTGACCTGAGTCCCCTCAGCCTCCTGCTCTTAGTCACTCAGGGCCTTGTATTAGGAGAGGCTAGACTTGGGCCCTGGTAACTAGAGCCTCTCCTCTCAGTGGCCTAATTAGTATATACATGTTTATTTCTTGTTCACAAAAATTTGTATGACTCTCTAGGACAGCTGTCCTCAGGGATCCGAGCCGCTCAGATCTGGCAAAGGCACCATCTTAACTCATGCCACACTTGTCACTGAGGGTGAAGAGAGACCAGGGGATCTGCTCGTCTATGCTTCCGGCGGAGGTGACACTCAGACCTGCAGCCCACTGGCTACAAGGTGCCTGGCTCTGCAGCTGCAGGTGGCTGGGAAATGTGGGGAGCACACATCTGCCGTCAAGTCTCTGTTTCTCGAAGTAACACATGCAGCAGCTGCCTCTGCCAAGAGCCTATGGGAACCTCCTACCAGTTCATGTCCAAGTTCCTGCCAGCCCCGCGATGATTTGGCCCCACCTGATGCTCCCCAGCCCATCACCTGCCACTCCTCAGTGTGAACTCTCTGCTCCAGGTTATCGAGCTAAGTCCTTCCTCCAAGCCCCTGCTCACGCCGCTCTCCTTGTTTATCAGTCTTTTGCTCCTTCTTTCCTACATTCTTCAGGGCCCAAGTCAAGGTCAATCTCTTTTGTGAAAAAGCCTCCTCTTGGCTCAGCCCCTAGTGCTCTCCCGTCTCAGAGCTCTTCCTCAGCTTATTTTTAAGCTCTCACTCAGCCCTGAGCATATGTTCCTTTGGTAGCCCGTGTAGATTGCAACCCTTGGAGGTCAAGGGCTGTCTCATCGTCTTTGCCTTCTCAGTAAGTGCTCTCAGTGATTTTAATTCATGAATGGTTATTAAACATCTACTAAATGCCAGACACCAAGCTCAGCGAGGAGGATGCAAAGAACAAGGAAACATGATCCCGGAAGGAAAGAAACTAGCATTTTTATGTGCCGGCCGTGTAACATTTAATGATTAAGAGAGCGCTCTGGCGTGGGCTTGGGGTCGAATCCTGCCTCTGGTTAAATTAGCTACAAGACCTCAGGCTGTTACTTAACTTCTTTAGCTTGAATTTTCTCACTTCAACAATAATACTGATCACTGTTCGCTTCTCAGAAGGACTGCTGTAACAAATTATAGAAGTGTATTCTCTCTACGGCTCTGGAGGCCGGCAGTCTGAAATCAAGGTGTTGGCAAGCCTGCTCTCTCTGAAGGCTCTAGGGAAGACTTCCTCCCTGGCCTCTTCATAGTTCTGGTGGCGCCCAGCAATCCTTGGTGTCACTTGGCTTGTAGGTGCCTTATTCCAATCTCTGCCTCTGCCTTAATGTGACATTCTTCTTTCTCTCTCTCTCTCTGTATGTCTTCTCCTTTTTTTTAACAAAGACATCAGCTGTTGTACTTAAGGCTCGCCCTCATCCACTATGACCTCATCTCAACTCATTACATCCGAAAAACCCTAGTTCCAAATAAGGTCACATTGTGAGATTCTGGGTTGACATATATTTTGGGAGGGGACATATACTCAACCCTCGACACCCACCTCATAAGATTATTGTGAGGATTAAATAAGATGGTGCCTGTAAATCATTTGGCACAATGCCTGGTGCACAGAAAAAACTCCTCAAATGTTACTCATTTTAAGAACAGTATGTTAATCAGGATTATTTTATTTGCAAGTATCAGAAACCCAACTCAGCCCTGGTGTGGCTGGATCTGGGTACTTAAATGAGGCTATTAGGAATCTTGCCCTCTTCATCTCTTGGCTGTCTATGTTGTCTTTATTCTCGGGGCACGATCTCCCAGTGAGGTGGTGAAGACATCCCCTCAGCAGGTCCAGGGCTCCATTTGACTAGCTGATCATCGTCAGTGGAAAAGCAACACTTTTTTTCTCAAGAGCTCCAGCAAAAGTCTCAGGGCTGACTCTCATGAAGCTAGTCTGGACCATGAGCCCATCCTGGAAACAATCTCTGTGGTCAGGGAGATGAATATCCTGAACGGTGTTGGGGGGGTTGGTGAGGGATGGGGTGGAGGGTTAGCCAACGTGGAACCACTTGAACAGCAGGTGAAGGAGGGGTGGTTCGCGAAAGGGAAATCCCAGTGCCGGCCGATCAGATGCTGAGTGGGCAAAAACAGCTTGTGTTCTGTAGATCGTGGCAATGCTGTGTTCCAGCTCCCAGCTCAGTGCCTGGGACCGTGCAGGAGTGCAGTAGGTGCTTACTGAAAGATGGCATGGATGGTGCAAGAAGGAACATGCTAGTCACCAAGTCAATTTGCTCATGTTTTTTCATTAGTTCCCGCAATAGCAGGCAAGGAGGTATTATTATTTTCAGCTTGCAGTTGTAGAAACTGAGGCTTAAGTGAGTGAGGCTTAATTGAGTTTAAGTGATCTGTCCAAGATGACAGAATGAACAAGTGGTGGAGCCAGGATTCAAAGCCAGGTAGGTCTCATTGCAGAGCCTGTGTACCTTCTGTCATACCACACTATCTTTGTCCCCCAGACTCACAGCCAGAGAAGAAAGAGTTTGAAGCCATACTATGGATTTTAGGTGCAACAACAAAATAATGCATTTCCTAGTCACCTTCCCACAATTTACCACTCCAGAAGCTCAAACCCCCCTGTTCCTTTGTCTGGTCACTTCTTCCAATGTATTGCCCTTTGTTAAAAATGGTATATAAGCCCCTGGACTTAACCATCTCTTTGGGTTTTCACTTCTTTTCTGTGAAGCTCCATGCCTGTAAAAATATTAACATCAATAACATTTGTATGCCTTCGTCTGCTAATCTGCCTTTTGTTAGTTTAATTTGCAGACCCCAGGTACAGAACTGAAAGGGTAGAGGAAAGGTGGTTCATTTCCTACAGTGATATTTAGGCTGTTTCTAGTTTTCAGCTGTTAGGAATAAAGCCACTCTGAATAGTCTTGCCCATGTCCTTTGGTGGACATAAGCCAAAGCACTCATTTCTTTTAGATATACACCTCAGAGTGAAATCATTGGGTCATCTGGATATCTTCTATCAAACGTTTGTTGCTCTCCGTCTCTTTCCTCTTGGAGTCCCTCAGATTGTGCAGAACCCCTGCCTGCCTCGACCTTGCTAAGCCTAAAGGCAGAGGGTTGGATAAAATGACCTCCTGAGGCCTCTCGGCATTTCCCAGAAGGATTTAGCCATAGGTCTCTGGCCCCAGCTCCCACCTGTTTGCTCATGAAAACGTTTCATGTGATTAGCCAAGTAATGACATCTTAAAACTGTAGAGCTAATATATTACATAATAAAACACAGGAGCAAATCTCTTTGACACATACTGGTGATTTACTCTGTCAGCCATAAAGATAATTACATTTCAGGTTGATATATAAAAGGCGGCAGGGAGAGCTTATGAAGAATTAGCATGGTTTTATGTCGGACCTCTCCATCCACGCGGACCTGTTCATCATTCCTCTCGCAACCAGCCAGCAAACACTGACTCAGCTGGGCCTGCCCAGCCACTGGCCACTGCTGCCACTAGAAGGACCTGTTGGCAGCATTGAAGGAATTGCTGCAGAGGCTCAGGTTTGGGGTACAAGGCATTCATTTCTACAGGCAGTTCTGTTACATTGCAGGAAAGACTCCAGCCTGGGAGACAGTACACTTGGTCTCTGAGCCTGTTATGCCTCTTCCTGCCTTAAGCGAGTCACCAAGTCACCACCCCTCTTGGAATCAAAATATGCCCTGGGCAAGATGCTCTCCCCACCTCCCTGGCCTGTTACCCAGGAGAGGCTTATGATGAAAGCTCTGAGCTTTTTAGGACCAAAGCTGAAGTCAAGTCTCTCAGTCTGTTAAGTGTCAATGAACTTCTAAGGACAAGGGGGCAGGGCATTTGTACCCGAGCCTGTCCTGGTGTCACTGACTCCCAGGATTCCCTTCCCCCATGTTCCCTGCTGCCCCAAACTAGGAGGCAGGGGCCCAGAGGGGGACACTCAGGCAGAAGTGTCCAAACTCCCTGTTTGGAAACAGGAAACTGAGGAAGAGAGAGAATGTGTGGCCGTCTGTATTCACAGAGAAAATCGGTGTCAGAGCTGAGACAAAAAGTATGGAGCCAAAAATGGGAAGCTTTTGCTACCATGCCAGGTGAGGGAGCCTGGAATCCCCCGCGGTATCTGCTCCTTTTACCTTGGCACAAACCAGGATTTCAAAGGGAACTCAATCCCGTGCTGCTAGGCTCTGGCTTCCCCATCCCTTCTCTGTTGCTCCAATTGGTGGTAGGTTGTTTAGGGGAAGTTCCAGCTGGATGCAGGGGGATGGACAGAACGAGCTCTACAGAGCCTGGTGGCAAATCCTTAGGCCCGGGGAAAGGGGGGGGGGGACCTGGGAGGTGATTATGGTTGGAGTAGCCATCCGGGTGAGCCCTCGGGAGCTGGACGCTAGGACTCTCATGGTCTCCTGCCCTTCCCCCTCTCCTCTTGATCTTCTGAGGCCCTCACCTTTGGTTTTCCAGTAGAAAATGTCTTCATCTTACCAAACCTGGGTAGAGCGCCTCCTCCTGGTCGGGTGGGGGCATCCTTCAGTGAGCCCCAGGACCTCAGAGTTTGGGAAGCAACACTGCAAATATGTGGTTCATCAGAAACAAAAAACAAAGCAAAACAAAAAAAACCCCACACAAACAAAACCCAAAAAACCCCAACGCTTCCAAGGGGTTGGCAATGCATCCTCTGAGCCCCGGAGCCCCTCCTCCTTGGCTTAATGCAGGCAAGGCAGGTTTGGGGCACAGTTAGGTGGGGGGACTGGGGGGGGTGCGGGGAGGAAGCCTATTAGCAGGCCCAGAAGAACCACACAGAGTCCCTTCCATGTTCTGGAATGTGCAAACTCAAACACACCGCACACCGCTCAGCATCCGGCCCCAGCCCCCGCCGAGTCATTGAGGCAGACGGTGGGCGGTGGTGTGTGTGTGTGTGGGGGGGTGCTTGTGAGCCCCCGTGCGGCGGCGGGGGTCCCCAGAAAGCCCCAGGCCCCTCCTCCCGCGCCTTGCCTCCTCCCCCCGCAGACGGGCTCGGGCGCGGCCCGCTCCGCCCGGAGTCTGGGCGGCAGTTCGGCGGGCGGCGGAGCGCGGGAGCGCGGGAGCGCGGGCTTCGTGAGTGACAACGGGGCGGGGGGGACCGCGGGGCGTCCATTTGTTCTCCTGGGCGGAGGAGGCAGATCGACAGCGCCGCTAACGAGCGCGGCGCCACGTCCGCGGGCTTCGGGAGCCGTCCCAGCGGGGAGCCCGGGAGAAGATGAATCGCGTTGAATGACACAGGACATGGCAGATTGGATGTTTAATTTGGGTATCTCTCTAGAACACCCCCACACCCACCTCCTCGGCTCCCACTTAGCATCCTGCCCGAGAGAAAGCCCTGCTCCTCACAAATTGCCTTGTCAGGCGCCGAGAAAAAGCCCAACGTGACTGATGTCTATCTAGGTGGGCCCCTCGAAGTGCGGGGGGGGGAAAGGGACCGGCGCGACAGCAGAATGCGCCTTCCTCCGAAGACCGGGCGTGGTGCCGGGGCCGGAGATCTGAGTCAGACACCGGGAGGGACCGCCCGGCGGGTGGGGGGAAGGGCCACCAGCTGGCGGTGGGGGTTCGTTTAGGGGTTCGTCGGGGGTTAGGAGGAGGGCCCGGCGACCGCTGCTGGGGTCTGGCGGCCGGGAGGGCCTGCAGGGCGGGGAGGAGGAGGCTGGCCCTTGGGTCCTCGAGGGCGGGGCGCCCGGGGCGGGGTGCGGAGGCGGGGCGCAGCCTCCAGCCGCCAGCCGGTCTTCCCGAGACTCCTCTCCCCAGCAGTCTGATCACAACCTGTCAGTCCCGCTTCCCCTCCAGCCTCACCTGCCTCCAGATCTTTCCAAACAAGGAAAGGAGCTGCAAACATGGCAATCACCTTACCTGACAGCGGCAGGGAGCTGCCAGGGCCCAGCTAGGGCTGGAGCCGGGCCGGGCCCAGGAGGGGGAGCCGCCGGGGAGGGGGAACCGGTCGTGGCAGTCCTCCGGGCCTCTCTAGAGCTCATGCTGCAGCCCCCCCACCCCACCCCCGTGCGCCGATGGTGAGGGTGACCGTGAACACCACTGAGCCAGGCCAGGGCTCAACTTCAGGGACCAGCGTCTGAGAGGCCACCTGCTCAGGCAGCAGTTCTGGAAAGAGCCCTAGAGATTGGGGAGAGGGGTGAGACTAGGACCAGGTATTGGCATTTCTGCGAAGCACTGGTGTGGTGTCACCTGAGCAAGTCCCTTGTCGTCTTCAGTTGTGACACACACGGGCTGGGGCCTCCTCCATCTAGCCGGTCCTTCTGTGGTTCTGGAGATCCCTTAGGAGGACCCGGCGTGGCATTTAGTCCCTGAGGAAACCACACTTGCTAGGCTGTGGAGGGGCCCTGCCCTCTCTTCTTCGCCCCCGTGGCTGCTTGGCACCAACTCCGTGGAGCATTGAGGTGGCTCATGCAGGCTGTGTGGGATGAAGATGCCTGTGGAACAGACTCCCCGGGCCTGAGTGATCTGGGACTCCTCAGTGTCCCCAGGGGGCTGGAACGAAGAGGCTGATGGAGGGGCATCTGGAGCCTTCCCACCTTCCTTCCCGTCAGCCTTCGGAGTCTTCCTGCACATGCCCAGGATAGCCCAATGGGAGCACCAGATTCCCCAGAACTGTCTGCCCCTCTTATTCCATCAGCTGGCTTTCTGAGGCTGCCCGACTCCCTCTGAGCTCTTGAAAGCCTGGGGACAAATAGAAGAGGGGGTGTTCTCCACATGAATGTGGGTTATTTGCTTCCAATGAAGCCACAGTGTGGATAATTTATCTGTACAAATCGCGACGGATTTTCCATCTGGTCTCACTGAGATTTCCTCTCAAATCAGAAAACATCTACTCTTTAGCTCCTACTCCTCCACCAAGCCCGCCTTCCCGTCTTCGTCTTCCTCCCCTGCAGTGCTGGATGGCTCTCCCCCGTGCCACTCAGGGCCAGCAGGCTGGTCCTAGGATGAGAGAGCTGAGAGCTGGGGGTGGGGGAGGGACTCTGAGAGAGAAGGGCCACTTAAAATGTCCCTTCGGCTTAAAGCATGAGGTAGGTGGGGAAAGTATCCTAATCATATGGAAGCTAGGGCGGGGAAGGATGTCACCAGCTCTTCCTGACACGTCACAAGAAAGATGTTGTGTCCCGGATGCTGAGGCAGCCCCCAGCAAGCCGTGTCAGAGCTCCCCCTCCCATGCCTCACCCTTTTGGGGTCCTCTGCCAGGAAGGGGGGGTGCCTTAAGATCCTCACGTTCTCTGCTCCCTCATTGTGTCTTTAGCAAAGTATCTACAGGAGTCTTTATACCTGCATTAGAAGGTAGGTTACCAGGTGACATCGTATGCAAATTCCTGGGTCATCTTTTCTGAAGGTTTTGTAATCAAGTTAAATAAGACTTTAAAAAATCTAGCTGTGGCCTTTGTTCCCTGGTCAAGTAAGACCAACACTGATGGCACTTGGGGTCTCGGGGGCCCCGAAAGTAGCAGGCAGGAAGTGCGTACTGGGCCATCAGATGAGGCGACCCTGCCGAGACTCTGGTGGTAGAGAAGCTTAAAAGAAGGCAAGTAACGCAAGTGGCCTTTCTCTTTCCCACCCTCTGCTCCAGGTCGGTGGGGTGGACACCAGGGCTAAGCTTCAGCTAAGCCCGGACGGGACTGAGGGTTGGTCCTCTTCTAAATCAGCCATCTGGGGGAGCAGATTACAGAGGCAGGCCTGAGGGAAGGGCTGCAGCCGATGCGAGCAGTGCCCCCCGAATCCCAACACCATCCCTCTGGGGGGGCTGCTGGTTAATGGGTGCCCATGTTTCCTAGCCACTCGCTCTCCCCTGCCATCCCCACCCTTAGCGGTGCTTGGTGGAGGCACATAAATGGGCCTCTGGGTTGGAGTAGGTAAAGGAGGAGCTTCAGCTTGGGGACAGAAGAGAGAGGAGAGGAACTGAAGCTGCCGCTCCTCCCCTCTGCCCAGCTGCTGCACCCCCCCTCTGTCCTCAGGTGAATCACGCGGGATGGAACAGAAGCTCGAGAGATGTGCAGTGGGAAGACCCGAGTCCTCTTCCCTTGCTAAGTGTCCCCTAACTTCATTTAGCCTTAGTTTCTTTTTTGTTGTTGTTGTGTTTTAGCCTTAGTTTCTTATCTATAAAGAGGCAGGCCGGGAAGAAAAACACTGGGCTGGAGGATTAAAGGAGCTTCAGCATGGGAAAGGACTCGATGTCTGCAGAGCAATGTGCCGATGTGAATTATTATTGCCATCCCCACTCCTATGTATCAGGAAGGGAGAGCCTGGCCAGGCCGCTTTGTTTCATAGCAGACATGGCTCATCAAGCCACCACCCACCCAGACAGGTACATGGTCCACGGTAAAATGTGAAAGAGCAACCACCACCAAACCCTGGGGGTGTGATGCTTATCCACGCCATCCAACAGGAGGCTCTAGGGCCTAAGCCAGGTGAGGACCCTCTGAGCACTCATGAAGGCTTTCATGGGCTCCTGCAGAAGGGAGGGAGGCTGGAGAAGGGGAAGTTCTCCCCAAAGGACAGGTTAATACAAACTGAGCCACCCCATGCCAACCAACATGGTTAAACATCCCCTGGGTGCCCATTCTGAGCTGAACGCGTAATAGGACCTACAGAAACTCTGAAGGGTTTTACAGACCAGTTGAGATAATAAGGTAGCCCTTCAAACAGGGAAATAATTGGCCACATGGACTGCCATTCCTAAGTGTAGAATAAAGGAAGCTGTTCACCCCCCAGGCCCTCCCTGCAACAATGGCCCTCCTTGGGGGAGTGGAGTCCTCTTCAGCTGGGCAGGGAGCTCGAGAGGCTGGAAGAGGGGGACGTGGGGTGCCAGGTAGCATGCAGGCCTGGCTTCTACCTTTCAACATAGTTCTCTGACAGCTGGCTGTCCTACAATTCAAATCAGTTCTGACATGTCGCAGGTCATGGGGCTCCGTCCCACGAGACTGCCTCCACCGCATATGCCTGCTGCAAGTCCTGGGTCCCTGAGCCACCCACACTTCTTCCTGGCCGGCTATTAATTCTGGTGTTCCCATACCGACCCCCACCCCTTTCAGGTTCAACAGTTTTCTAGAATGACTCAGAACGCACTGAAAGCGGTACGCTTATGATTATCGTTTTATCATAAAAGACACAAGTGAATACCTAGATGAACAGGTCAGGTGCAGAAGGACCCCAAGCGCAAGAACTTCTGCCCCGCAGTGTCAGGGTGTATCTCCCTCCCAGTACAGCTCCGTAGATGTACTTGCCAACCAGGCAGTTCTCTGAGCCTCGTGGTTCAGAGTTTTAATGGAGGTTTCATTACTTAGGCACAATTGATTAGATCCTCGGCCACTTGATTGAACTCCAGCTCCAGCCCCTCTCTCCTCCCTGGAGATCAAGGCTTCAAGTTTCCCTGCTCACTTCCCTGCTCACATGCAGTTGGTTTTCCTGAAGACCAGCCCAGCGCTCATTCTGAAACTATCTAGTTCCTCCCTGTGAATCATAGCATTAGCATAAACTCAGGTGTGGTTGAAAGAAGCACGAAAGAGGCAAGTTATGAATAACAAAAGGTACTCCTAGTGTTCAGGAAATTCCAAGGGTTTTTGAAGCTCTGTGCCAAGAACGGGAGGACATAGACCAAATCTTTTTTTTTTTTTTTTAATTTGAACACAACCTTCCTACTCACGAAGGGTCCAGAGCCTGGCTGCAATGGGGAGAATCGGGACGGTGGTAGGGCTTGGTGGCTTCACGGAGGAGCAGCTGAAAGAACTGGGGGGTGGGAGGTTGAACAAGGGAAGTAGGAGGAAGACAGGGTCAGAGATAACCTTTAGTTAGCTAGAGGTCTGTCCTGGGGAAGAGGAGGCTCTGCAGGAAGGAATCTGGACCATGAGTGGGTGTAATAGGTAACCAGTTTTTGGTGGGAGCTTCCTGGCAACAGGTGGGCTGTGTTGGGAGGTAGTGAGCTCACAGCGCTGGAGACATTTGAACCAAGATGAATGCAAGTTCCATGTGAGCAGGGACACAGATGTGATCTCTGCTGTATGCCTGGGGCCTGGAGAATTATCAGGCAAAGAGTAAATATTTGGTAAATATTTATTTGTCAAATGTCCATTTGTCAAGGCTAGAGAAACTAGATTAAATAGCAGGAAGGCACAGGCCCAGTGAGAAATCCTTAGAAGCTCCTACCATATCCGGCCATTGTGCTGTTGGCTGTTTTTTTTTTTTAGGCCAAAAAAACAAAAGCAGGGGGGAAAAAAAGGAATCTTAAGCTCACAGTTAGTGGAGAGAAAGACATTTATATCTAGAAAGAAGTTCAATAAAGAACAATGCAGTTCCAATTAAAGATGGCAAGTTGAAACCATCCATTGGTTTGTATCTTCTCAAACCCCGTGAAAATGGCAATAAAGGGATTTTTATTAAGAATCACAGGCCCATCCAGTCAAAGGTGAAAGGCAGGTGGAAACTTCTAAGTAAAGATAGTGAACTGAACACACCCAATTAATTTTGTTTTTCTTGAAAACCCTACTAACGGGACCATAAAGGGCTTTTTGAAAAGTCAGAAACCCACGAGGATGGAGAGAATGGGAGGGGTGAAATCAGCAACAGAAGTATGGAAACTAGAAAGCAATGATGAGGGGACCTAGCCGAAGGGAACTGCTGAGGGGGCTGGTGCTGAAAATCCACCCTCTCCCCCATCCCTCCACAGTCTCAGGTGTCACTGGAAGTGGAGCGAGGGAGGGAGCTAAATTAGGAATCTTGGTTGAAAATGGGGAACTTTGATCTCTGGGTCCCCTCCCTGAATTTGTGCAGGTAGATAGTTGCCCTTTCCCCATGCCGGCAGAAAACTGAGGTTTGTTCCCAGAAATGGTGAAATAGAGGGTCTTGGATTGGGAGACCAGGTTGAGGATGGATACCATGCTGAAAAAGGGGAGGGGGTATGCAATGAACTCCTGTATATAGGACACTGAGAACTCTACATCCCCCTTCCTAGAATGTGGGTGGCCAGGACTTTATTCTCTGGAGACTCGAGGCAAGAGACCCGGGAGGTATTCCCTGGAGAATCCCATCAGCTCAAGAGGGAAGACTTAAAGATACGGACGTCAGGGGTTCCCCAATTAAATAGCCAATCACCTACATGAATCTCACTGTCAGCAAGTCCCATTTACCTACTAAGAACTCCCAATCAGCATTGGGTGCTCTACTCTTATATTGTTGCTGACAACCAAGGAGCATGATTTATATGAGGAGAGTCGCCAACGTGACAGAGGCCAAGACAAACAGAAAGAAGCAACTCAGCAGAAAGATGTACTATGCAGGAAGAGGAAAACAGCAGAAAAGTTACCATGAGTATCCTACATGAGATAAGTGAAGATAATTACAGGAAATAAGAAATGAATGCTATAAAAAAGGACAAAAAAAGAGTTCTTGTAAATTAAAAATACGATAGCAGAAATGAAAAATTCAACAGACGCAGAAGAGGATAAAGTCTAAAAAGTCTCCCAGAAAATAGAACAAAGAAGACAAAGGCAGAGAAAACAGGAAAGATAAGAAAATTGAAGGGGCACCTGGCTGGCTCCGTCGGTGGAGTTTGCGACTCTTGATCTTGGGGTTGTGCGTTCGAGTCCTGTATTGGGTGCAGAGATGATTTAAAAATAAAATCTCAAAAAAAAAAAAAAATTGAAGGTGTAATTTGGGAGGTCCTTTACGTGAATCAAAGGGTTTCTGGTAAGAGGAAACAGAAAGGAGGAAGTTGGGAACTAACTAGAGCCGCTCCAGGCCTGAAGGATTCAAGTTTCCCTAATGAAAAGGCCCACCAAGGGTGCCTGGGTGGCTCAGTCCTTAAGTATCTGCCTTTGGCTCATGTCCTGCATCGGGCTCCCTGCTCAGTGGGGAATCTGCTTCTCCCTCTTCCCCTGCTTATGTTCCCTCTCTCACTGTGTCTCTCTCTGTCAAATAAATAAAATCTTAAAAAAAAAAAAAAAGAAACAAAAGAAAAGGCCCACAAAGTGCCTGATAGTGGAAAAATAGCCACCACCAAGGCACAACGTTGTGAAATTTCAGGACACGGGGAAGAGATTCTATAAACTTCCTGCAAAGGATCAGACCTCAGATGGCATCCTTATAGTCCAAATCATGTACCTAGTGATCTAACAGAAATTACAATATAAACACATAGTTAGGATAGGGAGGGTGAGAAGTGTGAGTGTGTGTGTGTGTGTGTGTGTGAGAGAGAGAGAGAGAGAGAGAGAGAGAGAGACAGGAGGGAGGAGAACCAGATCCTCATTCTACATAGTGGAAAGTCAATACATACTGCCCAAAATGGAAAAACAAAGAAGTAGCAATATAAGCACATTTTAAAGAGATGTGGAGGTAAATATCCAAAGAATCAGCTAAAAGCAGTGTAAGTGGTTGCCTCTAGGGAGTGGTGTCTTGCCTGAGCTGCCTGTGTGGTGGGGGAACAGAGGATTGCTGTTGTGTTTTGTTTTGTTTTTAATATTAAACCTGGTAGAATTATGTAACTCTTTAAATTATGTACCTTATAACATTGATAAAATCAAACCATTAAAGCTAAAAAAAATTGGGTGCATACATTTTGTTACATTATTATACATTTTTGTATGTCTGTAATCTTTCATAATAAAAATGTTTCAAAGGGAAAACCCCAGGCCAGGGATTTCTGTGGGTTGGAGCTGCCAGACAAGCCTGTGGGATGGGGTTCCTCCAGCCGAGTATTGAACTTGCAGAAGAGTTCTATAGGTTTGAGGGGGAAAGCAGGAAGACTTTGGGGAGGAGGGGATGGCCAGAGCAAAGGCTCAGGGAGGTCCTGATGCAGGTGTGTTTAGTAGGTTCTTTGCTCTGATTGGGTGAAATGCCTACCTGTGTCCTTTGCTCACAGGTGAAAAATAAGATGGATTGTTGGGGAGACGAAAAAGCACGCAGAGGGATCTGGACTTTACCTGAGGGGCTGGAGGGACTGGATTTTGCTTTTGGTGTGCCTGAAGAAGGTACACTGTCCCCGTCAAGAGCAGGACAAAGCCGGAGGAGAAGCTGGAGGCAGGGAACATGTCAGTGACTTTTCAGAAAAGCAGTGATAGGCTTGAATGATGGCCAGGGGGATGGAAGGAGTGGAAGGGGGTGGGGTGGGGGAAGAAGCTTTGTAAGTTGAAGGAGAAGACCTGGTGATGACTGAAGGGAAGGGATGGAGGGAGGAGCCTGAGGGAGAGACTCTGGAAGTCAGAGGATGGAGTAATGGGGAGAAACAGGAGCGGCCGGAACTGGGAAGTTTTGGCAGTGTGCGTGGCAGAGCGAGGGGCTGACTCCAGGAGGGGCTGCTGTCTTGGCTGTTGCAGTTCTAGAGGAGATCTCCCAGATGATGAGACAAAGCCCAGCATGACAACTGACATGTGTCTGGGGCTTTGCACTCAGAGTCCTTCTCAGACCTGGCCTCATTCAGCATTGCCCGGTGGGGAAAGCAGGCACCGTTCTCATTTCACCAGTGGGGAAACTGAGGCTCCCAAGAGGTTAGATGACTTACTCCATGAGCTCATAATCACAACTCATCTTTTACCCCCCAATTCCGTAGCTTGCCCCAACCCACCCTGGGAGATGATAGAAGTGGCAGTTGCCTCTGAAGAAGGCCTGTGGACGGACAGGCATGGAGGGTCCGGAGGATTGAGTACCCTTGGAGGGGATGCAGGAGAGGCAGAAGAGAAGGAGGGCCTGGCGACAAGAGAAGGAAGTGGCTATACCCCGGGAGGGGAAGCCCAGGCTTCAAGATGATGTTAGCGACAAAACCATAGGCAAAAGAGGTGTCTTGGGCTCCTGCCCCGTGTCAGGTGCTGCACTCAGCCCCTCACTTGGTCCTGGGCCAGCTCCTTGAAGTAGGGGAATGAAGCCCTCTCCAAGGTCATTTCATCAGTGGGTGATGGAGCGGGGATTTGAATCCAAGCATCTGCCTCTGAGACCTGGAAACCCAACTCTGCCATGTCCGAGGCCTGGGTAGGGGACAGGGGCGGTAGTTTTCTTATTAAAACATCTTTTTAGGGGCGCCTAGGGGCATCGGTTAAGTATCTGCCTTCGGCTCAGGTCATGATCTCAGGGTCCTGGGATTGAGCCCCGCATTGGGCTCCCTGCTGAGCGGGAAGCCTGCTTCTCCCTCTTCCTCTGCCCCTCCCCCCAGTCCTGCTCTCTCTCTCTCTCTCTCAAATACATAAATAAAATCTTAAAAAAAACCCCAAACTCACATCTTTTTACTATTAAAAAGATATATTTCTTTTTTACTGTTTACCCAAAGTAGTGATGATCATCATACAAACAAGGAAAAGTAAACGGTTCTTGAAAGGTAATGGAATTTCCCATCCCCTCCTCCATCCCCAGCCTTTTGTGCACTCAGCGTAGTGAGGGCAGGAACCGGACTGCCTGGGACCCCCAGATTAGGAGACTTAAGCTGGAGACCCTGGGCGGGTATCAGAAAGGGTATAAATGGTTCCATTGGTGTACAAAGGTTTGTGTCTCCGTATGTTTTCCTCTGTGGGGACAGCCATCCCTCAGAAGCTGATCAGCGCCCTGGTACTGCCTCGCAGCCTGGCCTGCTTTGGGGTGTGGGGGCTGCCTGGGTAGAGGGGAGAGCGGGTGGGAGAGAATTCATCGAAGCGTGGGCACCCATGCTCGCACATTTGTGAGTTTCATTGTGTGACTCTGTGTGCAGGCCTTGTTTGTGATTATGAACCGTGTGTCTGTGTGTGTGCAGGTGTGTGTTCGTGCATACACGCATGTGAGTTTGTATGTCGATCAAAGTGTGGGATGTCTGTTTTGTGACTGTGAGTCACTTGTAAGAGAGCAGATTTATATAAACACGTGTGTAACTTATGAGAATGTGTCCGTGGATGGAGGTGTGAGGGGGTGTGTGTGGTTATGAATCCTGTGTGTTGGGCAGGTAGATTTGTGTGTGTGTGTATGTGTGTGTGTGTGTGTGATGGTACCTGGGAATGAATGAGTACATGGGTCCAGGTGTGTATGTACGTTCCGTATGTGCTGGGAAGGAGGGACATCAGGGATTTGGGCCATTTTCCATCCCCACCCCCAAGCCGTCAGGTCCTGCTCTCATTTGGGTCTAGAACAGCAAGTTAGAGAGAGAGGAGAACATCCTTTCAGCTGCCTGTCACCTGCCCAGGGAACAGTGACAAGAAAATGTGCTTGTTTATATCCAAATACCTTAATAACCATCAATTTCACGTGTGTCAGGGGGAGGGGTGGGGACAGGCAGCATTCAACTTGAAGGACACCCAGATACTAAAGTCAGTGTGCAAGTTAATTCGGGAGCCCCCAGGCCGAAGGCTGCTGGACCCAAACTCCCAGGCCACCCAGAGATCTTGGAGCATCATCTCCTTTTTCACTCCTTTCTCCCTTACATGCCTTTGCAGAGACTTGGAATAACATTAATTTATCCAAGGCGTGCATGCCATAAGTTACTTTTTTAATTATTATGATCAAAATATTGCTTAAAATTGACGCCAGCTGCATGTGTTTCTGTCGGAGATCATAATTGCAATTGTAAATTGGGGAGCAGCTCAGAGCCGGGAGCTTCCCTGAGTAACGGCCCCGATACCATTATAGAGAGGTGGATAAAAATAAACCGGCAGATCGCGAGGCAAAAATACGCCAGTGCGAGTTAAAAGGATAATTAGCAGAGCAGAAAGGGAAGATGCCAGGCTCCATTTGGAGGCTCCCTGGCTGAGACTGGGTACTGTGTGGGGGTGGTAGGGGTCGGGGATAGGGGTGTGGGGAATGGGGGATAGGGGTGGTGCAGAGCCTGGGATCCAGAGGGAGGGTGGGGGTGGGGAGTGGAGTCTGCAGGGGAGGATGGCGGTGGGAGAGTGGGATCTGGCAGGGAGGAAGGGGTTGGAGGACAGAGAGGCAGATAGGCGGGGTTCCCTCTCTGGACCCCAGCTTCTCCTGTAAACTGGAGATGCTAAAAACACTTATAGTGGTTCAAACCAGAGGATGCATGGGACAAATTTCCAGAACCCACAGATTCCATATCTCAGTAAAGGGACTGTTATTGATGTGGCTGGAGAGACTGGGTGTTTTTTTTTTTTTTTTTACCTTCTGGGTCAGGAACTGGTTAGGTTGCCTTTAAAAAAGAGGCTGTGGATCTAGGACCAGAAGGCTGCCTGAGAGCCTGATGGTTAGGGGCAAGAGCCTTGGACTTCTTTCATTCCTTCCTTCATTCGACAATGTTGACTGTGTTCTGGACCCATTCTAGGCATGCGGCAAACGTATAGCAGGGAGCCGCCTTGGGATCCCTGCCCTCGAGGCATTCACATTCTAGTTGCCGAGCCCATAAACAAGATAAGTAAACAGTGTGATTTTATAGAAGTAGGTTCTATGGGCCAGTTACTTAACCCAGCACCACACAACCTCTTTGACTTTGCAGCACATGCCATTGTCACATAGTAGTACGAGAAGTCACAACAGCTCCCAATTATGTCGCACCTGCCAGGCTCCAGACACTGTTATTCTAAGCACTTGCGGGGAGAGTAAGCCGTTTAATCCTCAGAATGAACCTGTGAGGCAAGGAGAAAACGGTATTTTAAGGCCTGTGGGGTAGACCCACGAAGCTGCCACTCTGGCTGTGCCATCCTTCTGTCCCCACTCCTGTGTCGTCTGTATCGGCTCCATGTCTCTCCGAGCGCGAATTTCCATAGCTGAAAACGTGCCCAGCACAGGAGGGTTGAGAAACTGCCCGGGAGGTACTCAGCACAGAGCGTGGCTCCGAATCAACTGCATTCAGGTTTTGCTTGCTTTTGTTACGAAGCGGTAAGCCTTGACAGGGGAGTGTCCAGAGACTAGTTGGGAGCAAAGAGAGGGGAGTTCCCACCCATTAACCATTAACCAGGCTCCTTGCAGAGCTGCTGGAGCATGTGAGTCACGTGGAGGTCACTGGGGGCGCCTGGCCTGTGAAAGGCCATTTCAAGGGGACACGGTCTTTTTCCTGGGCTGTTATCAAATAAAGAACAAATCAGGCTGAAGTGAGGAGAGACTTTATTCCAAACGACAATTGCAGTAGGAGGAGAGGACCTCAGCATCTCAAGGGTCAGACAGAGAGGACTTTTTATTTATTTATTTATTTATTTTTTATTCTTATGTTAATCCCCATACATTACATCATTAGTTTTAGATGAAGTGTTCCATGATTCATTGTTTGTGCATAACACCCAGTGCTCCATGCAGAATGTGCCCTCCTCAATACCCACCACCAGGCTAACCCATCCTCCCACCCCCCTCCCCTCTAGAACCCTCAGTTTG
>NC_138379.1:81173299-81178624 GCF_054177405.1 Leptonychotes weddellii | reverse complement strand
TATTTATTTATTTATTTTTTATTCTTATGTTAATCCCCATACATTACATCATTAGTTTTAGATGAAGTGTTCCATGATTCATTGTTTGTGCATAACACCCAGTGCTCCATGCAGAATGTGCCCTCCTCAATACCCACCACCAGGCTAACCCATCCTCCCACCCCCCTCCCCTCTAGAACCCTCAGTTTGTTTTTCAGAGAGAGGACTTTTTTTTTAAATAGAGGAACGTAAACAGGTGAGAAGAACCAGATGAGGGATGGGACAAGCAGGTGGTCTGGATGGGAAGGTTCTTCTCTGAGGTCAGGCAGTTCCTGGGAGAGGTGATTAAAGGGAGGGGTTGTTCCCAAGCGCTGATGCTGACTCAGGCCGTGGGGTGGGGGGAGGTCAAAGTCCAGGGGAGAGCTGCGGGCCTGAAGTTTGGTCAGGTCAGGTGAACAGGTATTTTGTCCAAATTGGCCAGTGGGGACAAATGGTTTGGCTTACCATTTATGAGGCAAAAAAGCAGCAGTTTGCAGGGGTTGTCTGGCCTTGTCCTAGGTAAACAAGGGGGCATCTTGGAGTCTGATCTAAGTCATATGGGGAAACATGGTTTTCTGCAGTGAGACTTTTCCTGGAACCCGAAAGGGTGGGGGATTTCTGTAAAATTGCTGTTTTCCAGGAACATAGAACTCAGTCAAGACACTGTCACTGACCACAGCAGGTCAGGGTGGGTGATTGGAGAGAGGAGACTGGTTGGTCGGCTCCTGATTCCCCTGGTCCCCACTTTGGAAGGGGTCCCAGGTGGGGGACACTTTGGAGGGTGGGTCCGGTCTGGTACCATGGAGACCATGGGCAGTTCACAGCCTGCTTGGCCTCCCCATCCTCCCCACCTTTGGCCCAGGTCGACGACAGTGGGGGCCCGGAAACGCGGGGGTCTGGGCCACCTCTGAACCACCCTCCCTGTTTGTCACGTGAGCTTCCCTGAATAACGGGAAGAGGAGGAGCTCTGTCCCCCTGGGTCTGAGCAGAAGGTGAAGGTGAGAGCCCAGGTCCCACCAAGTCAGTGTACAGCCAGCTCCAGGCCTTTTCCCTCCTGAATCCTTTCCCAGCAGCTGCCCCGAGGGCTGGGAGTCTGCCTTGCGCTTGTCTCTGGTTGCAGGGTGCAGGGAAGCCGAGCTGGCGCCTGCAGCGCAGATAGAGGGGCGCCCCTTTGTCTGCAGCCCCCTGCACTGGACTGGTTGCCTCTCCCCATGGCCCTCGTGCAGCTTTGGCTGTACCAACTGCGGGCTGTTTTAGGGCGAGATGGAGGCCTCCCTGCAGGGAGAGGGCGGGAGAGGAGCCTCACCCCTGCTCTTTCTCCAGGCTCAGCTCTCCAGCCTGAGCTGGCCCTGTCTCAGCTGCAGCCGCCTCCCCCTTCTAGGCCAGCGCCGTACCAGCCGCCTGTCTTCCTGTCGCTCCCGGTGACTCCCTAATGACTATAATCAGGGTGTGCGCTGAGAAGCAGGGGTGACAGCAAGTGGAGAGTGCATCCCAGCCACCCAGTCCCTTAGCGGGCAGTACTGGAGGCAGAGGTCCGGGAGGGGCTGGGCAGGAGCCCCTGTCTCCCTCACCCCTTCTTCCCTTCCCTCTCCCAGCCTCCTGCTCAGAGCTCTGCTCTAATTATAAATGGTTTGACAACGTTAGGCCAGGCCCTGTAATTAAAAATAAAGAGGAAGACAGGCAGCATTGTCTTCTAACGATGCCTTTAATTGGTGGAGTTAATTTTAACGGGGTGCCTTGGAGGAGGGAATTCCAGAGTTGGGGCTCTTGCTGATATCCCTGAAATGCTCACGCAACCCACTTACCCATCTGTCTCCCCATCGGAAGGGAGCTCCGCGGGGCAGGGGCTGTGTCTTTCTTTATTCGTTTTTATGCCTAGTGCCTGGCACACAGTAAGCACTTAATAGATATTTGTGGAATGAACAAAGGAGTGAATGGCCTACTGCGAGGAAGACAAGGATCATGAGCTTCTAAGGGTGGGTGTTCCCCCCCGCCCGCCCCCCCACCCCTACCCGTCTCTGCCCAGAATTCTTACTCTTAGAATCATGCCTTTGGGCTAAGACATTGTTCTAGTTGGAGATGGTGACTTGGAACTAAGAGAAAGAAAGCCTCACAGACCAGCTCAAATGACAGGGGAGTTGTTGAAAGGGCAAGGAGGGGGTTCCTGGGTGACTCAGTTGGTTGAGCATCTGACTCTTGATTTCAGCTCGGTCATGATCTTGGGGTCCTGGGATCAAGTCCCGCATTGGGCTCTGTGCTCAGTGTGGAGTCTGCTTGAGATTCTCTCTCTCTCTCTCCCTCTGCCCTCCCCACCCTTAAAAAAAAGGGGGGCAAGGAGGGGGCTCTCATGGCTCCCCCAGGGCAGGAAGGGAGCTGCGATTGGAACAGGGGAAGCCAGGAGAATCAGGAACCCAGCTTCTCTCCATCTCCCAAGGCCTCCCCACCAGCCAAGACTCCTCCCCAGGGTCTCCCATCTGCTTGGGGACCAGCCCCTCAGAGGGAGGGGACAGCTTTTCTCTTTTAACTTCAGCTCAGGCTGAAGTCCAGTCTTTTCTTTGGTTCTCTGAACATGGCCAAAGACAGGCTGCTATTTTCAAATTTAACTGCATTTTGTGAAAAGATGGAGGGTAGGAATAGAAATACCACTAGCAGAATCAGTTTACCCGAATGCTAGGAATCCTGTTAGAAGTATGGGCTCACTTTTCTAAATTCCAAATCACATGAGGAGCTCACTCTAGCCTCCTGAGAGCCTGGACCGTTCTACCCTCCATCCCCCAGGTGAGGTCCCCACAAGGTGCTTTAGGTGAAAGTCACAGAAGCAGAGCTGTCTCAGTGTTTGGGGGACCCCTGTCGAACGGAGCGGGCCACAGAGTTGGGCGCTCAGTAAATATACACCATCCTATTTCCCACCAAGTGGAATAGTTTAGCAGGCTGGCTTAATTTCTTGTAGGAGGAACAAAAAAGTCCCCCCAAAGACAAGCCTTTCTATAAATCAAGCCCCTTGGATCTAATCCTCCTCTCATGCCCCATCCCCCAAGCCTCATCCCTAAATCCTGCCGGTATCCTGAGAGGCTGAATAATGTTCTTGAGATATTAAGCTGCTGTGCGAGGCAGGGTGCCCTGCTCCCATGGCATCAGTGGCACCCACGCCTCTGGGGGGAGCAGCTACAGCCTAGAACAAAGAAGTCAATTGAGTTGCGGAATGGATTTTTCGACTTGAGGCAGACACAGATACAATAGTCTATGAGCAAAATGATTTTGATTGGCAAGATCTAGAGCTTAAGAAAGGAACAGTTTAGCTTTAAATGCCAAGAAGGCTTAGCTGATCACGGAATTTTTAAAAACTTAACCATAGAGTGTTTAGGGAGGTAGTAGATGCTTACGTACCCATTGAATTAACCTTTCAACGTTTGCAAACATCTGTAGGACTAAACCTTTATTCTCATGCAATGCTTCTGACATTAGATTGAAGATTTAATGAGTGATAGGAGTTAACATTGTGCTTACACAGTAGCTTGCTGTGAACGAGGCACCGTGCTAAGTGTCTGATATATCTCATTTAATACACTCAACAACCTCATAAAGGGCTATTAGGATTGTCCCCAGGTTACCGATGAGCACCTGTGAATCGCCTACTGCTATGCCCTGGAACAGTGTCTCTCTTTACATCAATCTTGTGACTTCTCTCGTCACTGCTGCTGCTCTAGTCCAGGTTCTTTTGGGTGCTCTTCTCCAGGGGAAGATCTGTTGACAGTTTATGGGCTTGGGAAGACCTGACCTCCCTTGTCCTGAGGCTTCTCAGGAGAGGTGATCGTTCCCTCTTCCCCGCTATAACGAAGCCTGTGCGCATGTTGATTTTTGTACTTTATATGCAAGACTTTCCTATCATTATTTGGGTGTGTGGGTCCCTCTTATTGCTTGCTCCACGAGTAGTGGGTTTTTTTCTGTGTCTCTGGCATCTAGCAAATGCTTGGCATAGAGTAGTGATCAAGGAGTGACTGGAAGTAAAGGACTAAATGAATGTGTGAATGAGAACACAGTTAACCACAGGGCAAGGGCTTGAGGGTAGTTGCCCAACACACAGGAAGGTGCTCTTTCCCAGGAAGTGGAGGGGCCAAAGAGGTAGAGAGCCAAAGTTTAGAAGGGGCAGTTGAACCTCTCCTCTGTCCCCCTGCCCCCAGCTTTCACTTAGGGACCAGAATGCCAGGGGGTGATAGAGACCATCAGGTGAGTCTGCCCTGCCCCCCGGAACTCCCAGAATGTCCTGCACCGGCAGAGGATAGATAGACAAGGCAGAGCAGAAAGGTACCTTCTAGGCTGAGAGAGCCTGAGACACTGTCTCTTGCGGCAGCCTCCTACTGCCACCCCTTCTGGTTCCTGGCCTGTGGCTGGCATCCAGGAAATCCAGAGTGGCCCCCAGCCTGCAGGAGGAGGGCTGGTGGGAGAAGTCAGGGCTAGCAGGAGAGGAGCAACCCAATAATCAAGATAATAATATTTTAATGCAATCCTTAAACAAAAACAAAACCAAATTGGCTCACCATGGCCCTTGGACTGGCTGCTTGGTTTTATAAAGTTTTATTGGAAGTGGGGCTGGGATTAGAATGAGGTGAGGGAGACAGGGTCGTGCAAGGGCTAGATTGGAACCTACCCCTATTAAAATTTTGATATTTCATTCCAATTTTCTGGCATTAATTTTGATTATTAGAAAATATTGCATTCAAGTATTATTTATCTCGATTGCTGAGTTTTTTGGCACTGCCTGACATATGTGCCTGAGCTGAGTGCTTTAGTCTCCTTATTCTTTCAGGTCCTGGGAGATGGGGCCTACGTCAGAGTGGTGGGGATGGGGGAGGACTGCTATCTGTATCTGGTCTTCGTAGGATTTACGAAAAGCCTCCCCTTCTGGGAGGATAAACTACCAAGGGACCCTCTCCTCCGGACCAACTCAGCAACTGTGCACGGCCTGGCGAGGAGGGCGCGGGGTGGATGCCAGCTCCCATTCACCCCCTCTGCAGAGCCCTCTGTGTGGAGCACAGGATGCATGACTATATGGATGGCCTCATCCTGAGAATAGACCACAGGTCACCCCACCCACAGCCACTTTAGTGGCAGATGCAGCAAAGGTTGAAACCAGTGCCCAAGGACTATGGAGAGCGAGCTAGCCCTCAGGGTTACTTCAGCCTCCTCCATCCAGGGGAGAAGCAAGGGTAGAGAAAACCAGAAGCCCTGATAGGGAGTTTGAACTTTGAGTTTGAGTCTGGAACCAACTGCGTGTTGGCCCCAAAGAGACTTAACTTTTTTTTTTTT
>NC_138379.1:81162016-81173199 GCF_054177405.1 Leptonychotes weddellii | reverse complement strand
GACTTAACTTTTAAAAAGGGAAGTGACTCGATCGCCTTTACTTGGCAGGATCAAACGTTCTCTGCTGTCAATAAGGACTAGGGCTTCGGAGCTCTGTTAGTTCTCTACTGTACAAATGATCTCAACACGGAGTGGCCTGGGACATCAATGACTTTTATTATCTTTCACAGTTTCTGTGGGTCAGGAATCCAGGGAAGGCAAGCAGGTGCAGCTTTTCTCTGCAAGGTGATGACTGCGGCCACAGCTGGAAAACCCAGAGGCTGGGGTTATCTGAGGACCTCACTGGGTCTGAGGCTCTGCTTCCAGGTGGTGCATTTACATGGCTGGCGAGTTGGTGCTGGCTGTTGATGGGAGGGCTCATTCCTTTCCCTCTGGGGTCTTCACGGGGATGCTTGGGTATCCTCATGGCATGGCAGTGGGCTTTGTCCAGAGAGAGCAATTGAGAGGGACAAAGAGAGAGACAGGGAGAGAGACAGACAGACGTATCCTTTTATAATCTAGCCTTAAAAGTTAATGTACGCATCTTCACATTCTATTAGTTAGAAGTAAGTCACTAAGTTTGGTCCACATTTTGAGAACATTTTTTTTTAAAGATTTATTTATTCTAGAGAGAGAGAGAGCAAACATGCAAGCAGGGGGGAGGGGCAGATGGAGAGGGAGAGAGAGAAAATCTCAAGCAGACTCCCCACTGAGTGCAGAGCCCGACGCAGGTCTCGATCCCAGGACCCTGAGATCATGACCTGAGCTGAAATCAGGAGTCAGATGCTTAACTGACTGTGCCACCCAGGTGCCCTGAGGACATTTTTTAAAGCTGCCACAAGAATGAAGTTCAGTTATAGAGAGATAAAGAGAGTCATGTTTCTGCACACCTCAGTTAGGACTGTGTATGTTTAGACATGTTACATCCATCCTACATGCTTCTTTCTTTCTTTTTTTTAGAGAGAAAGAGAAAAAGCACGTGAGCGGGTGTGTGCAAGCGGGGGGGGGGCGGGGGGAGGATACTGGGGGGATTGGGGAAGGGCAGAGGGAGAGGGAGAATCCCAAGCAGGCTCCATGCCCAGCGTGGAGCCAGATACGGGGCTCAATCTCATGACCCTGAGATCATGACCTGAGCCAAAATCAAGTCAGACGTTTAACTGACTGAGCCACCCAGGCGCCCCCATTCTATATGCTTCTTGATCTGACCTTTTCTGTCCACCCTCACTGCCCTTCCTTTGGGTGGGCTGCCATGATCTCTCTCCACGACTCTGTTACAGCCTCATAACTCAGGATTTCTCTGCCTCCGGCCTGTTTTCCACCCAGGGCCCAGAGCACATTCTTTCTAAAACGCAGACAAACCACATCACTCTCCAGCTTAAAACCGTCCATGGCTTTCTTTTTGTCTTTATTGACATATAATTCACAAATCATAAAATTCGCCATTTTAAAGTATACAATTCAGTGTGTTTTTGTATTGTCACCGAATGGTGTAACTATCAGCAGAATCAATTTTAGAACATGTTCATCGCCCCAGAAAGAGACCAGATGCCCATTTGAAGTCACCTCTTTAGTCCCTCAACAAACCTAGTCCTCGGCCACCACTAGTCAACGCTCTGTCTCTGTAGATTTGCTTATTCTGGGCATTTCATCCAAATGCAGTCCTGTAATATATGGCCTTTTATGTGAATTCTTTCACTTCGCCTATGTTCAAGGTTCATCTGTATTGTAGCATGTATCAGGACTTCATTCCTTTTTATGGCTGAATAAAATAAAGTAGGCATTGTATGGATAAACCATATTTGGTTTATCTATTCATCAATTGAGGGACATTTGGGTTGTTTCCATTCTTTGACTATTATGAGTAATGCTGCTATGAATATTAGTGTACAAGTTATATATGGACATATATTTTCAGTTCTCTGAGGCATATATGTGGGAGTGGAGTTGCTGAATCATATGGGAACCCTACCAACCTAGTGGGTGTAAAGTGGTGTCTCGTTGTGCTTTTGATTTGCATTTCTCTGATGGCTAATAATGTTGAGTATCTTTTCAAGTGCTTATTGGCCATTTATATTTCTTTGTTTATTCAAATCCCTTGCCTGTTTTTAAATTGGGCTTTATGTCTTTTTATTGCTGAGCTGTAAGTGTTTATATCTATATTTATATATGTAGGGGTTTTTATGTATATATTTTCTGTATCCTAGAGCCTTACCAATGGCTCCCTTTTGTCCCATAGGATGAATTTCAGTCCCCTTCATCTGCCTATGAGGCCCTTGCTGATCTAATCTGGTTTCTTTCATGTGGTTCCAGCTCCCTTCCACTCCCTTCCTTTCACTGATAATCTTTTTTCACTTCCTCGTCCAAGAAACGTTCTCTATCACAACTGGCTCTTTGCAGATACTGTTCCCTCTACCAGGACACTGTTCCCCCTTCTTGCCTGGCTAATATCTACTCATCCTCTACTTAAGGTCCCTCCCTGAGGGCTAAAAAGATGGTGCTGGCAGGCAGGTTCTGTGGCTGAGGGTCAATCTGTGTACAGGTCCCAGCCTTGAGGGGACCCCTGGACCCTGGAGCTTTGGCGATAATAGTAAGGGCTATATGGCTCTGACAAGAGAGCCGTTCGTTTCCTAGGGCTGCAGTAACAAAGCACTGCAAGCTGGGTGGCCTAAAACAAGAGAAATTCATTCTGTCATGGTTCTGGAAGGCAGAAGTCCAAAATTAAGGTGCCGGCAGGGTTATGCTCTCTCTGAGGTTCTAGAGAAGAATTGGTTCCATGACACTCTCTTAGCTTCTGGTGGCTTCTGGAAATCATTCGTGTTACTTGGTGTGTAGAATCATCATTCCAATCTGCTCTGTCTTCACATGGTATTCTGACCTGTGTGTCTCTATTTCCAGATTTCCTTCTTCTTAAAACGACACCAGTCATATTGGATTTAGGGTCTATCTAATCCAGTGTAAGTTCATCTTAACACGATTACAACTGCAAAGACTTTATTTCCCTAATAAAGTTCCCATTCACAGGTTCTGGGCAGACGTGAATTTGTTGGGGGGGGGACAATATTCAATCCAATACATTCCACCCTGTGGTCTCCCCAGATTCTTATCTTTGTCTCATAGGCAAAATACATTCACCTGATTTCAACATTCTCAAAAGTCTTAACCATTCTAGCATTAACTCTAAAATCTCATCTAAGTATTATCAACTCAGAAAAGTTCCAGATCTCATCATGTAAGTCATTTACATTGGGCATGGATGGGGCTCTGAGGGTAAGCCTTCCCAGGGCAGAATTGCCCTCCATCTGTGGACATGTGAGAATAGAACACAAGTTATCTGTGTCCAAAGTCCAATGGTGGGTCAGGCATAGGATGGACATTCCCACTCTGAAGGGGAGAAAATGGAAGGTATAAGCGGGGGTTACTGGTTTAAAACAAGTTTTCCATCTAGCAAGGAAAGTTTCGTCAAGTTTCAAGGCCTGAGAATAATTCTCTGGGGCTTGATCCCCACTCTAGGCCCTCAGGAGTGGCTTTCCTCTTCTGGCCTACGCATCTGTGACGCTGCCTTCCAAGTCATTCTTCCTTCATTTTGTCCCATCCTTATTCTTTTTGGTCTAGACTGCTAGTATTTCTAGTGATATAAAATTCTTTAAAATCTTGTGGGTCTCCTAGTGTGTCAAAAGGATCCACGCCATTAGCCGTGAGGGGTGTCCACAGGTCCTTTCTAGCTAATCACACTTCTATTCCTGACTTCTGCTGAGGTGGTTGATTGAATCCATGGGTCACATGCCTAAAGTCTTTAGCAAAAGTTGTCCAGTTATACCCTTGTCCCTGTCTCCAGAGCACACTGTTTAGATAGGCTGAGAATTTTCCACATCAAATGCTGGTTCCTTTTTGCATAACAATTCATTCTTCCATTTATCTCTTTCCTCTTACATTTACATATAAATGGCAAGGAAAAACCAGGCCTTGGCTCCACACTTTGTTTGAAAATCTCTCCGCTAACTATCCAAGTTCTGCTTCTCCATACAATGGTAGAACACAATTTGACAAGGATTTCTTTATGACAAGGGTCGTCTTTCCTCCAGTGTCCAGTAACAAACAGGTCCCGTTCTTCCTTTTGAAATCTCACCAGAAGCACCTTTAACGTCCATATTTCTAGTCTTCCAGCGAGTCTAGATTTTTTTCCTATCTTAAACCTCAACATTCTTCCAGCCTCTACCCGTTACCTAATTCTAGAGCCACTTCCACATTTTTAGGTATTTTTATAGCAGCACACCACTCGCTCATACCAAAATATCTCTTAGCTTCCTAGGGCTATAGTAACAAAGTACCACAAATGCAGTGGCTTAAAACAACAGAAATTTATTCTCTCATAGTTCTGAAGGCCAGAGGCCCCCAGTCAAGGTGACAGCAGAGTCATGCTCCCTCTGAGGTTCTAGAGAAGAATCTGTGACGTGCCTCTCTCCTAGCTTTTGGTGGTGACCAGCAATCCTTGATGTTCCTTGGCTTGTAAAGTCATCCCCCCAGCCTGTCTCTGTCTCCACATGGCCTTCTCTGCTGTATGTCTCTGCTTCCAAATTTCCTTTTTCTTAAAAGGACACCAGTCATACTGGATTTAGGGCCCATCCTATTCCAGTATGACCTCACCTTCACTCATTATATCTGCAAAGAACATTTCCAAATAAGGTCATATTCATAGGTATAGGAAGGTATGAATTAGGGGGGGGACACTAATCAACCCAGTACAGGAGACCGTCCCTGTTCTCAGGGAGCCCACAGTTGAGTGGAAGGGGGAGCAGACATATGAACAGGAGTGATGCAGTAAATGGGGAGAAGGCCACGTTGGAGCAGAGAGCTTGTGTGTGGGAGGTGGCGTAAGAGGAGGGGGACGGAGGACATCTGAACGGAATCTCCCAGGGGATAAGTTAGTAAGGGAAAGGATGTGAGACCCGCTCTCCAGGCGTGGAAACAGCGTGAGTAAAGGCATGGAGAAATGGCCCAAGGTGGACAGAGAACTACCAAGAGTTGGTGATGTTGGAGCATAAAGTGGGGGTCAGGAAGTGAAGGGGTGAGGCTGGAGTTGTGGGGGCCAGGCTGTGGGACCACCCCCGGCTGGTGGAGGTGGAGTGAAGCATGGAAAAGCGCAGTCCAAGGGAGGTGGCCTTAGGGATGGCTGCCTGGTGGTCCTAACACCTGCTTTCATTGATCACCGTCTGGGAAACATTGCGAAAGACTAGCACATTCTTGTTTTGTTTTGTTTTCTTTCAACCTTTCATTGTCTTTGAGGTGTTTTACAGCTCTGGGAGTTGTAATGCAAATGATTGTTGTCCTTAAAAATGACCCCTGGGTTCCCTGGAGTGCAATAGGCCCTGTTTACATCTGTCTGTAAGTTCATTTCAGCTTTGCCTGTTGTTACGGCCTGAATGCTTGAGTCCCTCTCCCCTCAAATTCATAGGTTGATGCCCTGACCCCCAGCGTGGCTGGATTAGGAGCTGGAAACTGCGGGGCAGTAATAAAGGTGACATGAGGTCATAGGGTGGGACTCGGATTGCCCCCACCTCCTTGCACACACAGCAAGCCAAGGCCATGGGAGGACAGAGCCAGAAGGCAGCCATCGATGAGCCAGAGGGAGAAACCTACCCAGCTTACGCTGATTTTGGACTCCCAGCCTCCAGAACTGTGAGAAATAAATTTGGTTGTTTCAGCCACCCAGTCTGAGGTATTTTGGTATGACAGCCGGAGCAGACGAAGATATTTATATCTGAGGTTCTTTTGAGTTTTCCTTTGAACCAATCGCAACACCTTACTGATTCCCCCATTAATTAATGAGTAAAATAAGGTTTTGGGAACAGGTTGAGTTTATATTTGTATATGAGAGTCATGATTTTATCCTCAAGACAAAAATTATCCTTTGACCATTCGGTCATTCAGCTGTTGTTTGCCGATGCATTCTGTGGCCCAGGCACTGTGCTGATGGTTGGGGATACAAGGAGGAATTTAATAGGCTCCGTGTCCTTGCAGGGCAGGTGCCCTAGCCCAGAGGCAGCGGGGAGGGAGACCAGTGACTACTGGGGGTCCCATGGCCAAGGCTGTGGTTGGAGGACGTGGCTTTCAGGAGGGATTTTAGGCAGGTTTGAGTTTTTCTTTGCATGAGAAGCATGAGTTTTGGAATCAGACAGGGCCGGGTCCAAATCCTAAATCCACCACTTCAGAATTTTGTAACTTGGGATCAATTAATTTTCTCCTCTGTAAAGTAGGAATGGTTGCATTTTCGTCTGAAGGCTTTGTGAATAATAAATGAGGCGCGGCGCACGAAGTGCTTAGCTTGGTGCCTGGTGTGTAATAAATGCTCAACAAATGTGAGTCTTGGTGATTTCAGAAGTGCAAGGAAGCGCCCCCCCCCCCGCCCCATTCCTTTTTCTCCCTGTTGGATGACACCTGACATTCCTTGGGAGGAGGAAAACCCTTTCATTACCCAGCTAGCACAGGGCTTGCCGTGGAAACAGCCGGGGCCAGGGAACTCAGTGGCTGTGACCCACGTTTGCATGTCATTTGCTGATGCCGGGACTCCGCGTGGAGAAGGTTCTGATCAGAGTAACCCCTTGCCTGTGAGAGCCTTCGAAAGCCCTCCTCCCTGTGCCTTCTGGAGAGGGCAGAGCCCAGACCGGCATCCTCATTTCGCCGAGGAGGGGACCTGGGCTCTGAGCAGCGACACAGACAGCCTGCTGCAGGCTACCCAGCTGGTCAGGGAGCCAGCCTCAGACCCGGGGCTCTGGACTCAACATGCCTTTCTTTCCAAAGGTTGAGGGTTGGGAGAGAAGGAAGGAGGGAGGGAGGAAACAGAGGGGAAGGAGTGGTTCTAGAGAGGGGAGCTCGGAGACCCTGTACTCAGAGAAGCAGAAAAGCAGAGGATCAGCTCTGCTCGAAGGTGGTGGAGACTCTGAACGGGGGAGGGCAAGGTCCTGCCGTCGACAAGCTGGTGGCCATTAACCACGTTGGGCCTCAGTTTCTTCTTTAGAAAAAAGGAGATAGTGATGCCTATTTCATAGGGTTGTCATAGGAATAAATAGGATAAAATAAGCCAAGTTGGCAGGCACAATCCCGGAAGAGAAGGTCGCAAGCTGCCCAGGGGCAGGGACGGATCTGTTGGCTCAGGGGGTATGTCCAGCAGGCGGCGAGTACATGGAAGAATGAGTAAGCGGCATGTGTCATGAACGCCGTTGTAATCACGGTGTAGAAACGGGCTTGCTGGTGGAACCGAGCAAGCTGGGGACATGGAAGGGAAGCTGGAGGAGCTGGGTCTGCAGACATCTTCCAGATGGCTGTGGGGAGGACAGGCTCAAGGAAGAGCTTGAGTTCTCTGGGCACCAGGGCTCTGGGACGTTCTCTGCTCTGAATCAAGGAGCCGGGAGCCAGGATACTCTGCACCCGGGCGGGGGTTGTAGGCACGCAGGTAAGTCCCCGAGGGCAGAGGGATCCAGAAGCCCAGGTCCATGCAGGCCAGTGGGGGCAGCTCCAGGGGGTGGTCCTGGGGGTGGCGGGCAGGGGGAGCCTTGCTGTGGCCCTGTTGTGGGGGTGGGGGTTCTGGGCGGCCCAGGAGGACCCAGGCCACCACAGTGTTTTCCGAGCACTGCCTCCCCAACCTCCGCCTGGCTCCCGGCCCTGCTGTGGGGCCGGGACGGTCCATCAGGAACCATCTCTGCTCCTTTTGTGATCTTCCTGGGACCACGGCTGGTGCCCAGGCCCAGATTTCCTAATGGATTTCTACTGATTCAGATGTTTCTGACAGAGGCTGTCTTTAGCCTTCTGTCCCTGAGCCACAGAGGTCTCTGGTCTGTCTCCATCTGAGCCTTCACTTCTGCAGGCCCTCCACCCACTGTCGCTGGCTCCTTCCCATGATCCTCTGTGCTTGTTCGACCCTCTCCCTTCCCCAGACCAAACCCTCTCTCCCTCGCTTTAGGAATGAAGTCCCTTCAGACGGCATCTTATCTTCCCCTCCCTCCTCATCTCTTGCTGTCTTAGGTTCCCACTTCTCATTTACTTTTCAAGCCAATAAAAATCGGCTTCCAGGTGTTGAGTCTCTGACTCAAGCTTTTGACGACATGGAAACCCCCTTGTTGGATTCCCTGTCCCTCCTTCCTCCCCTCTGACCTGGCTGGCTACTCTCCATCTCCCCCCCCCCCACCCCCCGTGGTCTGGTCGTTCTCCTGGGCCCCTCCTTTCCCCGGGAGTGCTTGCGGGTTGTATCCGAGGCCCTCCTCCTCTCCCTCCACAGGCTGCCCTGCGTGAGCTCATCCTCCCCGTGACTTTGATTACCATCCAGAGGCCCATGACCTCCTCTCCAGCGTGGGCTTGCCTCCCCAGCGGCAGAACCATACCCCGACATATATACGCTTGGGGACGTCTCCGCTTGGGTGCCTCATAGGCCTCCATCTCCCTATGTGCAAAATGGAACGCACTGTAAACACCCCCTCCCCGCCTTCCTGCCGTGGTCACTCCCTCAGTGAACAGAGACCCAGTTGCCTGTCAGAAATCTGGCTGATTCTTGCCTCCCCTCTCTCTCACCCTCCCAGGTCAGTCCTCCTGTTGGATTTGACCCACTTGCCCATTTTTTCCCTCCTCATTAGGTTCCTGGTCTATCCCCAATTTCCTTCCCCGGGGCCCCCATGCTAAGGTGGGGGGCCTGCCTCTGTTTTAGCCTCCTCCCAGACTCCCTGCCTCCGGGCCTGCTCCAGCCTGCTGGTCGGCTCAGCTGGTCTGGGCTCTGCGAGTGCTGCTGCTTTCTGTCTGGCATGTTCCCCGACCTCCAAGGTTCCCTCAGCCTCGCCTTTCTGAAGATTAGGGTCATGGTTAAAAGGGGTGGTTCAGGAGCGGGCAGAACTGTTTTGAATGCACCAGCTCTGTGCCTTTGGGCGGATTTCTTAATTGCACACTAAGCCTCAGTTCCTTCCTGTGTAAACGGTGTCCATTGTGTCACAGATTGTCGTGAATCAAGCGTGTATCTCTAGCTGCTTTTGCATTCTAGAGAAAGGCGCTAATGGCTGGCAGGGAGACAGGGATCCTTGTTTTGGAAAAGGACCCTTTTGAGTGTGACAGATAAACATCTCTAGCCAGCCCTCGCCCCCAGAGGAAAGTGCGGGCAGAGCGAGCCAAACTGGTGTGGGACAGGTGTGAGGGGGCCCAGCAGCCGGACTGGAGGGTAGAGGCTGAAGACACAACTCAGGAGGTGTGGAGGGCAGAGGAGAGACTTGCAGGGACAGGAGGTCTGGCTTTTTAATTTCAAGCTGTTTGCTAGGCTCAGAAAACTTCCGTCTCTTCTCCAGTTACTCCCAACTTTCAGTAAAATTCTCTTAAAGTTTCTGCCTTCTGTCAGTAATGTTCGGCATGGGGGGCGGGGGCGTAATGAAGGAAAAGGCAGAACCTCCCCCCCACCCTCTTCCAGGCAGCCTTCCTGGATTCTCTCTGCCCCCACCCCAGGTCTGGTTTCAGAATCCCCACTTCTGCAAGTCAACATGAAGACAAAAAGACATGGACTCCGGAACTCAGGGCAAAATTGAGAAAGAAGAGGAAATCAGAGTGGGGCGGGGAGGGGAATTAAGAAAATGCCAGGTAATTCCTGGCAATTCTCAGGAATCTTGGAGAGCATGCAGAGTGGAGCCATGTTTGAATATTAAAGGAAAGAGTGACTCCAGAAGCCCTAAAAGGGCTTCAAGAGAGCATGTGGATCATTCAGAATCAAACTAGATAATGTATCTAAAGCTCTCAGCACTGGGCCCAACACATAGGGCACTCTTAGAAGTTTAGGAGTTACTATTCTTAAAAAAAAAACACATAATAATGTCCTAGTTTATATGTATCGAGGAAACAAAGACCTCAGAAGTGAGGTGGGCACCCGTCTGCAGGGGCAGGTGCAGGACATCTCTTTGTATCTTCTCTTGCTACCCAGTCTCCCTGGTGACTCTCCCCAAGCAAGGGACAGTCTTACTCTCTCTGGAAATGTCCATTTTTGTTGTTGTTAGTGCCAACAGTAATTATTAACTAACTGTAGTTACAATAACAACACTACTCTTCTTCCTCTGGGTTCCCAGAGCATTTCGTGTCTGTCCCCACTTCTCTTGCTGAGCGCCAGTCTTAAATGACTATTTTTCTACTTAGGCCTGAGAAAGCTGGCTGATTTTCACATGTGGTTTATGGAAATGGAATTACTATTTTTTGGTTCCGTCATGTATTCCTGTCTCCTTCCTCCAATTATACTGTAAGCTCTTTGAATCAGGAATTGAATGGACAGTTCTCTTTGGATCCTTTTGTTTTAGGCACGTAGCGGCTCCGTAGATGTCTGTTGCAACGGTGGGTGTTAATTCCGTCCCCTGCCGGGCCGAGAGCCCGCACTTGGGCAGAAGAAGGCTGGGATTGGCCCAGAAGCCCCTGCTCTGGCTTTGCCTATGTTTTCATGCCAGTCTCTTGAGGGAGTCTTTGCTGCCCAGATGTGGTGGTGAAGAGAAGGAGACTAATCATCTCTCTTCTCTCTGTCACGCCCTTTCCTCCTTCCTAACCACCCTCCTCCATGTGCCAAAGGGAGAATTGTAACTGGCCTGTGGAGTCATAGTGAGCTCATTTCCCTTCCCAATGAATGATTTAGGCAAGGACATGGCTGTGTGACCCAATTCTCACTACAGAGGTGGAGGAGAAGCCTGGGGGCATCTGGGAAAGATTCCCTCCCTCTGAAAAAGACAGAAGAAAAGCTGGTCTCTTTTCCTATTAGACATTTGAGCCTGCATGTGATGGTTGGAACCGTGGCAGCTATCTTGTGACCATGAGGGGAGCTGACTTAAAGGCAAGGTGCATAGACTGAGGCTAATGGGGCAGAAATATGTAAAAACAAAACAAAACAAATAAACATACCAGCAAGCAAGCAAGCAAGCAAACAAACAGGAATTGATGCTGTCACTGAACGGCTGAGTTAACCAGCTGTGGAGCTACATCTACCAACTTAAGCAAATCTCCAAAGCTGTTAACCTCATTTAAAACAGGCTGTCAGAACTGAGGGTTGCTGGAGCGGGGGGTGGGGTGGGAGGGATGGGGTGACTGGGTGATAGACACTGGGGAGGGTATGTGCTCTGGTAAGCGCTGTGAAGTGTGCAAGACTGTTGAATCTCAGATCTGTACCTCTGAAACAAATAATGCAATATATGTTAAGAAAAAAAAAG
>NC_138379.1:81143366-81161516 GCF_054177405.1 Leptonychotes weddellii | reverse complement strand
GGGAATTGTGGGAGAGGAGGTGTTTATCCTATCTAGAAGATGGAGGCTTTCCTAAGCTGCCGGCGGGGGGGGGGGGGGGGGGACGCCATTCCTGCCCCCTCCCATCATTGTTCACATGAGCCAGTCTGATCTGGCATCCTCTGGCCCTCGTTGGCCCAGGAGGAAGGAGAAGGCAGACTCGGATCTTGGAGATGGCTGCCTCCTGGTCCAGCGCTCTGGGGACTGTGGCTGGCAGGCCCCACGGATCCCGCCTCCCTCCTGCTCTTCCAGGGCCTGGTAGCCTGTGGGCAGATGTGAGTAGTGAGGGCAGATGGCGGCCTTGTGGGGCCCCGCCCAGATGTCCCCAGGGCCCTCTCCATCAATGGCACATGAGCTTGCTCTGGAGATGGAGCCAGTACCAGGCCCAAGAGTCTGCAAGGTGGGAGCCTCTCTCTGTGGCTTCCTCGGTTGGCTTTCCCCCAGTCCAAGCAGAACCAGATGGGCACAGGACGGGCCTAGAAGCGTTGTGAGCTTCCTGCCTGAAGATCTCATGGTCCGGGAGCCCCCAGGCCACTTGGACCTCTTTGTTTCTGATGGTGGGCAAGGGGTGCTGACAGACAGAGGTGACCCAGGCTCTGAGCAGCCAGCAGAAGCTATGATCTGCTCTGAGTTGCTTGACTCTTTTAGGGGATCTGCCTATAATGCCTGAGATAGTGAGAAGCAGGAAGCAGGAGCTTGGTATTTGAGTTTGGAGGCGATTTGAGGGGTTCTGGAAAGCTAGGGGAGCTGCCTCATGGGGAGGAGGTGAGGGGCAGTGGTCTCAGGCCTAGAGGCCTGGATGCTGCTCTGCTTGGGAGGCTGAGGGGGAGTCAGGGTGGGAGCTCTTTCTGGAAGCTTCAGTGAAAGGATGGAGAGTGTGTGGTGGGGGGGAGGCATGCACACCTGCACACACTCGTCCATGGGGGGGGGTGTCACGATCCTTCACTCACATGTTCACCCCGGTCCCCTCATGTGTGGGGCCGGAGGGAAGTAGAATCTCAGGGCTCTCTGGGTCTGGGATGCAGGATGAGGCTTCTGTCCTGGGGTGGCCTTGAGTAGCAGCTGTGGGCCAGGGTGAGCACATGAGAGGGGCTAGAGGCTGCGTGTGGAGTACGTTAGAGGCCAGTGCAGAGCCCAGGGAGGCCAGTGAGGAGGCTGGAGGAAGCGGCCCCAGGGGTGACAGGGGGGCAGCCAGCAACAGGAAGTGGCCTTCCCAGATGTAAGGGTGGCTCTGGGGAGGGCTAGGGGCCTGGCAGGTCTCATCCCGGAGTTCTAGGGAAAGAGGGGAGAGGCAGAGGGAGGGCAGAGGGAGGGACTGGTGAGAAAGATGCCCACTGCATCTCCCCCCTCTCCTCCCCACCTGCTGGGAGGTGGGTTAGCCCACATCCCTGAGCCTGGCTGGGACATCTCAGAGTCTCCAGGTCCCTGAGACCCCATGTCCTGCAGCCGCTGCCCTGGGGGAGCTCACCCTCGGGGAGGCCGGGGTACATTTCCCGGGCTGTCCAGCAGGGGGAGCCCCGCCCCACCGACCCCAATTCCCAGGGTCTGACCACCCAGGGCCAGGGCAGCTGAGACAGGGGAGGCCAGAGTGCCTCTGCCTAATGAGCGGCGAGGCCTGGCCGGCTCTGGGGAAGGCTTCCCTGCCCTCTCTGCCCCTGGCCGGCCTGGCCTGTCTGGCCTGGGCAGCTCCTGGCCTCCCCCCGGGG
Source organism: Leptonychotes weddellii (assembly GCF_054177405.1). NCBI lineage: Eukaryota > Metazoa > Chordata > Mammalia > Carnivora > Phocidae > Leptonychotes > Leptonychotes weddellii. Next base: position 81,159,792 of record NC_138379.1, on the reverse strand, counting down.
TTGAACATAAGACGTGGGCCATTTGGCTCCTAAGACCCAGGTGTGAGCCTGGGTCTCCTACTCTCCCAAGTCTAGAGAGAAGGAAGAACCCCGGAGGTGGCGAGGGGTCCTGGGAGCAAAAGCTGCCCTCGGGAAGGGAAGGGAAAACTAAGCCGAAGGCCTGGGAGCGGGGCTCAGGCTGGGGGGCCCCCCGTCTGCACACCACCACGAAGGGATTTGTGGGGTGAAGTGAAAACTTGCTGCTCTGGGCAGCGCTCCACGCTCCACCTGCCCTGGGCCTGGGGGGCTCAGCCGACGAGCCTGCCCTAGAGTGCGGAGTTCAGGGGGCAGGAACTTTTCTTGCCCAGCTCACCCCCCAAAATACCCTACGGGCCTGCTTCAGACAGTGGCCCTTGCTGAGTGTGTCTGCTGAAGAGGGGGGGCAGAAGGCAGACATTTTGGTGGCACCTCTGTCTGTGCAGCCCCTTGCCATGTGTGGCTGTTTAAATTAAAACTAAGATGAGTTGGGCGCCTGGGTGGCTCAGATGGTTAAGCGTCTGCCTTCGGCTCAGGTCATGATCCCAGAGTCCTGGGATCAAGTCCCGTATCGGGCTCCCTTCTCCTTGGGAGCCTGCTTCTCCCTCTGCCTCTCTCTCTCTCTGTCTCTCATGAATAAATAAATAAAATCTTTAAAAAAAAAACCAAAAAACTAAGATGAGCTAACATTGTATTAAGTAACGGTCTGGGGCTCATGGCTACGCACCGGAGGGCACAGAGGTGGGACTCATTCGTTATCACGGGCGACTGGGCAGCTCTGGTCTAGGCCCTCAGCACCTAGGGGACCCTGGTGTGTGTGTGTGGGGGGGTGCTTGCTGAGCCGGGAAGCCAGGAGGGAGCAGGTTGCTTTTCTCGGTGTGTGGGGGCAAGTGATCTGGAGGGTGGGATGCTGCTTTGGGGAGCCCAGGGACTGGGGGGTCAGGGAGGGGCTCTGGGGGGAGGGGGACAGTTGTCCAGGGTGGGGCCAGTGCTGGGCAGGGCGGGGAGGAGGTGCAAGGGTCCCAGGCCGTGGGGCAGGCCAGCAGCACCCAGCCCAACCTGGGTTCCTTGGCTCTGAGCTCCCATATGCCCCTTTCCAAGCTGAAGAATCATCACCATCAGAGGGTGCAGGGGGCGGAGGGGGCAGGCCCCTTCACCTCCCTGAGCCTCAGTCACTTGCTGGTGCGATGGGCCCAGCAGAGGCTCTGGGAGAGGCAATGAGTGGCCGGGCTGCCGGCTGTGGGAAGCAGTGCAGGCTGCGGATTGGCTTCTAGCCTCCGGGTCCTGAGGGGCTCCAAAGCCTCTAGTTCTGCCTCCTCGGTTCTTTAAAATTAAAAAGTATGCACCGTCTGCAGCTGAAGGGGGTTTGAAGCAGCTAACCCCTTATTTTACAAATGAGAAAACAAGCTTCAGGAGGTTTAGGGACTTACTCAAGTCACGTCCTCCTTGAAGTTCCCTGACGTTCGGAGCCAAGAAAAGTTTCATAAATGCAGCTTCGGCCTCTCAGCCCCACCTCTCAGCCCATCCAGACGCCATCATCTCCTTGAGGGATGTGGGGCTGGGCCGAGGCTGAGAGTGAGGCCCCGGGCCAGAGGCTGGGGGAAGGGGCTGCCGGGGCAGGAGGGCGCAGGCCGGCCACAGGGCCGAGCGTTTGGCGGGGCTGGGTGAGGCCCTGGCTGGAGAGCGGGTTCAGGTGGGGGTGGGGGGGAAGCGGTTCCTTCAGGGCCCAAGATGTTTGGGGCCACAGCGCGCCTCACTCCCTGGACACTTCTGCTCTCATTTCGACACACTCTCATCTCTGGAGGACTTTGTAATAACAGTAATATTCAGGGCAACAATTTACTGAGCAGCTACTGTAAGACAGGCGTAGTACTGGATACTCGATGGGCATTCCCTCTAATCCACTCGTCGATCTTATAAGGTGAACAATGGCCCATTCGGACATAAGGTAGTTATGTGTCAGAGAGGTTCAGTGACCTGCCCAAGGTCACACAGACAATAAGGGGCTGCCTGTATTAGGTTTCCGGCTAGTTTTTTGAATCCCAAGTGCTGGGAACTTTCCAACAAACACAGCGGCCTTTCCAGCATGGGGCTCTGGCCGAGAACGTGCTTCCTGGGGTGCTGGGATGTGGGACTCTGGCCTGTCAGGGAGAGTTATAGTCTAAGGGGAGGGGTGCTCCTGGCAGAGCCCAGGCTTTGATGGGGCAACCCAGCTTTGATCTCCTTTTGAAGTCCCGGCCTCTGGAACCGGCAGCTTCAGTGGGGTGAGCTCCAGGAAAGGGGAGATGAAAGGCCAGGAGAAGCCGGGGTGGGAGAGAGAAGGGAGGGTAGCGGGGGCAGTGAGGAGCCAGGAGAGAGAACAGATGTGTGAAAGAGCCCCGCAAAACCAGCAGCTGGTGGAAGGGAGAGTGAAAGGCCGGTGGGGAAGAAATACTGGGGGAACGGAAATCAGAAATGCTGTGGGCAAACAGGGACTGGCCAGGCCGGGCCAGAGAAAGGGAAAAAGGCTGAGTTTGCCTGGGGGCACTGGGGAGGGAGGCATGGGAGAGGGTGGCCTGGGAGGGGGGCGCGGGCCGTGAGGCCCCAGCTTTCAGCCTCTTCTGCCCAGGAATCTGGGCTCTGGGGTGAGCCTGCGCAGTGAAGTCCACTTGGCCCTCACCCACCATCCTCCCTCCGCTGGGCACCTCTGTCTGGCTAGTTCGGCCACCACCTGATTGTTGATCTAATGATCCAGAGGCTCCAACAAGTTTCTGGCCAAGGTCTCGCTGAAGGCATCAAATGGCCCAAGGGATGGGATGAGAGGGAGGTGAGGTGCTCAGCCCTGGACTTCTGGAGTTCACGGCCCAGGCTTGCCATGAGGGGTAGGGTCTGCCCGCATGGCTATGCACCTGTTCCTGTCTGACATCTCAGTTCCTCCTTCGGGGCTGCTGCAAGCAGGGACGTGAGAAGGCTCTGTAGTAGCTCTTCTGTCCTGCCTGCAGCACTCCTTCCTCGGTGGTGGGAAGGGGCCAGGGGCTGGGACCTGGGAGCAGGCTACCCCCGCCCCCCGACCAGCAGACTCCTTCTCCTCCCCAAACCTGCAGCTCAGAGCCCTGCCCTGCCCCTGTGCTTTTGCTCTGCACTCCCACCCACACTGCCTAGGTAACGGGGAACCTGGCCCAGCACCTTTCAGACCCAAACAGAGGGCCTCCCTGGGACCCGACAGCACCCCTCAGGTCTGTTGGCTGTGGAAATGTTTGGAGAGGGGGTGCCAAGTGAAAGCTGATGAGGGCAGAGGCAGCAGAACCCTTCCCTGTCCTGGGTTCCTGCCGGGAGCACCCAGGATTATACCCGCCCCAATTCCCTGTACTTCAGAGAGACCGGGAGGGCTTCCAAATTAGGATTTATGGGATTAATGCCCTTTTTTCCCCGCCCCCTCCCCACCCAAGCCAGTCTCCCTCACTGCAAGCGTCATGCCCTCCTCCCGCTGGGCCTCCCCAGGCCCAGACCTCACAAGAAGGCTCTGTAGTAGCTCTTCTGTGCTGCCTGCAGCACCCCTTCTTTGGTGAGGGGGGCAATGCCAGGTCCTCCAGGGACGGCCTTGCGGGGGCCTTGGGGAGGACCCTGCGTCCCTCTGGGTCTTCGCTCCTCCATACCTGATGCGGGGTTTGGGGCTAGGCAAAGTTCTGTCTGTAGAGGTGGCTGGGGGACGGACAGGGTGTTGCTGAGATGCAGTGGGGTGGAGAACAACTAGGGGATAGTTGGAGGCAGAGCCCTGGCCCCCCTTGGGCCCCGGGACCCAGTGGAGGAAATGTTCTGCAGGGGCCACCCATGAGTCCCTCCTGGGTCCTCCCCACCATGCCAGCCCTCACTGGCCTCCTGGGACTTTTCTCATGCTCAGCACCACCATGTCTCTCCCAGCCAGTCCCGACCTTCTCCATCCTGTCCCTTTCTCTGTCTCTCCCCACCCTGCTCAAGCACAGGGCCTTGAGCCCAGGCTTGCTTACCTGCCACTGGAGCAGTGAGCCCTCAGACCTGCGTCTCCAGCCCTGTGATTCTAGTGTCTTAGTTTGAGGGGCCCTCAGCTTCCTTTAACCCCTCAGGGAGGCTCACATGTTTGCCGAACCCCTGGTGACTTTACTGTCTCCCTGATTCTCTGCTCTGTGGCCTCCATGCCACTCCAGGGGCCAGGCTGCAGAGCAAGCCCTGCTCACCACCCCCTGCAGAGCCCAGCAGGTCCCCCTTCCAGCCCAGGGGCTCAGGGACCCTCCACTCTGCCGGGAGCCCCTGAGCACGACCTTGCCTTGTCCCTCTCCGAACGCTGAGCCCTTAGCACAGTGCCTGGCACAGAACAGTTGCTCAATAAAGGTTGGTTGAGTCAAGCTGCTCAACTGAGCCAAGCGAGGACAAGAGGAGAGGGGAGCATGCAGCCTTGACCACGAGGCCCTGTGGTTAGAAAATAAAGTGGAGCACCCAGGTGCCTGGTGAGGCTAAGAGGCCACCTGTGATGCTGGCAGTGAGGTGGCTGCTGCGAGAGGTGTGTGCCCACGGGAGCCACAGAAGGATAAATGGGGACTGCTGGAGCAGGAAGGAACCCTAAAGATTGGTTCTAACTGCCTTGTTTCACAGGTGGGGAAACTGAGTCTCCCAGAAGGGGAAATGATAAGCTTGAGGTAACACAGTAAATTGGTGGCAGAAGTGAGACTACATTCTAGACCTCCGGGCTCCTGGTGCAGGTGCCCTCTCCTGCACGTGTCTGGCCCACCTCCACCTCCCCTGCACCCCTCCAGCCCTCCTTGCATTTGTCCTGCTGGGGAGAGTGAGGAGAGGCCAACAGGGCAGGAGGGTGGTGGGCAGAGTGTACCTGTAGTCCAGAGGCAGGGCTGGGTGGCTAGGGGTCATGTGCTGGGGCGGACTCAACTGGATGGTGGCGTATTCCACAACCTCTCCAGGCCCTGGCACGGTGGTCCGTGACTCTGACATGACCTCCAGGGTGGAGATGTCCAGCTCTGCATAGTGGACATCAGTGTCCTTTAGGCCAGAGTCCTAGAAATGAGGCAGAGGGAGAAGTGGCAGGAGGGGGTGAGGTGGGTAAGGATAGGGACAGAGCACCTCAGGGCCAGACGTTGGGATGAGATGGGGAGGTGTGGGAGTGAGGTGGGTGCATGAGGGAGAAAAGGGGGCCATGGAAAATTGTGAGGCATGGAGGGAGGGAGAGGGAGAACCAGAAAAGCAATCTATCATTGGCAACAGAGAAGACAGGGGTTTGGTGAAGGTGTTTACAAAATTGGTCGCAAAGCATTTGTATGTGCTGCTAAGCTGCGTCCCTGTAGATCACTGGGGGGCTTTGGGGTGGGTCCCCGCAGAGGCAGGGTGCGTCCTGCTCCTGGCTCCGCTGTGCTTGGCTCCAAGACATTATTTCGGCCACCTTCTCATTTTGCAGAGGGCAGAGACTGAGGCCCGCAGAGGGCAAGTGATGTGCCCTGGGTGCCAGGGAAGATGCCGGCAGAGCCGCGGTGCCATAAAATGGAACTTAAAGTCAGAAGACCTGGCTTTGAACCTTGGCTGGTCTTCTTGCTGTGGCTGGTCAAGCCTAGTTTTTCATTTGTAGAACGTTGCGGGGGGAGGAAAGCATACATGGATTTGCACTATCGTGGGAATCTAAGGCTCCAGCTTCTACCCTGAAACTGCATTACTTGCAGGCCAGGCACGGCCCTGGCCCTGGGCACCGGCTTGGCTCTGCCTCCGGGCCCCTTCCCATCACAGAAGGCACACACCTCCCAGCCCAAGTTCGGGGAACGGGTAGCAGTTGCGCTCTGAGATGGTCCCTGGGAAACTCAGCCACCAGCTCCACCATGAGCTCACAGATGCCCAGGTGTTCCCACACTCGGTTTCAGCTGAAGTGGTACCGACTGTGGAAATCCACCACTCAGGTCTGCCGTGGGGGGCACTGCCTGGTGACAACCCAGCGGCTGCAGGACCCACCGTGGCATTGGCTGTGACCACACTTCCCCTGCCGTTCCCACCCCTGAGGAGCGCGGCCGGGTACCCGTGTGGGCCCGTTCCCCGGGGCAGGACCTCTCTGACTTGGGCTGGGGGCTCCTCACCGGCCTGGCTGAAGCTTGCACAGCCGTGCTGCTGGGGTCTGAGACTCTCCCACACGTTCCTCCATCACGCCCCTCCCCTTTCTCAGGGCCAGACTGTGTCTGACGCCTGTCCCCGCCTTCTCCTGTCCCCTCCCCGTCATCCTTCACAGGCCTTCCCCAAGTGAAGCTCTTGGACATCAAATCTTATCTTGCCGTCTCTTCTAGGAGGCCTTGAGTCCACACGAGCGATTACCAGGCACGGTCTGAGAAAGTTGGAATTTGGGCCTGGTGGCAAGGAGGACCCACTCCGAGGGGAAGGTGGGATGCAGAGTCCTGGCAGCCGAGGCAGCCCGGTGGTAACGCTGTCCCCAGTGGAGGCTGGGAGGGCATCCTGGTGGAGGGCATCAGCTACTGTGATTCAGGCATTTGAGATGTGCAGGAACCAGCGTCAGAGAAGCCGCGGAGTTAGCTGGTTGTTATTTAGTGACATGGGCACTTATAGAGGGATAATGGGAAACCGAGGGCCACCGACAGTTAGAGGCTCAGTGTGAGAGCCAGAGAAATCTCGTAGGGAGTTATCGAGAGCTCCCACCTCCTCCCGCCATGGAGGAGTGGACCTGGCAGAGGAACAGATCCAGGATTGGAGAATAAGCCGCACGGAGCTCCAGAGATGCTCAGCCAAGCCAAGTTTGTTGTGCTGAGGTCAGGGCTCTGGCTGGGATGAACTGGAACTCTGGAACTGAGGTGAGGGTAAATGGATGTGTCCCTCAGAGCACGCAGGTGGCCCACCTGTCCCCAGGGTGAACACCATTCGGTACTGGGAGACACTGCGAGGTAGCAGGCCCCTTCCTCAGGAGCTGCCCCACCTCTGTTCCTGGCTGCCAGGCTGATGAGTGAAGATAAAGCCCAGCATGAGCCAGCCGGGGACAGCCGGCCTGATGAAGGAGGAGAGACTAGACCCAAGGAGAATGCGGTGGCAGGAATCACCTAGCACATCCCAGCAGAAGCCAGGCTAGCCCTTCTGGGTTGGAATTCGAGGGTTCTTGACCAACGGGGCCAGAACAAGGACAGGATAAGCAAGAATGCATTCACTTGGGGGCACTTTCTCAGGACATTGGGGTTCAACACTCTGGCAAGGACCCCAGAGAATGGGACAGATTCATTGCTAGGGGGCATGGCATTTCCCATTGCAAGCACAGAATTGGGATTGACGTGCCAACACCAACTGGATCCTTGGTTTGTGGGACAAGAGCCAAGAGGAAGCTTCTGGAACTGCCCCCACCAGCCAAGACAGCCAATCAAAAGTGATGTCATACAGAGGCTGGGGAGAGACTAATGCCATCATACAGCCCAAAAGGATTCAGGGGTGGTCCCTGTCTTAGCTCCATTTAACTCATCGGTCTGCCTTACAGAAACCGATGGACCCCAGAGAATGACAGTTGACCACGGTAGACTTAATCAAATGGCAGCCTGTCTAAATGCCAGCAGACGTGCTAGCTCAGTGGCAAGTCTTGGAAAGGCCCCTCTAGGGTTCTGTGTCCCCAGCAGGAAAATATATAGGTCCAGGGGTCCAAGGGAAAAGAGGAGTGGCCCCCCCTGACCATCACTCCCGGTGACCCGGGGAGAATTTGTATCTCCTGTCCTCACAGCTGTGGGCTCTGCAGGGCAGAGGGCCCCACGGAAGTGTTAGCTCAGGCTGCCACCGGGCCCGTGGGCTCCTTGTGTTCAGCCAGCCCAGCAGGAGCCCTTCTTGGTGGAGCTGCTCTGATCAGCAGGAGCAGGTGGATTGCTGTCACACAGCGGGGAGGCGGGGGAGGGGAAGGGGTGTGTGTAGGGCACAGGTGACCACTGGGGCTTCTCCTCCGTTAATGGTGAATGGGCATATGCAGCAGCCTGGCTGAGGAGGGTATGAGGGTCTGGGGCTCAGCCCCCTCAGGAATGAGGATTTGGGTCGTTGCCCTGGGTAAGCCACCAAGACCTGCCGAGGTGGTAGCTGAGCAAGGGGACGCTAGAGGGGGTGTGGAAAGGAGAGATGAGTACCAGTTGTGGCCCTGAGATCTACTGGGGCAATGCGGGGGGTGGCCCGCGGAGCAGGGAGCAGACCCCTGTGGTGCCAGGGTGGACCCTGCCATCCGTGGACATGCGCGGTTCGGGTCCGCTGGGGGCAGCGTGGCTGATCATAGTGGGAGCCAGATCCACCACCGCATTTGTGCTGAGATCACAGTCCCCATCACAGTCCCCAGGCCGCTGCCACCAAGGACTGAGCGTGATGGGGATCCAGCGCAGGACCCCTCCTGCGGGGCACAGGAATCCTGCGGCTCGAGGACTCTCTCTGGGGCCTGCCCCAAACTTTTGTAGAATGCGCTGCAGCCTGAGACTTTTCACAGCCAACCCTCCTTCTTTCCCCTCTCCCTTCCCAGGTGTTAGACCGGCAGCAGGGACTGACGGCTCTCCCCATCTGCTCCCTCCTTGGTCCCTCACAGCCGCCCCCCACGGTGGCTCTGCCCATCTAGTCCCATCTTGCTGGTTCCTTCTTGAGACACCTGAACTGACACCATGGTTGCAGGACTCCAGCCTTCTGGAGGTCGTTGGGTGCAGTCTTGTGCTTGCAGTCTGGGCTTTGTCCTCACAAGACTGAGGAGGTGGGAGCCCCTCTCCTTAAGTATCCGGCAGCGTCTCCTCCTCCCGGCTCTCCTAGACATCTGCTTTGGAGCCTCTGGAAGTCCTTCCTGAGTTCTAGCCTAGAGTCACCAAGCTCTGCCAATGGTACCTGCCACCTGAGTGGCGTCCTGGCCCAGAAACCTTGCTAGAAATTGAGGGCTGTGCGGCAGGCTTGGTCAGCGCCCTCAGGTGTGCGCGCAGCATGGCGATGGGGCCGCCCAGGCGGGGGTCCCCGAACTTGGGTGAGGCTCTAGCTCTGGGCCCCCAGGCCCTCCGGCAGCCCTCCCATTCCCCTCCGGAGTCCTGCCTCCGTGAACAGTGCACGCTCTCGGCCTGGCTCCCTCTCAGCACTTGTTGGGAAGGGGAATTGATGACAACATCGGTAACGTGAGCTGTATACAAACTGCACCGTCAACAGCCCAGAGGGCCGGGGAGCAATCCTCTCCCGGCCCGTAATTGCTCTGTGGGCCAAACGGAATACACTTCTTTTGGCGAGAACACCAGTGTCTCCCCAGGACGCCAGAGTTGACCTCCCTACGCCACCCTCCAGGCCACTCTCGTGTGCACCCACCCACCTCAGTCCCTAATCGCGTGGCCTCTGGCTTCAGAACATAGGCTGTCCCCAGCACCCGGCCCCGCCTGCCCAGGGCTGGCTCACTCTGTTCTTTGTCCCAAGAGGTCTTACTGTGTTTCTTGAATGCAGAAGCTCAGGCGGGGTTTCCCTCAAGCCAGTGTGAGCAGGGGCGAGGGAGGGAGGGCTGTCAGGGAGGGGACGGGGTCAGAGCCACGTGCTGAGGTTGGAGGCTTGTATGAGAGAGAAGGTTGCAGAGGGGAGTGTATTGGGGTTGTGGGGCTGAGGTGGGCTGTCCTGGGGTCGGGGGCTTGTATGAGAGAGAGCGTGTGCACTGTGGGGGGCCGAGGTGGCGGGACTGTGCCCGAGCCCGGCCCCTCCTGTGCCCCCAGGGAGGGCTGTGCATGCCTGGCTGAGAGGGCAGCAGTCGGAGAGCAGGACTGGGAAGTCCTTAGTGGGGACTGGGTCTAGCTGCAGCTGTCCCTTTACATCATGGCGATTTTTATGCCGAGCCTGGGCCCCCTCTTCAGGGGATCCCACTGGAGTCTTCCATGACTTTCTAAATCACTAACTTCCATCACTTACCTCTCCCCCTGTGCCTCAGCGCCCCCCCCTGCCCCCCCACCTGCCATTTCTGCTTATTCTCCTCCCTCCCCCGTTCTCAGGGCTCTGGCAAGTTTATGCGCTCTTGGCTAGGGGCTGAGCTGAGGAATGAGGCTGATTTGGGGAATCCTGAACGGGGCATGGCTTTCTCCTTTCTGGAACTCTCAGGGTCTCTGCACCCCCTACTACCTCAACCATGTTCAGGCCTGGGAATAGTGTTCTTTCTCACCATCCTCAGGAAGGGGGGGGGGCGAGCTGAGTCTTTGTGCTTATTGTGTGGCCCAAAGTGACACCCAATACCCAACTCAGGACACCGAACCCAAGCTCCCGGGGCTGCCTCGTGTGTTCTCCGGGTCCCTGGAGCTGAGGGACAGCCAGGCAGTGGAGCTGGGCATTCTGCTGTGGACAGGAAGCCTGAGGCCCAAGATGGCTCTGCATCAGCTGCTGGCCACCCCGAGGCTCCGCAAGCCTCCCTGGGCTCCTCTGTCTTTAGGTAAACTCCCCACAGGTGTGCTCATCGTCGTGGCTGCTGTGTGGTTAGGGCTTGGACTTGGGAGCCAGAGGACCAGGAGTTAGAATAATGCGTTTCTTAGCGCTTGCCAAGTGGTCTTGGACAAACCTCCATTCCACTGAGCCTCAGTTTCCTCCTCTAGAAAATGGGGCCGATAACAGGACTTACAACATAGGTGGGTGTGAGGGTTGAACAGAATAGTGTTTGAAACCGCTCGCACTGCCACTGTGGTCTCTTCTGTTGGACGGGGCAGGGCCTCCCTCCATGTGGGAGGGGGCTAGCTGCTAAGGAGTGGCCTTTGTGTCCACAGTGAGTTCTAGCTCACGTCCAAGTCTCTAGGTTGGTGGAGGAACAATAAATGGCTGGTGGTCTTCTCCCCTGCATAGAATCTCAAAGTAGGGGCTAGGTTGGCCCTCTGGGCTTGGCTCCCCGGGAATGCTACCCACCCTGTCCCGGGGGGGCGGGATTTGGCATCTCGAGATGGACTCACTTTGGCATTTCCAGCTGAGAGGGAGGATGGCTATGTTGTGTGAAGACAAAAGCCTGGTTCTCCCACCAGTGCCCGGAGAGAATGTGTTATCTTTGGGCCCAGGTGGTCTGGCCTGGGGCTCTGGGCTGGCACCGTATGGGCGCCGCCCCAGGCCCCGTGTCTGCTGAAAGGCAGAAGCTGTGGGCAGAGGCGGCAGCCATTCACGTGGACGCTGGCCCTCTGAGAGGCTGGGAGTGGGGCCGGGGGGAGGGGCTGCTGTGGCTTTTGGGTGCTGGTTGGCAGGACTGGGGACTGGGGACTGGGTGCAGGACACAGAGCTGGAAGGCAGGGCTTGGCAGGGGGAGAGCAGGGCATCAGGTTGGGAAACCACCCCCTTCCTGCCCTGGTCTGGGTGTCCAAGCCCCGCTTTGCCCAGGGCGCCTGCTGTGTGCGACCACGAAGGGCCACCCCTCTCCTCCCCTCCCCTCCCCGGTGGGGCCGATCTGCACCCTCCCTGCCCTGTCTCCTGGGCTTCCTGTGTCCTTTTCCCCTCCAGGCAGCGGGGCTCGTGGCCAGGCTGGGTGGAGCTGGGGGCACCCTCCCGGAGGTTGGGGGGTCCTTACCGAGGGGTGGTGGGGGGCGGTTCCCAGATCACAGTAGGGGGCCTGCAGGGGCAGCTGCTCTTGTTCTTCCCGCTCCTGCTGCAGCTGCTGCCGCTTCCCCGGCTCCAGGTGGAGAATCTGGAAGAGGAGGAGGCGAGCAGCTACACTATTCCCCGCGCCCTGCTCCAGGCAGCCCTCCTGGAGCCCCCCGTCTGGTTCCCACGCAGCCCCATCCCGGCATTCACCACGCTGGTGACTGTCTGGGAGGCAGAAGGGACCAGCACAGGGTCAGGCATCTGCTAGGTGCTTGCGGATGTGCTTTTAATGAATGAACGCGCTGAGAAGCTGAGAGGTGGAGGAAGAGCTGTGGGCCCTGGACGGGGCGGGAGGGTCCTAGTGTGTCATTTCTCAGCGTGGAGGAGGGGGAAAGCCTGGGCCCAGGCCTCTCAAGCAGGCCTGGCCTTTTGGGAACTGTGTACGTGGGAGGGCTGTGCCTTCGGGGTGGGGCCCTCCCTGGGGCCATCTCCCATTTTTCATCCCCACCCCCTCACTCCAGGGACTCAGGCCCACCTGGATGTCCTCAGGTGCAAGGTAGCTCTGCCGGTCGGGAGGAGGCTCCAGATTCTGGGAGGAGGGCAGGGCAGTCCTGGGAGAACAGAATGAGGCTCACATGGGGGGTTCTGTTCCTGTGAGCCCCACTCACAGGGTGGCCCCCAGGACTCTGCTCCCAGGTAGCCTCCCGAATGGTCAAAGGTTGGGCTGGGGTCGCCCAGCACAGCTGGGTAGAGGCTGCAAGGGCCCCTCCTAGCTTCCTGGGTGTGTCTGCCCCCAGCCCAGCCTGTCCCTCCCTCCAGCCTGGGTAGGGGAGCCCTGTGTGTCTCAGGGGTCCTAGCTCGGAGGACAGCGGGAAATCCAGAGGCTGCACACGAGCTAGGACCAAGGTGAGGGGAGCGACACCTACAAGTGCACAGCTTATGGGGGACCAGAAATCTCAGTCGTCACAATAAATACTATTGTAACACAATATATTTAAAACCCAAATTAATGCAAAAATCCATGAACCAAATATCAACATGTTAAAAAAAAAAAAAGGTAGGGTTGGGGTTACTGAATTTTCCTTTCTCCTCTTGCTCCAGAATAGCTTGCGTGGCACTGTTCCTGAGCCTGTTTTCACTCAATACGGCAATATTTCGTTTGTCACGGACTTCTGCCCTCACCCCATGTCCTGCACCCAGTCCCCAGTCCTGTCTGGGAGGCAGAGACAGGTTAAAGACCTGTCTCCTGGGCTTCCTGTGTCCTTTCCCCTCCAGGCAGCGGGCCTCATGGCCAGGCTGGGTGGAAAGACCCAGGAGGTCTTTAACCTGTGTGCCTGGTCTCCTGGTCTGTAAACCGCGGAGTCCAGCCGCACACCTGTTTCTCAGAGTGGCCGCGGCAGCTGAGAGGGGGTGTCCGGGTGGGCGGTGGGGGGGCTTGCCAACACTCACCCACCACCGTCCGTCTCCAGCCAGCTTTTCTGCTGCCGGCGATGCAGTAAGAGGACAGCAAGAGCCACGGCAAGGATGAGGACCACGGCCACGGTGCCCCCTAGGAACGCGGCCACTTGTCCTGGGCCCCACTGGGGGAGGGGCTTTTCTAGATCCAGGAGTTGAAGGGAGAGAGAGAGAGAGGTTGAGAGGAAGAGAGGACTCTCGGAGTCAGAGAGGTGGGCACCAAGCAGAAGAATCAGACCCTGAGACAGTGCCCTGCCCTCACCCCCCTCCCCCTTCCCTGTGGCTCCCCTCTCCCATCCTGCTCCGGTTCTGGGAGGGGCTGTCCCAGTTAGGGTGGGGTAGACCTCCTACCCCCGCCTCCCCAGGGCCCTCTAATCCCAGATCTGGGGCATGGAGGGTAGGGGTGGGGGAGGGGGGAACCAGGGCAGGCGGAGGGGTGCTCAGAGATGGGGGTCCCCACCCCCTCATTCTATCTCTGGCCCTGCAGGGAGGATTCCTGTTGAGGAGTTTAATTTTCTTCCCCTCCCTACCCAATTAAACAAGCCAATGAACTAATTGGTGCTTTGCCCTCCCAGCTCTGGAGAGGCAGGGAGGAGGGGAGCGAAGATGGAAACTCTGAGATTGCATGGGGACCCTGGGTTGGTGGCAAACCAAGCCTGTCCACTGTGGAAGCTGAAAAACCCAGAGGGCCACCATCTGAGCCCACCCTCTGTCTGGAGGCACCTGGCCGTTGCCCCAGGGCATTAGCTCCAGGGGTAGCAGGTGGGGCTGGGCATCAGGCAGCCCCTCTCAGCTTGCTCCGAGGTGGGTGGGGCGAATCACTCAATCTCTCCGGGCCTCAGAAAGAAAGGGTCCTGGGGGCGTTGTGAAGGTTTGTTGACCCATTTCTCAGTCTGAGTCGAGCCACTGGCTGTCCCTGAAGATAAGGACACCATGAGACTGCTGGAAAAGAGCCTGAGGAAGGGAAGGGGGGGGGGGAGGCACGGGTTGCTTTGTGAGCGGCCCTGATGCCCCAGGTTGGCGTGTGAGACCACGGCCGCGCCTGGCCTCTCCCTTCCCTCCCTCTGCTGGGCTCTGTTTCTCACCTCCGACCCTTCCAACGTGCAGGGAGGAAGGGACTGGTGAGAAAATCATATATACTTCCTCCCCTCTCTCCTCCCTACACCGTATTATATATAATTAGACACAAGAGCACCTGAATAGAGGCGCTAAATTGCAGTTTGCAATAAACATCATGGAGCCAATTTTCCTGAAGCGGGATTGACAAGCACCTGTCCCTCTCTCGGCGCCATCCCAGTGCCCTGACGGAGGCGGGGTCTGGGGGAGACCTCAGCACCAGCCGTGGCTCCCAGCGAGTCTGCAGCGCCCCCTGGGCCGGGCTCCTGTCCGTCCCCAGCATCTGTCCATCCCCAGCTGGTGGGCCGTGGCCCCGACAGGAGGGCGGTGTCTACTTGTGTGTGTGTGTCCGTCCTCCTTGGACCCTTGACTTTCCGCCAGCACCATGTCCTCTCAACTGTCACAGATGCCCGGGGCCAGGACAGCTGCGGTCACTTAAACAAACCTTGCCCCCTTTTCTGCAAACTGTAGCATCTCCACAGCCACCCCAGCCCCCTTCCTGGCCTTTCTTTATCCTCAAGCCTTCCTGCTTGCTCCCCTGCCGGCTTCCGACTCTGCAGGCCCGTACCGCTCCCCTGCTGTGTCCCAGGCACCGTCTGGCACTGGGCAGCAGGGAGGCACAAGGCCCAGGCCCTGCCTCCCAACTCCGCTGGCTTCTATTCCTCTTCCTTCTGCCTCCTGGCCAGCAGGTCTCCGGGACAGCCGCTCCTCCCCGGCCCCGGTGCCACCACCCTGGTCCACACCACCAGCATCCCCTGAGCTGCTGTGACAGCCTAGCCGGCCTCCCTGCCCCCAGTGTTGCCCCTCCAAGCCCTTCTCTACCCTGGAGCCCGAGTGATCTTTCTAAAAACCCCATCAGGCCACATCCTTGCTTAAAAATCTTCCAAGAGACCCTCTGCTTCCTCCAGGGGGTGCAGAGGCCTCAGCGCCACGCCCCCCGGCATTGGCCCCCGGAATTCTGTTTCCAGGGGGTACAAGGCAAACCTATATCCCCGTGTCCTCTCCGCACAGCCGAGGCAGGCTGGCATGTTGAAGGGCTGGCTGGGGCAGCAGTGGGAAAGCAAAGAAACGAGCCTGTCTGGCTCACAGAGTTCAGGTTTCTCTCCTCACCCAGCCAGCTAGCCCTGGGGACTGGGGGGCCGCCCCACAGAGGATCTGGGCAGGAGGGAGAGACGGTTTCATGTCAGCCCTGCCTCGACTCCCTGCTTCCAGGTGAGCTCCCCCTGGGACTCTGGGGCCCCTTGAGCAGGAGAGGGGGGTAGCTGTCCTTGTAAGGGACATGCTTACAGTGCAGACAGTGACATATGGTAAATGACACTGTGGATGTGCCCGTGTGAGCATTAGGGCAAAGGGCCAACATGGATGGGGTGCTGTGGGCAAGACCTCAAAGGGGCCAGGGCCAGAGTGGATAACTCGGGTTTTGTTCCCTCCCAGCTGCCCTCTCTGCTTGTCCCACCCTCACAAAATAGGAGTGCCAGATCCCAAGAGCCCCGGGGCCCTGCCTGATCCCTCTGGACGGTCCCACCCTGGTGGAAGAAAGCCGGAGGGAAAACGAGAAATGGGGACAAGGGCAAGACAAGGAAGAGAAATTGGCTGGAAGTCTGTGCCAGGCCCCTGTGCTGATGTGGGGTCTGTTTGATCCTCATGTCAAGCCTGCGAAATTAGATAATGTGACTCCCGATGAGAAAAATGAGGCTCAGGGAGGTTGAGCAGTTTGCCCAAGGTCACCCAGCCAGCCAGTGGCGGAGCGGGCACTGGAGCCTACATCCATGTGATGTTCTCTGATGAGGCTGCGGGTCGCCTTAGGGGTCCTGGCCCCCATATGGCGAGAAGCTGCGTCCCCCACCCCCCTCAGCAGACACATCCCTACAGACCCCCTCGCCCTGCGTTGCTTTGTGTCTGAGCACCCCCACCCCCGCCGACAGCTGTGAGGTGGGGGCCCCACGCTGGCCCCAGCTGGAGCCCTCAGACATTCTCTGGTTACAGCGGGACGAATCTGCTCCCCTGGCCCCAGCTCTGCAGGCTTTGGGGCAGGACGGGTCACCTGCAGGCAGCAGGGCCTGGCCGGGGTGGGAGAGCGGGGCCCGGGGGAGCTGGGGATCCGTGTGTGGGAGGGGGTCAGGCCTCCAGAGAGCATCTCCCGTGAGCCAGGCTGGGTGCCGGGCTGAGGCTGGCTGTGTTGGCCTGACGCTACCAAGAAAGCCTAAAGGGGTCAAGTGGGTTGTCCGGAGGCCCACCGCCAGGAATGCCACAGCTGGAATCGAATAAGGTCGGCTTCTGAAGGATCTCTTTTTCTTTTTTTTTTTTAAATTTTATTTATTTA
>NC_138379.1:81051723-81142866 GCF_054177405.1 Leptonychotes weddellii | reverse complement strand
CCCCCCCCCCCCCCCCCCCCCCCCCCGCCTCGCATCTCTAAGTACCAGATGGAGGCAGGGCTCCCGAGCCCCGTTTTAATCTTGTCATTATAGGGATGCTCAACTGCGAGAAGGCAGGTCTGGATCGGCAGGTGATAGGGAGCTTCTGACCGCCTAGGCCAGGGCACCACTGAGGCTGTGGCTGGGGGCAGGGCAGGGCGGCGGGCGTTGGAGCTCAGCCCCCCGTGCTGGGGAACCAGCAGTGGTAGCCCAGGAGACCTGTGGCCTCAGTATCAAGACGAAGCTCCCAGCCGGCCCCGCACGAGCTCCTTGCCTGGCTTTCACGTTGGAGGTTGTAGAAATCTCCTCTCCCCTTGCCCAGGAGCGGACGGGTCCCTCTCTTCTCCAGTTCAGCCCCTGCAGGAGGCACCTTCCCCTGAGCCTGGGTGGTGAGGGAACCCACCAGAGGCCAGGAACAGATGCAGCCAGCCCGTGGCTACCTGGCAGGCATGGCTTGGACTCAGCCAGGCCTCTGCCTTCTCCTTCCCTTCGGCTAGAGACTAGGAGGCCTGACCCTCTAGCCTACAGCCTGACGTGGCCCCGGGCTGGCGCTGGGGCTGAAGCTGCTGGACTGGGTTGTGCTTCTGCCCTGTGTCTGCCCTGCAGCATCAGCATTAATGCAAATAGCCTTTTCTCTTTAGCCACCGAATTTGCTTAGGTTCTGGCCTCAGGTGGGGGTCACTTTGCGGTCACCTTGTTCAGACCTCCTAGATGGAGACGGGAGGCTCCAGATGGGCAGCCATCCCTCTTTTCTCCCGAGCCCCAGACGTCCGTTCCATTTGTAGATACACATTATGGAAGGGGCCTAGCACGGTGATGGGCACATAGCTCGTGTAATGAATGACCATTCATTATGAATGACCATCAGTGACCACTCCTTCTGTCATCACTATTCAATAAATGTAAATTAATGGTGGTGATGTTGGTCCCTGGAGGTCTGGCGTCTTTCCCTAAACTCTGGGCCAAGGTACACCTGGGGCCACGTTGTCATGGTATCACTTATAAAGTACATGAACTGTTACCTAAATTATTTCATTTGATGCTTCCACCCCTTTGCCTCTGTTGTCAGATGGATAAGTGGAGGCTCAGAGAAGCTCAGTAAAACGTTCAGGGTCACACAGCTCGCTGGTGATGGAAACCAGGCATACAGGTCCTCAGTGAGGTGCTCTGAGTGGCCCCCCTGAGGACCCTGCCTGGGGGGGGGGCGGTTCATGCCCCCTGCTGCCTCTGGTTGTAGGTTCATCTGCCGAGGAAGACAGGTCAGCTCAGTCTTGAGCTTGCCATTTACTCAGCTGTATAATCTTGGGCAACTCACTCAAACTCTCTGAGCCTCAGTGTCCTCATCTGTAAAATGGGACTAACAATAGGGCTGTTATTAGGTGTAAATGAGGTTCAGGCCTTTAGCATGGTGTCTGTGCCTAGTCAGTGCTTAGTAAGGGTTGTTTCTAGTAGGGCAGGGACATGTCTGCTCCCTGGGCAAATCCAGGTGGCTGGGGCTGGGGCCCCTGCTCTAATCCTACCTGTTGGCCTCTCAGCCTTGCCCTCAGCTTTCCCTTGTCCTTTGCCGGTCGTGATCCACAAACCCCCAACTTGTCTGGGCCTATGTGGGCTCCCAGTGTGTGTGTGTGTGTGTGTGCGCGTGCGTGCACGTGCACAGTGTGAGAGGTTATGACCCTCTACTTTGCACAAGGTGTTCTGGCCATCTGGAATGCTCTCCCCAGTGTCACCAGGCCTCCTAGCCCCTCCCACCTGCTCTGAACACCTTGAGTTGTCGTTAGGAGAAAAAAGGATCACGCACAGAAGAGGCTAACTTTCCCAGAAGCTCACCCCTGCCGTGGGTTTGTCTCAGAGCCCCCTCCAGAGGTCAGGCCCAGCTGGAGAGAGTTACTGGGATTTCACGCACATTCCTGGGGGGAGAGGGACTGTCTCTCCAATGGGCATCCTGCCAGGCAGGGACTTGACCCCCAGTCCTCTCTGAGGGAGGGGATGAGCGAGGGGTATCCAGCCGGGGGATAGGGCTGGGGGCATGGGGAAGCCATTTATCTGCCTCTACCCCACAGGGCAAGGTCTGGGGTGTAAGTGGTGGGGGTGTAAGGGGTCTAACTGCCCCTCCCCCACTCCAACATTCACACTGCCCCAGGTTTCAGGAACAGCCTGTCCTCTGAGCCCCCCTGCTGCCAGTTCAGGGGGACTTATCCCTCCCTCCCCATCTTGGTGGTGCTCAAGGAGACCCTCACCCACCCCACAAAGCCCAGGGCTTCCCCTGCATGGTTTGAGGATGGCCTGCAAGGGGTTGCACCTCCAGCTCTTACAGTCTCTTCTCCTCCTGGTGCCCCTCTCAACAGGCTCTGGCTCTCAAACTGCCCCTCAAAGCCCCCTCTCCCCCCAAGGATGTGACCCTGGCAGCCTGGTCTGCTTGCCACATCAGTCACCGCCCATAGGGCCAAGTCATTCTTCCACTTTATTTTGCTGGACAAGCTGAGCATTTTGCAAAATGAAAATAAGAACAGGCAATATAAAAACACAGGAGTAGCCGAGTTCATGGAGAACCTATTTCTTCTCCTAATGTAATTTGTCATCCAGTCACAGACTCACTAGAAATCTCTGAAGGTCAGCGCTCCTGGCAGAAAGCTTGGGCTTCCCTGGAAGGGAGTGAGGTCCCTGTCACGGGAGGTATGCCAGCAGGGCCTTGACGGCTCCTTGGTGGTCGATGATTTTGAAAGGTCATTACATAGTGATGATTCTTTACAGTCACAGAAGGGTAGGGCGTACAAAGGGCTTTCACTTGTGTTCTGTCTTTGGTATAATCCTAGAAAGCACGCAGCATATGGATCAATGCCCTTTTTACAGGTAAGAAAACTGAGGCACCAGAGCAAAGTGGCCTTTCCCAAGGCTCCTCGAGGTAGTGACCGCCCTCACTGGGATTCACATTCTGAGCCCCCGGGGCAGAGCTGCTTCTGCTTCAGGGCACCCATGGTTCTGCCCCCACCAAGCTGGAAGTAAGTTTGGCCCACATTTGCAAGGTACTTAGGAGGTGGCCAGAGGTGATTCTAGAGGTAATGGGCCCTCAGCAGGGACCCTGGAAGCATCATCTCCCGGAAAGGACACATTAGCATGACAGACTGGGTGGGGGGGTCTCGAGGCTTCCAGGAGGGACTCGGAGGGCAGGGGACCAGAAGGGGTAGAAATCCTAAAACAAAGGCAAGAAGCTGAGGGGCTGTCTGTCTCCCTGGGAATGGTGAGTGTTGATGGCCCAGCTGTCTGTCCATCCTGGGCAAGGGGCCCTCCATCATCCCAGGACCCCACATCATGGTTTCTCCTTGTAGGAAATCTCCCAAAAAATATAATCACAGCACAGTCTGGAGTTATTGAATGAGAGGGGATTTCGATATGAAAATGCTTATGTTAAACTGTAATGAAACTTACTGGCTTTTCTCGGGGCCTTGCCAAAGTGGCAGGTGCAAATCCTCTCCACTCAGGAGGGGCTCTGGTTCTCAGATGGGGTGTGTGGGGGCGGGTTGGCAATAAGCTTCAAAACCCGAGGGGGGTGCAGAAGACTCAAGAATTCTGGAAGACTTCAAGCCCTGGACACATCTAGGGAGGTGAGGAGTGGGGCAGTTTAGTTCTGGCAAGTTCTATGAGCAGCACCATGGGAAGCCTCGGAGAGAGATGATTTGATTCATCTGTTTTCCCCTCAGGGGAAACCAATCTCAAGAAGAGAAATGGGGACACCTGGGTTCCAGGTCCTGCATGGATGAAGTGCTGAAGGGGGTCTGATGTGGACCGAGGCTGAGCATTTGGGCGGACGCGTGGGGCGGGGTGGGGGTGGTGTGGAGATGATGTGTTCTGCTCACAGGCTCCTTGATTGCGCCCTACCTGCCCCTCCCTGCGGCTCTCGAAGTAGGGGTTATCGCCTCCATTTTACCCTCCTGGACCCACATCACCAAGCTAACAAGAGACAGATTTGGCGGCTGCACCCAGGCCTGTGGTGCTCCCAAAGTGGGCCCGCCCATCAGCGTTCTCGGGTGTCTGGGCTCCGCTTCAAGACCCCGGAGCACTACCTCACACGGGACTGTGTGTGTTCAGTGTGTTTTGCAAGTTATGAAGCATTGCGAAACTGTGAGCCGCTGTGGCATTTTGGTTCTTTTTAATGTGAAGTTTGGTACATTGCAAAGAGCACTTGGCTTGGAGTCAGAAGGCCCCGGTCCAAGTTATGAGTCTACTCCTCACCACCTGTGTGACTTTGGGCAAGACATTTAACTTCCTGAGCCTCTGGTTAATCATCAGCTAAATGGGGCCAGGAAGACCTGTCTCCTTCTTCCGTCCCCAGCTGCTCGTGAGAATCCTGGGGCCCTGAGCTTCCCTTCCTGCAGCCCCAGGGCTCTTGGCTTGGTCTAGTCGGTTCCTGCTGCAAACAATTACACGGAGGTCCTCCCGGTGCTGGGTTTTCGACAGGCTTTTCCAGATCACTTCCGTTTTACCAAGTCATCTTTGATACCATCTTTTCCAGAAAACCTACCCCCCTCACCCCCTGTGAGCCCCGCCTGTCTCCGATGACTCCATCTGATACCAAACGTGGTTCCTACAAGCTCAGTCGTATACCCGCCTGGGGCTCTTGCTGCTTTGTGGGCATACTGAACCGTGTTTCAGGCCCAGGATTCACCCCCTCCCCCCAAGGAGTGAGGCTGGTGTGCCTCCCCACCCCACCAGCTCTCCTCCAGGCCTGCCTTCAGGATATGGCTCTGCTCTTTAGAGTCTCTATGGTTGCAGGCAGTGGGCAGGGGGTACAGTGGTTAGAGACACAACTTCTGAGGCCCCCCCGCCCCCAATGAGCTAACTCTGTGATTTGGGTAGCTCTCTTCATTTCTTCATTTCTGTATCTTGGGATGATGATCATAATACTGCCTACCTTCCGACTGAGGTGAGGATTTAATATCAAGTGCTTTGAACAGTGCCTGCCACTTAGTGATATTGTTAAGTCTGAGCTCTTAGTAAAAGATCATTTTGTAATTTCCAAACATTATATAAATGTAAGGAAATTCTTACTGTTATTAGCCTTCTGGGACTCAGTTTCCCCATTTGAGGGTTGGGGTACACGATCTTTGAGGTTCCTCTGGTCTTAATGATTTATAATTCTAAAACAGGCTGGTGAATGTCTTGCTTGGGATCTGAGTGTGTGGCGGTTTAGGGCCAAAAGCAAAGGGCCTGGGGTGACACCCAAGGGACCAGGCTTGGGGAGGGAGAACCCAGTTGCTGGAAGGTGATGGCAGAAAGCATGCAAGAGGAGGGGCAGATGTTGGATGGTGAGCCTTCCCGACTGGGGTGGGCCTGTGTGCTGTCTCTATCCAGAGCCCTTGGGAAGGCCAGTAGCCCCCAGGTGGGGGCCCCAGTTCTCATAGGGGGCTGGGAGGCCTCCTGAAAGAGCTGTATGTAAGGGACCAACACATTCCATGGCTCAAAACCCCCAATTTTCCTTTCTCTGGAGGAAAATCCTGGAGACAGATAGCAGCCACAGTCTTTCTTGGGGGTCTGGCCTTCCCCCCACCCTGGGACTCCCTCAGTGGGCTGTCAGAAAAGACATTCTCTGTTAGCAGGACAGATGCTTCACTTCTGTGCAGAGGAGGGCAGAGTGGGGGTTTCTCACCAGTGAAAAAGGTCCAGCAGGCCTCTGCCCACCCTCCCCCACAGCAAGC
Organism: Leptonychotes weddellii; assembly: GCF_054177405.1. Taxonomy (NCBI): domain Eukaryota; kingdom Metazoa; phylum Chordata; class Mammalia; order Carnivora; family Phocidae; genus Leptonychotes; species Leptonychotes weddellii. The sequence continues at coordinate 81,137,134 of NC_138379.1, read as the reverse complement.
CAGACTCCTCTGAAAGCTGCCTTGACCACTATCACTCTGGACACCTGCTGTCAGGATCGATTGCAATAGATAGAGGTGATGGATGGGTTGTGGTGACTCATCACTGTCGGGGCTGCCGAGGAGCTCCAGGGGACCCGCTAGCTCAGCCCCACTTGGTGTCTGGGAGCAGTCCGGGAGAGGCCATCAAGCCCTTATCTTCCAGGCTCTTTGTCCTGCATGCAGATAGGCATGGACTCAAAGGTGAAGAGCCTTGCTTGAGAAGTGACCATGATGGAAATAGAGCCCAATTCCCAGTCTGGCCACTTCCAGTGCCTACCTGCCTCTTGCCTGCCATCCGGCTCTGCCCACCAGCCCTTTCCCTCCAACCCATCACAGTCATCAGTGGAAACCGCATAGGGGTGTGGCTCCTGCGCCCTTCTTGTGAAACCGCAGGAAACCTGCATTGCTTACGACTCAGTCTGGGCCTCGGGGGGAGGTTTCCCAGCCAGCCTCCCCCCAGCGCGGCCGCTGCGGCGCTCCACGCCTCATCGTACCACAGGGCGTCTCTCTGTATTGTGTCAGGATTGGAGTTGCCTGATTGCTGGCCCTTCCTGCTACTCTGGGACTCCTCCAGAGCACACACCATCCTCCCTCCTCCTCTAGCTCTCCCCATCCCCGTCCTGCCTCCCCAGTGCATCCTCGGCCCCCAGAACAGGGACCTATCTGAGGAGGACCACGGCATGGCTGGTCGGACACTAACCCCTCCTCCTGGGAGTGCACCACAATGGGTTTTAACGTCTAGGGTCCTTTTAAAACCCCGAATCTCAGCTAGTCATAGGAAAACGGGCTTGCCATCCTTAGTCACCAGGGAAAGGCACACGGAAATCACAATGGGATGTCACTACGCCCTTGCCAGAGTGGCCAGCCCTGAAAGCACAGAGGACACCAGGCACAGGCAAGGAAGTGGAGTCGCTGGAACCCTCGTGGACCCCCGGTGGGGGCAGAAGTGGGCACAGCCACTTTGGAAGATGGCTTGGCTGTACCTGCGAATGCTCATCCCACTCCCCGGTACATGCCGAACAGAAACGGGTGCGGCTGCCCCACAGTTACATACAAGAATGTCGTGGCAACTTTATTCATAATTGGCCGCAACTGGAAACGCCGATGACAGAATAGAAGTGATACATTGTAGCAGAGTCTATTACACAGCAAGCAAAACCAGGCCTCATGGATGCATCTCACGGGCATCCTCTGGGGTGAAAGAAGCCAGACGCACAAGGAAATGTATACTTTGTATGATTCTATTCCCGTGAAGTTCCAAAATGGGGGTATTGTCTGGGAGGGGGCTTGAGTGAACATCTGTGTCTTGATCTGGGTGGGGCGGAGTGACATGGATGTATATGTGTGCAGCTGTACCCTTAAGATTGGTGCACTCTATTGTTTGTACGGTATTCCTTAATTAAAAAAAAATATGTGGGATGCCTGGGTGGCTCAATTGGTTAAGCATCTGCCTTCGGCTCAGGTCATGATCTCAAGGTCCTGGGATCGAGCCCCACATCGGGCTCCCTGCTCGGTGGGGGCCTGCTTCTCCCTCTCCCTCTCCCTCTGCCCCCCTACCCCCGTTCTCTCTCTCTCTCTCTCACCTGCGTGAGCAAATAAATAAATAAAATTAAAAAAAATATGTAAAGTTAAAAGCAACAAGGATGCTAAAACCTTACACGGAATCCTGGTATGTAAAACAGACGGAAGCCGAGTCCCATCCTCTTGCTTCCTACCTGGGGAGCCTCCTGGGGCATTTCGGCAGATGCCACTCTGGAGGACACACTGGGAGCCTTTCCCCTGGAGTAAACATGGCTTCAGGGATCTCAAGCAGAGCCATGCCTTGGAGGGACACATCCCAGCTCGCCCACGCCTGTGTCCCTCCCAGGAGATGTTGGGTCCTGTGGGATGATGCAAATCATGGTGGTCACCATGTAGCCAGGAGGGCACAGAGCTGGGCTCCTACCTGGGACTTGGCAAGTGTCCTAAAACTTGATGTCATTTCCGTGACAGGTTCTGTTTCTCTGCCGCAGTTGGCTGCTTAGGGCAGTTAGGCAGTGGGGAAAATAATAGTAGGAGATAATTCCAGCCTAGCTTAACTCGACTGAGCACTCACTCTGTTCCAGGCATTGTGTTAAGTACTTTACAAAGGGATGATTCTCCTTTAATCCCTACAGCAGCCTTCTGTGGTAGATGCCACTGTTATCTGCTTTACAAATAACTTTCTCTCTATACAACTGTTTTTATCCATCTCAGCAGTCTATTCTCATAGCTTGAGTTATAAAGCTCAGGGAAGGCAAGCAACTTGCCTTAGGTACACACAGCTAGCTGATAAATGGTACAACTAGGGATGGAATCAAGGTCAGTTGGACCCTAAAGCCTGCCTCTTTCCTTTCACCAGGGTTTCAACAAATGTCTGCTGTGAACTGAACTAGTGATAGAATCATCTAAAAGGACTGCAACAGACTGAAATACTGTCCCCGATCATTAAGATAAATGGATAGCGGAGAAACGTGAAAATCACCACATTTAGGGGAAAAAATAGCCCAAGTACTGGGTGAGAGAGACCTGCTTAGAAGTAGCACACATGAAAAAGATTTAAAGGTTTACTCATCCATCCACCCATCCATCCACCCACCCATCCACTCATCCACCCATCCACTCATCCATCCATCCATCCATCCATCCATCCATCCATCCATCCTTCCATGCACTCATCTACCCATCCAACTCATCCATCCTCATCCATCCATCCACTCATTTACCCATCCACTCATCCATTCTCATCCATCCATCCATCCATCCATCCTTCCATGCACTCATCTACCCATCCAACTCATCCATCCTCATCCATCCATCCACTCATTTACCCATCCACTCATCCATCCTCATCCATCCATCCACTCATTTACCCATCCACTCATCCATTCTCATCCATCCATCCATCCATCCATCCTTCCATGCACTCATCTACCCATCCAACTCATCCATCCTCATCCATCCATCCACTCATTTACCCATCCACTCATCCATTCTCATCCATCCATCCATCCATCCTTCCATGCACTCATCTACCCATCCAACTCATCCATTCTCATCTATCCATCCACCCATCCACCCACCCATCCATCCACACACCCATCACCTATCCACCTATACTTCCATCCACTCATCCACCCATCCACCCATCCTCTGCTGGTCAGATCAGTTCCAGGGAACAGTATTTTATCCCTGGTCCTCAGAATGAGAGGGAGCTGGCAATGTGTTGTTGTTCTTCCAAACAGCTGGAGCATCAGGGACTTTTTTTTTTTAAAGACAGTTTTTAAGAGCAGTTTCAGGTTCACAGCAAAATTGAGTGGAAGGTATAGATATTTCCCATATACCCCGTGACCCCATTATGCACAGCCTACCCTTCTACCAAAATCCTGCACCAGAGTGGTACATTTGTTACAGTCCATTTTGTTACAATCAACAAACTTCTGTTGATACATTATGACCACCCGAAGTCCATAGGTAGAGGGGGGTTGGGGGAAGGGTGAAATAGGGGTTGGGGATGAAGGAGTGCACTTGTCATGATGAGCACCGGGTGATGTATGGAAGTGTTGAATCACTATATTGTACACCTGAAACTAATATCACACTCTGTTAAGTAACTGGAATTAAAAGGAAAACTTAAAAAAAGAGAAAAAAGCCAAAGTCTATAGGTAACTGGGATTTTTGATGTGGCTTTGAGAGCTTGCTCTGTGCTGGGCATTGTGATAATGCTTTTCCATAACTACTGGTCCACTGAGCCAAGCCTTGAACCCAGGTTTGCCTGACTCTCAAGTTCAGGCTCCTAAAGGAAGTGCTGCTAAGTGGCCTGGTAATTAGAATAGAGGAATAGATATATTCATGAGGTTTGGCCAGGACTAACCATCTCCAAATATTTGAAGGACTGTCCTAGGAAGGTCAAGGAATTACCTAGACCAGTGGGTGAAACTTAGTGGAGGGAAATTTTATCTGAATAGAGGAGTTGCCCTATGATGGTAGGGCTTAACTCGAGAGGTAGTGAGCTGCCCATCATCAGAGGTACCTGGGATGCTTGAGGGAAAGCCCTGTCTTGAGGGAGGTTGGGCCATTCCACCTGCAAGGTCTCTTGACTCTCACTTTGATTAAGTTCAATTTGGTTCAACCATTATTGGGTTCCCAGTGTGTGCCTGCCCTGGGCTAGGTGCTGGGGATGAAGTAGACCTGCTCCTGGCCTTCAAGGGGCTTACAGCATAGTGGGGAAGGCAGCTTGTGTGGTTCTAGTCCTTGCTGACTCTTTTTGGCCATGGAGGCTCTCTCGGGGCTGAGGGTCCTGGGAACATTGCACAAGGGAAAGGCGCTGGCCACTAAGTGAGGGGAGAGGGGGTATGAGTTCAGGCTGAGGGGGACCCCAGTGTGTGGTCTCTGAGTCAGCCATCCCCTAAGGCCTGCTCCCTGTGGAATAGAATACCCTCCTCAGAGAAGACCTCTAGGGCTCCTTGGGGCTGGTCCTCAGACAGAGGGCTCTCCGGGCACAGGCCTGCCATCCTCCCCTCTGCCTCTCCCAGCAGGTCCCCCTTCATCTAAGAGGACTGTTACTGGCCTTCATAAAAAAAAACAACAACACACCCACTTCCTCCAAGGTGGTAACACTATGGAGCTAGAGTCTCCATTCAAGGAGGGCCCGTTGGACCCCCTGCCCAGGCTTTTAACTCAGAATCCCGCTTTGCCTTCTGGCGTGTCCTCAGATACCAGGTGCCCAGGAATAGTCTGCAAGCAGAGAGCCTGCCTCATGCAGACTACAGGTGCGGCTCCATCCCGGCTCCCTATGGGCCTCCCCCTGCCGTCACTAGCCGCCAGGGCCCAGGTGTCGGAGCTGAGGGTGATGGCAACGATAAAGGTGATTGATGATAATCCCAATAAACAGCAGGTGTGGCACCCCAGCTCTTATGTGCTTAACCCATCAAATCACCCACCTAGCCACCCCTCCAGTCCTATCTCAGGCCCTGCTTCTTCCTCATTGACACCTGGGACGACCTCTGCCTCCACACTGTTAGCTTCTCCTGGGCAGCTTGTTGAGAATGTACCCAGAGGCTCTGACTCTGTTACTGTGGGTGGGGCCTGGATACTTTATGTTTTTAAGTCCCAAGACTGAGGCGTGTGTGTCCAGGGTTCAGTTCTCTGACTCCATGGAGCCTGTGATGTGTGTTGATGATGCCCTGGAGCTGGTTCTCCAACAAGGCTATTCCTGAGCCCTTCCTAGAGGAGCTCAAAATGAGCCTGGATGCACCAGGCCCGAGGGGCTGGCCGGCTCAGATGAGGCCCCAGGCAGTGGAGTGTGTGTGCTGCGGGGGGGGCGGTTGGCAGAGGGGAGGGAAGAGGGCAGTGCCTCAGCTTCTCATCTGGGCGTTGATGGTGTGCCGTTAGAGTGGGATTGGCCTGGCTCCGCCATCAAGGCTGTAAACCAGGGGGGAGAAGATAGGGCTTGGGGGCCACTGAAGTCAGTACCAAGGTAGAGCCCAAGGATTGCTTCCCCCGAAGTGTCTGGCCATGGGGGCAGGGCAGAAGAGCCTCCAGGAGCAGGGTCTCCCCTCCAGCTTTCACAGAAGCCTTTCCTCCTGCACCTTTCCCTCTGACCCACCCACCTCCCCTTCTTCAAAAGCATGGCAGATACCACCTATGATAATTGAGATTTATAATAAGAAGCATGTGTTTGGTCTTTGTCCTGGTTCCTGGCACAGAGCTCCTAAAACCCTTGGAATTTCCTAAGTGATAAGCGCCACAAAGGTGGCTTGATACTCGTAAGAAATCCTTTCAACCACACCTGGGTTTAAGTTAATGAAGTTTGGAAAACACCTAAGAATGGGGGCTGGCTGCCAGGGGAACCAGCCGTGTGATTAGCAGGTTGGAACTTTCCGCCCCACCTCTGACCTGCAGGGGGAATCAAGGGGCTGAAGATTGAGTTCAGTTATCAGTGGCCAATAATTTAGTCAATCAAGCCTGTGTCCTGAGCCCTATGTGGCTCTTCTAGGAGTTCTAGTGGCCTCAGGACACAGGTGATCTACTGAGTTAACTGGTTTCCTAAGTTCTGTGAGCCACTCTAGCAAATTAATTGAACCCAAGGAACCTCTGATTTCTAGTTCATGGGTCGGAAGCCCAGGTGACAAGCTGGACGTGACCCTGGCGTTTGGGGTGGGGGACAGTCTTTTGGGACTGAGCCCCTAGCCCGTGGGATCTGATGCTCCCTCCAGGTCGACAGTGTTCGGATTGAGTTTATTGCTTGGTGGGCGTGGCAGAAAATGCACATTGGAAGTGGTGTCAGAATCCTACCATCTTTTCTGCTTAACACCAAAAGTGGTTCCCACAAACCCAGTTTATAACCCACGGGGGTTCACACTGCCCCATGGGTGAATCGAAACTGGTGTCGGGTCTGGCATTCTCCAGAGTTAGGCTGGTGCCGCCCCCTTCTCTGGTTTCCCCCACTCCTCCTGCTCAAGACCTGGCTCTGGCCCCCTGAGCATGTTCAGCACGTGCGTTCTGATGGTCTGGTCGCCAAGCCTTAGCTTCCTCTCCTGGCTTCAGTTCTCATTGGGCTGAATGAGCATGTTGGACTAGAATGATCTCTTTTAGAACAACTAATATAAGACGCTAAATTCTCAAGTTAGCCTGGGATACTCTTATTAAACACTCCTGGTCTGGAGAACTCCTACACATCTTTCAGGCCCAGGGGAAATGTCACAAGCCTTTCAGACCTTCCCAAGCAAAATTAGCCATTCCTGTTCTGTGCTCCCATAGGGCTTTACACACAGCTCTGCTTCAACCTGTGGCTAGCAGGCCCTGGCTGTTTTGGAATTTGGGACCCCTGGAGCCTCGGAATTCTTTGAACGCAAGGACTCCGGGCGGAACCATCACAGGAGCTCAGGAGTGGCCTGGCCCAGGGTGGCCAAATGAATGAATGAATGAATGTGTGAGTAAAAAAAATATGAATCCCTCAGTTCATCAAGTTTATTCTCTTTACCATCTGCAATCAGAGTGGTCAAGGTCAGGAGGAAGGGAGAGAGGCATCCATGGTATCCACAAAGGAGCTCTGGTTGCCCAGCTATCTTAGTCCCGGGCCCACAGCTGAGGGAGGGCAGTGGTGGGCACACCCCAGGGGGACCTTAGCCGCAGAGGTGGGTCCTATCCCCAGGCCACCCAGCGTTTGGTCCTCTGCCGTGCTGAGGGTGGGGATGTGGGGACAGGGCTGAGGGTTGAGGTTTGGGCAGAAGGAGCCTAACGAGCAAAGTTCTTCCGGAGTCTAGCTCAACTAGCAACTAGAGAGCGGGCTGTGCCCTGGACTCCTGGGACCCTGGGGGAAGGGGCTAGATCTGGCTTCTCTGGCCCGGAGAGTCTGTGCCTGGGACTAATTGGCTGGCCCTCCTTCCGCTGCTGGGGAAAGTCTTGGCTAATTTGCCGGAACGCTCTAGTTAAATGCCAATTAGGATGTTCTGTCCACTGCTCTCTTCCAATATATTAATAAAGTAATTAAGCATTTATTGCCTGCGCAAATTAAAATTTAACTTAAACGGACAGCTCGGAAAACTGAGGAAGTGACCACTTAAACAACCAATTTGCATCTCATTCGAGAATCAGCATCTAAACAGTCTAGGGTGCTGGTCTGGCCTCCCAGCGAGGGGCCCAGCCAGCTACCAACAGCTGCTGGCTTCTTCTCCACGCCTGATTCCCCGATTCCGCCGGCCCCGGCCTCCCCACCCCACTGGATCCTAGGTGGGGAGGATGGGCTTCACCCCAGATGAGCAGGAGGGCTTTCTGCTAAGTGGCCACCTTGGCCTCCAGCATCCCTCCCCCCTTTCCTCAGGGGCATATGGTGTAGGTTTCAGTGAAAGGAGATGCTACTGGTGGTAATAGGGTGTGTGTGGGGGAAGCCCCTGCCACTCCCACCCACGACCGATTTGTCCTGCATTCCAGCTCAGGAGATGGGAAGCAGATGGTGCTGGAGTTTGGGGGTGGGGGGAGGTGACCAAGGAAGGAGGAGCCCTTCCCTGCAACCAGCCCCCTGCGCCACCGCCCCCCCCCCCCCCCCCCGAGAGATCACTGGGAGAGAGCTGGTAGGGGACAGGTCCTGGCCGTCTGCTTGAAACAGAAGATGAAAGGATCAAGCTCCCCATCTCGCCCCTGTCCCCAGTGTGTCTGACACAACAGGTGTGACACTGCTCGTTTTCCCCTCCAAACAACCGCAGGAGGGGACTCGGCAGGAAGGAGCGGGACAGCAGGGAGTGGGTGAGAAGGGGGAAATGGAAGCAGCCTGAGCTGTGCTCCGCAGCTGCGGGGCAGGAAGGCAGGGGCTCGGGCCAGCTGGCGGGGGCAGGGGGCTGCCCCAGCCAGCGTCCCCAAGGCCTCCCCGCCCGTGCCCGCCGCTGCTGCCCACCGTGTTCCTGTGCGTGGGCGAGGCTTCGGGGCAGCTTGTGAGCTGGGGTGAGGTCTCAGGCAGGCCCCTCGCCCCGGGGCCGGGCTCCTGCAGGGCTCTCCGTCCTCGCTGTCCCGGAGCCACCCCGGGTGGGGGGGGGGCGCCGGCTGGAGGCTCCTTGCCCTTCCCCACTGTGCCGGCCGGTCTCCAGCCTGACCCTGTACCCATGCCCACGGCGTGGCCACCGCCGGGAGGCGAGGAGTGAGCCGCACAGGCAGCCAGGGTTGTTTTAAACACTTTATTTATAAAAAAGTACATTTTTTTTCCTCAGTACATTTTTCAACCCATCATTTTTTTTTATACAAGTAAAAGGGGGTGATGCAAACACCCCCCGGGTCAGAACCAGGAGAACCTGCTGGGCCGTCCCCGGGACCAAAGACGAAACCGTGACGAAGAAACCGAAGGCAAGGTAGCGTGGCGCACTCAGAGGTGAGGGGCGGCAGCTTCTCCTGGATTTTGTTACCGTTTTATACAAAGAGAGGAAACCACTGTTTTCCAGCCCAGAATCCTGTTCCTCACAGCAGGAGTCAGAAGAGCAGCAGCACCTGGAGCAGGGGTGCCTCTGGCCTTCCAGTGGGACAGTAGCAGCGAGAGGCCCCAGGGGCCCTCTCAGGGCCTGCTCCCCCGGGCACCTGAGGCCAGAGCAGGGCTCTCTGTGGGCGTGGAGGCCTGGGAGGGTCCCGCCTGCTCCTTGGTGGGCGCGGGCTCCTGGTGGAGAGGTCCGTCTGGGGCCCCGGAGGCCTGCGCGCACCCTCCTCCTCCCGGGCTTCATCCACCTAACACGGTTCCCGATTCCTCTGCTTGGAGGATGGCAGAAAAAATTATTGCACCAGTGGCTTGGGCACGTGGGAGGGGGCTGGCAGAGGGGGCACACGCCCGGGGAAACGAGGCCCCCCGTGAGTCTCTCTACTGGCCTGAGCACTGGGAATTCACCTCTCCCCGCAGGGCTTTCAGCAGGACCAGCCCAGCCCCCTGCCGAGGCTGCGTGTGCACACCTGCGCGTGCGCCGGGGCATCTGTGCTTGGGTCTGTTGGAGGGGCGTGTGCCCTGCGAGCGCGTGGACTGGGCCTGCCGTGGCTGCGTGTCCCTGCTCGTGGTCACCGATCCCACGCTGCTGCTTTTCAGCTCCTTCTGATGGAAGGGGACTCAGACGGTTTGTTTACACGTGAGAACAATATCAAAATCTTAAAGAAATGGGGGGGGGTCAGGGGAGGGGGGCAAGAACAGGGAGGGTAACAAGAGGCAGGGTGACAACTGGGGGATGCCTTGGCACAAGGAATACCAAGTTTATTTCATTTCCAGCAAAGGCAGAAGCTCAGCTCAGGCTGGGGGCATGAAGGAGAAGCGGAACGTCCTCATCTACTCTGTTGGGCCAGACCTCCCCTTTGCCAGTGGGCTACGGGGGGGCCCAGCAGCAGGGCCCACCTTCCCGCAGACTTGGGGCATGGAAAACCCCACCTTCCCAGGCCTGAGTGCGGACCCCTGCCTGCCTCATGCCTACCTTCGGCCCCCGACTAGCAACTGCCCCGCTGGGTGTGCTGCAGGGTTCTCGGACAGGCAGGAGCCTCCCACATGGCCCATGCATGTGGCATGGGTCCCAGTTTGTGCTTTGCTTGGGAGAAGGGTATGGAGGTGTCTTAAGGGGGACTCAGTGCTTTGGCTGGGCCCAGGGGCCCTCCTAAGTACATCATATAATGAGGAATAGGGGTTGGCAGTGTAGGATAAGGGGGACACGGGAGGAAGAGTTCTTTCAGTTTCATGGTTTCAAGAAGACAGAGAATGCCTCTATCAGGTAGGCCCCTGGGATTTCCTCCTGCCTGGGGGCCAGGAGACCAAACAGAAGGGCCAGAGTGCTGTGAGGTGGGATGGGGCAGTGATGTAACATGGAAAAGGTCCTCTGCCCTGGGGGGACACTAATACTGCTAGGAGAAGCAGCCCAGCTCCTCTGCCCCCCTCTGCCCTGTGGCTAGAAAGACCCCAGAATGTTCTTCCCCAACTCCACCCCATCCAGCATCCACAATACCAAGAGAGGAGAGCTGCCCCAGGGCTGGCATGGCTTCAGACTTCTGCTACGTGGCTACTGGGCAGCCAGGGCTGGGGCGAGGGCAGTGGGGGCTGGGTGAGGATGGCCCAGCTGGTGGGCCCAGGGTCGCCAGGGCAGAGACAGTGCTGGCTGGGGGTTCAATAGCAGCACCAGGGAGGGGAGGGGGGGTGGCTGGGGGCTGGGGCTCCCTTGGGAAGCCTATGGCGGGTCGGTCGGTGCCCGTGGGGCACAGAGTGGTCTGCTTCCCTTCCCCCCCCAACACTTGCCATCCCACAGAGCCCCTGACAGCCTGGGCTGAGTTAACTGGAACCCTAATGGGCAGGCATGAGCCTGCCTCTCCCATCCCAGGGTCTTTCCTATCTAGAGTGCTGGGGGGACCAGGGTGGGCAGATGGAGGAACTGAGGCACTTTGAGCTGGGGGGAACGGAGAGGGCTGGGAGGGGCTTTCCCCCACTGTACAGACAGGAAGCCCTCGTCCTGGGTGACTGATGGGAATCCAGAGCCCCATTCAAGGAGGGAATCTGTAACTCAAAGGGAAAGCTTTCCCAAGGATCCCCCACTCCCTCCGCCTCCCAGAATGGAGACCAGGTGTAGCTGAGCCAGGAGTGGAGAGTGGTGAGCAAGAGCTTCTGAATCAGGATTCTTGGCTACCCCACTGCCCCTGTACTTCCTGGCAAGCCCAGAACATCTGCATTGGCCTTGGGGGGTGGGGTACCAGCTGCACTCTTCAGCATCTGTTTGCAAAACTTCTACCGTAGACTCCCTTCCCCATTGCTCTCCATGGTGGTACTCGGTCACCTCTGACACCTGGACATCCTAGGGACCCCAGCCCTGACTCCCCAGGAGAATCGAGCTAGCACTTGACAGATAAGGGAGAAGTCTGAGAAACTCCCCTGCCGAAAGCAGCATTTTAGGGCCAGCCTGAGCTCCTAGGATAGAGGCTCCAGGGGGCCCTGGTCTCAGCTGTCCCCGGAAACTTCTGAAGGTGTCCCCATCCTCAGCTGGGAGGGGAAGAGGTGGAACAGAGGGGTGGGCCCCGGCGGTGTCCAGCCTGCAAGGGCATGTGACCCCAGGGGAACGAGGGGTGGACATGAGCGATGAGTGTTCATGTAGGTGTCTGCATCATGTGTTGGTAGAGGCGTATGGGAAGCGTGGGCCAGAGTCCACCCGGAGCCCCGCTGTGTGGGGAGCAGATAGGGGTCAAGAGGAGAGAGACACCAGAGCTGGGCCAACTTCACTCTCCATTGGCCAATGAGGAAAAAAAATGTAAAACCAACCTCACCGGGAAAACACACTGCCCTAGGCCCTGGGTGGGGACCTCAACTCGATTCACGTAACAAGACTACCCTGGGTGCTTTGGAGAAGCATCTCCCTGCCTCTCGGGTGCAATGGCTGTCTAGACCAGGGGTCCGAGCTCCCCGCTGCTTGTGGCAGGGAGGACTGGGCTCCCTCTCCCTGGGAAAAGAGGAGCAGCATCTGGGGGTGGGGTGGGGCTTCTCCCCCGGGAGCCCGCTCAGCCCTCCACCCGCAGTGGAAAGGACACAAACAGATTCCAGTGTTGGGAGGTGGGGGAGGGCTGGCTCCCCAAGCCCTGGAGGGGTACCCAGGTCCACAAGACGAGAACAGGGCTCCCCGCACAGAGGGCAGGCGGAGGGCCACAGGAGGAAAGGTGCAGCGACACCAAAGCCACAGTGAACACGACAGCATGGGGGAGGGCCGGGGCCGGGGAGGAGATCAACACCAAGCCAGGTCGCAGCTGCCCTGGGCTGCCCGCTCCCCAGGAGTGTGGGGCTGGCTTTGGGCGGCTGGGTGAGTCTCTGTGGAGCTCCTGGAGGAGTGGGCACGGGGACAGGCAGGGGGCGTGCGGGTGGGGGCTGGGGAGAAAGGGGCGCAGACAGAGGCTCTGGAGGGAGGCGGCTACACGTACCACTCCTTCTTGGAAATGAAAGACCCGTCGTTCTGAGAAACCATGTTCTCGGCCAAGTCCAGCTGCTCGGGGTCATACTGGTAGCCCAGAGTCCGGTCCCCGTAGCCGTCCTGACGGGCCTCCGCCTCATCCACGGTGAAGTAGGGCCGCTTGGCGTCCTCGTCGTATTTGGGGTGGGGGCCGCCCACCTTGCGCTCGCCCCCTCCGCCGCCCTCCTCCTCCTCCTCTTCCTCGTAGCTGCTCCCACCCAGGGGGCCGGGCTTCTTCTCATCGTCCGAGTCGTCCGGGTACTGCAGGTTCTGGGCCATGGGCGGGTGGTGCTGGGGGATGCCCGCCTTGCTGTAGCCGTTGCCGTACACGTGCTTCTTGGTGCTGTAGTCGCCCTTGAAGGTGTGTCGGCGTCGGCGCAGGGCCAGCACGATCCCTCCGACCACGATCACCACCAGCAGGATGCTCCCCGCCACGCCCCCAATGATGGCCGTGGGCACCGGCCCCGCGCGCCGCCCGTGTTCGGGAGGAGACGGGGTGTAGGGGAATTCTGGGGGAGGAAAAGACATGGAGGGGGACAGTGTCAGTGTCTGCTCCCGAGGGGGACTCGGCAGCGGTGGCAGGGACGGAGGGAGGGAGGGAGGCAGGGGATGGAACGGCCAGGAAGCGGGCCCAAGGCCCAAGGGCAGCTCCGGTTCCGCAGGCTCATCGGCGCCCCACCCTCCGGGGGCCCCCACCCCTCCAGGAGCCCAATGTACCACGGTGTTGTGGGTGGAGCGAGAGGAGAGGCAGAGAGTGCTGGAGCCCCAGAGCCTCCATGCTGGCTTTCTCCTTGGCTGTGGTGCCAGCCAGCCCACCCCCGACCCAATGTCCCCTAGCTGCCAGTCACCGTCCCGGCACCCCATGATTTCAGTGCGCTATTACTTTCCATTCAACGCAGACGGCGCGAGGCTTAGAGAGGTCGCACAACCTGCCTGAGGCCACCAGCCAATGAGGCAACATCGATCGGTTCTTTTGCAGGGAGAGCCTGTGGTAACCCTGTGCCGGACACCTGCGGGTCACTGGGTGCCCCACGTCTGATCTCACCTGCTCCCCCGGGCACAGGGAAGAGGACGGGCTCCCAGGCTGGTCCCAATGATGCCCCGGGAGTGCCAGAAACCAGGGCTGTGGTTCTTGGCTGCGGTCTGGCCCCGGAGGGCAAGGTGGGTGCCCAGGGCACTGGCAGCCTGGGCTAGGAGCGGAAGATGCTCGGCACGGCTGTGCAGGAGGGAGGCGCGAGCGCACGTGAGTACATGGCCACAATGATGCGAACACAGGGGAGCTCGTGCCGGGGCGCACCCTGGCCGTCGTGGCCAGCCCACATGCCTGTGCCGATGTGCTGAATGTTTGCGTGCAAACGTGCACCCCGATGACAGGGTGGAAACCAGGAGGCAGGAAAGGTGGAGGAAAGAGAAGGGAAGCGGGCGGGCGGGCGGGCTGGGTGAGGGAGCGCCTGCGCTCTGGTCGGTGCTGCCCCTACTCTCTCCTCACAGGGCCTTCCTTGCCAGAGGCCAGAGTGGGGGGAGGTGAGGCTGAGGGAGGCGGTTCCCAGCACCACCACAGGGTGGCACCGGAGACCACGGCTGGCCACGGTCGGGAGGTGCTGGTGGGCAGGTTCAGGGCGAGCCTGCGAGGGCTGCCCGGCTGTTCTAGGTGCTCTTCCCTCAGGCCCAGGTGAAGGTGTGGGGTTTGGGCATTTATCTTTCTGGTCTCTGGGAATCGGTTCCTGCCAGCTTGATCCCTTGAATGAGCATCACCCGCTCCAAGGGAGTTCTGCTCCTCCTGTGAGCCCGTTCCCTCCTCCCAAGTGGAAGCCAGCCCCTGTGTGGGAGTGGGTGGGGTGCTGCCCGCAGCAGGCAGGAGCAGGGCAGAGGCTCGAGAAGAGGAAAGGACTCCTGGGAGTCCAGGCTGGACGGGCTAATGAAAACACAGAGGCCCAGAGAAGGGGAGGCGATGTGCCCGCAGTCACATGGCTGAGCAGGGACCACCCAGATGCTCCTGTTCCTGGCCTCTCCACATGCAGGAAGGAGTTGGCAGGGAGGAGCACAGCCACTTGTCACCACTGTGCCCTCAGGGCAGGTCACCGAGTGACTGCCCAATAAATATTTACTGAGTATTTGTCCTCACCGCCTGCTTCCAGAACAGTTTCCCTGGAACCTCAAGCTTCTCCTGCTTCACCAGGTCCCATCTGTTCATTGCCTTTAAAAGGGCCGCACACCTGCTCGCCACGAAGTGGGAGCTGCCTCCACAAGGCGTGCCCCAAAGGCAGCTATCAGGAACCTAGCCTCCTCTGTACTTTCACCCTGCCTGCTACCTCCTCAGTTCTCACTCTAGATCTGAGTGCTCTCTCTTCTCTAACCTGCCTCTCACTTCACCCATCCACCCACCCATCTACCGATCTATCCATCCACCAATCCATCCATCCACCATCCATCTACCTATCCACCATCCACCCACTCACCCACCTACCCATCCACCCACCCATCCCTCCACCTATCTATCCATCCATCCACCTATCCACCCATTTACCCATCCAGCCACCTACCCAATTAACAAACATTTATGGAGCATCTATTTTGCTAGTCACAGGATACAAGAAACTCACAGCCTATCTAGGGAACCAAATGACACCCTTAGGGACAAAGCCGCATGCAGACAATCAAGGGCACTGGCAGAGGAGTGCCTCAGGAGTGCAGGGGAGGGAGAACACTGTGGCCTGGAGTTAGCAAAGGCTTCTTGGAAAAGAATTCTTGAAGAATGGCGAGGACTTGGAGAGGCCAAGAGAGTAAGAAAGGCATCCACATGGAGGGACCTACCTTTCCTTTCAAATCTTTCCATCAAATCTTGTTGACTCTTCCTATTCAATATTTTATCACTTCATGCCAGGTTTTACGGTAGTAGAGTCCTGAATCTCCTACCTCCATTTGGTCTCTGTCCCCTTTTAGTCACTCTGTCCAGAGTCACCAGGTTAATTTCCACTGTGTAGACACTACCATTCCCTTTCTCGAAGAGTAGCAGCGATGTCCCCAGTGCCCGCTGGACCGTGCCAGTCTGGGCTCCAGAACTCCCATCATGCCACTTGATCTTGGCTTTGGCTAGCTCGCCATCCTCGCTGTCCACGTTGATTCTTTACTGCAAGCCTTTGCTGGTGCTGTTGGCCCTTCCAGGAATGCCCTTCCTCATTCCCTTGTGCCCATTTCTGTTCTTTCAAGTTTTCAAATGGCTACAATTCTTTTTTTTTTTTTTTGTAGGAACGAGGAGAGGGGAAGTGGCAGCCTCATGATAATCTGGGACTGTTTCTATTCAGGTGTGTTACAGTTGTGTGCAGTCTAAGTTCCGTTATATTTATTTTTATGCTTTCTGTGACAGCAGAGACCCAATGAAAAAATAAAGCTCTCCAACATTTTACTGGACTAGACCGAATTTTTTGGGCCCCACTAATCACAGTATGGTAGAGTTTGCTGTATTACCTGTTTCATGAGAGCGACTTAGGTCCCAAATTAGTCTGTAAATCGAATTCAGAGTAAATCTAGAACCTGACCACTTTCTACCGTTGCTCTGTCCCTAATCCAAGCCACCATCACCTGTCACCTGCATTAATTTTTTTAAAGATTTTGTTTATTTGAGAGAGAGAGAGAAAGAGAGAAAGATTGAGAGAACGTGTGGGAGGAGGGGCAGAGGGAGAAGCAGACTCCCCGCTGAGCAGGGAGCCCGATGCGGGGCTCGATCCCAGGACCCTGGGATCATGACCTGAGCAGAAGGCAGACGCTTAACGACTGAGCCGCCCAGGCGCCCGTCACCTGCATTATTGCAACAGCTGTCTAACTGGCTTCCCTGATTCTACATTTTCCTTCTAGAGATGATTTTGAACACAACAGCCACAGAGAGCCTGTTAAATCTAGAGTTTAAAATCGCCTACGTGACCTGTGCCTCTGCTCCCCACCTCTGATACCATCCCTTGCTTTCCTCCTGGTTCATTCTTCTCCAGGCTTCCTCAGGCTGCCCTGCACCCCGGCAGACTCTTCCCCTAGGTGTCCCATGGCCACCCCCTCACCTCTGTCAAGGCCTGGCTCAAGCTTCTCACCGAGATCCCCTTCTCGCCAAGGCCTTCCTTCCCCGACTGCCCTATTTCAAAGCGCGGCTCACGAACCCCGCCCCAGCCCTTGTGACCCCTTGATCCTGCTCTTCTTTGCTCCATGTCACTTTCAAATGACCACGTGATTCTTCTGATGTATTTCCTCTGTCGTCTGCTGTGTGTCCTTCTGTACTAAAACCCTCACTCCAGAGGGACAGGGGCTTTGGCTCATTGATGCATTCCCAAGCACCTCGCCTGCCTGGCAGGTGGCCAGAGTTCAGGAATATTTGTTGAATGACTCCTGTCAAGGCGAGTGTCTTTCCCCTCTAGGTCCTTGTGTTTCACTTTCTTCCCCCCAAGCCCGAAGGAGGTTTACTCTTCCCTGGGGACCTTGGTTATTTTAGCTGCTCTGTGTCCAGGTCTGCCTAGAGGTAGAGGATGGCGGACTTCAGAGTGCGGACGCCGGGTGAGGGGAACCCTGGTTATTTTAGCTGCTCTGTGTCCAGGTCTGCCTAGAGGTAGAGGATGGCGGACTTCAGAGTGTGGACGCCGGGTGAGGGTGCAGAGGGAGCAGACAGGAGGGCCTAGCTCACCGGCGAGCAGAGGCGGCTGCTTGTGTGGAGTGGAGCACTGGTCCCCTCTGTCCTTCCAACGGTCACGCTCAGCACCAGCAGCAGGGCCTCAGGGGCCCCGGCGGACCGGGGAGAGAGCAGCTGGGGCGTGGGGTCCCTCCCGGCCTCCCTCACACCGTAATGCCCCCTCTGACTGCAGCCTCCCCTCTGGGCTGGCGGCCTGGCCGGGCCCCTGGGGGCGGCGGCAGGAGCTCAGCATCCCTTCGCGGCTGTGCTTTCCTGACTGAGGTGGGTGGGCCCGTAGGGGGGCTGGGGACGGGGCTGAGGCGGAGGGGAGGCCAGGGTTTTCGTCTGGAGCCAGGCCGCGGAGGAGGTCTGGGGTGGAAGAGAAGGTAGGGGCTTGCTTCGGACCCGAGGCCGGAGCTTCGGCAGGCAGGCAGGAGTGCTCTGGGCCCGAGGGGGCCGGCAAGCTGGGAGCGCTACACCTGCTGGGGTGCAGGGCGGTGGCCGCAGGCTGCTCCTGGAGCGGCTGCCAGCAGGCCACTGGGCAGGGCCCCGTCAGGCTGGAGCAGCAGCCGGTCCTCCCAGGGGCCCGGATGCAGCTGCCTGCGCACCGACAGCCCAGCGCACTGCTAGTCGCCAGCCCGCAGAGAGGCCCGACTGCCACCCAGCCGCGTGCACGCGCAGCAGGCGGACAGGCGCCCGCCGGCTTGCAAAAGCGCACGTTCACACGCTCACAGGCACGCTCCCTGGCAGGCTCACACACCCCCTCCATTCCAGATGGACCCCGAAGCCCCACCAACACTTGGTGACAAGAACTCCCAGTCTAGGAGGGAGACCTGTGACCTGCACCCTCCAGTGGTCATGCCCAGTGATGCGCCCGGGACTTCACCGGAAGCGGGGACTGGGGCAGACACCCCTCCCTCTCGGCTCCTCCTCACAACCCTGGTCCCAGGGGCAGCTGCTGCCCCATTTGGCCTCTTGAGTCTGGTCAAGGCCACACCCTGAGCACCTCTCCCTACTCTCTGCCTTACCCGCAGAGGGAGAAGGGAGGGGAGCTCACTGGTTTGTTGGGGACTCCTGGGCTAACCCCATGAAATTGCTCCTCATGGGCCCCTGAGAGGGCCCCAGGCCCCGTGGACATGTACGCACAGATTCTGGTGAGTCTGTCTCCCTATCCCCGTGGCAGCGGCCCAGGCCTGCTGCTTCCCACTAGGGACACCCTCACTGTACAGCCCCTAACTGGTCCCCTGCTGCCATCCACACAGCCTCTCAAATGCTTGGTCTAAGCCACCTGCCTCACCACGCTGCTTCTCTGCTGAGAACCCTCCAGAGACTCCCCTTTGACAACACAGAGAAAGCCCCACTCCTTCCGGTCCTGCCCACTTGGCTCCCACCATTTTCCTCCCACAAGCTTCCCCTGCCAGCAAACCCCCACCCTCCATCACTGCCCACTCACTCATCCTTGTAGGAACAACTCAAATGCCACCTTCCGCACCATCCGGGGCCCTGAGAAGCCCCAGCTACAGTGTGTGTGTGCGGGTCCAGTGCCCCGCACACGCACGTGCCTTCGGCACACACCCTGCTGCCCGCCTCCTCCCCCTCCTGCCCCAGCTGCTCTTCATTTTCCTCTCCAGATGCGCCCAGGGCAAAGCTATTACCCGAACGGATGGCCAGGATGAAAAATTAAATTTCCACTTATCCGTCTCACTCATGCATTCCCTCCTGACTAGTGGGGCTTGGAGCCCAGGGCATGGCTGTGTCCCTCGGACTGGGCCCCCAGAGAACGCGACAGACACTAGCTGTGGCAGGATGAGGGCTGGTGGCGTTGGTGGCTGCTCGGAAATTGTCCATGAGCACGGGAACACACAGCTCTGAAGAGGCTCAGGCTTCCTGGCTGAGCCCTCCAGAGGGGCTGTGAGATCGTCCCTCCTTCCCTCGGGACGGCTGGCGGAACAGCTCCTGGGCCCGTCAATGATTCAGTGAGTGTCACGCTTCCCTGGCTTCTGCCTAACTGGGCTGGCAACAGGAGTGTCCTTACGCAAGGCCCTTCTCACCACCCACGTGTGTGGCTTTGATTGCCACGGTGCCCCGCTCCATACCTCTGGGGAGCACAGGAGGATAGGCTGTGTGCCTCTTCCAGTTGGAGCCCTGGGCAGCTTGGACCCCCCGGCCACGAGGCCAGCGAGGCCTGACCACAGATCCCATGCGGGGCACTACTGTGGCCATCAGCCCCCAGGAGTTGCCCCCCCTCCACAGCTGGCGTCTTTCCTCTTTGTTCCGTAGCCCGGGCCTGGGAAGTGCCCCCTTCCCTTCCTCCCTGCTCCTGGACCTGGTGTGACTCCCTGATGAGCAGCCCTGCACTCACGGGCATCCTGCAGCGTCCTGAGCTTTGGGAGAAGGGACGCCCTGACTTTGCTGTCCCAGCGCTGCCTCGGGCTGGGTAGCACCACTTGGCCCCATAAGCCTAGAAGGGCCTCTGACTGGTCCACTCATGCCAGGGGTAGGATCACGGGCGATCGCTGCTCCCAGGTTTCTTGGCTTCCTCCTGTGATTGCCCAGTCCGCCGTTTCCCCAAAGAGCCCGAGTGGTGGAGGGTGACGGAGTGGTGGTGTCTGTGATCCACCACTGGGGAAGGTACCCCCACCCTGGGAGGGCTCTGTGTGTGCGAGCACGCATCTGGCCAGAGATAAGGGTGAAGATCTCTGTATTACAGACTGAGAGAAGAGCCACACGCTGAGGCCCGTCTGTGTCGTCCCTCCAAGGACACGCCTCACTGCGGCGTGGTCACGCTCCCTTACCAATACCCCTCATCCTCGTCGGCCCCTCGGCCCCTGTGAGGTTCCTACTGAGCTTGGCCCACGTTTTCTCCAGGAGGGGAGAAGTGTGTGATTCTGCCCTTCCCTCCGCCCCCCTCAAGCCTCAGCCTGGAGGACGGGCTGCCTTAGCTTTGCCCAGCTCCACCTCAGATGCTTCTGCTGCCTCAACCAGTCAGAGAGCCGAGGGCAGGGGGTTGAAGAGAGCGGCAAATGACCAGTGACTCCACCTTCCCCAGTGAGGGTGTGACGGAACGGCCCCGACGGCAGGTCGGTGCAGACCCCGGACGCCGTCAGGCTGCTCCTTGGGCAGCTGTACCCGGGACGTACCCACAAACGAGGTCTCCGACGGCTGAGACACAGGCCCAGAGCTGAGGCCTCTCCAGGGCGTGCCCAGGTCCTGTGCCTGCCGTCCAGGAAGCGCGGCCCAACTTCCTACACTCCCCAGCCTGGCTCAGCGTCTTTCTGAGGTCACTGCCCGCGCACGACGCGCACCCCCGACAGCACTTCCTATCCGTCTCGGCAGCAGCAGGACACCACTTCCTGTCCCAGACGGTTCTTTCTGTCACTTTCTTATCCTGCGACCAGCTCAGCTACAATATTAAAGCCACCCCCTCTTCCGGCTGTGAACTCGTGATAGCAACTGCACCCCTCTGTTGGCTTGTTCTGATCCTTGCATTAATCATGATAATGATAGAGATGGAGATCATAATCACAGAGCACGGGCCATTTATTGACAGACTGCTGGTCTGTGCTAGGTACTCGGCCCACATTTTGTAAATTCTGACAACAAGCCTCCAGGCACCTCGTCTTATCCCCATATCCAGAGCACCGTCCACGTCCCAGCTGTCGGACACTGACGTCCGTGGCTCCTGTCATGGCCCATGGGAGGCCTCCCGCAGAACATCCTAGCTCCTGTGCTCCCTCCCTTGGCCCCGAGAGGTCAGGGGGCTGAATCTCCTCAACCGCACTGACACAGAGAAAAGTGCAGGGAAGGTTCGGTCAAGGGCACGAGACCACCAGGGCTCTGGGCCATCTCCTTGCTTTCCCTCCTGTGTCCCTGCCGCCCCCGTGGGTTTCCTGAGCTGCAGGAACAGACGAGCTCCACCTGCCAGCATCACAGGACATGGGCAGGCTCTACCACCATGCCCCACTGTCCCCCGACCCCCGGAAGCATTGTTGCAAATGGCACTTACTTCTTCCCTGCCGGAGCCTCCCTCTGACCCCTCTCTGATCAGGGGTCACCCTGTCTCACACACAGCCTTGTAACAGAGAAAAGAGAAAAGCAAAGCAAGGCCAATGGCCAGAGCCTAAGGGGGAACCAGAGGAGAAAGGAGGAGACACAGACTTCCCACATGACACCAGCCAAAGGTGGGGGACGTCAGCAGTGGACTGGGGGAGAGAGGCTGGGCAGGGGGCAGCTTCCTACCTGTGATGTTGACCTCCACCTGGCCCGAGCGCGTGCCGATGGGGTTGGTGGCCTCACACACGTAGGTCCCTGCCAGGCTATAGTTGATGGGCCCCCTGAAGAAGAGGGTTCTGTTCTGGGCCTCCACGCCCTTGGGGAGAGAGCCATTCAGCCTGCGGGGATGGGGAGACAGGGCAGAGGGTTAGGACTCTCCGGCCCAGAAGCTGCCTCGGTGTCACCCACCTGCCTCCAAGACTCCCAGCCCTTTTGCTGAGCGAATAATGGGCAGGGTCTGCCTTGGAAGGAGGACAAACAACCACAACAATAATCTCTTGTGTTTCACACTCGATGGTCCCAGCACTGAAACGCAGACAGGACAGGAAGCTACTTGGTCCCACGGAACAGATGAGCAACTCTTAAGTTCAAGGTCAAGGAACACAGGGGTAAGTGACAGAACTGGAGTCCTAGCCAGGTCTTTGACTCCTGGCACTGTGCTCTTCCGGCTACTCCTGGTTTCTTGGGTTGCTGGTTTAACAAGCTGCTCAGGTAACCCCCATGTGGAGGAATCGTGTTCCATTTCACTATCTCATTGTCTCGCTGGACACATCACAGGCCTTTTTCCTGGGGAAACACAGGGGGACTTCCTCCCGATCCACGGAGCCTCGATTCTGTTGGACCCAGCAGCTCCCAGGCACACACAGCTGAAACTGGCAAGCCGGCCCTGGCCACTTGCACCTTCAGAAGCACTTCTGGTTGCAGGAAGTGGACGGAAGGTGCGAACTGGCTGGGGCATGCCGCTGCCCGCTACCTCCCGGACAAGAGTACAGACACAACGTGGGCAGCCATCTCCTGACCATCCGCGTCAACCTCCTTCTTGGCTTCCCCATGCCCGTCTTTCTACGTGTTCCATCCAGCTCTTCTCTGGGAAGAACCTTGGCTCAGGCCATCAGCGCCGGCTGGAGGGCCAGACCAGACCCTTTGAGGGCCAGACTCAAAGACTGGGAAGCCAAGAACTGGAGGACGGGATATGGGACAAGCACGCCATGAACACAAGCATGCTGGGCTGACGGCTGCCCTCTCCTTGAGAATCTGGGGGTGCTGGAGAGAAGGAACAGGAACAAAGAAAGATCTGGGATGCTCCAGAAAGCCAGCTTCCCTGGGGACACCTCGATAAAAATAAATACCGGGGGCTGGGGTGGGAGTGACTCACTCACACTGAATCACCAAAGGAAAACGACAAAATTCTTTATTAGGGAGAAGAAAGCAGGCAGATTATGAGGGAATCCCCCTCTGGCAGAATGGTTTGTCCCACTGACCCTGATGCTGTCAGACGTGGGGGTGTTATGTGTGGCCCCTCGCGGCCCCTCCCCTTGTCGCTGAGAAACCTGAACCGAGACCCTAATTTCCTCCCCAGTTAATGCTCCTGGAGGTGGGGTGGGGGTACCTCCCTGTGACCAGCTAGGTACCCTGCCGGGCGACCGGCCAGCCCCAGAGCACTCACGTGGTCCAATGGTACTCGGTGGCGGGGGGGTTAGCATCGGCTCTGCACGTGAGCTTCACGTCCATTCGCTGCAGGTACCAGTTCCCATCAAACCCCTCGATGGTCACCTCGGGCTCATCTGTGGGGCAAGGGATGATGTTTTGAGAAGGGGGAGGCCAGGAGAGCAGGACTTGGAGTGAGGGAGCCTCGGACAGGGAACGGAGGGAGGATAGCAGTGACACGGAACCAGCTGGAAGACGGAGAGAGAAAGGGGGAGGGAGGGGATCATGGACCCTCAGAGCAGCAGAAGCAAGGAGACTGAGGAACGATGAGGACAGATGAGCCAAGGGAGGAGATGGGGGAAGAGAGGAGGGAGGCCAAAGCACCCCCAGGAAGAGAGAGGGAGGGGAAGGCTAGAGGGGCCAGAGAAGGAAGGGGCGGGGGAGAGCGGCAGGAGACAGAAGCAGAGGAGGAGGGAGGGCTGGTGTGGGTGGGTAGTGGGGAGGGGACAGCGGTGCCCACCCCAGGAAGCCGGCCCGCACCGCGCGCCCTGCTCACACTGCACGTTGAGGGTGAGGCTCTCCCGGAAGCGGTCCATGTGGTAGTTGACGATGCAGGCCAGGGACTGCTGGTGGGCTTCCCGGCTGGGCACCAGGCGGTAGCGGCTGATGACGGTCACCGTGCCGTTGGGGTTCCGGATCTCCTGGTACTCCGCTTCGCCCTTCAGGCGTGTTTCCCAGGACACCACGCTGGGAGGCTTCCCATTGGCCGAGGTGCAGGTGGCCACCAGGACCTTGTCATCCTGCCCCTTCTTGGCTCGAAGCACTGCCTGGGTACCCTCTACCCAGTTGGTGGGTTTGGCTGCGGGGAAGTGGAGAGCGCCATGGGACCAGCTCTCCCGCCTCGCCCAAGGTGTGCGGGCCCAGGACGTCCCCCTGGCCATCCTCACCTCTCGGCTGTGCACTTCTCCCGGGACTGCTTCACATCTAACCTACGTCCTCCCTGCTCTATGGCTGGTACCCGCTTCTGTCAGGCAGAGGGCTTCTTGGAGCCTCGGCCTGCTCAAGGACAGTGGCTCATGCGGCTCTTCTTACCGTGGTGTCTGAAGCTTCTGCTTGCTTCTTGGTCACCCACAAAGCACCTTGGAGGGGGGTGCTCCGACCTGAATCCTGATCTTCAGCTCTGTCCACGGCTAAGGCCCTGCCCCCAATCCCTAGTGAACTGTGGCCCAGCCTGGCTGGAAGGGACCAGAAGCGCCATGCCCGGAGCGCGGGCAGCATGCCAACCCGAGCAGAACGATGGGGCCATTGAGGCACGCGTCGAGAATGGCCAAGCCCCAGGCCCCAGGCCTCTGCACGAGCAGGGAGGGAGGGGGTCGGGCCAGCTTACCCATCACGGTGAGGTTGAGCTGGCTTTCTCGATTGCCGGCGGGGAAGGTGGCGAACTCGCAGATGTAGACTCCCTCGTCGTCCAGCTCCAGGCGGGAGAGGCGGATGGTGCCGTCGGTGAAGGAGGGCCGCAGAAATTCCACGCGCTCGCGGTAGGGGGCCAGCACGGAGACGCCCATGGCTGGGTTGTAGATGGCCACATTCTGCTTGGAGCCGTTGGTCGCCTTCTGCCACGTGACCTGGGTGATCTTCACGCCGGGCAGCGGGTTGGCAAAGCTGCAATGTAGCACCACGTCCGTGCCGATGAAACCGTACATGGAGTCGTTCACCTGGACCACCTGGGCGTGGGGGCCTGGGCAAAGGAGACGCGGGCGGTGGTCAGCGACAGGCGCGGCCCCTCGCCCAGACTCCCGGGGCGCTGCTCCTTTCTCTCTAGCAGTATTACTCTTCTGAGGCTGATCATAAAAATAGTTAATTGCTTGTAATAAAAGCACTCTGGGTGATACTGAAAAATACCGAGAAGAAAACGGCACCACCCAGGATCCCGCCGCTCAGAAATATCACTGATAATCTTGCAGGAAATATCCTCTTTTACTTTCTTCTCTTTACATTATTTCCCTATATTGCTCCGCGTGACCATCTTTTCTTTTCCTCACGCCGAGGGAGAATCACACACTGTACGTACTGTTCGGCAAGCTGCCTTTTCACTTGGCGATACGTCGTGGGTACCGCCTCATGGCAGTAAATACACACCCCCACCCTTGTTTTTGATGAGGAGGGTCGAGTGCACTGTTTTGCTGCGAGCCACCAACTATATCACCTTCCTGGGCCTCAGTCCCCTTCTGGCAAATGGGGCATAAAATCTAGGCCCCCACCTCACGGGGTTGCTAGGAGAACCAAATGGGACTAAGGAGAAAGTGTGTCAGGAGACAGGAAGCGCTGCCCACATGGCTCCCGGGGGCCACCATGATGGCCACCCCCATTAGGTCTTCTCCCTTAAGGCTGAGTGCCCACGCCCTGGGGGGGGCATGGCTCCGTCCCCTCACCCAGCCAGGTGGGGAGAAGTAGGTGCTGCACAAGGCGCGGGCTCCCCTGGCTCCCGGCTGCCTTCACAGTCTAATCTAAACGTCTTGGCATTCGACATCCCCCTCATCTGTATCCTGCCTTTTTGTCCACATCTCTCCATACGCTCTGCCCTCCGACCATGTCAGCCTGGGCCCCTCCTCAGAACACGCCATGTTTCTACGTTCCCTTCCTCCCTCTCTTCCTCCTCCTAACACTCCTAGACTCTTGCTCATGCAGTTCCCTAGAAGGCCCTAGAAGGCTCTTCTCCTTCTCCACCGATGGATCGCCCACTCAGGCCACCCCCTTCGGGAAGCTTCACAGACCTTCCCCACGCCACCTCTGTTACAGATCTTTTCTGCCTTGGAATGTGGTCATTCATGCCTCTAACTTCTCCACCAGAGTGGGATCTGTGCTTTCCCCTCACTGCATCTCCAGTGCCCAGCCCAGGGTCTGGCACACAGTAGCTGCTCAGTAGGTATTTGTTGCCAGACAAACTGCAACGGAACCCGCGAGAATAGAGATTTGCAAGGAGGAGGGAGTGATCAGTGGCATCGGATGAATGAATCAATTCCCCCTAGTCTCCTCACCGATTGTTTAATTCCCGCTAGAAGGCTTGTTTGAGCTTCGCCCTAACCCTGCACTCGGGGCAGC
This sequence comes from Leptonychotes weddellii, assembly GCF_054177405.1. Classification (NCBI taxonomy): domain Eukaryota; kingdom Metazoa; phylum Chordata; class Mammalia; order Carnivora; family Phocidae; genus Leptonychotes; species Leptonychotes weddellii. The sequence goes on along the minus strand of NC_138379.1, from coordinate 81,111,190 downwards.
CATCCCCTCCGGTGGGTCTCTCCGGGGCTCGTTCCCGCGCTCTGTTACTGGCCATACCTCTGTACACTTCCTGTTGTCCCATCCTCACGGCACTCCATTTACTGAGCATCATCAATACTATCAATGCCAGGCCCTGGACTGACCCAGAAGCAAGGGGCCGGCCTCAGTGGTCCCCCAAGGGAGCCTGGAGTTCAAGACTGGAAACTTGGGGCTCCTATTTGCCCCTGCCTGATGGAGACACAAAAGCAGGGCACACTCCTCTGAGGGCTTGGGAGACCATGGCAGGTGAAGGCTCCTTCCCTCAGGAGGGTACAGGCATGTCTCCTAGGTCCCTGCAGTATCCTCTGTGTTTGACATACAAAAATGTATTCAAAAAATGCTTGCTGAATAAGTAAGTCTTTGGCCCCTTCGAGCCAGGCCCTTACCATGCTCTGGAAGCTTCCCTGATGCTCCCGTATCACATGCCTGTTCACAACCACACAGACCCTTCAAGGCCCACCTGGGATACCCCACTCCGTCCCCTCCCGCTGTCCCCTTGGCCAGTCTGTGGGGTTCTGACATATCCCTGGGCAGAGAGCACTGTGGGCTGGCTGGAGTCCAGTGGAGGAAGCATCCATCAGGGAGTCAGGAGTTGCATTCTGCTGGGCTCCACCTTGAGCTGGCTGTGGGACCTGGGCCAGTCACTTGCCCCTCCTGAGCCCTATTTTCCTCCTCTATAAGGAGCAGGCTGGACTCCCCCAGTCCCTTCTGGCCCTGAGTCTGAGTCCTTGAACTGCAGCCCAGCCCAGCTGGGGCCCCACCCCAGATAGAGTCCCACGGTGAGGTCAGTGGGCCAGCCAGTGCTCCTGCTGACTGGCTGGCTGGCAAGCAGCTAGGCCCTAGGCCCTCCCAGCAGGATAAGCGGGTGCTCCCTCCCCCACTCCCCAGCCTTCACTCACCAACCTGCTGGAGGTTGCCCAGCAGCTGAGATAATGTGGGTATAATTGGGGAACTTTCACCACCCAAAGCCAGAAAACAGGAAAAGCCAGTTGGGAGGGCTTGGGCCATAGGCTGGGGGTGGGGGTTGGGGTGTGGGCACCAGGAACCATCTAGGGATTGGTGCCCAGCACGGTGGGGCCTATAGCGGGACACAGCCCACCAAGCCTGCCTTGACCCCATCTCCTGTCACTCCTCCGCAGGTGTGGGGACAGGCAGGGTTCAGCGCCTGGCACACACGCTACCATTCATTCGCTGTGTCTTCAGCAGTGATCTCACCCTTCAGAGCTGTGAATACCAGGAGGGAAGATCGCCGACAGTGGCCTGGGCGTGGGGGCGGGGCGGGCGCTGTAAGGGGCTCGGGCGCCCCAGCAGCCCTGTCTTGTCCATCAGTACCTAACCAGACCAAGGCAGCCCTCCCCACGCTAATGTCTGTTTTGGGGTTAAGGCCCCTCTCTCCTCTCCAGAGGCAGCCCCATGGGGTGCCAGTGAGGAGGGTGCCTGGCACGCCCGCTCACTGTGCACAAAGCCGGTTGTCCTGGCCCTTGCCCCTTCTGCCCTAGCGATGAGTGGGCAAGCCAGAGCGCGGGAGGACCTCTAAGGAGCAGGCCGACTTAGTTTGATGTTGGCCTCTCTGTCCACAGCCCACTGGGCACAAGGGAGCTCCGGGTATGGGGTTTGGGGTCACTCCCTGCTCCCAGAGTTCTGGAACTGGGAGGGGCTGGGGACACTGGCAAGGTCTGAAGACCCTCCCTTCGCCCTCCACCCCACTCCAGGCTTAGGGACCCAGAACCCCAGCTTCTGGCTTGGGGCCGTCAGTCTTGGCCCGAGGATGCACAGTTGGGGAGATGTCCCTCATTCTTTAGACTGGGCAGACTGGGAGGCTTTCAGAGAGCGGGGCGCACCTCCAGTGGTTGGGCAGCAGGGTCAGAGTGCTGCAGCGAATGGGGCAGTGGGGATCTCCACTGAAAAGGCAGAGAAAGGGCTGGATCAGGGCAGTGACCCAGGAAGAGGGCCCTCCTCCGTGTAGGAAGAGGGGGACCATCAGCCTTGTCTGGAAGGCTCGGGAGAGGAGGTGCAAACAGGAGGACAGGCCTGTCTAAGCTTCTCCACCATCCGCTCTGGCCTCGATGACCTGGAAGCTGGTGCTCCTGTCTCCCAACACTGCCTGAGCTCCTCCCACCCTCTGAAGGGTTGTTCCATCTCCTCCCCGCTTCGGGCAGCAGGTGGGCTCCTGAAGAGTCAGACAGTGGGGCTTTGCATTCTCCCTCCATCACGTCCGAGCTGTGAAACCTTGGGCAAATGCCTTGACCTCTCTGTGCCTCAGTTTGCACTGAGGCTGCACATCTGTAAAATGGGCCCAACAGTGGTACCTACCCCGTGCAGTTGTTCTCAGGAATTCAATGAGTACGTGTGAAACTAGAGAGCTTCGCGGCACGCTTAGGACAGAATTAAACACGCAGTAAACGTTAGTAGCCATCATCACCACCGCCACCATCATCTGTATCCCTTTCGCTTTCCTGGCACGTGTGTCTAGCGCGTTTCCCGGTGTGTGTGCCCCCCCCGGCTCCCAGCAGATTGCGAATCCCCGTGTGAGAGGGAAGGCACAGGTTTGCCCTCGGGTTGAGCTGACCACACCACGGCTCGCTGGCAGGATCCAGGGCTCGGAGACTAGCCTGCTGACTTTCTCTGGCTCCCCAGGCCGTCAGGGCTGCTCCACACAAGGCACTGTCTGTCCTTCCTCACAGGCCCCCTCTTACATGAGAAGTGGGGGCTGTCCCAGATGTGGGAAACAGGACCACTAGAATGGTAGCATCCTGGAGGCTCAATGGACCATGTAATGCATCATTTTACACAGGAGGAGTCCAGGGTCCAGAGGGGTTGGGTCACTTGCTCGGGGACGCAGAAGAGCATAATCCAGCCCAGTGTTCTTCCCACCCTGCCTTTTTATAAGGGACTCCCAATCTCAGTCTAACTCCCCAGGGCATCATTCTGGGTGGTGTCGCTCCCAGAAATGTGATCTCAGAGCCTCTCTTGCTCCTTTTGATAAATGGCAGGAATACCGCTTACAAATTGCAGTCACAGTGCCTGCAGGCCACCCTCCACTGGGCTTGGTGGGTGGGGGTGGGGGGCGAGAGGCTGGGGGCCAGGGGTGAAGCCCAGTGGGAGCCCGGGTGGGGGTACCTGCAGGATGTACAGAGCAGGAAGGAGCCAGAGAGGTGGGAGTGAAAGGGAGAGATCCCGGGAACCTCTGCCCTCAGTAGAGGGCAATGTGTTTTTCTTTTCCTGACCTCAAGCACTGCCTATATTCTCCCTGACTACCCTATGAGCCCCACGGTCTGGGCCCCGTGCGCAAGTACCTCAGTTTCCCCATTAGAGCTCAGGCTGGACAGCTGGGACTGCCTTCGTGGCTTCCCAGAAGTGCTGAGCCAACAAGGCAGGCGTCGGGCCGGCCCCCCGAGACGTCACAGACCTGTAAAAGCCCCGAGCTCAGCAACAAAACACAAAGGCTCCTCAGTTGTGGCCGACAAACCTGCTCCCCAGGGCCCTGCCTGCCTGCCCTGCCCGCCATGGAGCTAATCCGAGGCTGAGGCCATGGGTTCCCACGCAGTGGGGTGTGGCCCAGAATGGGGGGGCACTCTGCTCCCCGTACCTACCTCGAGCAGTTTCTCTTCCCACCCTTTGAAACTTCAGACCCCTCTCTCCCTGGCCAGGCAGGCTGGGACTGGGCCCATGTGGGCGGGTGAAAGCGGGGGGAATAGGCAAAGGGGGGGGTTCTGGGATTTCTGGCGCAGGCCACCTCTTCTTCTGCCCCCCACCTATTTTCTGAGACTGCCTGGGTGCCCTCAGTCGGGTAGACAGCAGGGCAGACCTGGCCCGGAGGAAACTGGGGCACACTGGGGGAGGAGCACTGGGCTCCCCACCCAGGGCCTCTCTGACACCCAAATCCTTTATCCATCTCTAGGGCTTTCCAGGGATCTCCTTCCCCACCACCACCCCAAAACTGGCAGAAAGGAAGAGGACATCCGGTTAGAAACCAGCTTAGTGGTAAGTGGGAATGACTCACCTATGGGGGGGGGGATAGGGCCTCCAGCCGAAACCCTGCTGAGTCAGCACAGTGACCTAAAGGTTATAGGGCCCCTCCTCCCAGTGCAGCTACTTCCCCAAATGTCAACTCCCAGGGCTGGCCAGGTCCTCACTTTCCAATGCCAAGGCCGATCCACCTGGGGGAGAGACTGGCAAGGAAGAGGGTATGATCAGGAGGGAATCCCCTTTCTAGGGTCCCCTCCTCTGGGAAGGTTTTGCCAATCAGTGTTGCCCAGACCGAATCGTTCTGCCAGCAAGAACCCACATAAGCAGGGTTCTCACTGAGGTCCTTTGAACCCGTCCCGTCTCGTATCCATGCTCCAGGCAGATTTCCCCATTATTCGGGAGCTCCCTAGAGCCCAGACTCCCCTCTCCGCTCAGGACGGGGTCCAGGGTGACCTAGGTCAGAGGGCTCAGTGAGGACCCAGAAGCAGCAGCTGACCCAGTCCTTGTCCCCACACTCCTAAGTCACCCCTCACTGAGGCTGAGTGCCCCCGCCCCCCCACATTGTAGGTGCTCTGCCCGGTGGGAGTGGGCCCTGGGGGTACTCTCTCTGGGAGCAGTGCCTGCTGGGATGGCTCCAGGAGTCCTGGGGCCTTCAGTCCCTGCTGCATCCACCTTGCCAGCAGAGGTGATAACATTCCATGATCCCACAGTCAGGGGCTAATTACTACTGTCCAAACCCAGGCGCCTCCGCCCCTCATTTGGGGTCACAGAAACTGCCGATGTTTTCTTCTTGGCTGATGCCCCCCCCCCCCAACTCCCGACACAGAGCTGGTTAATGATGGGCTGTGGGGCTGGCGCCGGAGCCTTGGGCGGGTGAGTGCAGCGCGTGGGAGAGGAGGGGGCGCGGCAGCCTGGGAAAAGCCCCGAGAAGGTGCCCAGGATCTTCCAAACAGGCTGGGCTGGCCCGCTCCCCAGCGGCGTGGAAGCCGCGGGGTTGTGGTGGGGGCTGCTCTGGCAGGTCCCATCTCTCTGAAACCTAGCAGGACAGGTTGGGGGACGGGGATCAATCAGGGAGTGGGGTTTTGCCTTCTCCCGCTGAGGAACCAGTGGCTGGGACACCTGGACCTCTCCTACAGGTCTGCTGCCTGTTGGCTGCCCCATCCCCAAGGCCAAGGGCAGGGCCAGTCCTGAGCAGCCCCTGGACATCCCAGGAACAGAGAGCCCCTCTCAGTGCTGCCCCTCTCCATCTCTACCTGTTGGTCGTCTCTGGACTGCTCACCCTGCACCTGCCACATTTCCTCTGGCCAGGTGGTGGGGAGGAGGGGCACGTACTGGCGATCAGGAGAGGAAGTCTCTGGTCCCCACTCCTTGCTCATGTTTTTCTATATGGCCTAAGGTAGGCAGCTCCCCTCCCTGGCCTCACTGTCCTTTTCTGCAAAACGAGAGTGTTGGATGCCATGACCCTGGAAGACGATACTTTGGACATCACCTGTCTAGTTCTCTCTCTGCCCTAGCTCTGCACCTTCCCTGGATCACACTCTAGAACTTTTCCACCAAGTGGCTGCTCCACGTCTGTATACTGCCCAGCTCCTCCAGGAAGACCTCTCAGATTAAGTGGAATGCCAGGCAGCAGAGCTGGGGTGCGCAGGCCTCTTCTATCCACGCAGTTGCGGAGTGTGACAGATGCTAGCTCCTGTATGCTTTTGAATTCATCTTTGTTCTCCATCCCCACTGGCCCCCATCCAGACTCCCACTAAGACCCCTCCCACCAGCGCAGTCCCTTCCCCGCCCCCCACCTCCAGCAGAATCTCACTTCCTTATTTTCTCAACACTCCCAGGCCAGGACTCTACACGCCTCCCCCACCCCCACCCCTTTAAGTAAGCCCTGAGCCTTCGCGCTCAGCATCTCATTCCTGCCCCCGTGTCCCCTCCATAGGCCACAGTCATCACTTACTCCAGCCCCGCTGGAGCGTAATGCCGAGGCCACATACCTGCCTCCAGGCTCTCCCCCCACCCATTCACCACTTTCTAAAACATAAATCATTTCCTATTTAAAATCCTTCCATGGGTTTCCAGCAGCCCTCAGGATCAAGTGCAAAGTCCTTTTGGGCTCGGGACCTCATCTTGGGCGCCGGAGCCTGCAGCCACCTCCTCTCCTGGCTCTCTCTCTTCCGCCCCATGGAACAATACCATCCATTCCCTGCAGTTACTCCCTCTGCTAAAAACCCACACCCCGTTACCTGCCCCAGTCCCCTTCATGCTTCCTGAGTGGGGTATCCAGCACCCCGAGGGCCCCAGGAGCACACATCCGTCAGAGCATCTCCCCTCGTGAAGGCAAAGACCAGTGCTTGGCAGACAGGAGGCATAAGGGGGTCCCCGGCGGTGGGTGGAGAAGGCTACAAGCCAGTTGGGGTTCCAGGCCGGGCTTCCGGGTGTAATAATAGCTTCCCGGATGATACCACACATCGGTCAAGGGCAGGGCGGACACAGGACGACACCGCTCACCGCTCGGTGTCAGCAGGTAGGGCAGGAGGACAGCGCTGGAAGGGAAGCCTCACATCTGCACCCAAGGCACGCAGGTCCGGGCCGGAACCCTCTCCTGACTGAGACCAGGAAGCTGCACCCCAAAAGGTATACCTCTTGCCGCCCCACATCCTCTGCTTGCTTCCCACTCGCCGCTGCTTGGTTCCTTTCCTCTCTCCTCTGCCCCAGTTCCTAGCACACAGCCCTGCCTCCTTCCTCACTCTAGACCAGAGGTGAAAAATATTCTTCTCACCCAAGCAAGCTGCAGCTGGAGGCCCTGCTCCCCAGGTCTTAGCCCTGCGAAGCCTGCACGCCCCCCAGTGCCACACGCCTCCCAACACAGCCCAGGTTTCTCCTGGCCGAACCCTCTGAGGCCTCGAAGTGCCCGGCTCTAAGCCTGGGGTTGTCACAGGTCCCCGCTCTGCAGCCCACGCCAACCCCGTCCACCCCACCGGCACAGACGACACGTCTCCCAGCAGACGCCCATGGCGGCCAGGGCTCCCCTCAGCAAGGGTGCTCCTCAATGACACATTTCGGGGAGTGCAGGGAGCAGCCTCTTCAGAGAGCTAGTGCGTGGGTGGTCGAGGCTGGGGGCTGCCCTGAAAACAGGGAGATTCCTTCGGCCTCCCCAGGAGACCCTCTTCAAAGCTGGGTATCAACATACGCATTGTCTCAGTCCTGTGGGTTCTGTGCCAATGGTCACCACCTGTTTGGAAGTCTCTAGATCTGCCTCGTGCCAGAAGGGACTTGTCGGACCACCCCAGTGCCCAGCTCTGCCCACACCCTGTCCGGCTCCAGGCAGCTGTCTGTACCCGAGCCTGGGGGCTAGGCCTGTGCGGGGAAGGAAGAGGAGGGGGAGGGCATCGGGCAGGGATAGACTGCCTGCTTCCGGGGAGGCTCATTCTAACAGGGGAGGGTTGGGTGGGAGACTGAAGGGGGCAATGGTGGGGGTGTAGAAGACAGTAACTCACCCACGAGCACTGACTTGGAGGTCAGACGGGCCTGGGCTGGTATGTGCTGCTTACTGGCTGGCTGACTGAGCAAGCTGCATCAACCTCTCTGTGCCTCAGTTTTGTCATGCACGAAATGGGCACAATTATAGTGCTGTGGCCTACGGTTGATTTGAGGATTAGTTGAGATAAGTCCTATAAGCTCTTAGCACAGTGCTTGGCGCATAGGTATGCTACATAATGGGCTGTATAATTGTTATTACAGGGGCGCCTGGGTGGCTCAGTCGTTAAGCGTCTGCCTTCGGCTCAGGTCGTGATCCTGGAGTCCCGGGATCGAGCCCCGCATCGGGCTCCCTGCTCTCCCTTTCCCACCCCCCCTGCTTGTGTTCCCTCTCTTGCTGTGTCTCTGTCAAATAAATAAAATCTTTAAAAAAAAAATTGTTATTACAGTCTCAGGGAAAGAAGTGCGTAGAAATCAGGCAAGCTGGTTTCCATTCCGGCTCTGCCAGCCACCGTGTGATCTTGCGCAAGCCCTCGCTCTGAGGAGGCCGCTGTCCCGGATCAGAGGTCCTCAACCTTGACGCTATTGACATTTAGGGCCTGATAGTTCTTGGTGGTGGGGGCCGTCCTGTGTGCCACAGGGCGTTTAGCGGCGTCGCTGGCCTCTGCCCACCCTTCCTCCGTTGTGACAACCAAAAATATCTCTAGAAATTGCCAAAAGTTCCCTGCGGGGCAAAACAGCCTCCACTGGCCCAGAGGAGAGGGCAGGGAGCTCGGGTAGGGGTGCTGGCGCGAGTGAGGGATGCGCAGGGCAGACCCTACAAGCCCGGGGCAGGAGGCAAGTGGCTGGGGGCTCTCCAGAGGGGAACTGTCCTGGGTTCTGGGGCAGAGGGCCCAGAGGCGGGTCAGAGCAGGGGTGCAGGCCGTCCCCCCTGCAGAGCCTGCTGTCGGCTCTATAGGAGGGACGTGAGGTGTGTGCTTGGGAAAGGCACGTGGAGAGGACCGGAGGCCCCGGGGAGCCTGCAGCCGACTGCCCCGTGCTGCCAGAAAGCGGGTTCCGGGATGGCGCGTGTCCTCAGAGGACAGAAGGGCAGGAGAGACACAGCTCAGGGGGAGCGTGGCTGGGAGCCTGGGACAGGGAGGCGGGGAGGCCGCGGAGACAAGGCCGTGTGTTTCTAAGAGCAGAAACGAGGCCGGGCAGCGTCTTCCTCCGGCTGGTAAACCGCGATCATCTCGGAAGGTTTGCACCTCATTTGGTTCCTGCTTAAGTGAAATCCACAACATGTGTTCCCTGTGTTAGTGGGGTGTTTGTGCTTAATTAGTGGCAAATTCTTTCATATTAAAGTCATTAAGTTCTGCCGTTTGCTCTTCTCACCCCGGGCCTGGCTCTCTCTTCTTTTTCCTTTTAACGCAGGTGGCCTGTTGCAGGTGGTTCAGCCTCTCGGGCTCAGGAGGCGCGTGCGCACATGCACGCACACGCACCCCCCCCCCCCCCCCCGTGGCACTCGGCCCCACAACAATCAGCCCTGTGCCCGTCCCACCCTGGGCTGGCAGGTGTCGCTCCTAGCACCCCGTCCCCATGCCAGGCTCCTCCGTGTGGGCCGGCCGCTCTGTTCCCTGCCTCTGGGGGCTCCCCCTACGGCTGCCCTGGCAGCGGCCGTCCAGGCTTCGGGGTGTGGGCCGGGGCACTGCTGCTGGCGGGACAATGAGAAGCGACCGTGTCGCTCAGGAGGCCGCACTTACACATCCCAACAGGGATACTGGGATGGAGGGGCGGACACTGCCTGGGGAGCGTCCCCCCACCCTGCCCCCTCAGCAGTCCCTGGGGCTCAAGTGCGGGACCTGTGTGCAAATGCCCTGTAGCCACAGCACAGTGGTGACGCTGGCTCTTGGACAGGCGGGTGCGTCGCCATGATCAGGGCCCAAGACAACCTTCTTTCCACCTGCGTCTGAAGCCACCTCTGGTCCTCTCCACCTGTCTCATTTCTGGGTGGCACTCACGGCTCTGGGCACTGCAGCCGAACTTTAGGTTTAGGTTAGACAGAACATTCCCAGGCCGGGCTGGAAGGGCCAGATCTTCTGCGGAATCCCTTTGCTGCACAGATGATCCAAGACCTGCAGCAGGCCTGAACTGAGCTCCTGGGACTCTCTCTGCAGACTCCGCAGGCGCCCCTGGGACAGGGGGCTTGGGGCCTGAGCTCAGGAGGTACTGGGAAAGCCGGCAGCGAGGGCCGAGATGAGGCAGGAGCCCCTCCCCTGGCCCCGTGCCCCCTCCCCCGTGAAGCCCCTCCTTGAATGTCTCAGTTGCCATGACCTGGTTCCAGCCTCCAGCAGGTCACACCTCCCACTTCTGGGCCATCTCCGTCCCCCCAGAAAGCCTTTCTTGCCACCCTCTGAGCTCTCCTCTGGGCTTCAGGCTTTCTCTGATGCACTCCAGGCAGCATTCAACCTCTTCACTGGGCACGGCCTGGGGAACAGACAAGGGGAAGAGGCAGGCTTCTTCCCGACATGAAACTGGCCAAGGCTTGGGGTCGGTCACGTTTTCTCTTTGACCTTCTTCAGCCAGTGCTGCCCTAGAAGCCTCGCCTACAGGGTCTCCAGCAGGGGGATGGAGGTGGGCCAGGGAAGGCAAACCCAAGCCCTGCAGAGGAGAGCACCTCCCTGTGTCTCACAGATTCAGGCGACTGTCTGGGTAGCATCACAACAGATGGGAGCAGGAGCTTAGGGAAAAGGGACAGGAGAGTCTTTCCACGGCCCTCCTGTCACCTTCAGGTCCTACCTCTTTTTCAGACCCCCGCCCACACTCAGCCTGCTCTGGCTTGGCTGCCACCTCCATCCCGATGCTCTCCCCAGTCCAAGGCTCAAGTGAAAATGGGCATTTCTCTTCCAAATAGAGCCAAAGGTGCCGAATCCCTCAAGCACCTCCAACCTCTCGGATGACACCCGCTTTAGCTGTAACACCGCCCGCTCACTGTACCCACCGTGTTAACCCCAAGAAGTATCCTCCCCAACCACAGTGTCAACCCCAACACCAGCCCCAGCCCAACCTCAATGTCAATGCCAACCTACACCACAAGCCGGGGGTTAAGACTCTACCCCTAGTGCCAACCTCTTCCTGGCTTTAATCACAGAAAGCAGCAGAACCCTACGTGTGGCCATCATTTCCGTCCTAATCTCAGCTCACCCCAGGTCTGAACTCAGCCTCAGCTCGGTGGCACCCCAGGAGGAAGGCGGTCTGGCTGTTTTTTTTTTTTTTTCTCTACCCGATAATCCTCCCCCTTGGGATAGCCACAGGAAGAGGGTCTCCAAAGGGGCCTGACATCATGTTGCAGGGAGAGGCCAGCTCAGCTTGCAGGCCTCCCGTGTGGGCGGGTCTGCCTGTCAAGGGCACTGGGCTTCCCCCACCATCCTGCTCTCCCCCGCCCCATGACACCCACGGCAGGGCCTTGCGGACATGTGCGGTCCCTGGAAAGCCTGCCCTGGGCTGTGCCTTTCCCCGGCGCCCGGGAGGCTGAAAGGGGTGGTGGGCGGGCAAGGTGCCTGGTGCTGCTAATTCCAGCTTCAGCAGTAGGACCCACAAACAAGTCCCACAACCTTCCCGAAACCCGGCCTTCTCACCCATAAAATGGGCCTAAAGCGAGGCCACCTCATTTGGCTGGGGTGAGGATGGAGGGAGAGCGTCTGTGTAAAATGATTTCCGCGGTCCTGGGGTCCTTGGGGACGCGAACCTGCCTGGCTTCACTGCGCTCCTGGCCTCAGGCTGTCACCTCGCCTTCCTCCCCTCCCTTGTCTCCTTTCTCAGCACTGAAATCATCACCCTCTTCTTGGCAAAATGCTGAGGGGAGCAGGTCCCTGCCCTTGCCACAGCCTGTCTTCTTCCTGCCCCCCCGGGGCAGGGGCACAGGGGATGAGGGGAACCAAGAGGCAGGAGGTGAAAACCCCAAGCCCCGGCCATTGCTCCCAGCCCTGCCCACTCTCCCCCGGCTCCCCTGTCAGAGTTTCGAGTGTGTGTGTGTGTGTGGGGGGGGAGTCTTTCCCCACTCTCCACCCCCTTCTCCCTGCCATCCCTTTGCCCAACATGAATCTATCAGGAGCCGCACCCAGGCCCGCTTCCAGCTCAGACTTGTTGGGGTTTCAGGAGTCACTGGGTAGGGGCCCGGCATGCCAGGACCTGTTTCCTGTCCTGCCGTACAGAGAGCGTGCACGTAGGCAGCGGGGCACAGCGCCCAGCTACAGGGATGCAGCCCAGCCTCCGGGCCACCTGCTGCCCCTCCTCCCCTCTCCTTCCCATTCTCATGCCCTCTCTGCCCTGCCCACCGCACTGCTCATCATGGCCCCTGAAAGCCCAGGAGTGGCTAGTGGCAGAGGGGTGTGTGTGTGGGGGGGGGACCCGCATGTTCTGCCATGTCTGAGGGGGGTGTCGCCTACTACCTTCAACTGGCCCAAGACTGGTTCTATCTGCTTAGCAGCAGAAGCCGAGGGTCTCACCGGCTCCCCTCCCTCCCAAGAGGAGAATGTACAGAAGGACGACATTCCTTGAGAGACCCTTGCCAACGGATGGCAAGAACAGTTAACACATGGGTATAACTTATCTGTGCCAGGCCCAGGCCTGAATGTTTACTTATAGTAACTCACTTAATCCTCACAGCAACTCCAGGAGCTAGGTAGCATCACTGTCTCCATTTCAGGGATGAGGAAACAAAGAGGTCAAGTAACCTGCCTAAGGTCACACAGTCGATGAAGCAGATTCAACACACGCAGTCTTCATGGGGAGAGGCTGTGTTCTTCACCACCGCATGGGCTGCCTGCGGCCTCCCTTTCTCCCCTTCCTATGGGAGATGAGTGCCTGGCACACTCCTACCAAGCCCCAGAATCACAGGTAAGGGTGGGACTCGATACATGGGACCCTTGCCTGTTGGCAGCCCAGGTGACGGGGGCTGGATCGGGTTCTTTGTTGGGAGGGCAGATGCCATCCCCTCACTCTGGCTCTGGATGAGGCTGAGCCCCCGATCCCCACTCCTGTCAGGACAACAGGGCTGGCCGCGACCAGGCCATTCCCAGCCAATGGGATGTTACTGGGCACTCCAAACACATAAAACCTCCATTCTTTCCTTGTTCCCTTTGCCTCCCAATCCAGGAGTTATAAATCTTGACTCCTAGTCTGAACTCTGCCAGTCTCTGGCTGTGAATCTTCCTCTTTCTGTCCCTGGGATTCTCCACCTGGGAGATGCTGGTGGTCACATCTTCCCCCATTGCCTCTGGGTCCTTGGGAGGACCAGGTATGCCAAAGGTCCGGAAATGCAAATGATGGCTACCATCGACTAGGCAGCTATGGTGTGTCAGGCATTTAATTATATAATCTCACTTGGTCTTTATGACCATCTCATGAAGGCAGTCCCCTCAGCCCCAGGGCCAAAGAGGAGAGTGATGGCCAACCTCTGTCCTTTCCCTAAGCTTCAGAAATGTAAGGTTTTGTTATTCTCATTTTTCATCCCTGCTCCTCCCACCTAGCATGCACTGCCCTGAACCCCCAGCCCAGTCCCACCTACTCTGGGTTATTAGCTGCCCGGAAGCCCAGGGTGGGCAGCAGGTGCTAATGAAAAATCGGCAGAGACTCTTCACACCCCTCCCTGAACAGGGGACCGGAGGCCTGGAGGGGGTACTTTGGGGCCCTCTCAGTGCCCAAGGTGAGCAGAGAGTTCAGATAGACAGCTCCCAGCCAGCTTCACCAGCGGGCTTCCCACCAGAGGCTGCCGGGAGAGCATGTCAAATTAGCTTAATGAACGAGGCCCCAGCTTTAATTGGGGCCCTCTGCTTTGCTGTGCTGTCTCCTGCTTTCATTTTTAATGCTGGGAAAGGGTGGGTTTTCTTCCTCACCCCTGTGCATTTTCACCCTGGCTAATGGCTCCTGGCTCAGAAAGGCCCCTACAACGCTAATTGGGTTTAATTCCTGGGGTAATGAATGATTCTATTGGAAAACTGAAATGTTGTGGGTGAATTCTGTGTATAAATAGATAGGAAAGTCACAGGGACAGAGAACCCAGAATGAGGCCTTGGGAGAGACTGGGGTTGGAGGAAAGGCCAGCCTGAGACTCTTTCAGCTGGTGGATCCCTGAGATGGGGACCATCTGGCCTAAGAGCTCCCCCTTTACAGACGAGGAAACAAGAGGTGCAGAGAAAAGCAGGACAACCAAGGGTTGCCAAGAAGTTGGTGGGGATGGGGACAAGGAGCTGGCAGAGCTGGGCCGCAGAAGAACAGGAGTGGGAGTGTGTGACTTCAGCCTTCGATGGTTCAATAATGTGGTAATGGACGTGAGCGCACCTGGGGAACGGCTATCAGCCAGATGCCGGCCTGTAGAAATGTACTGTGGTTGTTTCTCTTGTGGTTACAAAGGCCCTGCCTCTGGGTCAGTAGATAAGCAAATAGCTCATCAAGCCAGGAGGCAGCCAGGTGTAGAAAGGAATAGTGGCGGGCGCCTGGGTGGCTCAGTTGGTTGAGCAACTGCCTTCGGCTCGGGTCATGATCCTGGAGTCCCGGGATCGAGTCCCACATCGGGCTCCCTGCTCGGTGGGGAGTCTGCTTCTCCCTCTGACCCTTCCCCTCTCATGCTCTCTGTCTCCCATTCTCTCTCTCAGATAAATAAATAAAATCTTTAAAAAAAAAAAAAAGAAAGGAATAGTGGTGGGCAGGTGGTGGGAGGCCCTGGAAGGCCATGGCCTCTATACCACCTCCCGCTGTGGATCTTTCTCCTCTCTGGTCCTAAGGGAAAGAGCCGGATGGGGCGTCTCTTGAGGTACCACCTGTATCTTTCCTGCTTGGCTCACACCCACGAGCCTGATCCTGAAGTGCTGGGGAGGAGGGAGAGATGGAGGAGACATCTGCCCCTTGAACTTCACGGTGACCTGCAGGTTTGGCGCCATTCTGGGGAGGGAGGAGACGGGGCTGGGAGAGGACTGGCTGCCTGGCTGTAGGGTGCGTCCGCATGCCCCACGGCCTCAAGCATGCCTCTGTGGCGAGGGCCCTGAATCCAGGCTGTCCGGTGGCCATCTGGGCACCGGACACCCTCCTCGTGCCCCACTGAGCTCTTCTTCTTCCCGCTCCTCCCTCATTCCCTTCCCTCCCAGTTCCCTCTTGCCATCCCGTGGACTCCCTCCTCTGAGTTTCTGGAACCCAGCCCTTGGCCTCCCCATCCTTACTGCAGCTTGACTGGGAGGTTAGACCTGCACCACCTTCTATCTGGAATCCTGGCACCAATTACACCAATTACACTAAGAGGAGCGAACTTTTAAGGAGCACTCACTCTCTAAGTGGTATTATTGTGAGGCACCAAATCTCCTTTCATCCTCACAAAAATCCTCCAAGAGAGGTCTTACAGTTGCTGCTGGGAAACAGACCCAGGCTGGCCAAGCGTCGGTCTGTCTGCACCGCCCGCCCAGTGGGTCTGAATGCAAACCCGAACTCATCACAAGAGTCCTAGCTCTCTGCTGCCCGGGGCTAAGTCTGAGGTGGATCTGAGCTACTCGTCAGCCTTCACCATCAGTCCCTGCCTATGTTCCAAGCTTCTTCTCCCATCCCTCCCTGGTCCCCACCCTCCATGCCAGCCACCAGCTCTATGCTCAGGTTCCCAGAGCACCAGCTCTCGGGGGAGGGGGGCACAGTGCTGGGCTCTGGAAGACACACCATCTCTGAAGCCCCAGCGCCCCGCATGGGGTAGGACCCCCAACCCGTGTCTGCTCAGCAACCTGTGAGCCAGGCTAGAGTCAGATCTCAGAAAGCACACTCGGGGACGTGGGGCTCTGTCAACTTCTCCAGTCATTGGGATTCTTTAATCAAGACTTCTCAGGAAGCTCAGGATCAAAGAAGGAACAGACTCCCTGGACAATGTCCTGACTCTCTGTGCAAAGGCAGGCTTCTCTGTAGGAGAAAGGCTGAGAGGCCCCACATGTGGGAGAAGCATCCAGCTCCACTTCCCCCAGGGGGAGGTGGGAGGCCCCCTTCCTCTGCTCCCCAGTCTGGCCAGCCAGGGCTAACCCCATCGCTCGGCTCTTCCAGCCCCCTTTACTCTGATGATCCTAGATTCTGGAATGATTTAAGGAAGGGGCCACCCATTTCTTAGATGTTGAAATGAGACCCAGAAGGGTGAGGTGACTGACTCAAGGCTACGCAATCAGTTAACTGAAAAGCCAAGGACAGAATCCAAGTCTCTTGCCCCTTCTTTTACTTTCCTGGTCCAAAGGGATGAGGAAGACAGACGGGCTAGAAACCGCTCCTGGCTGAGTGAAGGCTTCTGGGTTGGAGGGTAGGTTGGTGTCCCATGTCTAGTGCTCAGAGACCAGGCTGGCATAGACGAAGGTAAGATGGGCACCACCCTTCCCCCATGCCCCCCCCCCCCAATGAGGCCTCAGCAGCCCCAGGCTGGGCAACCTTGGTGGGTGCAATCAGGAGGTGCTCTGGAGTTCACCCCAGCCTGCTTCCTTGGGGAGAGGGTAGAGGAGGGAGGGAAGCCTAAATAAGCAGGTCAAAGCAAATCCTCCCCATGTGCCCCACCCCCACTGAGGGCGGGCAGACCCGGAGCCTGTAGGACCAGAACCCAGGTACCCTGTCCTGACACGTCCTGGGGAGTAGCTTGACTGGGAAGTGAGGGAGTGAGTCCACTGGGTGCGGTGGGGGCGCTGAGAAAGTGAAGGAGGACAGAGAGGGGCAGGCAGGGGGCTGGGCGGTCTGTCCCACCTCAGGGGACATGGGGAGCAGGGCTGGCAGAAGCCAGGGAAAGGGTGGGTTCTAGGGGGTGGGGGGATGATGAGGAAGCAGTGTTGGCTCAGTGGGTCTTTGGCCCAAGGCCCCCACCTCCCTGCTCACAGGCTCAGACAGGTCTGGGAAGCAGGACTGGGGCTACAGAGAGGGGCAAGGTGAGAAGTAGTATCTAGCCTCATCGTCTGGGGAAGAACCTGGACAATGAGCCACAATCAACAGGAGGCCTGGCAGGCAGAGGTGGGGGGGGGCGCTGCCTGATCTCCCAGCCCCCTCGCTGCCTCCCACCAGGCCTGCCGACTCTGGGTGCTGCCCACCACAGCGGGCAGAGGCCGCAGGCCTGGGGAGGGCCGGTGCCCACAGTGGAGATGGGAGGTGGGGAGGTTGGGGTGGGGATTAGGGCGGGGAGATGCTTTGAACCCAAGAAAGCCTGGTGGGAACTGGTTCTTGACTCAAGGCAGAAAAAGGCAGGGGGATGGCCAGGGCTTGTGCTGTTTTGTTTTTTTTTTTTTCCTTTTATGAGATGTGAACTCAAGCAATTAAAAATATGCCTTTTATTTTACACAATCTGCCCTGCTGTGTCTCTTCATCTTTGTTCTATCTAGCTCTGGTCCCCTCAGAATGGCTGGCATTCCAGTCACCTTTCATCTTCAAAGCCATCAGACTGACGGAGTGTGTCCCCAAGTTTTTACAAGGCTCAGCCCCCCTCCTTTGTAGATTCCCTCATCCCTAAAAACAAACACGGGTGGACAATATTTGTGCTTCCTGCCTCCCCGAATTCTAGCAGCAAGTCATGTACTTCCACCCCTGCTGACTGAACATCTCCTCTGTACTAGGCCCTGGGAAGTGTTTCCTGCCTAGGGTCTCATAGGATTCTCCCTTCCATCCTCGGGAGCAACTCTTGATATTCCCATTTCACAGAGGAGGAAACTGAGGCCCAACAGTTGAGAAATCTGCCTGGTTGCATAGCTGAAAAGTGGTCGGTCCGAACTTGAGCTGCAGTCTTCTGCCTTTTGTACACTGTACTTCCTTTCAGAACAAGAATGCCCCTTGTTTTTCTGTCTCCTGAGCTATCACCTCTCTGACCAGGTTCCAGCTTTCTACGCATGCAGCTGGCTGACATTCGTAGGTTCTCTGCAGATTTGCCTAAAGAGAATAGGAAGTTTCCCTGGAGGACAGGGTAGGCATCACAGGTGGAAGAGACCTGCCCAGTCTGGGTCTCCTCCCAGCCCATTCTGGGAGCAGGAAAGGGAAAGGGAGCAAAGACTGGGGTTTAGGAGTAGCTGAGTTCTCAGTGCGGAGCCAGCTGGTGCCTGGACAGGTAGCTGGGGACCACACCTGCCCAGGCCCGGCCCGGCCCTGCCCTGCCCGGCCCATCATGCTGCCCCAGGCACTAGCTGGCAAGGGCTACCAAATGGACTTGGGCAAGAAAGCATGTACTTGGAAAGGTGACACTGTGCTTGATCCTCTGGGCCAGGGGGCAGTAGCAGAGGCATGCCCAGCCAAAGTGGGCGCCTGAGCCTCTGAACTGCCCAAGCAGAAGTTAGAGTGAGGGGCTGTCATATTATCCTCTGCCCCTGGCAAGGTTTTACCCTAAACAACTTCACCCAGGTGGCTAAATAAATCTTTCCACCTTTCAAGGTCTTCATAGTAGGAGATCCTACCTGGGAAACTGCTAATGTTCTACACCCTTCCCTGATGGAGTTGTTCCTGATGTCTGTCTTCAAGTCCTCCTGTTGCAATGGAAGCACACTCTGTCCTGTGGTGAGCTTGGGCCTATTGGATCAGGTACCAGAGCTGGAGATCGGGCAGGTCCTCCTCTTAAGGAGAGAACACGAGAGGAGGGAGGGGACCTACCTGGTCTGGGCTCTTCCACTCACTGGGAGTTGGGCCCCAGTGAGCCTATTTCCTCATCTGTGAAATGGACCTCATATATTATCAACAAATGGCTATAAGGATTTAATGAAATCATGTATGGACATGGTGAGTGGGACATAGAGAAGGTGACCAGGAGGTGACAGCTGGTATGTTGATACTTTGAGGTCACGGACAGAGCCAACAAGCTGAGATCCCTGCCTAAGACTGGAGCAGGCCCTTTCCAGCACCCCAAAGACCACGGCCACGCCCATTTGTCTGGATTCTGGAAGCTGCCTTGTGCCCTCCCGCAGAAGAATGAGTGGCCTTAAAGCTCCACATCAAATCTCAGCTCAATTGCTTTTCCCTCCCCAATCAGCAGCCTCACTCTGGCCTATCGTGCCTGGCCCGGTCCTGGAGTCCTATGGCAAGTGGGGACCCAGGAGTGCTCCCCACATAGGGTTAGTGGTGGTGCCCGCGTGCCTCTACCAGCCGGCCTCCTGGGTGGGTGCCAACACAGACCCCTATTCACATCATGGGCCCTGAGGAGGCAGAGAAAGGCAGGACCAGAGTGCCAGAGGTTTGATGAGGGCCCAGGGGCTTCTTCCAACCCCCTTCCCTGGTTCGGGGAGCCTAAGAATGTTCTGAGTGTCCTCAGGGGAACTCCAGGGCTCCTTCACACATCCGGCCAGCAGATACCAATTACGCCAGTACCTCCCTCCCGTGTCCTTCTTGCCACCACCCCAGGCCAGCCACACCCAGCTCCGTCAGTGCCCAGCCCAAGTCCTGAAGAGCAGGGGCCCCTATCTCAGCTGCCCGCCACACCCCCACACCCCAGGACCTCTGGCGGGCCGGCACGGCCGGGCCTCTGGGCCTGGCTGGATCACAGGATGGCCAGGAGGGCCCCATTCCAACGGCTCTCCCTGCTTGCTCGTTACACACGAACGTGCGAGGGAGCACGGCAGGAGCCTGGGGCCAGGGCCTTTTTAAAGACGCTGGGCGGACTCACTGGGCACTGGCTGGCCTGGCTCAGGAGTCCTTAGCACGACCTTCCGGAGTAGGTGCTAGGAGACAGTTGAGGGAGTGGAGGCTTGGCGGCACTCGGGCCTGCCCCGGTCAGTCAGTGCTGCAGTCAGAGTGAAAACCCAGGTCTGCCCCCCTGGCTCACCCCTCCTGGGCAAGGCCTCCTGAATGAGACTGCTTTTTGGGGGAACCCAGAGCAGCTCTGGACCTGTCCCCTGCCTGTACAGTGGGAACTGCAGCCACCAGCCCACCTGCTCTTGCAGGCTTTTTGGGGACATCGACGAGGACGGGCTGGGTAAAGAGGGCCATGTGGCCAGATAAGAGGTGCCTAGAGCTACTCCTGTTCCATGATGGGGGGATACGGGACAGGACTGTGTCCCCCGTAGGGGCAAGGCCCATCAAGAGCTTTGCCAGGAGGCCTAGAGGGGGTGGGGGTAATGACTTACCCCTGGACCTGGGCCCTGCGGTCTGGCCCTGCTGGCGGATGTACCGTCCCGCAGGGACACCTCACTGTCTGGCTGCCAGGAGCTCCTTCACGAAAGGGGCCTGGACTGGGAGTCAGGAGACCTAGGTTCTAATCCTGACATTGCCGTGAGCCAGTGAAGCGTGCGACTCGCTCTGTCTGGGCCTCAGTGTCCTCATTTAAATACAGGAGCTAGTCCGTTCACGCTTCTCCTTCAGGTTCCCTCTGGCTTGGCCGGCCTGGGAGTCTCCGCTCTGTAGCCAGCCCCAGGCAGGCTGCAGGCAGAAGGCAACAGGCTCTGGGGCCTCAAGGGGATGCTGCTGGGATGGGGGTGTTCACCTCCACGTGTTCCCAGGGGCCCGGGAGCCGCCGGTTGGCAGACGGGGAACCTCTGGGATGCTACCGCTGCACGACAGGACAGAGAACAGGCTGGATTTTGCAACTCTGAGGCACTGCAAACAAGGTGTGGCTGGTTCTCAAGGGCTTCTCATGTGCCTGCTGTGGAGGGGTGTTTTTCAGAGCTGGTTATTCGCTGAAATGGCAGGGCTGGGCCCTGTTCTGGGATGAGGGTGGGTGCACCAGGGAAGCCACCAACTCCACACAATGAATCCAGGCTCTTGCCCAAGTCCAGGGGTGGCCTGCACAAGCGCCCGAGCTTCAGTAGCTGGGGAAGCTCTTGGGCTGGAGACCTTGAACTCACACCCAGGAAGTGAGGCGTGTGTTAGTAAGTGAGACTCCGGCAGTGAGTCAGGTGTCAGGTCCCTGCAGAGCCCAGGGCAGGGGGGACATGCCAGGGAACAGAGCACTTGCGCAGCCAGCTGAGCTCTGATCCTGTTTCTGCAGTGATTCACTGTGTGGTCTCAGTAAGGGACCTGCCCGCTCTGGACTTCCTTTTTGTCACCCGTGATACCGGAATACCAATGATCGCTCTTAACGCCCCCTGAGATGATTAGTAGGGTCAAACCAAAATGACCTCTGACCATGCAGGAACCCGGACACCTTTCCAGGGCTGGAGTTCCATCTCCCCCAGGAGCACTGAGGGCTGACTGCGTGGGGCAGGCACCTGTGGTCCCCCTAACCCCCCAGCCCTGGAGGAGGCAGGCACTGACTCCGTCTCACCGATGAAGGGCTCAAAGCCCAGACAAGTGAGTAACGGACACATGGTCCTGGGGCTTCCGGGACTCCAGCCCCACTCAGTGCCATCCATGAGGGGACCCAGCACCCCAGGGAAGCAGACACGATGATTCTGTGGGGCACCCCTTCAGCGGGCAGTCCCTAGAATGGGACCTTGAGGCCCGAAGGCTGACTCTTGCAGACTCCTCCCTTCCTCCTGCTCAGGCGGGCATCTGCAGAGGAGACGAATCTGGGGGAGATGTTAATTAGTTCTGACAAATTAATAAAGAAAGCCTAATTTATTCTCCGGATCTAATTTCCTTCCCCGAGCTTTATTTTCCTGCCCAACAAGCTGCTTGATCGGGAAACGGAGGGAAAGGTTGGTGGCGGCGGTGGTGGGGTCATCCGAAGACGGGTCCGGCCCAGATCAAGCTGTACCCTCCTGGCTGGCTACCCTGGCCACCCGCCCCTCCCCCCCAGTGCTCCGGGAAGCCGGCCCCAGACACTAAGCTGTCAAACCACTCCCAATTATCTCCCTCTATGCCCGCCGGCTCAGGGCGACAGTTGTACCCAGCCGGCGTTGACTCATTCTGTCACCGGCCTGCCCTGCTTGGGAAAATGCAATTTAATGAAGTCCAAAGGCAGGGCCGGGTCAGACGGGGTCCGAGGAAGAGGGTGGCGCTAGCTTGGGGATGGCGGATCGTGTCCCCTTTCTGCAGGACAGAGTCCTTGATCCGTCTGATAGTATCTCATCTTTGGTGCTCGGTCAAATACCAGCAGGAGGCGGTCATCCGACAGCTTCCCCTGCCTCCGCTCACCTCTTCTGCCGCGCTGAGCAACCAAGGCATTGACCTTCTCCGCAAGGGCCTCCACCTTCCCTGGCCGCCCGTTTTAATAGCGTATGGTCATGACAGCTCGGAAATTCTTCCCGCTGTTTAATCTCGATCCCTTCTGCTGAAACGCAAGTGCATGTCCCCAGGCCTTTTGATACAGAACCCGGGAGAGGGCCAGCTGCAGCCGCACACCTCCGGGCCAGGCCAAGGTCGGGGAAAGAGGCTGTCCGGGTGCTGGCAACCAGCTCTTGGTGCTGGAAAACAGTGGGTCTTCCCTCTTGATTTGGGCTGGGCTGGGCTTGGCCCTGCCACTTGCACCCTCCTGGTCCTACCTCATCAGTGGCATTTGCTGGAGACGCCTGTTCTCTCTAGTTGTACAACAGCGAGGCCCTAGCTCCAGGCTCCTGGGTTCAAATCCCAGCTTGGCCACTGGCTTGCTGTGCGACTTTAGACTTTGTTTCTGTTTCCTCGTGTATAAAAATGGAACAACAGTAGTAACTTCCTCATAGGTTGCTGGGAAGATGAAAGACTTCTGTGAGCAGAGCATCAAGAGCAGAACCTGGCACAGAGGAAGTGCTCAGCAAACATTAGCTTGTAGAGAAGTGCTCAGCAAACATTAGCTCATGGAGCTGACACGCACCGTGCCTTCCAGGCCCCTCGAAGCACCAAGGCTCCTCTTGAGGCCAGGCCACCATACCTGCTCTTCCTTCTTCTTTTTCCTCTTGCTCCAGCACCCCTCATCCTTTAAGTCCCCCTAGACTGGGTCAAAGCTCCTTGCTGTGTGTTCCTGCCAGGCCATCCCCTTTGGCCATTGCTACACCTGTAAGAACTCGCTCAGCGTCTGTCCCCTACCAGACCACAGCTCCACAAGAACACTGGCGGTGCTCTCCCACTCAAGCTGGATCCCAGCACCCTGCAACGCCCCCCACAGCTCAGCCATCACTCAAAGTCAATTGATAAGGAGGCATGACTGGGAGGCCAGGGGGCATCATGGCTTCTTCTGCCCCAGTAGAAAGGGTCTGGGACAGAAGTGGCTTTGAGAAATGCTCCTGGCAGGGATAGAGGGGGTCAGTTCTGACCACAAGCTTCTCCTGCCTGGCTCCATTTTGGGTCCCACATGCTGGAGGCCCCAAAAGTGGTTGGGAAGGGCTTTCCTGCTGGATGCCAAAGGGACAGAGAAATGTCTCACAGCAAAGGCAGTTAGACATCTCTAGATCTCAGAGCCCAGCTGGCTCCTGCGAAGTCACAGCACCCCATTTGGTGCCCTTCCTGGTCTCAGAGTGCCTTGGACTTGACCAAGTGATGGAGGACAGCCGTGGGTCCTGCACACAGCAGCCACGGGTCCTGCACAAATCCACCATGCACCAAGGATGGGCCAGAAGAGACTGCATAGGAACAACCAATCTGACCCTCTTGCTGTATAAGCAAGCATAAACTGGGGTCAGACACTGCCTTGGGTGACTTAGCCAAGAGGTGGCTGAGGCAGGGCTCCTAACTCTGAGGCTGATGCTCTTTCCCTGAAAGCACCTTGGCTCACAGTAGCAAACCCGCTTTCTGTCCGATTCCCACATTTGAGTCCCATCACCCTGGATTTCTGTTAAAGTAACTGCCCCATTCAGTGCTCCCAGTGAGGTCCCAAAAGGAGGGACTCCTTTGGGAGTCCTACTCCTACTCCTTGCACATACAGTGCAAGGTGCCAGGTTAAAGCCAAGGTGTGCTTGGCTCTTCAAGACTGTCCACTCCACTGCATTCACGCCTCTTGTCTGAGACTGGTCCCTGCTCCCCGTAAACCTCCCAGACTCTGCTCCTTCAGGAAGCCGGCCCCTGTGAGTGCCACCAGCTCCTGGCTCGGGGACCCTGCCTTAGCACCCACTGGGAAGAGTGGCTCACTCAAGGGCACACGGCTGGTGTTCCTGGTTGCCATCATGGTTCTACATGTGTGCTGGAGGGCAGGGCGGTCTCCCTCTTCCTTCTGGATCTTTCCTGGGACCACCCCAGTGTTTCTGGCGATGGAGGTGGAGAGAGCCCAGAGATGGGACAGAAGGGCTTCCAGGGATAGAGGGCCGTCATCAGTGTAAAAAGAGGTCCCCTGGGTCCTTCTTCTTCCACCTCCCCATCCATAATTTGGTTTACTAAGCCTTGTGAGGGCTCAGAGCAGGTCTGAGTACTCCCCGGAGTAAGGGCAGGCCCTGGAGGTGCTGAGAACGCCCTGTCCCACGCCCAGCCACGTGGACGGATGCAGAAACAGGGCTGCGGATTCAGCTGTGTTTGTGTGCATGCCAGGGAGGGAGGCGAGGGGGTGGGAGGGGGCCCTGCGGAGCTGGGACATGGGGGGCAGGCGGTCAGCAGGAGAGCTACTCCCAGGACAAGACAGCATGCATCCCTGGCCCGGTGTCAGGCCCAAGGCTGGGGGAGGGCCCGGACATCCTTCCGCTCACAGCCTGGCGGGGAGTTTCTGTGGCAAACGTGGACAGCTCCGGCTGAGAGCCTGCCACTCCAAGTGGGATTCTCCCTGAACTTTCCTCGGATGTAAGACAGGGATAACCACCCTGACCTCCGGAGGTGACCACTCCATAGATGCTATCAAGTCCTGCAGGAAGGGGGGCACCATCAGGGGACAGGGGGCTGGTCAGGCTCAGCTCCTGGAGCAGGCTGTGGCGAGCAAGATTCTCAAGGAGACTGTGTGTGCGTGTGTGCGCGTGTGTGTGTGTGTGTTTGCGGAGGACCATTTAAAATGAAGGGTGGCCAGGACGGCCTTACCGAGAGGGGACGTTTGAGCCAAGAACCAAATGCCAACCACGTGTCCGTCTTGGAGCAGAATATTCCAGGTGCCGAGGCCTGAGGTGGGAGTGTGCCTGGAAGTCTGGCTGGTGTGGCTGGAGGGGAGGGATGCAGGGACTAGAGGGCGAGAGCCCAGGGTCCTCTGAGCAGGGTGTGAGCAGTGCCGTTGGAGAGTGTGCACGGGGTGGGGAGGGGGGGGACGGGGTGGGACACGGTCCAGGCTAGGTTTGAGTGAGCCTGCTGACAACTCTTGAGGAAACACTGTCGGGATAGGAGGCAGGGGCGCTAGCAGGGAGCCTACTGCAATCATCTGGGACATCGCAGCAGCCTCAGCAAAGGTGGGGAAGGAAAGCCAAGGCCCCACGGGGCGGGGCAGGGTGGGGCAGTGGGTGCATCCAGGTCTCAGGAGCCCCCCTCTCCCACCTCTCCAGGTGAGACAGCTGGCTGCTCACTCCCTAGTCCTGCAGACAAGCTGTCCTCCCATCCTGGGCCTGAAGGGGAGGCGGGAGGGGCAGGGGGGAGGAGGAAGCCCTGCACAAAACAATGGCCTTGAGCCAAGACAAGAGAGCTGCTTGTCTCCCTTTATTTATGAGAGTTGTTGGGAGACATGAAGCCAGCCCTCCCCGCCCCCCCCCCCCCACCTTTCCCTTCCATCCCCACCTCTTCTCTGGGCACAGGCTTTCCTCTGACACACAGAGATCAAATAACTTTTCACTCAAAGGGAAAGATACTATCTCCCCTTACAATTCAGCACCAACACCAGCAGACCGACATCCCCAGATTAAAAGGCAATTAGGCAGCTTTGTTTTTGCAGGGGCTGAAGGTCTGCTTGGCACCCTTCTTGGGAACTGGATCCCACTGTGGGGAGGGCCAGCAGCTCCGGTGACTCCCTGTGGAGAAGGCTGCTGGCCCGGCCTGGGTCCCACCCCCAGCCCGGCCCCCAGTGGCAGAAAGGAACCCCCCCTGCCGAAAATATAGTACTGATCGCTTTCAAGTCTATTTCAGAGACAGCATCGACCTGTGCCCATCAGGGCTCCAATCTATTGGAAATGACATAAAAGACGAGAGAAGGGGCCTGGGCTTCTTGGTGAACTGTGCTGATGGTGCACGTGGGGTTAAGGCCCATGCAGCCCCTTCAGAGCATCTATGTCCCATCTCATCGAATCCTCGGAGTGGGTGCTTATCACCCCGTTTTTATGCTCAGTTGCTCAATATTCATAGAAGCACAAACTGAGGGTCAGAGAGGTGGAGCAGGTTATCCAAGGGCACAAAGCTAGTATGTGGCAGGCAACCCCAATCCTCCCCTGGCCCTCAACTCCTCCCCAGGGGGCTGGCTGAGGAAGGGGAGGGTTTTAGAATCCATCCTTCGCCTTCCTGTAGTTTCTGTTTGTTGAGGACGGTAGGATCACGGCCACCCCTGCCAGCTGGGGTGGTCAGGGGAAGTCCATCCATCCGTAAGTGGCCCTTAAAGGACAGGGTGGTTTTCATCAGACACAGGTGTAAAGGCCACCAAGCTTACCTTGTCATAAAGCTCCCTGGGCAACTGGACTCCTGCTCACCCCCCCTCCCCCCCGCCTAAACCTCGTACACCCCCTCCCTCTCCCAGGCTGGCCTCTCTCCTCCAGGATAATTTTGGCTCTCTCTTGCCCTTGGGTCTTTGCACAAGCTGTTGTAGCTGCTGGGGGCACCCTTCTTTCCTGTACCCACCATTCCCCTTTTCTAGCTAAGGGTCACCCTCTGCTCTCTTTTGCTGCCCCCACCTTTGCCAAAACTTCCACCCCATCTCAAAGCACTCCACAAAGGCTGTCTAACCGAGGCAACGACCCCTCCCCACCTTCTCTCACCTCAGATCATCCATAAAGGCAGCTCTCAGACCCAGCCATCTCCACCCAGGCTCTGCTAGGTCGGGTCGCCAAAACCTCCCCTCCTTTCCAGATCCTTCTCCAGGGTCACCTTCCGGAATGAAATCTACCGCCCCTGGCTTTTCCTCTTTCCCCTTCCGGTGCCGAGTGCACACTCCGAGTCAAGCACCATGCCAGTTTCTCTTGGGAAGAGGTGACCCCACGTGGTGGCGGCAAGAGGTGGGAGGCAGAGGGATAAGAAAGAATAAGGCATTTTCTTTTCCTCCAGAAGCTCTGTCTAGCAGGGAACTCAGACATGAAAACAAATAATTACTGAGTTAAGTGCTGTGTTTCGTTTTTTTAAAAATATGAACCCAAAGTGATGGGAGTCCAAGAGGAGAAGCGATCCTGAGGGTGATGGTGGATCGGAGAAGAGTGAGGTTTTTAGCTGGGTCTGACAGGACGAGCAGGAGTCCCTCAGAGAGAGAAAAGTGTCTCTTAAAGCGCGAATGTCGCTACACCACACTTATTGGTGTAGAGGCGAATGCAAGGGAGACGCGTGTCAGTTTAAGAAGGGCTCAGTCCGTGACAAGGGTCTGCGTGTCGCCCTGTAGTGACTGGACTGATACTCTTTCAGCAGGGTGGTGACACGGGAAAGGCTCATGGAATGCTCCGTGAAAGGTGCTGGCCACAAAAAGGCCACATGGTGTGATTCCATTGATACAAAATGTCCAGAACAAGCCAATCCAGAGACGCAGAAGTAGATTAGTGGTTGTCGGGGGGCGGGGCAGGGCGGGTAAGGGAAGAATGGGGAGTGGCCACAAAAGTGTACAGCATTTCTTTTTGGGGTGATGAAAACATTCTGTGTCAGCCAGTGGCGATGGTCACCCAACTCTGGGAATATACTAAACCCCACTGCACTGCATACTTTAAGAAGGTGACTTTTATGGTGGGTGAATTCTACCTCGAGAAGAAAAGCAGAGGCCATGGAGAAGGATGGATGGTGGGGAGCCAGAGCCCACCCTACCCTGTTGGAGGCAGGCTGGCCACCAGGAGGTCCCCGCAAGGCTGTGGCACCCCCAGGTGGAGGGGTCCCTGCTCAGCACAGCTGCTCCGAGCGATGACCCCCTACAGTCCCAGCCTGTCATCTTCCTCCCTCCCTTGCTCAGGAGGGATTCTGCTGGGCTGGAGCGCATCAGAGATCCTGGGACCACCTCCCCACCTGGGGCAGGCTCCCCCGCCCCCCCACAACAAGAGGCGTGGCTGGCACCTTGTGCCTGGGATCTGAGTGACAGGTCACCTGACAAGGCACGCCACTTACTTCTGAAGACAGGCAGGTCCCCTGGTAATAGAGCAGGCAGGGAAGAGGCTTTGCCATAGACGGGGAAAATTAGGGCAGAAAATAACACCATGAAAACAGAAGTGTTCAGAAATAGGATAGAAAGAGGCTTGCTCACATCCCAATGTGTGAGGGCCTGTCTGAGCTCCTGGGTGTTCAGGGACCATCCTGCTGCAGGGACCCCCAGTTTCTCTGCTGGGTTCCGAGCTCTTCTATGTGTCAGGCATGTGGTGGGGGGGTTCCTGAGCATCCACAGCAGGGCTGTGAGGGAGCACTCATTCCCAAGGACCCCATTCTCAAAGCCCTGTTACCTGGAAGGTCTGGGGACTGAGGTTCCCTGGACACCCAGATTGTGGGGGGGGTGCATCAGCGATCACAAGTGGGTTGAAATTTCTGAGGCTTGTACAGTGGTGTGTGTGGTCCCTGGTTGAAGGAGATTTGAGATGCCAGGATAGGGTGAGGAAGAGGTTTGGAGGCAGGGGTGACTGAGCCTTGAAAGTATAGGCAAACACCGCAGGCTTTAATGCCCCCTGGTTCCCCTTCCAGTCTCGGGGCGGGCAGAAGGTAGGGCTGGCTCCCCCGTCCATACGCATGGCAGGTGCTTCTGGATGCAAGCTGGAGGAAGCCCAAAGCAGCCTAGGGGAGCAAAAGCTGGGACAGGAGGGCGACACGGGGGTTGCCACATCCCTCGTGGGCAATAGCTTTATTCTTCCTCTGGGCTTGGGGACCGGGCAGGGCAGAGAGGAGAAGGCGAGGTGGAGCAGGCTGGAGGGGGAGGACCTCACTGATTTTTCCCAGCATTCCCCAGGCCACTTCTCTCACCACAAACCTCAGTCTCAAGCCACTTGGTTGTCATGGAAACAGGCGGAATAGAACAGATGGTCTCCACTAGCCAAATTCCAATTAAACAGGGCAGAGATGGATCGAGAAGGGGGTGTGATGTGACTAGGCCACAGAGGGCTCTGCCCCCAAACCCAGCCTGCCCACCCTGGGCTACCCCAGGATGAACAGGAAGCCCCTGGTCCCTTCCGGCAGACTAGGGGCTGGGGTCAGAAGGACATCCTGGGAGATGGGTGGAGACAGCTGCCCAGGAGAGTCACCACCCCGTCCCCTCTGTCCTTACCCTTTCTCAAAGGTGGGGGGGGGGGCTGCAGGTTGAGGGCATGCCACCTTGGAGAGGGGCAGTATTGGGGGACACACATTTAAATCTACAGAAACACGGGAAGAGAGACACACGCGTGCATCCATGTACACCCAAGCACACATGTGCAACACAGTCGTGCTGTATGTGTAAACATGCGTACGTATGTGCCCATTTGCAGGCTCGGAAACACACGAGGGCATGTGCAGAAAGGTGAGGCAAAGCCATGAATCACACTCTTAGAACAATACAAAGAAAATGCTTGGGAAAACAGAGTAAGCAATTTATTTCAATTTATTTAATAAACATGTGTTAAGAAAATAGGAACTAGAAACACACACACACACACACACACGCCATACGGTCCCAGGCTCAAAGACACAGGGTACATTAACTAATAACACGATCACTGCGCTAGGGCAGAAAGGCTCACCAGTGCCATGAAAATACTGGGGAGGAAATGATGAATTTGAGGCAGGGGATTGGAGAAGGAAGGGTCTTGAAGGATGAGAGGAGGCTTGCCGGGCCATGAGACAGGGCCCACCAAGCCGAGGGGCAGCAGGAACAAAGGCCGGGTGGGAGGAAAGGTGAGAAACAGCGTGCGAGCGGGGTCTGAATGCCACACACAGAGGCGTGCCGGCACACACACCTTCCATGCGGAAACCACACACCCACGCACAACTTCACACGCGCAGCCACCGAGCCCCCCGGTCCCTAGCCTTGAT
The DNA here is from genome assembly GCF_054177405.1 of Leptonychotes weddellii. Classification (NCBI taxonomy): domain Eukaryota; kingdom Metazoa; phylum Chordata; class Mammalia; order Carnivora; family Phocidae; genus Leptonychotes; species Leptonychotes weddellii. Next base: position 81,081,844 of record NC_138379.1, on the reverse strand, counting down.
GCATGGGAGATACTTAGTAAATGTTAACTCCATGAGAAAAGATGCTTTTGTTTGCTGCAAACACCATGAGGTGGGTAAGGGAGGTGTCAGGAGAAAGGGAAGCGTCAGAAGTTTGCACATCTTGGCTTCGGGGGTTACACAAAGTGCCAAGAAAACAGAGCGGTGTGCAGAAGAAGAAACCTCATAGCTTGCTAGGGGCTGAGGAGGAGGGAAGCCGGCCAGCTCTCATCAGTTTGCCCTGCATTTATGGAGCGCCTACTGTATACAAGGCACTGAGCTAGAGCCTGCAGAGATCTTAAGGCTGAGTCCTCTCCTTCAAAGAGCTGTGTCTGGGGCAAGGGGAGGAGAGAAAGTCCTAGACAACACAGTGGGTTCTGGCTACGGTGAGACCCTAGACCAGTGATTCTCAACTGGGGGTAACTCTGCCTCCCAGGGGACATTGAGCAATGTCTGAAGACATGTTTTATTGTCACACGGTGGGGGATGGGGGAGGACGCTGCTGGCATCTACTGGGTAGAAGCCAAACATCCTACAGTGCACAAGACAGCCCCACATATAAAAGAATTTTCTGACCCCAAATGTCAATGGTGCGGGCTGGGGTTGAGAAACCTGGCGTAGATCACAGATTCTGTACTTAACCCAGCAGCACCGGGCAGCTTGTGAGAGCTTCAGACAGAGTAGGGGCGGGCAGGCTACACAGGAATGGGGAGAGGCCCCCAGGATGTCTCAGAGGGTGGGGGTCGTGGGACTGGGGAGGGGTCCTGCAGAAATGGAACCACTAAGAACTGACAACAAACCAGATACAGGGAATGAAGGAGGAGTCCCAGCTCCAGTGAATGGCAGAACTGGGGTTCTGAGCCCAGCAAGGACTGTGTCCCGGGGCGGGGAGGGGCAGGGAGGGGGCCACGGGTGGCTTTGGGCTGCATACAGCATGAAGTGGGAATGCCCAGCTGGCCATCAGGAAGGCTGGCCTGGGGTGCAGGTCAGGCTGAAACTGGACAGAACAGATTGGGGGATTGTTCCCTTAAGTCCAAAACCCTCCACAGGACCCTCCCAGGCCCTCCCATGGCCACAGGCTCCTGATCCCCATCTAGAAGTCACCAGTGTTCTTTCGTGGGTGCCCCTGGGTGGCCTCCCTCAGGCTGGCCTGATCACTCTCTGCCACTTCAGCACTCCCACTCAGACTCCGGGCCCCAGCCTCAAGGTCACTTCCCCAGGGAAGCCTCTCCCAGGTTAGGGCCTCGCTGTCCCCTTCATAGCCCTGTACATACTTGAATCGCTCGGAAAATTCTCTGGACCGCTCTGTGCATCAGTCCAGCCAGCAGGGTGACACCTGTTTGGGGTACAACAGTGCATCACCACCAGCTCGTGCAAAGGATTAAAATAGGCAGGAGAGGCTCCCCGTGTCCCTGGCTAAGGCCCTGCCTCCTTTCCCACCTCCCCATTCCCTAAGCACTTGACTTACAAAAACAGGTCTAGAAGGAGCTGTCTGGGCAGCCATCAGGGTGGGACAGCACCCAGGATCCTGAGGGAGAGGCACGGAAGCTTCACAACCCAAGAGGAAGTTTTCTAGCAGCTGGAGATGAAAATGTCACCAAAAAGCCCAAACTCAAGGACACACAGCTCCCCTCTCCTCCTCACCCTTGCACCTCCAATCCTGTTTTCACTTGGGGAGTTACCTGGTCTTCCAGTGCCCCCTGAGGCACATTAGCCTTTGAATAAAGTCTTTAGCCTCAGTTTGAGCTGCTTAAAGTACTTTTTCTCAGCACAAAGTACCTGGCACATGCAGATAAACATCTGTTGACTAACTGACTTCACCTAAAGGATTAGGGAAGCATTACCCACAGGGTCACCCCAGGACCCTACAAGGTCAGCCAAGTGAGTCAATAGGGGTCAGTGGCTCAGAAGAATAGCTGGAGGTGCCTTCTGGGGTGGTCGCAGGGCCTGTCCTTCCAGCCGGAAATACCCAGGGGCGTCCAAACAGCCTGTGGGGGGCGGTCAGCTAATGCAGGCCACTAATCTCTCTTGAAGATTAAATACCACACTGGCTCTGGAGGCCAGAAACCAGCTGGGGGAGGGGCGGGTGGGGAGACGGGGCGGCCCAGGGCAGGGGTGGGGGAGCTGAAACTGGAGAAAAACCACCAATGATTAACCAGAGCTACTAATTATTAACCAGCTAGACTCCTGGACTTGAGAGCCCCATTTCTGGCTTCACCCCTTCAGTGTTGAATCCCAAGCATCCCTAGGACTCTGTGCCCCGCCCCCCCCACCCCCTCCCCCCCCCCACTATCTCCAGCCAGGCCTTGCTCTTTATCTTCCCGTGCCCCACCCGGCGGCCTCCGCCGCTGGTGAACATCAACTCCCACTCCCAGCCCCCGGGAGGGTGTCAGTGGAGACTGGGATCACAGTGATTGAAACTAGATTTGGGCTTGGTCTGGATGACCCCGAAGGCAGCCTTGTCCTTGGGATCCATGCCCTCTTCACTTCTAATCCCAACCCCCACGCCCACCCCACTCTCTGGAGGGTAGCTCAGCCCCTTATCTCTCCCTTTTTTAGCCTCAGGGTTTGGCAAGGGGCACTCCCAAATCTGCTGCTAGGGAGGGGTCTGATGATGGGGAGGGTGGCAAGGAGCGGGCAAGCCTGGGGGATGTGGGAGAAGGGGCTCTGGAGCTGAGCAGGGCAGAGGCAATGTTGGGACTCCAGAAGGAGGCCTTCGGGTTAACTTTAGGATAAAGAGAAGCCCAGACTCTCCAGGGGCGAAAGACTCCTTTAAGCACTGGCCACGGGAATCCATCAGAGAAGCAGAGTGGGTCACAGGGGTCTGCTGCCCCGGGGTGATCGCAGCATCCGTACCACATGTCCCACAGCGGGGTGCCTCACCCTGCCACATGCCCTGGCTCGCCCTCCTAGGGCCGCGACAGGCCACCCTGTGCGGCGAAGCACTAGTGGGCGATGGGAGAGGCTGCAGAAGCTCACGCCACGTGGGAGTCCCTGCGGTGCACTGCCTCCCACGGGGGACCCCACCCATTCCAACAGGCCCCCACCCATCCCCATTAGGGCACAGGCTGCTGGGAGAATGAGGGGCTGCTCCCGCTGTCTGCAGGGCGAAGAGACTGCAGGCGGAGGGTCCTGCTCCTCAGCCCCTCCCCACTGTCCTCTCCATGCCCTGAAACCGTGCAATATGCTCCCTTTCTCAGGCCCTTCTCTCCCCATCACCAACTTAATTCCTTAATTCCCACTGGAGATAAGCGGATCTTTCACTGCAATTTATTGTTAATCCAAAGGAAAACAGGGTTCGGAAGGGGTGAGGTGGAGGTGGGGAAGCGTGGCGGCGGCCAACCCGCTCTGCCTCTTCCCGGATCCCTGGATGGTTGTAGTGCCTGTGGGATCCTGGGCCAAACTCCCGGGGCAGGTCAGCCCCCATTCTGGGCCCCACACCTGCTGCTAGGGATCTCGATGACCTGGTTCCATGGAGAGCCCCAAAGATGGCCAGGTCGGTCAGAGTTGGCCAAAAGCACAGGGGAGAGAAGACTGACAGCGGGAGACCCTCTGTAAGACCGAGGGCGGGAGACCCTCTGGAAGGACATCCCGTGCCAGATCAGATGTGCTCCACACCGATCCCAAGGAGGCTGAGACTGGATTCACGGGTGCGGGCTTCAGGCATGCAGATCTCAGCTCAGTGCAAGGAAGCATCTGGGGCACTCAGAGCTGTAGGGGCTTCCACGTAGGGTGCTGAGTCCCCCGTCACTGGGGGTATTCATCCTGAAGCTGGATGTTCAACCAACCAGCAGGGATGGGGTTGAGGGGTTTTAAGAAGTGAATGGGTGTTACATTATCTGCTCTCCTTCCAGTGCCAGGATTCTCCCGACTTCCCCTATCTATCCGACTTCCCCTGTCTATCCTGCAGGGAAGGGAGTTACCCTCAGCTAATAGCCCAGCTGGGAGGCTCTTCCCAGACCTGGGGGCAGGAGGGGACCGAATGGGCTCAGAAGTGTAGCCCGCTTTAAGAAGGCAGTCCCCTGCCCCATCACACCTGCCCCTTCAGAGCCAAGCAAGGAAGGCTTAGGAAGAGTGACAGGTTTACTTGGGCATTAGCCCACAAGGCCCCAGCTCCTTCTCCCCATCTCCCAGCCAGCCAGGCCTGTGGCCTGCAGGCATTAAGAGATGGCACCCTCGGGTGTCCCCTGCTCTGTGTGAGGCCAGAGGGCAGATACCATCCCCTGTGGGACTGGGAGCTCCAGGAGGGCGGGAAGTTATGTTTGCTGCTCAGTCCCTGCTCCCTGCTCAGTGTGGGGTCCACGGGAGGCAGCAGTGCCCACACTGTTGAGGGAGTGCCGGAATGGACCTGTGTACCCCCTCCTGCCACCACACACCCAGGGCAGAGGGATTCCCACAAGTGTTGGCACCCAGCATGTCGGGCGGCCAGACGCCTGCGCGTGGGGTTCCTTGGTTGAGGGCATATAACTCTTGCTTCCACTACTCTTTAAGAAAGGAGCACAGGATGGTTCCAAAGAGCCACCACCGGGCATCTTCCGGGGACCATCTGGAGGTGGGGGTGATTTTCCAGGAGCCCAGGGGCCTGCGCAGGTGATGTACCCTGCCCAAGTGGAGAGGAACCCAGCTGAGGAACCCCTGCAGTGTGCTGGGCCAGGCGTCCCAGCCCCAGGGAACGGACCCTCCCCTAGATGTCACCTCCCTGGGCAAGCAGCAGCTAATAATCACCAAGTGGTGTGAAGATTCACTCTGTACCAGGCACTGCACTCATCCCACCACACGCACTATCTACCTCTTCTAAGCCTCTCGTTCTCACATACCCACTTCCAAGTGGAGGGAACTCAAGCTCAGAGAAGACAAGACACAGATCCACATGTGGGCACACGTAAGTAGTAAGAGACGGAGACCACTTGGCTCCAAAACAAACAGTGGGTTCAATTTGCTGGGGGAAGAAAAAAAAAAAGAGTCCAACCAGTTGTTTGTGATCCTATAGACAAAACAATTATCTCAGATTGACCTTCTGCATTCTCTAACTGGTGGCTGGGGGGCAGTGAGGACCCTGCCAGGGACAGTCATCATCTTTGACTGCCGGCCTCTTTCCCCCCACTTCCTGCCCCCCCAGTATCCAGGCTCTGCACCCCCCAGCTGGGGGAGAGCCCCCCACCTCCGTGGGGGAGAAGATGGCAATCAGCGTCTATAATCAGGAGCAGACAGACACACACACACACAGCACAGGACCTCATACACACAGAGCATGTGACGTCATGCACGCGCAGGCGCGTGCGCGCGCACACACACACCATAAACCTCTCTCATACACATACAGAGGACATAAAAACACTTGTAAAGAAACACATAAAGCTGCACAAATTATCATTATGGCTTGAGCCGTGTACACAAGGGCCAAGGGGGTAGGAGTGATGGAGTGAGAGGATGGGAGGGGGGAATCGAGCCATCTTCCTGGGCAGAGCAGGGGGTGCTGGTCCCCAGGCAAGCTGCCTGGTGGCCCTGTGTGCCCCTGCTCCGGGCTCCCTGGAGGGAAGGGGGAGCCACAGAGACCCTTCCCCAGTTCTCGCCCCCACTGCAGGGCCAAGATGTGGGTGTTAGGGAGGGATGTTGCGGGCTCCCTCCCCCATCGCCCCCCCCCCCAGTACAGACAGGGAGACCCCTCATCTGACCCCTGGGAGGTGACTCAGGGTGGGAAGGGTGCCAGGTGGGCAGGGGGAGGCAGGGGGCCATTGCCCAAGTTCCCCAAAGCCCCATCCATCAATCGAGCGGAGATAATCAGAGTGCTCAGCCGGCCCAGGACACTGATTACTCTCTGGGCAGCATAAACACAGGGAATAAATCTGGGAAGGGGCCGGGCAGGAGGGCGTCTCGGCAGCAGGGCTCGCCACCCTGCCTGGGAAGGGAGAGGAGGCCCATCCATCATTCTGCGAGATGTAGCTATCTAGGCCAATGAGGTGAGGACAGTTCGGGGGGTGGGGGAGGTGGGCAATCATAATAAAATAATCCAGTGCAGCATGGCTGTTCTGCTCTGATCTTATTTACACCCGGGAGAAGCCTGGCCCTGCCTCCGCTCCAATTTTTACCCAGGAGCCACCGCTGAAGCCTTCTGCCATTGACTCAAAACTCTCGCCTGACCCACAGGGTAGAGAAGAGGGGCAAAGAAGTGGCTTGGCTCAAGACATGGGTGGGCATCTGTAGGCCCTGGGCCCTGACACGCACTCCTTAGGTTTGGATGGGCGTCAGGCGGGTCTCAGGCCTCCATCCTACTATTGCTTCCAAGCACTTCCTGGGCGCAGGGCAGACTCCAGCCCCAGGAACCAATCGCAGAGCTTTGGCCTGTGTCTGGGCCACAGAGGCTCTGCCGTAATTCAAGCTAACGGAGCATGGATAATCTAGAACAGCAGAGGGTCTAGGAGGAATTTCTCTTTGGCATCGAAACATATCAGGTGACTGTTTGGCAGCCCAGTTACCTTCCTAATTAAGCAAGTTTGTGAGGCCTGAGCCCAAGTGGTGACCTGCAGGGGTCAGGGTGTGCTGAGGGGAGCATCGGCCCCGGGTCACCGTCGAGAGGACAGTCTGCGTGTGAGCTATCTGGAGGTCACTCAGTCCTCCGCCACGACCCTGGAAGGCGTTTTGATCTTTCTGCCCCCACGACCCTCTTCCCTGGGATAGTTCTCTACCCCTGCCGCGAGGCCGCGAGGCCGCCATGCCTCTGGGCCAGCCCCCTGTTCTGAACCTGCCTGGGGAAGAGGAAGCACCAGCCCTTTCATCCCAGGGGATCCAAGCAGCTGGTACAGGTGAACACCCTAAATCCTCCCCGCCTCTCCAGGTAGGCGCCCCTCCCTTGCCATCTTTTGGGAATCTCTGGGTGAGGGCAAGAGAGGCCAGAACCTCCCAGAAGCTTCGGATGGGCTCTGACATAGGATCAGCTTGCTGAGCTGTGGACCCACCCAGGGCCCAGGGGCAGCCTGGGAACACCGGCTGGGGGTAGTTCCCAGCGGCTTCTTTGGGAGAAGCTATTACCCCTGGCCCTAGTCTCACGGTGCAGCGTGGGAGGAGGCCCCCACGTGGCAGCAGTGATGCCCCAAAGCTCAGGGGATGAGTGATGATATCGAGACATTTCTCTCCAGCATAGCCACATCAACACTCCCAAGACGTTAACAGTGACTGCAGTAGGATCCACCAGGTGTAATGACTGTGTGTCTAGTACCTGTAAGGTATCTAAAGGATACAGTAGTGATGACCACCGAGACTCTGATGATAAGCACTGATAACTCCCCATCAGGTTACCCCTGCACCATCAAAGGGAACAGGGGGGTGAGCACTAGGCAGGGGTGGTGGGCATTCTGGATGCAAGGTCCTGTGTTACTCCCAGGCTTGGTAAGCTGTCTCTCTCCATCGCCAGTCCACCCGCTTAACTAAGTGGTATGATCGTGGACATTGGGCCTGACTTCTTGGCTCTGCCACTTAACTAGTTAGTAAGTCACTTGTGTGACTAGGGGCAGGTTACCTAACCTCTGCTGGGGCCTCACCTTTCCTTATGTAAAAAAAAAAAAAAAAAAAAAAGGAAGAATAGACGTACCTTCCACATGAATTGTTATAAAAATTAAGTAAGTTATTACATTTAAGAAGTTGACGACAGTGTCTGGCACCCAAGTACTCTCAATAAAAGTTCATTATTACTATCATTGTCATCAACTGTCCAAACGACCAACCATGTATCCAGCTGGCATCTACCAGCAGCCCCTGATGTGGCCAACCCTGTACTAGGCCCTGGGGACACTGAGATCCATCAGTAATGGACGTTGTCCCTCTGGAGCTCTTGATCTTGGGGAGATGATAAGTCCCAGGCCCGAATGACCATATAGCAAGACGAGGAGTGATTAGTGGCACACAGTGGCACGATGAGGTGCAAGAGGGCTTTGAGATGGGAGAGGTTATCCCCAGCTGGGGGCGGGGCGGGGGCGGGGGGGGGTCAGGAAGTTTCATGATGGAAGTGGCCCTCACGTCAGTATTTAGATATGGGAAGTAAGGCGGGGAAACCTGGGGCATGAATACAGGGGTGTGTGGCTGGGCGGGCCTGGCCTTCGGGGGAGGGCAGTGCGAGATGAGCCAGGGAGGGGGCAGCGAGCAGATGCTCCGGGCCTGTGAAGTGTCTTTCTCACGTATGCTTTAGGTCTATCCATCCAAGAAGCCGTGTGGGCAGATGAGAGCCAGGAGTAAGGGGCCCCTGCCAGAGTCCTAGGAGCAAGGGCGTTGCAAGCAGCCCCTCCCGAGGTGGGGCCCACAAGTGGTTACAAGGCTGGCTTGGCTCTGAGGCACCTTCTGGAACTTCCTCTGTCCTGGCAGCTGAGAGCAATTGCCCGCAAGCCACCAGGACTAAGGCCCTAAGCCTAGGGCCTTACTGGGGAGCTCCAAGAGCCCGTATAGGTCTCCACTCCCCTTGCCTCCAGAGTCAGGCTGACTCGCGTCTGCCCAAACAGACCGGCCCTCCTATCTTCGCTGACTCACTTGGCGGGCACACCAGCTCATGTGCCAAAGCGTGGGCTGGCCTGTGTGACCCTCCATGGGAGCACACAAGTGAGCTCGTGTGTGCTAAGAACCAGTTCTTTGGGCCTGCTGCTCACTTTCCTCCACAAGACTGAGCCACTGAGACGGGGCAGGCTTCCCTTCGCTCTGGTCTTGTTTTCATGGTGACTGAGCCCTGGTGGTATTCTGGTGACCAGCAGGTATGCACGACTGCAGGGGCAAGAGAGATCAAGATAAAGCAGGAGGGGAAGGTGCAGACAGAGAGGAGAGGGGCTGTCAACAGGGACTAGAATCTGCAAAGCAAGAAGTAATCCCGTCTTTGGTGGGGAGAACCCCAAGAGGGGACCCGCGGCTCCAACACAGTGACTGTGAGCAAGTTACTCCACCTCCGGGAGGGATGTGAGACCAGCAAGCTCCTGCCAAGGCTGTCAGCTGCCACAGTGCATCTTTAGGGGAGGAAAGAAATTTCTACTGTGTGGTCCCAGGTCTCCACCCCAGCTTCTGGGCAGAAAGATGGGCCAGGATTCAGGCTGAGGTGGCTGTGAGGAATCCAGACTCCCACTCTGCTGCTAGCACGTGTCTCTCAGACCTAGGGGTAAGGGTGGGCTGCTGCCCTGTCCCCCAAAGGCCCTCTTCCCCAGAATGGTGGTTTGCTGAGCTTCTCGGCCAGGTCCTGCCAGACAAAGCGGACTCCTAGAAACGGCCCTGCGGGGGAGCTATGTCCTTCTCCCCTTCAGGCAGGGGATAGAAGTGGGGGGCCCAAGGGGGCAAGAAGGAGTGTTTCCAGCCTTGGGGAACACACATTCCAGGAGGCATTCCACTTAAGCCCACAGATCGAACTCAAACTCCCAATGGGACATTCTTGTGCCCATGGCCACTGGCCTGTTTTGCTTCCTGGGCCACGCCTGCAGCTGTGTCCCAGCGGAGCTACCAGCCAGCGGAACTAATGTCCTCTAATGAGATCCGGGCCAGAGTGGCCGGGCAGGTTTTATTGTCTGTGGCTTGGTAATGAGACTCCTCATAAAGTGGGAATGAAACTGGGGTCTGCGCAGACCAGAGCCGGGTGGGGAGTGGCCTGGGAGAAGGAGTCGGCTCTGCCTGCCAAATCTCAGCCCCTTCCCCTCTCTGCGGCCCCAGGCCAGTCCACAAGCTCATACCCCAGAGCCCTGCCCACGTCTCAGGCCAGATCTCCAGGGGGTGATGCTCTAGCTTCTAGAAAGACACCCTTCCCTCCCCGGCCTTCCCCCCCACTCCAGCCATTCGGCTGCTGGGCGTCCTGTACTGTGGTGCTGACCTGGGCTCCATGGTAAGCTCCGGCTGGGCCACCCTCCGACCCATGTCCTCACTTATCCCTCACTTCCCTAGGGAGCTCTGGCTTGTTGCAGGGGGAGAGTGGTGGTGGCTGGCGAAGTGCATGACCGTCTCACTGGACTCACTCTATCGTGGCCCGGCTCAACCTCTGCTGTAATGCATCCATCTCAGCCTGTTTCAGCTCCCTCATCTACTGGATTGGGAGTCAGAGGACCCAGCACCTGACTTGGCCACACTGGCTGGAGGTGGTCAGCAAATTACTAAGCGGACTCACTTTCCTCATCTGTAAAATGGAAGGACCAGGAATACCATTCACATGGGGTTACTGGGAGGATCAGCTGGAACCATGAGCTGTCAAGAGGGCCACAGACATCTTTATTATTAGTGGCAAAAGGATTCTATCCGCAACAGGAGAAACCGGAAGAGGCTTTTCTACCAGTGAGAAGGGGGTGACGCCAGGAGGGATTCTCGATCTGGCTGTACCGTCCTGCCAGATGAGTGGACTGCTGGAGACAGGGTCCAGTGGCCCACCCTTCCCCCAAATGCAGAATTTTGAAGGAGGGCAGGGGCTGAGTCCTAGGCCCTCTCTGCCAGCCCGGGCTTCTACCCCAGCCAGAGCTCCAGATGGGCAACGGGAGCCTCGCTGTGCCGTAGCCAGGGAGTGAGGAGGGTGCCCGGGAGAGCCCCTGGTGACAGAACAAAGGCCACAGAGCACCTGCTGCGTGTGCGAGTCCGCGACCACCAGGATCGGGCTCATGCAGGTGCCTGGGGCCCACCAGGCCCCCTGAGCCCCCAGGGCTGCTGCAGCCTCCACCACTGTGTCCAGGTAGGGGGAGGGGGCTCCCTGAGCAGCTCCTGGCTGGTGACTAGGGTGGTGAGGTCAGCACTAGGCAGGCAGCTGAGTGGCTCTTCCTCAGGGGAGTACAGAGGTGGCACTGTCCCGCTGGCAGATGCAGAGGGGGCCGGGACCACTCAGAGGAAAGGCACGGAGCACGGAAGCAGCTGCCACTTCGCTGCCCATTTATCGCATGCCTGCCCTGCGCTCAACACTTTTCATACCTTACTGTCAGTCTCATCTTTACAACCCCCTTTGAAAGCTGTACTCACAGAAACCCATTGTACAGATGGGGAAAACTGAGGCCTATGAAGTAAACTTAACCAAGTCTACTCAGCTAGTAATTCGTCAAGCTGGGATTCAAACCCAGTCGACCTGGCTGCACTTTGCTGGGCGGCCAAGATGGGGTGCTCCCCAGGCTGCAGGGAGAGGAAGCAAGCCATATGCCATTCTCTCTTGAGTAGGACCTGGGATCACTGCTGCTGCCCTGCCCTAGGGCCGTGCCCTAGAGAGGCACAGATCCCATGAGCTCCTGAGAATACATACCACTGCCCCCCTTCCCCATCCAAGGATAAACCTTGGGATTATCCATTGCCCTAAAGAGCCTACAGCCTGCCGTCAGGAAGACTTTCTTTGTGTCCTTATTGGGTCTCTCCTGTTGTACCAAGTTCACCTCTCCTTGTGGAATGGGTCAGGGTTCAGATGTTAGGCTTGATGTGTCTTCTTTCCATCTATCTTTTCTCTTTCCCCATCTCCCAAATCAGCACATAGAATCCAGAGCTTCAAGGGTTAACTGGACTAAAGGGTGTTATCTCCAACCCAGGGCATTCCCTCCAGAAGGTGATCCCTGCTCAGATCTTAAGTTACCTCCTGCCCCAGCCAGCACATCTGCTGTTGGCTCCGCAGACCTGGTCTCTATGGAGAGGGGCGGGCATCACAGGGGAGAAGCACCTGCCCGCCAGCCTGGGGCACAGGGTCCTGGGCTCCCAGGATGAGCCCTCTTCCCCTTCCACCAAGGGGGCTCCCGAGTTCTGCTGCACAAGCCAGGTGTCTCCAGGCACATGTATGTTGCCGACCTGGGCACACGTATGGTTCTGCAGGGCTATTTATGGAGGACCAAAACCCACACTCATGCCCCTTTTTAAATGCTCAGAGTATGCCACCTTTCCCCCCCACAGATGATCCCCTTGCTCCCCAAGTATTCATACAGGAAGCAAAGATGCCAAATCAGTAGCTGCAAACCTATCTCCCAGGGCCCCTCCCAGCCTTGCAGGGATCTCGAGAAGCTGTGGGACAAGCCAGGCCCCAGCGAGCAGCAGGTTCCAGACGATGTTTGCCAGCGAGAGAAGAGAGTAAAGTCTCTCCAGCTGAGCACCTCCCTGTGAGCATGCGGAGGTCCAATCTAAAGCCAAGGACAGAACAGGAAGAGCAACCGGTATAGAGGCTGCCCACCCCCCAAAGGACCCGACAGCGCATCTTGGAAGGAGCTGTCTGAGGGCAAATCCTAGGTCTCTTCCCAAAACCGACTCCCGGACACTCTGGCATCAATACAGGCATTATCAAGGCTCAGAGCTACTCACAAAATCCTAGCTGGAAAGACTTAAGAAATCAGTTGCATGTGAATATCCACCTGCTATCTATTGATGGCCCCAGTCCTGTGGTGACCCACACATACCAGTGAACAACACCTCCTTGCCCTCGTGCCCATGGCTCTGCAGGGGCCCGAGGCGTTGTAGATAACCAACACAAACACACAAAGCTTGCACACGCGTGTGTGCGTGTACCGACTCGACGCTGACGGCGAGACAAGATGCAGACTGTCAGAACGGTTCCAGCCTAAGTCCCATAGCTAGCTAGCGTCCATCCCAGCCTGGCACCCTGGCCAACATGCAAAGTTAAACAAAAAACAAAAAACAACCAAACGGACAACACAACAACAGTAAAACAGATGAATACACAGGCCCCCTCTCTGTCTCTCCCCCAGGTAGGAGCCATTCAAGTTACCAGGTTAACCAGGAAAGATCAGATCAGGAAAATCCACGGTATATTCACACCTCCCTTGGGTGTTTTCCGTTTGTGCCAAACAATGAACATTAGTCAGTGCTAAACAGTGGCGGCTGGGGCAGACCCTCTGCCCAAACCCCCAGCCCCTCGCGCCAGCCCACTGGCTCAGCCGTCAGCACTAGGGTCCTAACGGCTGGTGCCATCATCCCGGCGGCATTCAACTGGGTCCTGGGTCAGGAAGTGGCCACCGAGGTGGATTCATTGTGCAAAGCCGGGTGGCCGAGGAGGGAACTAATACCACGCTTTCAGCCAGCGTGGGACCACAAGGGGCCCCCCTGCCCCCGAGCCACAGATATTCAGGCTCAGAGATGCCTTCGCAGCTGCTCTGCCGGGGCTGCTGGGCCCAGGCTCTGCAATATCTTCTCCTCCCCTCCAGCTTTGGCTATTAGGCCCTGAATCTGATTCCAAGACACTCTCCATAGCACAGCCTCCAAAACGGGCACTGAGACTGCTGTTCACACACGCTGTAATCCCCAGGCCAGCAGAATTGGTTTTGCCATAATGTCCTGCCCAGCAAGCCTGAGCACATCGCTGTCTGTGAGAAATGGGGAGAGAGGGAAAGGGCCCAGCTGCTCTGACACTCTGAGTTTCGAAGGAAACCACCTTCTGGGAGCTCTGTGCAGACTGCAGAGAAGGGCTGTGCGGTGGCCCGACAGGTCTTCCGAGGGTGCGCATGACACCTGGGGTGTGTGTGCTCTCTCCAGACAAAAGGTTTGGGGAAGCCAATTAGGGAGGGCGTGGTGTAGGTGGGACACCAGCTCTCCGCACCTGCTTCAAAGGTAGGTTCTCTGCCTCCCCCCAGGGTTCCTCCGGGCCCTCTTTAGGGTGCAGTCCCCAGGCCCTACTGGCCCTCTCCTCGGAGCTGACCTGTAGGAACTGTTATCTCAGAAGCTCGTGGGGCTTCCCCACCCAGCCTGGTAAAGTCTGTGTTGTAAAAACATACTTCTGTGTTTACACGTCAATAGCCAGATTGGGAATGTTGTGGGGTTTTTTTGTTTTTGTTTTTTTTAGTCAGGGGGTCATCATACACACTGGGGGCTGCCCCCACCTACTTTCCCCCAGAGAGGTCCTGTGTCGGTGCTCCCTGACACAGCCCAGGAGAACCCAGAAAAGAGCATCAGTCTGGCAAGTCCCCAGAGAGGAGCGGCAGTGAGCACTCAGGAGGGAGCTGGCAGGGGGGTGGGGGGGTGGGGTGGGGAGTGGGGTGGGGTAGAAAGTGGGGTGTGGGCAGGCAACTTCTGAGCCTACCAGCCTCCATCCAAGTGTCAGATGGGCACCACCACACCCCCTGCCTCCCTTTGCAGGGGACCAGGGGCACCAGCTCAGGGTACAGGAGCTTGGCCGACCCGGGGAATTCTGGCTGCCCCTGATGCCAGCCAGCCATGACAATGACAGCCAATTGAGGAGTGCTTATGAAGTGCCTGTCTGAGCTGGGGTTCTAGGTCTGCATCCTACCCCTCAATCTGGATTTCTGGTGGGGGGTAGTGTCTACACTTGAGTCAGGTGGGAGTGCCATCTCCCTGGCCCCACTCCCTGAGTGGGCAGGCTTCCAGCAGGCACCCCCCCCCCCCCAAGAAGGAATTAACCACTGTGTATCACAAAGCTGGGGGAAAGAGAACAACAAAAGGAGGGGAGGATGGGGGTGAGTTCATTCTTTTCCCCCAAACCTTCCCACTCTTTGTCCAACCAGAATTAGGTTAACCCCTGGTGTGCCAGACCAACTAGAGCTCCCCCAAAGCTCTCCTTTCCCTAGAATCCTGGTGTGGACACTGTGCAGTTAAGGGTTCCCAGAAGCCCAAACCCCCAGTGGTCAGAGGAGTCCTAGGCAGGGCCTGAGCTCCAGCTGGATTCCCAGGAGGTCCGGTGTGAGAGGAAGACCTCTCACTCCCCATGACCACCCTGCCAGGGACGGGACTAGTCAGGCCCCTGGAAATGGGCAGTGCCCCCTCCCCCCCCACACCTAGCAGGGCAGCACCCCACAGGCTGTAGGGGCGGGGGCACCGTTGTGCTGGCCTCTACAAAGTGCTTTCGATGCCATCGGCCACTCAGCGAGATCTGTGGAGCCCTGGCAGTAGGCTGGTGGCAGAAGGGGTACAGAATTGAATGAGGCCAGGTTCCTGCCTTCCAGGGGTGCACCCCAGCCCCGCAACTCAGCAGCCGGGCTGGCCCCTGGGTAACACCAGCCTACGAGTCTGCGGCATCACGGGCATCTCCAACGGGCCGCTGCCAGCGATCCGGTATTCTCGCCCCAGCGGGAGCTGGTCTCTCTGTACTCTGACCCCTTATTCTGCCACCCTAAGGCCAGAGCACGTGCTCCAGCCAAGCCCCCTCCCTCCCCCGCCAGAACCCCATCTAGCCCAGGCGGGAGCGGGAGATCGTCTCAGGTTTCTTCCCAGAGGGCTGGAGGAACCCCACCCCCACCCCAACCTCCGCTGGTGTCACCAGCCACCGTGGGAGCTGGGTAGCTTCCCCAGGGACACAAAGGGTTAAATCGAGGCGAGGGGACTCGGTCGGATTTGCCTCCTAAACGCATTTTCCAGTTCATTCCCCAGCACAATACGCCGCCGCCGCCAGTCGGTCCCAGCCTCCGCCCCCACCGCACCCGTCAGATGGGCCACCGCGGGCCACCCCAGGGTCGGGCGTCGGGTTAACCCCTCGGCCGCCGGCACCTGGAGGAAGGACACGAGGGGGCATCCTCGGGAAAGTGGGTCATGCAGCCACCTGGCTAGCACCAAGCCCGCGGCGCTTCCTGGGCGGGGGGGGATGGGGGGGGGACGGCGGCAAACTGGGAGTGGAGTTCCGAGGTGAAGTCCAGCCCGCGCAAGGCCGGGAGGTTGCGAGCCCGCGTGGCCCGGGCCTCACCCACCGGGAGAGGAACCGCAGGTGAGCGAGAAGCTGTCTCTGACGCAGGAGCCGGCTCTCGGCGCCCGCGTGGGGCTGCGTGGGGCGGGAGGAGGCGCGAGCGCGCGGAGCCGTCTGGCAAAGGGGCCGGGGACAGAGACGAAGCCCCCCTGCCATCCTCCAGACCCACAGCCCACCGCCTCCGAGAGACTGACGCCCTCCCCCTGGGGCTGTTGTCTCATACCCTGAGACGGAGATTACGGTGATTATTTTGCATTTATGTAACATACAGTGTTTCCAAACTGCTTCCCGAGCTGAGAGCTGGTTATTAAATAAATAGAACGCTATTACATATTATTATTTTTGTGAAAACTGAGCGGAAGAAAGTGCTTTCTTGCTACACAGAGACGTGCATCCGACCGCTTCCCTGCAGGGCAGGCTGTTGGGCTTCTCATCCTCTCTCTCCGCCGTGCCACCCGCACCCCCCCTTACCTAAGCCGTGACCCAACTTTTCTGGCTCCTTTCGCTACCTATAACCCAGACGTGCCCGCCATCCAGCTCCCAGCCCCGGGAAGGCATTGGATGGGGGGGAGGGGGGGGGCGTAAAAAAGGCAGAGGCGGAACGCGCTTACCTGGGAGGAAGAATGCGGTCAAGCCGAGAGCGAGTCCCCACCAGCGTCCAGCGGCGCCCGCAAGCCCCATCCGAGCCATCGGGGTCCGGGGGTCCGGCGAGAGGGGCCGCGAGGAGAGCGCTCCCCGCGCTCCAGAAACCAGCCCGGAAGACGAAGGTCGATCGCTGCCGGCCGGCGGGCGCTCCGAGGATCCAGGTCAGCCGCAGCCGTAGCCGTCGGCCGGGGCGGGGTGGGCTGGGTGCGATCGGCGCGGCCGCAATCCCGGCCCCGGGCCGCCGGCGGCTCAGAGGCTCGGTGGATGCCCGCCGCAAGTTGCACGAGTCATGCCCCCTTCTCCTCCTCCGCTCTCCTCCCCGCGCCGGTCCCCGCCCTCTTCTTCCACGCAGAGCCGGGCTGGGGAGAGGGACCCACCCCCGGCGCGCCCGGCTGCCCGGCTGCGCGGCGCGGGCTCCCGGCCCCCGGCGCGCTCACACCCTCCCGCTCGGCTCCAACTTGCAGGCGTCCATGGCCGGCCGTCCTCCGAGGGCGGCGGGACGAGCCCAGGCGGCAGGCGGGAGGCGCGGTGGGCTCGGGGCCCAGGCGGCGGGCGGGCGCGCGGCTCGGCGGCTCGGGCGGTGCGGCTCCGCGCGCGGAGGGCGAGCCGGGTGCGCCGCGCGTCCCCCCCGCCACCCCGCGCCGCCGCTGCTGCTCGCGCTGCCGGGTCCCGGCGATCCGCAACAATGTGGAGCTGCCCGGGCGCCGAGCCGCGCCGCGCTCGCCGCTCTCGCTCTTTCTCTCACTCGCCGAGCTCCAGCCTCTCAGCCGCTCTCCCCGTGATGTCAGACCGAGGGGGAGGGGTTAGCGTTAACCCCCTCCTGGCTCACGACGCGCGGCCCGCGCCCGCCCGGCCCCGGCCCGGCCGCGCGCACCTTCCGGCCCCCGGCGGAGGCGGGTCCCCGGCGAGGGCAGCGGGGTCCGCCGAGGCCCACTGGCTCGGGAGGTGCCCCTTCGGTCGCCTTCCCGCCCCGGGAGGGCCGGAGGGCTAGCCGCCCTCCTCCTCGCTGACAAAGAGACGCAGTGACCCCTAGCGGCCGGCGTGGGGGGGGGGGAAAGAAGCTGCTCGGTGGGGGTGGAGTTAAGATGGGGCGGGCGGGGAGGGGGGGAGTAGGCCGTGGAGGAGGGAGCGTGCAGTATGGAGACTACTGGATCTGGCAAAGTCCAGCTGAAAGAGAATCTACAGACCCTCTACTCCAACCTTGGCCCCATTTTACAGATGCGGAAACAAAGGCCCAGAGGAAGGGAATGCCACTCGCTCAGGGGCACAAGGGCAGAAAGTGGCCGACTTGGACTGGAACCCCACAGCCAGAGCTCCCCTCTCCTCTGCATCACTTGAACGCTGAATGGAGAGGCAGCTATGCGGGGACCAACGGGAAGCTGCCAGAGAAGTCGGTGGTGGGCAACCGTGGGTGAGATGGTGCCACTGAGGTTTCTGGTCTTTTCTAATCTCCGCTCCCTTTGCAGGGTTTCCTTTCCCGAAACTGAAGCCCCCTCCCCTCCTGAAACCAGCGGGAAACCGAGCTCTGCTCCCTTTGCCAGAACCTTGGTCTTGGGCGATTTGCAGGAATCCCGCGAAAGTGACCCATCTAGTCAGTGTCTGAGGCCGGCCAGGGACTCTCCAGCGCATCCCGTTCACCACCCACCACATCCGGGTGTGGTTGGCTACCTGCCAAGGCGGCTGGGCCCTTCGGGGACCTTGGCAGCGCGAAGCCTGCCCTCTGCGCCTTCCCTCTGGATCTCCTACCCTCATCCTCCACCCTGGGAGGAGGCAGACAGACAGACAGTTTCCCACTAGGGAGGAACAAGTTCTCCCCAGATGCCTGACCAGATAATGTGCCCTTTGCCCATTGCTGCCGTTTGTCCAGCTGGCAGGAGCAGAGGGGTTGGATGGAGAAGATGAAGGCAATTTATATCTGATAATATATAAGTTCCAGTTCCTGGGTGGCACCACTTTCTCACAATTGGGGATCTGGCCCTGGAGCGTCTCTCCTTTTCCTGCTGAAGTGGTCTAATTTGGCACTCACATGGATGTTTGTGCACTCATGTGCACGTCTCTTACATTTAACAGATATGATCGAGCTTTCTTTGTACCAAGCACCGTGCCAGGCTTGGGGATGTCGAGACACCCTCATTCCCCTAAAGGCACACAGTCTAGTTTGGGGGGCAAAGAGAGAAGACAGATAAAGAAACGTGTTATAAATAAGTATTTCCTGTGTGTAGTGGGTCCAGAGGTGAGCACCCAGGATTTGGTGGGTTTTGGAGAAAGTGCCCTGTGCAGCCTGGGGTGGGATGGGGATCAGGGAAGACTTCTGGGGAGAAGGGACACAGAAGGAGCCGGGTGAGTCATCTAATAGACAGATGTGTGCTGGAGTGGGGAGGCATTCAGGAGACTGGATTTCAGATGGGGGGAGGTCCGTAGAAGGAAAGGCACAAAGACCAGCAACAGCTGGGTGAGTAGGACACACACACACACTCGTTCTAGCCTGAGCCTTGGGAAAAGGAGAGGCCTGTGGATCTGTGAATGCCTGGGAGCCCCCAGGAGGGTTTTATGCTGGGGAATGTCTTATCAAATTTGACTTGTGGTAGCCCAGTCCAGCGGCCAGGCACCTCCCCTCTGGTCCCTGGGTACTTGTAAGGGCCACGGCCAAGTTGGTTCATTGCTGTGTCTGAGACTCTTCCTGGTGCATTGTAGGAGCTGAATGGACGGGTCTGAGGGGGCAAATCCGGATGCACAGTACCCACTACTTCCCTGCTCATGTTCTCCTACCTCTTCATCCTTGGGTGAGGCTTCTCTGATCTGCTCTTAAATGAGCTTCCGGAGAGGATGTGTCTGGGGGTAGGCATGGCTGCCTGGGGATAGGTTGGATGGAGAAGATGAAGGCAAATAAATGAGAGAGTATGGTCATTCTCTCATCGCTTTTAAACAAGCCCCCAAAATGCAAAGCGGCAACATAGGTGCCAGCCGTGTGTGTGTGTGTGTGTGTGTGTGTGTGTGTGTGTGTGTGTGTGTGGTGGGTTACAGCAGACAGAAAAGAGAGCCAGGGAGGACACAAAGGAAAATAAGATAGAGCTTGTTTACGCAGAGAGTAAATAGATGTCTTTTTGAGTATATACTATGCTAGGTGCTGAGGGTACAAAACTGAACAACTGAGACTTTACTCAAATAACTATATTATAGCATGAAAGTTGGTCACTGCCAAAGACAGCCCCAAAACGCGGCCACCTGGAGGAAGGAGTGAGTGCTTCTCATTGTGGAGGGCAGAGAAGGCTTCTGGAAGAGGTGTCATTTGCCTGAGGCCCTGAAGGGTGCATCAGATGGACCAAGAGAGACCAAGGAGAGAATTTTGGTGGAGGGAACAGCTTGTACAAGAACATGAAGGTGGGAGAGGTTGGGGGGCCTGTGTGGGAACAGTGTGCAGTGCAGGTTTTTTTTTTTTTTTTTTCCCTCGCATTCTGGGGATGTGTAAGAGAAAGGGGCAGGAAAGTGCAGCCGGAATGCAAAAGGTCTCAAAGATTTCCTTCACTGGCAGGAGGAAGCACAGGACCAAGTGTCAGGAGACTAGGCTCTGGTCCCTCCTCTTAAGCTGAAAGCCTGGGAGTCATTGTTGCTTCTTCTTCTTCAACCACCTTATTCTAATCCAAAAGCAAACATGGTTCATTCTGCTTCCAACAGTAAGTCTGGTGACTGTTCCATTTCTACTGTTGGCACGCTATCCACATGCTCATAATTTCTACCTGATCCTTGCAATCCCCTCCTGGCCATGGAGCCAGTACACACTGAGGGGAGGGAGTAAAACGTTAATGGTCAAGCACTTGGGACTCTGGAGCTAGACTGCCAGGATTTGAATCCTTAAACCCCCCCTCCGCCACCCAGTAGCTGTGTGTCCTTGGGCAAGTCACTTAACCTCTCTGTGCTCAGGTTCCTCATCTGTAAAATGAAGGGAAGTGTAGCCCCTACTTCATGGGGTTGTGAGGATTCAATGAGAACAACATGAAGCACTTGGGAGAGTGCCTGGTGTATATACAGAACTGTTTAAGTGTTGGGCGCCTGGGTGGCTCAGTTGGTTAAGCGACTGCCTTCGGCTCAGGTCATGATCCTGGAGTCCCAGGATCGAGTCCCGCATCGGGCTCCCTGCTCAGCGGGGGGTCTGCTTCTCCCTCTGACCCTCCCCCCCTCTCATGTGCTCTCTCTCTCTCTCAAATAAATAAATAAAATCTTTAAAAAAAAAAAAAAAGAACTGTTTAAGTGTTAGTCATCGTTATAACTGTAATCTCTTCTCCCCACATCCAGTTTTGCTCTTCTCTGTCATGGTGCCAGGGGGATATATGAATCTTTAAAACCTTCATTTTGAAGTAATTTTGGATTTACCAAAGAGTGGCAAAGACAGAACCAAGTTTCCATGTGTCCTTCACCCAGCTTCTTGTGATGTCAATGTCTTCTATGTCCACAGTATATTTGTCGAAACTAGGAAATTAGCATTGGTATACTACTATGCATTGAACTACAGAATTTATTGGATTTCTCATTTTTCTACCGATCTCTGCTCTATGTGCAGGGATCCGATCCACAACATCACATTGCATTTAGCAGTGGATTGTGTTCTATTGCAAATGAGCAGGTCCCTGTGCCCGAGAACACTTCCTTGGCCTGCCAGCCTGTGAGGCCTGTGTCCAGTCCTCCTCGAGGTCTGTGGGGCCTCGTCTTATCCAGTGCCAGGGCATAGAGTAGGAGCCACGGGCTTTCCTGAGGTTCTGTGAGGCCATCAAACTTGCATCCTTGGCTTTTGCCCATGCTGTTCCATCTGCACTGATGCTCTTTCTCTTCCTTTTGGCCAGCCACTTATTTTTGAGGGCTCAGTTTACCTGTGTCGCTTCCCCAGAGTGGCCCCTTCTGCCCTTTAGACCAGGCAAGTCCCCTCCTATATGCTCTCACAGCTACCTTGCATGCTGTAACCCTTCTGTAATTGCTTATAATACTTGATTCTTTCCTTCCCGGGCTCTCAGCCCCTCCAGGGCAGACCATGTGGTCTTGTCTGCTCTATCCCTAGCACCTCGAATGTGCCTGACACTTGGTGGGTACTCAGTGAAAATGTGTGGATTGACTAACTCACAATCCTGTGCCACTTTCTACAAATCACTTCTCCTCTCTGGGCTTCAGTCATCTCATCTCAGACGGAGGAGTTTAATCTGTTCAGCGGCTTTCCAATTGTGTTTCGAAAGCCCTAGCAATTTCCTGGGTTCTCCACTCCCTGCCTCATTAGGAGCCATGTTTAAGAGCACCTTGTTTTCATGCTCTTTCAATGTTCGGCTTTTGAGGAAGGTTCTTTTTAATGGATTCTGCTGCTTAAAAAGTTTGATCCCCTCCCCCGGCACATCATGCCTTATATATTCTATACTGCATGTATAGTTGACCCTTGACTGGAGGTTAGGGGCACCAACTTCCCGCATGGTTGAAAATCTGCATATGACTTTTGATTCCCCCCAAATTTAACTACTGATAGCCTACTGTTGACCAGAAGCCTTATGGATAAGGTAGTGGTCGGTTAACACATTTTGTAAGTTCTATGTATCATATGCTGGATTCTTATGATCAAGTAGAGAAGAGAAAATGTTATTAAGAAAATCATAAAGAAGAAGAGCTACATTTACAGCCCTGGACTGTATTTATTGAAAAAAATCCATGTGTAAGTGGACCTGTGTAGTTCAAACATGATTTTCAAGGGTCGACTGTAGTTGCATTATTTCAGAATTCCGTGATTTATTTTTTCTGCAGGCTGCAGTGAGCCATGGAGGGTCTCTGAACAGAGAAGCACTTATTGGGGGCTGCTGGAGCTGTGCTTTCCAGAGATGAATCTGGCAATATCGCGGGTAGGACGGACAGAGGAGGACTGGTCAGTGAGGGAGGGGGGGAGTGTGGAGATAGGGTTGTTGTGGGAGCCAAGTGAGAAGAGAATTTCTTGCAGGAGAAGGTTGCCAATAGTGTCTGATGCTGCAGAAAGCGGGTGGGGATCAGAAGGGGGTCATTGGGGGTGCCTAGGTGGCTCAGGTCATGATCCCAGGGTCTTGGGATGGAGCCCGGTGTTGGGCTCCCTACTCAGCAGGGAGTCTGCTTCTCCCCCGTCCCTCCCCCTGCTTGTTCTCTCTCTTTCTGTCAAATAAATAAATTAATTTAAAAAAAGGGGGGTCTTTGGAAATGGTGGCAGAAACACCAGTGACCTGTGAGAGTGGTGTTGGTGGTAAAGTCAGGGCAGAACCCGGATCAGAGTGGCAGGAGAAGCAAATGGAAGGTGGACCAGCAGAGGCAGCAGGTGTCCACCCTGCTCTGGAGAAGTTTGGTGGTGGACAGAATGAGTAACATGGCTCAGAAGCTTGGAGAGGCTTAGCATGACAGAGACCAAGGGGTTTCTTTCCCCACTTTTTGCTGGGAAATCCAAAGCTACTGAGCATCTTGCAGGCAGAGGGAAAGCGGCTAGTGAACAGTGCAATCTGGAGAAGCAGGTGTGAGCTGTAAAAGAGGGTGCCCTCCGGGAGGAGGCATGGGTGGTGGGCCTGGGGTGGAGGTCAGCCTTGGAAAAGAAAGGTCTTACCTTTCTCTAGGCCTGGAGGCAATGTGAGGAGAGCAGTGAAGAGGGAAATTTTGGGGTGGAAATCAGGGAAGTTAATGATCAGGTCCTTGCATGAGGTAGGAGCTGAAGTTACCTGCACAGCGATGAGAGAGGTGGTTTCAGACCTCGTAGAGGAGAGGCCAAAGGAAGTGGAAGGGAGGTAGGATTAGCAATCTTCCAAAACCTGAAGGGAAAAGGAGCAAGCCTAGTCTGTGTGCCTTCCTCGAGGAGAATCAGCATCAGTGGACATCTGTGCGGGGGAAGTCGGTTTTGGTTGAGTCTGGGAAGACTGTTGAGGGAATCCGCAATGGAATGAAATCCCTGTCTCCTTTCAAACTGAGGCCCCGGGGCCACAAATGAGCGTTGCTGGCTGTGGGATTCTTGCCCTGGTGTGAAGAGTGGCCCACAGGAATCCCACATTCCCTCCTGTCTCTGAGGCTTGATGACTGCAGGAACGACTGCCCACTCAAAGGACAGGCACGGGGACTCACCTTTGTCACCTACTCCACGGCTGGGGGCCGTGACCACACAGAGATCAGCCCTGAGGAAGGTGCTGTCCCCAGGAAACTGTCCCAGAGCCCTCCCTCAGCTTCCATGGGCTCTTTCAGAGAGGCAGCTGTTGGGTTTGGACAGGACCCAAAGTCAATACAATAATGACTTCCCCTCCCGGCCATATTCCAGGCCCCTCTATGTCATTTAGTAGTTGGCTAATAGAGCTCACTTTGATGTGAGGGGGAACCCTATTAAGAAGTACCCAAGATCCCCCCAATACCCAGAAATCTGATAGGAGAAGAGACACTTGAACGTATATTAGAGTGGTATGCCAAATGGGGGGGGGTCACACTTTCCTATGACCCTGGTCCCCAGTGTGGGGTCAACGGAGGCCGAGGGCAAGGGGAGAGGAGAGGAGGAGGAACCCCCTAGAGGAAGTATGGCCAAGCCCTAGCCAGCCCCAGAGAGGACCCACTGGCATGGGTGCCCCTTTCCCTAACCTGACAGGCCAACCTCACCCCAGGTAGTGGGAAACCACAACACCTAATTACTGTTATCATCACCTTGGTAGCTGTAGTGATCATGATGGTACCTGTGGATCCCACAGTGCTTAGCAACATTTAATTATTGTTATTCTTACAGCGATCACTGCAGAGCCTCCCTATTGCCCTGGCCGCCATTGCTCTTGGAGACGATGGGTCAGCTGTGCACGGCTGCACCCTGGCCACAGCGGTCCACCATGTCAAGGTGGTACCAAGATGACTAACAGGCAGCTAGCCTCTCCCTCGTGGACCGTGGTGTCCCAGGGCTCTGCATGGCTCTGGGAGCGGCAGCTCTGAGCGATGATAGAAGGCCCCAGTTCCACCTTGAACCAACCAATTCTCCAGAAGGAAAGGACCCAGAAGGCAAACTGGTCTACACCCCGCCTCCGATCAGAAGCCACTCAGTGCATTCCTGCGAATCACCACATCCGCAACCCTCGGGAATTCTGGATGTGAGTGGCGGGCAGCATTCCTGATTTGGGACTATTAAAAACTCAACAGTGCTCCTGGGAAGACGGTTCTGCTGAGGCCCTGCATGGACCAGGGAGCTTAGACTATGACATGGCAAGGGGCTGGGGAGGCTTCTGCCTGCAGCGTACCTGATGGGAAAGGCAAAAGGGAGGAGAGAGAGGAAGAAGATGCTCGGCGTCCCACCCACACTCCCTTCCCTTCGCTGGTGCCTTCAGATAGGGGGTGGGCGGGTGTTGTGGTCAGGATAATTATCAGGATGCACTAGTTGTCTAGAGGAACCAGATTTTTTGTTTTTGTTTTTGTTTTTTTTTTGGAAAGCCGTGTGGAAGTCAATAAATGGAATTGATCATAAGGGAGGAACGGAGACCCGGGGTCAGCCCAAGCCTCGCGGAGAAAGCGTGTGGTGGACGCTTGCCCTGGGGGCGTGGGGATGCTGCTGCACCTTCTCTGGGGCACTGTGGAGCTGTGGGTCTTGACCTCTTTGGGCCTCAGGCCTTTTCAGGATCCGATGAAAGTTACCCCCTCTGGCCTGCAAACAGCACACACGCACAGGATAGTATTCACGTGGCAACCCCCAGGAGCCCAGCTGGGGCCCTGAGTTAGGAAGTTCTGCTGAGGAGGGAGTCCTTGGGGAAGGAGGCAGCCCTGAGCCCAGACTCACTATGATCTGGGCTCATGAGGGATGTTAGTGACATGGTGGATCCAGAATGAGGAAAATCTAAGCCATATTTCTATAGTGTGAACTAAAAAAAAGCATGATATATATATACTGCCTTGCAACTGTAAAAAAAGATGTACCTATAGAAAAATGGGAAGGCAGCGTGGGGAAATGAAAACAATTTGCAGGTGAAATTTTTTTGTCTATTTTAAAATTTACTTTAGCATCATTATGAAGTTGCTTTAATACTAGATTTACTTTTATTTCTATATTATGTAAAGTGCTTTTCCTCCAGAAATGAGCTTCTGAATTATATTTGATTTCAGTTAATATTAATGTCCTGCACTCCTTGAGTACATGCTTCTGGGGACAGCTGCTCCAGGAGGATGTCAAGTGGCCTGGATGCAACTTCCAAAGGGTAGACAATACCCTTACAGGTCCTTGAGCTTGGAGGAGCCTTAGGGGACAGCTGAGCAGAGAGGGGGTATATGAGTTAGAGTCAGGAGTCCCAGGTTTGCGTCCTGGATTGGCCATTTACTAAGTGTGGGCAAGAAGGGTGACCAGCTGTCCCAGTCTGCTGGGGACTGAAGGGGTTCCCAGGACATGGGACTTCTGGGCAAATTGGGGGATGGTCATCCTATTCATGAGCCACTCTACTTCTCTGTGCCTCAGCTTTCTCATTTGTAAGATGGCCTTGATGACTTCCATTTGTAAAGGTGGGGGATGAGGTTTCTTACTGAGGGATGGGATGGAGGAGAGGTTGGGGGAAAGGGGGCAGAGATCTGAGAGACCAAGAGCCCATACAGGTGATTTAACATGGAGGACTCAAGGCAAACACTCTCCCACAAAAGGCTTTAACAATGATTCATTAACAAATATTTATGGACCACCTATGGCCAGGTACCATGCTAGGCATTGGAATAAAGCCATGAACTACCAAGACGTGCTGTCTCCCTTCCTGGGGCCCAATGGGAAAGAAAGGATCTATAAGGAAGCAAGATAATAGGGGAATCTAGGGGCCTATAGGACTGTCAGGGTTGTGGGGACCCTTCCCTACTCTAGGGGGTCAGGAAGAGTGAGGAAAGCATTCCTGTGGAGGTGGATTGAACCCTGAGGGGCAAGGACTGGCTAGCCAGGGATATTATATGGAGAAGTCATATGGGAAAGGCAGCGAAAAGCCCCAGGGTCCAAGTGCATTGTAGGACTGTGAGTAGTTGGGTCTGTCTGCCGGGTGCAGCGCGGGAGGAGAGGGGGAGAACGGGCCAGGAGGTGTGTACCAGGTCATGTGGGCGTGTAGAGCAAGGGTGTTTCACGCCACGTGGAAGTCAACCGGTATAATGCTAAGCCCCAACTGGTATTCTGCTACCATGGCATTCCGAGGTTTAGCTTGTCCTAGCCAGGTCCTCTGGACCTAAAGGTGCCAGCTAGGTCTGTCCTGCTCCCAAGGCCCCTGAGCCTGGCCCATCTGCTGAGGGCTCCTGCGGCTCCAAGTCTGGTGTAGTCAGTCCATACGTCCCCCCAGCAGGGGCCCCGCTGCCTGGCACGGACCGTAGCTCCATAGAGCAGAGTGGTGCCCCCCTCCCAAGCATGCTGCTGTCACCACCATGTGTGTGTGGGCTTGATGGCCGCGTGGCAATGAGCTCAGGGCACGCGGGGGGCTCACGTAGCCCAGGCAGCTGATAAATAATGAACAGTTACACCCATTCGTCCAGGACCAGGGAAGTGGGTGTGCACCCATATGCGTGTGCATGCATACACATGCGTGTGTGCATACACTCAGATTCACTGACATTTATGCCCACGCTATCACTGAAGCTCAGGCGAGCACACGGAGAGATGCCCTGCTGCCTGAGAGAGGAATAGGCCCACGTTACATTGCATTCATCCAACACCAACACACGTATGCAGCAAATGCTCCATATACAGACTCACAGAGGTGCCGCACACCTACGCTGACCCGCACCCCTCTATTGAGTGCTTAGCACAAGGCCTGGCATACAGGATTATTATACTGTTATGTGTTAATGGGATATTATATTAAGACACTGGGATGTGTGCCCATGGCCCCAGATACTTGTAGACCCCCATACATTGCCCCAGACACTCCTTTAAAGGCAGATGCAAACACAAGAACTCCCTCCTTCCGCAAAACCGGTACATACACTCTCGTGTACAAAAACAGGCTCACTCTCTCGTAGACGTACAGTTTGCTCTAATTTGCCCTCCCAGTTGCACCTACACAAAAATCATAACAGTAATAATAATAATAATAATAATAATAATAATAATAATAGCAGCAGCAAAACCAGGTTGGGTGATTGCTTTACATTTTTCAAAGGGTTTTCAGGTCTATAATCTCATTTGAGTCTCACAGTAGCCCAGTGAGGTAGGTGTGTGGAGCGGGCGTTATTACCCCGGGTTTATGGTTGAAGAAGCAGAAGCCAGAGAGGTGAAATATACCATTTGGGAGGCGGCCTCAAACCCAGATCTGACTTCTCTGCAGGGAGCTTCCCCCGGGGGTGGGGGGGGGAGGCGCTGTTTGACAACATCCAGCTCACACTAGAGAAAGCAGCAAGCAGGCCGTTGGCTTGCTGCTGGATTCTGGATTCCTGGTCAAAACATTTCCCGGAGTCAACCCTGGCTGAGAAGTGGGAATTGGAGGCTGAAAAAAGGGAAACCGCCGTCATTAGGAATCCCATAAAGTCTCATTTACAACTCCAGTCAGATGAAAGGAGCAATTGACCGCATTGGAGGGAAAAGCAAATACCGATCTCCTTTAAGACTGCCGCTTCCAAGACAGCTGATCCCGGGAGGGCAGGAGGTCCCGGGTGGGGAGCGCCTGTCCCATCTGCCTGCTCCCCAACTCCGTGCACTTCCTCTCCCCTCTGGGTGGGCCTCGGCGTCCAGGAGCTCTGGTTCTTGGAGAAGGGGGAGAGAAGGACAAAGAAGGGTCTCCCCCTCCCCCAGAGCTCCTCTCTCCTCCCACAGTGGAACCCTTCCTCTGTGCTCAGTCCTGAGCCTGAAAGACACCCAGGACTCTGCCTCCTATTGGCTGGGGCAGAAATGGGGAACACGCTGCCAGTCCCCTAACACCTGGCCTGCCACCTCCATGGGGGCCAGGCCCTTAGGAGTGAGATCCAACAACTTTGAAAGGGGACAAGGACAGCTTTCTTCAAAGGGCCATGCTCTGTGGGCAGGTGGCTTGATGGTAGAAGGACGACCAGCGGGATCATCCTTCTTTTGCTGCTTCCGCTGCTGCTTCACTCTTGGTTTTATCATCACTGGTGCCTTAGTTGCTGCATCTGCCAAATGGGGAATATGAAGACCACCCTTACGCTGCCACAGTGAGGGCCAGGTGAGATGAGGGGTGTGAAGCCCCCTGCACTATGCGCCCCTGGGCTCCAAGGGTGTCAGTTTCCCGAGGAGGGCCTCCATGGCCAGGGCGGGAGGGCTGGCGTGGCAAGAGGCACTCCCCCATCCTCCTGGGTGTGCCGGCTCTGGCTGGGAGGGGCAGGGAGGGGACATCTGTTTGACACTCTTGTCAGCATCCGTTACCTGGTGTGTATTTTCCCCGGAGCTGATTACATTACAGCATGTGTTGATAAACATTTGGAGTTGCAGCGGAGTGGAAACTGAGCGGAATGCTAAGCGGGTGGAGGTTTGGTCAGGAGATGCCGAGGAAGGGCTGGCTGTGAAGAACAGGAGGTGGTGATGGGGGGCCCGGTCTGGTGATTTCTTAGCCTGCTCTGCCCCTTTCTCTTTCTCTCTTTCCTCCTCTTTGTTCCCTGCCCTGCCCAGCCGGGCATCCAGACAGGGTCCCATGGGCAGGGCTTTACAGCAGAAGAGGTGTGGGATTTGGACTCAGGCCGTTGTGGGTTCGAATCTTAGCTCTGCCACGGGCTAGCTCTTGGCACTCTGGGCCAGTCCCTAAACCTCCCCGAGACTCATTCTCCTCCTCTGTAAATGGGCTTCACATACACTCCACAGAGTGACGATTGAGAAGACACCCATCATGCCTGGCACGTAGAACTCAGCACTCAGTGAATGTTGATTCTTTCCCCAGTTTACCTGGAGGAAAAAAGGCACCCTAGCCTTGATTGCGCTTTGGATGTTAGGAAACTTTCTTATGTTTACCTTGGACTAAGGGGAAGTGGGCTTATGTTTTTCATAATGCAACTTCCCTACCTCTAACCGTGGTTAGGACTGGTCAGGTGACCCAGGGTGACTGGACTATTCCACCCTACATCTTTATATACCTGTGTACTTAGGACAGCTGAAGTTAGTTATTTGTTTAGTTATCTGCCTGATGTCTTTCTCCCTCACCAGTCCCCAAACTGTCTGAGGGTAGGGATTGTTGCCTGGCCACAACTGAATGCTCGGAGCCTAGCCCAGTGCCTGGCACCAGAAGGAACGGCTGACTCTCACCTGCCTGATTCGTTCAGAGCACAGTGGTCAAGATAACCCCTCTCAGAGGTCTGCGGTGCCTTATTCCATGCTTGTTTTGAATTCAGAGCACTGGCTGTTCTTCCATTTGGCCTTTGGAATAAGTTTTCCTGGGAGTATCTCTTGTCTCTCTGAGGTTGCGAGTTTCTGGAGGACTGGGGGTATAGACCTTCAAGATTCAAAAGGACACGCAACTGAACGCAGAAGAAATCCGACAGACATGCCTAAATGAGGGAGGGCTGCTGCTCCTATCTCCCTCCCCCACCTCTGCGGGTCCCTGCCTAGGCACCTGCCATCCCAGCCCACCTCCAGGTGCGCCAGTGGCCTCCAGGCTGCAGGGGCTGCCCGCAGGTTGCAGGAGCACGACTGCGCAGCGCCACCTAGCGGGCCTGGGGCCGGGGGAGAGTGCGTCCCTATCTTCCCAGGCCCGCGGGTCGGTGACTGCTGCACAGCGCAGAGTGGGGAGGCCCCTTTCTCTACCTCCAGGGAGTGTGCAGGCTCTCCAGGGAAACGCGCTTCTCCCGGGTTCCGGGAGCCCTGGCCCCGACGGCAGCAGTCGGGGTCGTGCGCGCCCAGGCGTCCTCCCACCCCTCCCCCTGCACTTCGTGTCCTCGTTCCCGTCTTCCGCAGCCACAAAGAGGACATTGATTGGGAAGAGT
>NC_138379.1:81031646-81051223 GCF_054177405.1 Leptonychotes weddellii | reverse complement strand
AATTTCTACAACCACCATCCACCTCCGGATGAATTCGCAGCGAATGGTTCATTCCAGAGGCTGGCCTCCCCCGCCCCGCCCCCCAAGTGTGCTGTCCTCTCTCAGCAAAGATGTACGTGGCACTTAGGGACCCTTTTTAATACCTAATATTGTTAGGAACGAAGAACCGCTGTCGCAGCTGCTGCAAAGACAAATAATATGCAGTAATGCATCCCAGGCTGATAGGTAGGTTTGACTAGGCTGCCGCTCTGGTTTCTCAGTGCTCTCTGTAGAATGGCTAATAGATGGCACACAGCACCCAGAGGAAGTGTTGGGGGGCCGAGCGCGGTGGGGTGGGAGATGGGAGAAGGCAGGGGCAGGAATAGTTCTGCTAGCCAGGATTCCCTGAGTCTCTCTTCTTAGCCTACTCCTAGAGGGTGGAACTGGATTTGAGCCTTGGCTGGAGGCAGGGCTCCTGACCCTTCTACAACCTCCGGCTTCATCACTTCTCTGATAAGGAAATCCTTACCTCTCACAGCATCTGAATTCTGGGCACCCTGACCCTTTAGAGCCCAGGGCTGCCAGGACTGCCCCAGGTGCCCTACCTTGCCCAACTCCTGCTCCCTGCCCCCCATCCTGTCTGAGAGTCTCAGAGCTGGGCAGCAGTGGAGATGGGGTCGGGGGTTGGCAGTTGGTGCCTGTAAATAGAGAACTGGGAGTGGCAGGAAACAGGCTCTTTGACATCCCACTTGGCGCCTCCCTCAAAGCTCCTGCTTGCCACCTGGATATCTATGTATGCACAGAAATTGGCTGGGGCAGGGGCTGGGCCCAGCTGCTGGCTTGCCTGGAAACACTCCTAGTCCGCGGAGCTGATGTGGAGAGTGTGCCTTTGTTCGTGTGTCCCCATTTGTGGGCAAGTCTGTGCCCACATGGGTGCCTAGAGATGTGGATTTATTCACTTACTCAGTCTATCTGAGTTTGAAGGGACTTTGAAAGAGACCTCTCTGCTCTTCTCACCACCTCCTACCCCATTCTGCCACATCTATGCCAAATGTTCATCTGGATTCTGCTTGATTGCTCCCAGTGACAGGGAGATCACTACTTACCAAGGCAGTCCAGCCCTGCTCTGTCAGTTGGGATACTGAGATGGAGACTGTGCCAGGCAGCCTAGACAATGCCCTCCCCCACCCCCTCCCCAGACTTCAGGGAAACAGGGCCAGGACAAGGTGTCAAAAAACAGCAACCCAGGGCACCTGGGTGGCTCAGTTGGTTAAGCGACTGCCTTCGGCTCAGGTCATGATCCTGGAGTCCCGGGATCGAGTCCCACGTCGGGCTCCCTGATCAGCAGGGAGTCTGCTTCTCTCTCTGACCCTCCCCCCTCTCATGCTCTCTATCTCATTCTCTCTCTCAAATAAATAAATAAAATCTTTAAAAAAAAAAAAAAAAAAAACAGCAACCCAATATAGTTACAGCCAGTATTTGCTGGGTGCTCGCTATTAGCCAGGCACTGTGCTAAGTGTGGCACAAATATCCACTCTCATGATCTTCATAAATCTCTATGAAGTCATGCCTGATGTTATCTAATGGTATTAAAGAGGAAACTAAGGCACAGAGTAGTTAAAGCATTTGCCTGTGATCTTACCGCCAAGAAGTGGCAAAGGCAGGTCTCAAAACCAGGAGGTCTGGTTCTGCCTGAATTTTATCGCCACACTGTAATCGCAGGCACCAGCCAGAGAGACAGAGAGACAGAGACAGAGAGAAGGTGTGTGTGTGTGTGTGTGTGTATATCTTCCCCAGCTTTTCTGGCTTGGTGATGTTAGAGGTTAGTGGGAACTCTGGATAAGGAATTAAGACATCAAGCCTAGATGGACATAGGGGACATACTCACAGTGAAATAACATAGGATAAATGTGATTGGTGGATGGGAAATGAATAGGGACGATCTGTATTTACGTTCCACACCAGCCAAGGGTTAGGTAGTACACGGTTCAGAGAGTTTTATGTTCAATTTTATGTCTAGACAGAATTTGGGATGAGGTTATCACTTCTCTTCTAATTAGTGCAGGAGGGCTTCCCCGGGCACCGCTTTCAGGAGCTCTCCTGCTGTCTTGGCTTTGCCATCTGTCCCCAGGAGTGAGGCATGGGGAGAGTAGCCGAGGGAATAGACACTAGATTGGGAATCAGGACACCTGGATCTTTGGCCTTGGGTCTGCCCCCAGCTTGATGTGTGACCTTGGATAAATTACCCTGGGTAATTTATCCTTCTGGGTGTCCACTTTCTCACTTCTCAAATGAGGGGTTAAGACTTGGGGGTCTATCGGGCCCCTTCAGTGGGTATACTCTCTGTGGTCTGTCCAACAGAGCTGCTGTGCACAGGTGGGCAGGTTGTGCACTGTGCAAGGACACTTGGCCAAGAGGTAGATGGTGGGCAGGTTGTGCATTGTGCAAGGACACTTTACCAAGAGGTAAAACCCGGCCTATGCTCTTCTCACCAGGCCATGCACTGGCGGGGCCTGTGTCCACCTGGGGAAAAGGGCACGTTTTCCTAATTTGTGCAGAGGCACAACATGGGTCAGTAGTGGCCCTGCAAGGTGCCCACGCAGATCGGCTCCCTATGGTTGGTCAGAGTTGGGGTGGTGGTGCTAAAGGGAATTTCTTTATCAGAAAGTGAGATTGTAGGTTGGGGGCTGGAGGGAGGAACAAAGGGAGGTCCCGTGGCCCATGAGCTGCCAGCGAATGCTGAACAGGGAGCAGTGGGAAAACGCCTGCAGGAAGCTGACCTGCAGACAGAAAGGGAGGTTTCGGGGGTGGGATGTAGGGGGGCAGGTCTCAGCGGGCAGTGGGCAACCACATGGGATGGGCCCTGGGGTTGAGGTCAGGGTACCCCTGGGAGCGGTGGCTCTCCTTGTCCTCTTGTCCCCTGAGATGGGGCGTTCTGTGGATATTGTTGGGCAGTCTGGTGCCTGCACTGGGTTTAGTCTGGTCTGAGGCTGAAGACTATGCCCGGTACCAAGTTGGGCCTCCCTGACTCTTGAGAAGAAAGAGATCTAGTAGGGACAGACTTCTGAGGCCTCTCAGTACCTGGGGAGAATGTGGGGTGTCGCCGAGGAAGAAAATTGGGGGTGAGGAGGAAGGGGAGGTATGCAGGCTTGGGGGGATTGGGGAAGGGGCGAGCCTCCCTTTCACTTGGCTGGGGATGCGGCTGGGAATGAGGGGACATGGGAGTGAGCCCTGAGTGGAGCTTGTTCTGTGGGGGGAACCCACCGCTGATCACAGACCAGGCCTCTGGAGACCGTCCGTCTCCTTCGGCCATCCCACCTCCAGCCAGGGACAAGTTTGGGATGCCACACCATTGGGGTGGCCAGGCCTCTGCCAGTGTGTTGGGGTGCAACGGGCGCCGTTAAGCCCCAGAATTGTCGTCTCTGCTGTGATGACCGCAGGTGTGCCCTCGTGCCTGGACCAGGCAGCCCCTCCCCACTCTCCCGGGGCGGGGAGCGGTGTCACCCCTGCTGTTCTTTAAAAGAAAGGGAACACGGCGGGGGGGCAATCATCTGTCTTGCTCACAGGACCGCTGTGCCAAGTGACACTGTGTTTTGAGAATGTTCCCTGCTCCCTGGCGACCTTGCATTTACTCTCCGATGCTTAGCTGAGTGCGATCCCGGCTCTGAGAGGCTCTTGCTGGATAGGCAGCTGCCCCGGGGACGGAAGGAAGCCACAGTGTGTCCTCTGGCCCGTATTAGAACCGTGGTGATGATGGTGACACAACAGAATACAGAGCTGACACTGAGCTCTGACTCCCTGCCAGCCTCACACGCTAGGACGTATGAGCTTCCTGTTGCTGTTGTAACAAATGCCCACAGACTTAGTGCTTTAAAGCAACACAGATTTCGCTTGTAGTTCTGTAGGTTAGAAGTCTGACACAGGTCTCACTGGGCTAAAAATTAAGGTGCAGGAAGGGCTACAGTCCTTTCTGGTGATTCCAGGGGTGATCCCATTTTCTTACCTTTTTTTTTTTTTTTTAAGATTTTATTTATTTATTTGAGAGAGAGCACGAGCGAGAGAGCACAAGCTGGGGGAGCCGTAAAGGGAGAGGGAGAAGCAGACTCCTCGCTGAGCAGGGAGCCCAATGCAGGGCTCGATCTCAAGACTCTGAGATCATGACCCGAGCCAAAGGCAGCCGCTTAACTGACGGAGCCACCCAGGCGCCCCCATTTTCTTACCTTTTATAGCTTCCACAGGCCTGTGTTCCTTGGCTCGTGTCCCCTTCTTCCGTCTTCAAATCCAGGAACAACTGCCTCTCCCTGGTGCTTCCTCCGCTGACACGTCTCTCCCTAACCCAGCCAGGAAAGACTCTCTGCTCTTAAGGACTCATGTGATTAGGTTGAGCCCACCTGGATAATTCAGGATAATCTCTCCATCTCAAGGACCTACTTGAAACACCTCCGCAAAATCCCTTTGCCATGTAATGTAACAGTCACAGATCCCGGGGATTAGGGCATGGACGTCTTTGGGATCCATTATTGTGCTCCCAGAGCATACTTCTTTATATAATGGACCGGTGAAGTAGGTAGTGCTATTACCCCCATTTTAAAGATAAGAAACCTGAGGCACAGAGAAGCTAAGTAATTGCCCAAGATCACCTTGCCAGGACTGATGTATTTGGGATTCAGACTAAGGCAGCCTGACTCCAGACTTATACTTCAGTCACTGTGACAAAAGCGGAACCAGAGAGCAGGTGGCAGAAGGCATCCAAGTTTGACATGGTGTAAGGTCAAGTCCCCCTAGATCAGCCAAACCGTGGAGCAACATGTGTTTATTGAGCATCTACTATGTGCTGGGCCCTGGGAGGGGCTCTCAGGAGGATGGGACGGATCTCTAGTCTGAGCCCCGGTTCTAAGTCCGTTCTCTTTCCACATCCTATCGCTGTGTGTGTGAAGGGAGGGGCCCCGTCCCGCAGAGGTTAATCGTGCTCTAGTGGGCTTAGGGCCCGGGGCTCTGGGTGAGCCTGGGTGGAGGACTGGGTTGTCCTGCACCCCATAGGACCCTGTTAGATCAACCCAGAGCCCGCGGGGGCTGGTTCACCAGGCTGACTATTCCTGCCTATCCATCACGATGGGGAATGGGCCCTCAGTGAGCCTGGGACCTGCAAATCATGGAAATTAAGACCAATTAGAGGGGGAACCAGCAGCCCCTTGGCAGGGCTGCGGCTCAGGAACTTTATAGATGTTTCCTTCTATTTTGTGGTCCAGCTGGGAGGCAGAAACATGCCAGCTCAGCACAAGGCCTGGTCTAGATGCTTCTGAGCAACTGGGAGGGAGGGCATCACCTCAACAGGATCCGCAGCCCCCTCTCCCACTCCCCACAGGCCTTGCTTTTCCATCCCAGGGACGCTAGAGCCAGCATCTGGTCGGTGGGGCCTTTCTAACTGCACACCAGGCTCCTTTCTCTTCCTACTTGGCTCTGTCCTCCACAAGAGGCCTCTGGAGAATCAAGTCCCAGGGGGGCCGGGGGAGGAAGAGCGACAATGGCAGGTCACCTTGCGGGGCAGACAGCAGGCTGCTGGGCCTGCCCCTGCCTGTGCCCACCTCCTCTCCCTCTGAGCTCCCGCATCACCCAGCCAGAAGCAAGGGCTTCCCACTTCCCCGCCACGGGCAACTCCTGATCAAACCCTTCCCCTGGTTTTGTCCGCAGGGACAGAGACTAAGCCCTCTGAAAGGGTGCAGACCAAAGTAGTAAGGACCTCATGGCACTCTGGGGGCAGCAGCAGGTTGGTGCTGTGGGCACATGGACGAAAGCAAAAATAATTCTCCAGCTTCTTGGGTCCTTGGCAGGCTTTAGTCGCCCCCTCGCCCTCGTCCTTCACCCCATGCCCTGTGAGAAAGGCTGAGATGGGCCTGGGCACCGTGGAGAGAGGGCTGGCCCTGAAGGGGCCCTGGGAGGACAGAGACTTCTCTGGTAGGGGGGCAGGAGTATCCAGGACAGAGGCAGCCCTGCAAGGGGCATCCCCTCCCCGGGGTCTGGTTTTTTTTTTAGGATAGGCCCAGTGTGCTGGGTTGAAGTCACCTTCTGGAGAAAGACCCAAGTGGAAAGGAGGGGCCGCCTTGCCCCAAGGCTTCTGAGGTGGCCATCAGCTGGTCCTCTTCGTTCACTGACTTGGCTGCAGAGGGGGGCTGGCGACAGGGTCAAAGGGCCCGGTGCTATGTCCAGTGCTGATGGGAGACAGAGCCGGACAAGGCCGTGCCCAGGCCCTGGCTCTCACGGGGGACCAGAGGGGGTGGTGGAGGGCAAGGTCCCAAGGGAAGCTGAGACCCCCGGATACCTGGAGACAGATGGGTGAGAGAGGCAGCGCGGGGAGTGGCATGGGCTCTGCCCAGGCACAGGGGGGCTCCACTGTGACTCACCGTCTGTCCCTTCCTCTGGACCTTTAGCCCGGGGCTGCTAAGGCCGCTCCCATCTCCACCATTCTGCGACTCTCAACTCGGCATCTCTGCCTCAGGACTCATCTAACTGGCCTTGGGCGCCTGGCTTAACCTCTCCGTGCCTCAGTTTCCTGACCTGTAACAGGAGATTAACAATAGTACCTACCTCAGAGGGTTATCATGGGCGTTGAGTGATTTCAGTTTACAGTGATACCTGCCACATAGTCAGTGTTCTCTAAATATTAGCTATTGCATAAATTATTATTGCTCATGTTATTAAAAAGACCATATTATGTTGTTTTAAGACTGCAGGGTCTGGAGTCAAGAAGGCCTCAGCTGGGGTCCTAGCTGTTCCACTAATAATAATGTATGACTTCGGAAAAGTGGCTTAAGCTTTGGGAGCCTGTTTCTTTACCTATAAGATAGGTATGTCAATAATCTCAATACCGACTTCCTAGAGATGCTGTGATGATTGCACGAGACAGCTGAACACATTTGCGAGCTGAACTGTAAAGGATCTGGCCCAGGACGTGGCTTTGTCTTCCTGGCTGAAGACAGATTTAGGACAGTCTCTAAGGACAAGGGGAGGCCTCCTGACAAATGGCCATGACCTTCAGAGTGGCCAGAGTATGCCAGGAAATTCCATAGGAAGAGTGTCTGCTCTCGGCTGGACGATGTGAGGAACCAGAGCAGGACTTGTGGTTCTGTTCCCAGGCCACCACAGGTCCAGAAGTGGGGTGGTGGTGGGAGCAGGTGATGGGGCCTCGGCCCTGCCTGGGCTTCTCAGACGGAGGGCCAGCAGAGTCTCCACCAGAGCCAGACCTGTGAAGGCGCAGTTGGGCTCTGTCCTGGGTGGGCGCCTGCTGATGGTCAGTGGCTCCTGCAGGGTGGTCAGGCTCACAGGGGAAGAGCGAGATAAACCTCATGCCTGAAAGAGCCTTCCCTGACCCGCAAATCTGTTGGGTCCCCTGTTACGTGTTCTCAGAATTCTCTATTCTTTGCCTTTATATCTCTTATTATGATTTGTAAATATTCATTTAAAAAAAAAAAGATTTTGTTTGTTTGTTTATTTATTTATTTATTTATTTACAGCGAGAACGAGTGGGGGGCAGAGGCAGAGGGAGAGAGAGAATCTCAAGCAGACTCCACGCTGAACGTGGAGCCCAAGGTGGGGCTCGATCTCACAATCCTGAGATCGTGACCTGAGCTGAAACCAAGAGTTGGACGCTCCACCCACTGAGCCACCCAGACGCCCCCCCCACTTTTTTTTTTTTTAAGTGATTATTGAATGTTTGTCTCCCTCACTAAAATGTAAGCTCCATGTCGGGATGGCTCACCATGGGATCCTAGGGTTTGAAATAGCACCTACCACGCAGTCAGTGCTCAGTAACATTTTGATGACTGAATAAATAATAATCACATCAAGCACTTATTTAGCTTTTATTAATGTGCCAGCCATAAAGCACTTGACATATTAACCCATTTAAACCTCACAATACTCCTATGAGGTAGTTATTAATATTATCCCTATTTTACAGATCAGGAAACTGAGGTACAGAGAGGTTAAGTAACTTGCCCAAGGTAACACAGCCAACAGCTGGTGGAGCTGGGATTTAAGCCATCCGGTTTGGCTCCAGATTCCATGCTCTTAGCTGTGGTACTATACTGGTTCTCTGAAGGAACGAATTAATGACCAATATTACACATTTGTAATGTATTCTACATTTGGACAAATGGGTTTTGGGGGAGGGAGTGAATGGTGTAACTCCTGTAGATTTGGCCACATGGTCCCCATGAGCAGGACGTGACGGGCCCCTGTTTATCTGCAGAGGGACAGGCGATCATGAAGAGCTTTTTGGAGGAAGTCCCCTCCCATCGTCTGCCCCCTCCCCAATCAGGTGCTGAAGGGTAGGGGGCTCCTGTGCTTGCAGGGCCCTCTAGCTTGCCACGGTTCCTGGTTCCCTCTGTCTAGGATAAGGAAGTGCAATGGGCGCCCGTATCCCTGAATTCCCTGCCCTGGTCTCTGCCTCCTCCCAGGCCTCCTCTGTCCCCAGAAGCCCTGCCAGCGGGGTGGGGGTCTGGGGACTGTTTTGTCACTGCAGGGAGGAGGCGAAGAAGGTGAGTGTGGAAATGCTTCTACTCATCAGCCCCCCAGCCATACCCACTTCTTGCCTGATATTCCTGCATCCCTTCAGCATTTCTCTTCCCAACTGCGGGGTTCCTGGCATGTCCTGCTCTCTCTTCTGGCCAGACCTGCCCCTGCCATGGTCATCTCCTGCCCATGCACTAGACTTCCTGTCCCAGGAACCCTGATAAACAAACACGAGGGATGTGACTTCTGGTGTCCTTTTGGCAGCCAGATTAACTCTTCTCCTGGGATTCCTGTCCTCCAGGGAGGAGGGCATGTTTGGGCACAGTTCTAGCAGCACTAGCACTGTTGATCCTGTTGGCCGTGATTGAGGTGTGATAAGGACACGGAGCTGGGATAAAGGGCCAGGTTTATAGCCTCCCTGGCACCAGTCTGTGCTACAGAAATACCATGAGATGGACAAGGCTGTAATAACTTGAGATCCTTTCTTTCAGGGAGAGGACAGTGTGTGGTTTGGGGAAATCCTTTGATCCCTTACTATTGGTGGGGGCTAACCCCCCAAGGGACATATGAGAGGGACCACGGATGGGCACTAAATTGCCTTCAAGTGCCGGTGGTGGGGGGAATCTGGGAGGGGATCCTGTTCTCTGCAGAGCTTTGGCTTTGCTAAGTGGGAATGCAAATCGGGGGCCAGAGCTGAATTGCTCAGGACTCTGGAGGGAGGCATGGCTCTGTCCTCCTCTGCCCTCTGCCCTGCCCACACCTTGGGGCTCCATGTCACCTCCAGACCCATGGGAACCAATCTTCCAAGAATACCACTGTGAAATCCTCTGGCTCTGGCTGACGGCAGAAAGCCGAAGGCTGTTGGTAGGAAGCAGATCTGTAATCTGGTCTTGGCTCCATTATTAATACACATTACACCTCTGTGAGCGTTGTGGGCATGAGGTGGCACTTGGACCTCATGACTTCTAAGGTACTTCCAGTTTGAGGATTTCAAGAAGGTGGTGCAATTTGGGCGGCTCTGAGACAAAAACCTACCCCTGGGAGCATGAGCCAGAGACACTGGAAAGTCCTAGTAACCACTCCATGGTTGGCACAGTGCCAGGGGCTTCACGTATGTTATCTCCTTTGTTTCTCATAGGAACTCTATTGTGTTGTGGTTTTTTTTTTTTTTTTTTTAAACCGGAGAAAGTAGGGCTTAGAAAGGCCTAAGTAACTTGTCCAAGGTCACACAATAGAAGAGGGAGAGACAGAATCTGAAGGTGGGTTGTGTAACTCAAGGCCTGTGTTTGGTGCTGGGAGACAGAAGTGGGTGTGGGGGGTGGACAGGTATTTGGTGGTTGCTGTACCAAGAGCAGAGACACTTGTCCCAGGCTGGGAGACTGTCATATGCCAGGGACATTCACTCCTGGGGAGAAAGGAGGAGATTCCCAGGCAGAGGGGTGGGGTGGCGAGCGTGGGAGGTGAAGGCAGGAGAGGACCTGAGCAGCCACAGGGGGGAGGCTGTCCAGGGGAAGGGGACGCTGGGGGCCCAGAGCACCTCGGTCAGTGGCATCCAGCCCGGTGGGCTGCTGACTGTGGAATGCCGTGGCCTGTCCTCCTCGTTGTCCCTCCAGGTCCCCGGGGCATGCCCCGATTTCACACATGCACAGACACGCTGTCGTCCTTTGTCACACAGCCCATCAGACACAAACAGGCCTGCACCCTGGCTCGCTCTGACAGGCTTCACTTCCTGGCACTCACCTTGGCTCTCCTGTTCCCAGCCCCACCCTCATCCAGTCTGTGTGTGTGTGTGTGTGTGTGTGTGTGTGTGTGTGTTCCTCCTCAGCTTTCATAGGAGCTCTGCTGTCTGTTGGCTTCTCTTGGGTTTGCACAAACATACGCCCAGGGTGATAGTCTCTCTGTTGTGTGTCTCCTTCACACACACACATACACACACACACACATACACCCTTCTGTCTGCCCCCTGCTTCTCAGCTGGTCTTTCTTTCTCTCCAATCCCTGCACATCTCTGGGTCCCAGAGAACCCCACTGATCTTTAATGGGTCTGGGCTCTTTCTCCTCTTGTTTTTGTCCTCACTGCTCTCTTTGCAGGCTCCCCCCCTGGGCTGCAGGGCTGGGCAGGCCCCTCCTGCAAGTGGCATCCCCAGGAGCCGCTGCCCGAGGAATGGCGATGTGGGTGGGGGCAGGCAGGGCTGGGAAGGGATTTATTTGCCTTGGATTCTTTTCTGTGAACATTTTTGTCCATTTGCCATGATGTTTCATTGATTTCAGCTGACGTCATTCTGGTACGTGGGAGAGGCTTTGACACCCACATGGCGGGGTGTGAGCACTGACCCAGGAGTTAGGGAGCCCTGGTGCTCGCTCCAGAGGAGTCTCTGTTTCTCATCAGATGTGCGAGGGGTTTGGAACTGATGGTCTTTGGTTTCGTTCCAAAATGTTGAGATTCTAGGAGACTTCTGCTCTATTTAGAATCTGTCTACACCCTAATCATTTCAATTAAAATCCCTTGCAGTTAACTCATTTGTACGCACTGACATACATGCAAACATGAAACACACACACATGCACACATCCAAATGCAGCTTAGCTACTGCATGTTTTCCAGGAACTTCTCCAACTCATCTGGGCCCCAGGGCCTTTTGCTGAGTGGGGGCCGCAAGCACGTGCACACACACACACACACACACACCACACCACACTTTGAGGTGCATCTCTGGGTTGAAATGTGCCTTCCAATGACAATGACCCAGGCACTCACCAGCCTCCCCACCATTCCCACACCCCCTCTCCTAAGAGTCAAGTCCTGAATCCTCAGCCTTATTCTTGCTGCCCCCATCCTTGAACGTAAGAAGAAATGGGAAGCAGGAGAAGCCTAAGAGGGGACATGGGATGAGCAGGGGACCCTGGAACTTCAGCGCTGGAAGGGACCTCCCTGACTGCTAATCTAGTTGACAGGTCTTAAAACACTTCACTTAAAGCGTGGAACCTCGGTTCTGACCAACTCTTAACTGGGCCGGCAAACAACACTGGTTAAGCCAAAGTGCTCCGGGTATGGTGGGTGGGGGCTGGGGGCCAGCCTACTCAGCATCCCCCAGCCCCCACCACCACTCCCACAGGCCCCTTGAGTGAGCGAGCTTGCTGCAACGCCTTGGAGCCTTGGAGCTTTGACAAATACAGCTTAAAATCCATCCATCTCCCCGTGAGCTCTCCAGTGTGGTCCCAGAGGCCGCAGCACCACCTGCAACCCTATTAGAAATGCAAATTTTCCGGAGGCCCCGCCCCAGTCCGGCTGAATCAGAAAGCTGGGCGGGGGGCGGCGGGGGCTGGTGATCTAGGCTTAAGCCTCCAGGTGATTCTGGTGCCTGTTCCGGGGTGAGAAGCGCTGGGCTAGTACAACCCTCTTGTCTTACAGATGAGGAACTGAGGCCCAGAGAGGGGCGTGTCTTACCCACGATCTCAGGCTACGACTTTGGGTGACCTGTCCTTAAACATCTATATGATGAAGCTCTGGAATATTCCTGCCTGTTACCTCTCCTTCCCCTGGGCTGGCAGGAATACTCAGGGACTGGCTAGCTTGGAGCCCTTTTTCTTCAGGGAGGCTGCGCTGGATGGTGGGCGGTGAGGGCAGCACCCTGGGCCTGTATGAATGAGGAGGGGTGTGCATGAGGACCCCGAGGAGGGCAAAGACTTAGGGTGTGGCTGGTCGTCACTCGCGTGGTACATCTAGGGAGTCTTCTTGGAAGAGGTGGCCTCGGACTCCAGATGATAAGACTTCAGGAAGCAGAGGTGGTGCTTTTTGCACAGGCCAGTGTTGAGGGCGTTGGGAGGAGGAGGAGGAGAGCCAGGAGGGCCCAGGCTGGGAGCATGCTGGCAGGGGAGGGGCCGGCACGGGGTTGGGGGATAGGAGGAGTGGAAGTACTCAGCTTGCCAACCCTGCTACCAGTCCCCCCAGAAGCCCTCGGACTTCTCCGAGGAATTAGGGAGCGTTTAACATCTCTGGCTAATTAGCTGCTGCCTGCTACCCAGGAAGGAGGAGAGGGAAGTTGGAGCCGGGCAGCTTTGAAAGGCAATGCTGCTCCTTGACAAAGCCGGCCTGGGGAGGTTTCAAAGACAACTTCTGAGCAGCCCGCACGTTTCATGTTCATTAGATCCTCGCTTCCCAGGCTCCAAAGACAAACAGTGGGATTTCAGGGTTTTCTTCCCTTTTTGGAGACATTTCATTCTGAGCTGTGAGCTTTCAGCTGGGAAAAGCTGGGATTCATTCAGCCGCTGAGCTCCAGCTCCTCCAAATCCGCAGCCTAAGCAGAGCCCGGCTTCATCTACTCCGCACACTAGAAGCTTCCCAGGGGCCCCTTGAAGCTCTACACCAACCCCCCTACCAAGGCCAGTTGAGCAGGTGTCGTGGGCATGGAGGGGGGTACAGTCCAGGTGTCGCTGGACTTTCAGCTCAGTGGGGACAGGCCCCAGAGTGCTCGTTTGTCATGATCTCCCCAGCACCTAGGTGCTCAACCAGTGTTTACCGAATGGGTCAGTGAGTGAAAGAATGAATGAGTGTGCTGATCATTTGCCAGTTGCTCCCAGATCCATTTCCTGCCTTTCTCTATCTTGTTTGTGGCACAGAGAACTATACTTCCCAGACTCCCTCACCTATTGTCTTCTGGATAGGTCCAGCCAATGAGGGGCAGTGGAAGGAGATGGAGGATAAGCCAGAGTATTTCTTCCCTCTCTGTGTCCAGCCAGGTCTCTGCAGCATCTGTATCTCCTCTTTGGCTGCTGCTGAACAGCCCCGCATGGGGCCAGCTCCCTCTGGCAGGCCTGTGGCGGTTCCAGCTTCTGTGTGGTGGCCTCAGCTCCCGGGCTCCTGGGACACGGCCTTCCCCTTCCAGCAGAAGGTTGTGGGAGGGGGTGGCTTCCCGCTGTTGCTGATCTCTGGGGTGTCCTGCCTCTTCTGTTACTTTACAACCAAATCCCTGATTTAAATCCCTCTGGTTGAAAGGCCTAGAGTGGCTTCTGTTTTCTCCGTGGGCTCTGTGAGATGAATGAGTAGATGTGCTGCTTTTCTGGTTCAGAAAGAAGACTCTGTATGGGCAGCCAGGTTTGAGCAGGTTTGATCCGCCTGGGACCTGGATTCCTACAGACGGGGCAGGCTTGCTCTGGGCAGGACGCCCCACTCCACTGCCAGGGCACATGTCTTGGGCACGCAGGTGCGGCTGGAAGCCCAGGAGACTGCTCCTATCCCAGCAGTGCTCTTTCCCTCTGAGCGTGGCTCTGCTGGGTGCTGCCAAAGGGTAAGCCGAGGCATAAAGGGACAGCAAGGCACCGAGGGAAAAGCTGCCTACCACCAGTGGGACCCTGTGCGGCCCTTTATAGTCTCTGACCCCGTGGAGGCTCACGATGACCCTGCTGCGTGGACCATCTTATCCCCATCTCAGGTGGGAGGAGCCTGGGACTCTACGAGCTCATGTGGCCTCTCTCCTTTCACAGCGACACGGCCACTCAGTTCTGTGTGCACTCAGTGTGGCTTTTCTCCTTTTCTTGCCCACCTGCCCATGCTCACCGTTTCTGCTCCCTTTGAGCACTCAGCATCCTTCACCAGCCTCCACTACTTGGTCTGCATGCCCCAAGCTCACCTGCTTCCACACATTCTCTGAGATCTGGTCCAGCCCCTCTCCAGCAGTGTCTCTCGTGTCCCTCCCCACGCCCATCCCCACCCAAAATTCAGCCTCATGAAGCCACTTTGATCGTGTCTAACAGAGCTGGTGGGTCACATCTCCACGCTTTTCCAGGGCTCGCAGCTCTGCGGACCTCCATCTTCCCAGGAAGATCCCGCTCTTTCTTCAGGACCTGGCTGCAGTACCCACTGCTCTGGGAAACCGCGCCCAGCTCCCCTGCTGCAGGTGGATGCCTGCTCCCTGCTCCCAGGCACCCTGTGTC
This sequence comes from Leptonychotes weddellii, assembly GCF_054177405.1. Classification (NCBI taxonomy): domain Eukaryota; kingdom Metazoa; phylum Chordata; class Mammalia; order Carnivora; family Phocidae; genus Leptonychotes; species Leptonychotes weddellii. Next base: position 81,036,799 of record NC_138379.1, on the reverse strand, counting down.
TTCTCAGTCCTATTGCATTCATCACACTGAATTGCAACCATCTGTCTGCGCCTCTATTTCCCCTCCAGGGCTGCAAGTTCCTTGAGGGCAGGAAATATGCTTCGTACACTCACTTATTTAAAAACTGCTTACTGAGCACGAGCTTTATGCCCGGCACTGTGCCAGACTCCGGGAGCCTCGGTTTGTGTGCGGAGTATATGTCTAGTGGGGAGTAATCATGAGTGCCAGTAACACTAGCAACAGAGGGTCCCCCCAATACGTGTGCAATTATAGGTTATGAAGGCAAAGTACGGAGTGTCTGGTCATAGTAGGTATTCCGTAAAGGTTACTTTTCTACCCCAGCCTCGGTCCCAGGCGCCAGGGTGTGCATCTGTTGCTGTATTTGTAGCGCTGTTCCCACAGTGGCCGTGTGCGAGACCCCCTGGTCTGCGAGCTCCCTGCAGGAGGGACTGTCTCTTCAACTGCTGTCTCCCGGGCCCCATGGCACATAGTCAGTGTATGAGGGTGTGAGTTGAGTTAAAAATGGAATTGCATCCCTGTGTATGAGTCGGGATGGCTTTCCCACCTGGAGGAGCCCAGGCCAGCGGGGTCAGGGCTCTGGACCAGGCAGCCCTTCCTGTCTCTGAATATGGAAGACGGGAAAAGGAGAGTCCTTTCACCTCTGTTACTTCCTGGCATGTGTGACCTTGGACAAGTCATGTAGCTTCTCTGAGCCTCATTTCCCTCACCTGTAAAACGGAGCTATGTCACGAGTTTGCTATGAAGAGGCTTCGGTTAATACACAGAAAGCGTTAGAGCCGCGCCTGGCATCGAGCAGGTGCTGCATCGTCGTTATTGTTTATTACTATTACCATCTCTATGGCAGGTTCCCAGGGAATGACTTGCTGTCTTCTGTGTGTGTCTCCCCGCCAGTCCCACACCCGGCCCAGCCCCCTCTGGCCTGGCACGCGACTGGAGTCCCATCTTTCCTCTTGCTAGGAAGCTGTGGGTAACTGGGGCTTAATTAAGCATGCTTGACTGGGGTGTGATTAGCGGCTGCTGTGAGTCAGCGGAGGCCCAGGGTAGGGGGAGGGCGGAGGGGGGTGGAGAGAGAATGGAGCAGAAGGCTTCTGGTGCCTGGGGCTGTATTTCTAGGCTCAATCAGCCCACTCTGTTCAACAATTGAGGGGGACAGGGTGAACAATCCTTGAGTCTCTCGGATTCCTCTGGTGGCTCTCACCAGCCACCCTACCCTAGCCGTAGCTCTGTGGTTGTCATTACTCGTTTATTTATTCATTCATTCAGCAAATACTGCTGGCTTCCTCTCTGCCAGGCATTGTCCTGGGTGCTGGGGGTGGTGTTGTGAAGAGCATGGACATAGGTCACTGCCCCCATGTGACACACAGACCTGGCAGGGAGGGCCATGGAGAGTAAATACTAACGTCTGCCACCATGCAGGGGGTGGCATGCAGGAGACCCTGCTCCCGATGTCCTGCCCGGCATAGCCTCCCATCATACTGCAGGGGTTGTGAATTCCTTACCTGTCTGTCTTCCCCACCTACTGTTGGCAACCTTAGGGCATGGATTATGTGACATTCTCTGTCCCTCCGGCTCATGGCACAGTGCTTGGAACGTAGCAGGTGCTCGAAGAACTGGTTGGTTGGTTGATTGAACCCCAGCCCAGGAAGCAACCGGACGTGTGGTCCCCTAGTGGAGAACTTTGGCCTGTGGGCCTAATCCCGCCTGCAGCCAGCCTATTTTGTATAGCCCTCAAGCTAAGAAAGGTTTCTACATTTTTAAAGGGGTGGGTTGTAAAAAATAAAAAAATAATCAAAGAATAATAGGCTGCAGAGACATATGTGGCCGCAAAGCCTAAAATAGTCACTCTCTGGGGTTTTACAGAAAATGTTTGCTGACCCCTCGCTTTCCTCACCTATGCAGCATGGGACCCGAGTTAAGATACAGCCAAAGCCCCTTCCTGGTGGGCAATGGTGTGATTCTGCGCTCCACGGTTCTTGCTCTGTCCCGGAGGGCGGGTGTTGCATGCATCTCCGTATCACCGGCAGCCCCCCGATGCCCGCACCGAGCAGGTGCTCAGGTGGTCTCGGCTGACTGGTGTTGCGGTGGCATGAGAGGGAGCTCCGAGCCGGGCTCCCGTTGCTGCACAGCTGTGTGAGATTAGGCAATAGGTTGAGTCTCTGAGCCTCAGTTTCCTCACCTGAGAAAGGGGGATAGTAACTTAGCACGGACTTGCTAGGGCTGCAGTGAGGATGAAGGGGGTCAGTACACGAGGAGGTGCTTTGTGACGTCTGCAGGGCTGTCCCCATGCTAGTAAGTACTGCCACTGTTCCTACTGGGCATGTCATGGGTACTCAGCTATGTTACCTAGTTCCGCTGGGTATATTTTAACTCATAGGATGGTTTCCCTAAGAAGGATGGTTGGGTTCTTGAAGGTCACGGTGATTCTAAAGCTGTCCCAGGGGAGTGGTCTCGGTGATGGGGTGTCTGTGGCCCTGGGGCACCCCGTGCCTGATCACTGCTGGCTCCTTCAGTTGAGAGGGCTGAGAAAGACTGTGGGAAGGCACAGTGTATTAAGACGTGGGGAGGGTGAGCCCCCAGAGTCTTGGTCCCTGACCATTCCCCGGGCAGGGGATGGAGCCAGACTGGCACAGCAGTCTCAGCCCTGCCCCCATACCCACCTTTCTTCATTGGGACAGAGAATTTGGCTCTCCTGCCTAGCCTGGCTGCCCTCTGCCCTGCCATTCATACTGCCACAGGATCTAGCTTCATCTCTTCCTAACCTTGACTGACGTTTGCCTAGCATTTTCTTTTCAATGAGCTCTCCCCTTGATATCTACTTTGTCTTCTATAAGAACCCTATATGGTAGGGATATTATTTACCCCCTTTATAAATGAAGATACTGAGTTTCAGGGAGGTGAAGAGATTGGCCATAGTGAGCGTCCCAGCTGGGATGAGGCCTGGGTCTTTTACTTCCAGGGCTCTATCACATCAAATGGCCTTTCTTCACCTGCCTCAGTTGTATTAACGGACCTGTCTTCTTCTGGTCCCTCTCCCATACCTGTGCGGCTCTGTCCCAGCTGACCCACAGGCTTGGGAGAGTCCCTGTCTCCACCCTCGTGCTGGTGCAGGGGCAGGCCTGCTCCCACCATCGAAACCTACTGGGACAGTGGGGCTGGAGCCCTCCTTGCCTGGTCCTGACCCCTGGGTCTGGGGGTAGAGAGGGCTAGGGAAGGCGCATGTTGGGGGTGCCAGGGAGGAGATGTCAGATTCAGTTACCATGACATGGAATATTTATGCTGCCACGGGGCCCTGGTGTCATACTGCATTAAGTGGCATTTGGGGCCCACTCCCTCCAGCCAAGAGATCAGCTGCCTGCCCTTCTCTCCCTTCCTCCTGCTGGATGCCAGAGTTGGTGGCATTCCTGACCCCTGGGGATACAGTTAGGGCCTCCTGGGTGTCCAGCCTTTGGGAGGTGCCACTTCCTAGGGACCGAGGGTTTGACTGGGGGACGGAAGCCTTGACCTCTTCACACATCCATCTGGCTTTCCCAGGGGGCCAGGCTCCTATTTCATGGTTTGGTGGGGAGAGTCCAGACTTTGAGGACCCATCAGTCCTTTTCTGTAAGCTCAGCTCAGAGGCGATGCCCAACAGAAGCCTGGACACAAGGGTAGACTGCAATGGGGAAGGAACTCAGATCTTGCCTCCCGAAAGAAGACCCTGTTAGTCCTATAGGGACACCTAGCAGTCCCCCACCCATCGGCATGGTTTCCCTTTGCTTGGCTCGGCTTCAGCTTTGTCCATGCAACTCCCCCCGCTTCCCTCTGTACAGCCTGAGGTTGAGGATGGCAGGGCTGGAAAACAAAGGGGTAGCAGAGAGGGCTCATAGCCACACCCCTGTGGAAGAAAGTGGTTTTGGGGGGCACATGGCTCTGTGGGGTACCCAGAATAAGGAGTGGAGGGTGGGGGGGCAGAGAGCATGAGCTGGGCGCAAGCTGAGCCCCAGGGTGCAGGGCCTGGCTGCATGCCCTCCTCTCCTCCCAAGGCCTTCTTAACTATGCCCTAGGGGTCTGGCCTGAGCCCCCCTTTCCAGCTCCACTGCCCCAGACCTCGTCATTGCTCATCCAGACTCTAGTCTGCTCTGTCTGCCTACAGCCTTGACATCCTCCCCTACCCCGCATCACATCCACCAGGCTAATACTGACCATGTCTCCTCCCTGCTCCTAATCCTTCCATAACTCGCCATTGCTAACAGGACCACATCTAACTTTTGAGCACGGTCCCTATGGTCCATCCATGGTTCAGCCCTGCTTTGCCCTGCTCCCTCCTTTTAGGCTGTGCTCTGGTGGTGGGAACCAGCGCAACCCCAGACACACCGTGCTCACTCACATCTTGGACCTTGGCACGTGCTGACCCTCTGCCATGTTTGATCGTTACCCAACGTCATCACCTAGAAAGATGCTGCTTGTCCTTTGTGTCTCCTCTCAAGTTCCACTTCCACTATGAGGTCTCCCTTGGCCTCTTCTTCCACGGAAATGCCACCCAGTGGGGGTACACATCTTCATTTAACTATTATCTGCTTTCATTTTGGTTGTTCATTGATGTTTCTCCCTGACTCTTGATAGCGAGTAACTGAGGGTTGAGACAATGTCTTAATCACCTCGAGACTCTTGGCAATAGCTCTGTGTTTAACCTACATTGCTGATATTTAATAAATAGAAAATGCACCAAAAAAAAGTTTGGAAAATGCATGAATTAGTAAACTAATCAATGGACTCGAGGAGTCCTCCCTGCTCCCGGTTCCTTCTGCAATGTCCCTCACACCTCCCTGGGGGACAGGGGGAGACAGGGCTCTGAGCCCCTAGTGCTCTACCCAAATTTCTGGCATGTGAAGCTGAATCCAGCTTCAGAACCCGGCACACAAAGCCCATCTGAGGAGTTGCATTTGCTGTGGCAATGTCAACCTCGGCCAGCTCCAAACTAGGTCAGGCCCTGCTGCTAGCCGCCAGGAGTCGGCCAGCACCGACTGCCCCGTGGCCTGGCCACGTGGATGCAGCTTCCAGGTAGAGAGAGCAGGCAGGGATGCTGCTGAAGAAGGAGGGTGGGAGCTGGGGGTCCGCTGGGGATGGGGGTGGGGAGAAGGTCTGACACTGAG
>NC_138379.1:81013166-81031146 GCF_054177405.1 Leptonychotes weddellii | reverse complement strand
GTGTTCCCTCTCTCGCTGTGTCTCTCTCTGTCAAATAAATAAAATCTTTTAAAAAAAAAGAAGCCAGACCCCAAAGAGTACATACTGTATGATTCCATTTACATGAAATTCTAGAAAAGGCAAAACTAATTTACAGTGATAGAAATCAGATCAGTGATTGCTCAGGTAGGGGCTGGGGGTGCGGGGAGTTGGCTGGGTAGGGGTGCGAGGGAACTTTCTGGGATGATGCACTGAGGGCTACACAGCTGTATATATTTGTCAAAATTCGTTATCTAGACACTTAAAATGGGTGCATTTTGTTTTCTTGTGAATTGCGTCAATAAAGTTGGTTTTTGAAGAAAGTGTTTTCGGTCCTGAAAGGAGTATGGTTTCTATTACCCAAATAAAGGAACGCACCACTTGCGCAAACAAAACAAGACAAAAATGGGTTATGATGATTAGATTTGAGTGTTTCTGAAAGCCCTCCAGCTTCTCTAAGGAGAACTGGGGAGCAGGCGAGGGAGTGGGGAATGACTGCTGGGGTTCAGGCAACCAGGGTGGTGGTGCTGGGGGGCCGGGAGCAGCAGGAGACAGGGGCAGACCGTGCCCCCCCCAGTAGGCTGGGCCATGGTGCTTCCTCCCCAAGGTCGACGGGCTGTGTTGGCCTGTCGCGGGGCATAGCCCCGGCGCGGAGACGCTGGTCCCCGGTGCGAGGACCCCCACGCCCTTGTGCCCATGGCAGCCGGGCCAGCTCACAGACACTCAGTCCCCAGGTTTTTCCTGTTGCCACATGAACTCACATGCGGACTCACACGCGCGGACTCAAGCCCCATGCATACCTCAGGCCACGTACCACAGAGCTTTTGCAGCCTGGGGGATGCGGGTTTGAATCCTGCTTCCCTCACTTGTCAGCTGTGTGATCTCGGCCCAGTGGCAGCCCCTGGGGGCTCGTTGTCCTCACTGGGGAGGTAACAATGACGGCAAAAGTGGCTGCTTTCGAGATAGCTGTGAAGACCAGCCCAGCCGAAGGACAGAAGGCAGTCTGCACTGTTCCTAAAAGCTCCACAATGATGACTCGTATTTCACGTTCGCGCTCACTTCCGTTCACACTCCAAAATTAGCAGAAGGTGCGGCAGGAAAGGGTAATTCGTTTCTCCACGGAATCATTCACTCGCTTCCTGCACCCCCTTCCTGTCCTGGGGTCCTGCATCTGCGCCAGCCCTGCTGCCCCTTCCAACAGCTCCCCTGGACCTGCCCGACAGTCCAGACTCCCCTCGCTCCAGTGGGCATCAGCCCATCCTCCATCCTGAGTCAGGGCCAGGCGGGCAGGCCTGGGGGTGCGGAGCGCAGCCTCCACCCCCTGGGGCCTGGCTCCCTCTCTCAGCCCATCCTGCAGCCTCACACCTGGTCCCCAGGAGCCAGGCCTGCTTGCAGCCCTCCTGGGAGGCTGAGGTAATTGGCTCAATTAATCAGCTCAATTAGCACCTTCCCGGTGAGCGGATCAGCTCAAGTCCCACCCAGTCTCTGTCAAGTAGGCTCAGCCTGGGCCAGCCCTGTGCTAGGCACCACGGCAGTGGCCGAGGGGACCCGGGTGTCTCGTGGTTCCTTGGAGAGGCCCTGAGGGAGAAAGGAGGAACAAAGGGCTGGGGAGAGGGAGGAAGGGGGCTAATGCTCAAGCTTTCATCCTTGTTTCAAACTCCGTTCCTTTGCTAAGGAACAATATAATAGGGTTTTTTTTTTTTTTTTTAAAGATTTTATTTGTTTGACAGAGAGAGACACAGCGAGAGAGGGAACACAAGCAGGGGGAGCGGGAGAGGGAGAAGCAGGCTCCCCGCCGAGCAGGGAGCCCGATGCGGGGCTCGATCCCAGGACCCCGGGATCATGACCTGAGCCGAAGGCAGACGCTTAACGACTGAGCCACCCAGGCGCCCCTATAATAGGGTTTTGAACAAGATTTGAATGGGTGTCCCCCCAGAAGATACGTCCATGTCCTAAGCACCAGAACCTATGAATGGGACCTTATTTCGAAGAAGAGTCTTTGCAGATGTGATTAAGTTAAAGGCTCTCAAAGTGAAATCGTCCTGGATTATTTGGAAGGGGCCTAAATCCAATGACAAGTGTCCTTCTAAGAGACATACCAAGGACGGGCATGGAGAAGGCTCTGTGAAGGCTGAGGTGGAGATTGGAGTCACACAGCCCCAAGCCAAGGAGAGCCTGGAGCCACAGAAGCAGGAAGAAGCAGGAAGGACTCTCTCCTAGAGCCTTAGGAGGGAGTGTGTGTCTGCTGACACCCTGATTTTGGATTTCTGGCCTCAAGAACTGTGAGAGAATGCATTTCCATTGTAAGCCACCTGGTTTGTGGCAATATGTTATGGGTAGACAGCTAATAGAATCACATTTTATTTATTTATTTAAAATATTTTTATTTATTTATTTGTGAGAGAGAGAGTGAGAGCACAAGCGAGGTGAGGGGCAGAGGGAGAAGCAGACTCCTGCTGAGCAGGGAGCCAGATGCGGGGCTCGATCCCGGGACCCTGGGATCATGACCTGAGCCAGAGGCAGATGCTTAACCAACTGAGCCACCCAGGGGTCCCTATTTTTTTTTTTTTAAAGAGTTCCAATACAAAAAAAGTTTAAAGGTGACCTATTTGGTCCAAACAGACCCAGAGGGATGACTTGGTCACCGCAGGGACCAGAACCCGCCTCGCACCAAAGCTTTCACACCTGGTACTGATATGGTCAGCAGCCCCCTCCGAGGGTGGGTTGGGGGGTCTTTATTCATTTCCCCCCAGGAGGGGGCCAACTTATCAAAATGTGCCTGGCTGGGGAAGGGGCTGGGAGGCCCTACTCGGAATCCTGATTGGGCTGGTGCTGTAGGGGGCCCAGACCCCAAGATGCAGGCGTGGCCAGGAAGGCCTCCCCGAGCCTGACCCAGGCCGTCCCTCTGGCACCTACCTGCACCCTTCCTGGGGCCATGGGAGATGGGCCAGGGCTGGGAGAGAAGCTCAGGGCCTTGGGGAGCTGGCAGGGGGTCTGTGTCAGATGCGCCTGGCCTCTGAGACCCTTTCTGTTTCTGGGTGCCTTCTCAGAGCACCTGGCTCAGGGGTTTTTGTTCTCAGAGTTCCTCATCACCCCTTGTGGTGTGAGTACCTACCCCATCCCGCAGGCCCCGAGACTCGATGGGCATCTGCGGCACCCAGGCTGATGACTCCTGTGTAGGGAGAATCAGGAGGCCTGGCTGTGTTTGTGAATGCGGGGGAGGGGGTGGTCTGAGGGCAGGAGGAGGGGGAGCAGGCACCCATCCCCCAGTGTGCCTTTCGGGTGGAGACACCTGTGTCCTCCTGTTGTAGTGCCTGATTTACTGTCTTCTCCCAGAAGCCTCTCTCTGGGTGGTCTTCTGGTTTGGAAAAATCCAGGGTTTCCGGGGAAGTGAGTGAGGAGGTGGTCGTGTACCCTTGGATGGGATCAGGATGGCAGCTAGCTCTGAGTAGTGGGCGGACCGCTGGACCAAGAGCCAGGGGCTCTGGTCTCAGCCATTGGATGATATCTTGGGCAAGACTCTGATCCTCTGTGAGCCTCAGTTTCCTCCTCTGTCAAAGAGAGGGACAAGGACTGAGTGGCCTCCGAGGTCCCTCTCAACCTCACTTTCTATGGTTTAGACCAGGAAAGATGGAAACGGATTCTTCGGGGCCAGCCTACTTCTGAGACTCTCCCCATCTCTGTGGTCCCTGGGCTGGGTGGATTTCCCTTTCCTCACGTTGGGTCTTGCAGGGGGAAGCTGGGCAGAAGCACAGGGCCCAGCGCCGATGGGGGTTTGCCTGGGCTGAATGACGAGTCCCAGACTCTCTGAAGGCTTTCGTCCCTGCAGCCCTGGCTCTCCGCGTCGGGGCGCCTGGCTGGGAGCACGTTCTGCTTTCTCTCCCCAGAGATTTACAACAACAGTATAATAGTAATAACCATTCACGGAGTGTCTGTGGCAGGGCGGGGTGGGGGGTGTTTCGGGTTCGTTATGTGCACTCTCTCTAATTCTCATAACAACAAAACAAGGTGATCATGACACCTCCATTGCATTCACGGATGAGGAAATACGCTCAGAGATGGTTAGTGTTGTTCCCGGCTCCACATAGTCAGCAAGTACCACAGAGACCTTGCTCCTTGCCTCGCTACACACAGCCCTCCTGCTGTGCGAGACGGGGTGGGGGTGGGGGGCTGGAGGAGGGCAGGCTGGTGGCTGGGATGTCCCAGACCCAGGTGGAAGCTGCCAGGATCTCTGGTCAGCCCTGTGCGCCGGGCGCTGCCTCCCCTCGGTGGGCTGCTCGCTGGGCAGGCTGAAGAGGGGCACGGAGAAAGGGGGGGCCAGGGCCCCCGCCTGGTGCAAGGGGGGGAGACGGGGCACCAGGGAGAGAGCCAGGGGGTACAGGAGGTACTTCAGGGCACCTCACCGGGGACGGTTTCCGCCTGGGGGCCCCTCCACCACAGTCACATTTGAGGAAGACCTCCTCTTCCTTCTGAGCGCGGTGCCCTGGATGGGAAGTCAGCAGACACTGATTCTGGTCACCCTCTCTCTGGTTTCAGTTTTCCCACCTCAGAAGCCCAGATGACCTCACAGCCCCTAGTTCATGACAGGTACGTCACTGAACAGATCAGCTGGGCGGTCCAAAGGTGCGGGCCTTGGTCCCCAACTCACCCCACTCCTTGGCCTCATCTTCCCTTTTCCAGAAGAAGGCCCAGGACCCCAGATGTGCTGAGAGGCCGTGCCCACGGGCCCTGCTGCCTGGGCAGGTGTGGAACAGACAGCTCCTGGGTCTGGAGGGGTGTGCAGTAACAGGGGCCGGAAGACTCGGTCCCATGGGACGCCCACAGGCCATGGTCCAGATGTGTCCCTTCTCTCTAGGATGTGTCCTCCACCCTCAAACTGCCAGCACTTCCTGAACTTCCGAGATCTGTTCAAGCATTAGGATCCAGAAACAGTGCAATGGGCATTGCTGGCTGCTGCTTTTTTTTCTTTTTCTTGGGGGTGGTAGCGTTGGGGCTGGTTTGGGTGAGTTATTTTTCATCCCCGGTGGTGCCCAGGTGCCTGTGGGATATTGACGGCCTCCTCAGTGGCAGAGGGGGGGCCAGGTTGAGCTCATGGGCGCCGGGGAGCAGGGGACAGGAGGGGGCCTGCGCAGAGCCCCGTTTCCTGACCTACTGACTGACAAACAGGAGCAATAGCATCTCTCCCGGCCCTCCCGCGGGGCCTGCTTACTGAGGAGTTCAGCCTGAGTCATCTCTGCCGTCAGCCGCACTTCCCTGTCCTGTGGAGATAAACTCATCACTCTCCACGGCAGGCTGGGGGGGCTGGCGAGGCAGGCGTGCTGGGCGGGCACAGCCCCACAGGCGTGTGCCCACCTCTTGGCCCTGCTCCCACACCTGGCGGCTGGCAGGGTGGAAGTCTTACCAGGAGGCCTTCCTTCTCCTGTGCCCTTCATGAAAGGCCTGCAGGAGGGCTGGGGTGGGGGAGCTCCCGGCTCCCTGGAGGGGTGGGTGCGTGAGGGTGTGGGGTGGGAGTAGGAAGACAGGGGGAGAGCTTGGCTCTCCAGAAAGGCAGAGAGAAGCGGGGACCAGCTTAGCCCTGTGTGAGTCCCCTGGGCAAGGCCCACTGGCCTTCTCTGCATCCCTAGCTGAGGACTCAGCCTGTCCCCAGGACCAAGAGATGACCTTTTGTGGGGGGTTCTACTTCCCTCAAGTGCAAAGTGAACCAGTAATGTAGGATAGCAGTTCTTAGCTTTTTGGGGGTTATAGATCTTTTGAAAATCTGATAAAGGTAACAGACCCTCTCCCTCTCCAAGGGTAATGTGGCTTCTAGTCCCATCACAGAAGTAAGTACGGTGTGTGTGCAGCAAAGCAGAGCTTAGGCCTGAGGCCTGAGCATCTAGGAGTCTGGGGCTGGGGGGCCTCTTGGACTGACCCCAGCCCAGCCCTGCTTTTGCTGAGGTCATCCATATGACTGTGGGCTGGGCTGGGCTGGCCTGACTCTATGGGGCCCTGGAGTCTGCCACCCAGGCTGCCTCTCTTTACAGCTACGCCCCCCTCCCGCCCCCTCCCGCTCATTCCCAGTGCGCCACCAAATGTCCCACAGGCCACGTGGTGTGCATTTGCGGGACGAGGCCACGCAGAGGCCTCCCGGAACCGTTTGCTCTGTGCGCCGCACGAGGAGGGGCTCTCTGCGGGAGCTGGAGCGCGCTGGTGTGGGGACTGTCACTGTCCTAGGTATGTCCCAGGTCTTGGCAAGACAGAGCTTATCTGGGCTTCTCCTGGCCTGCCCTGAGTTAGAGGATGCCTTCGCCTGGACGGACTGGACATTTTGAAACAAACAAACAAACAAACAAACAAACAAACGAAAAACCCCCCAAACCAAAAGCGCCTCCTGATTTCTTGAGCGGGAATCTGCCATTGTCTACATCATCTTCTGAATCCTTCGCAAAGGGACAATAATGAAAGTAGCTGTCACTGAAGGCCTGCTGGGCGCCATGAGCTCATTTGATTCTTGTACCATGCTCTGCGGTGGCTCCTGCTAGTGTCCCGGAGACAGACGAGGAGCCCAAGCCCAGAGATGCAGGGACAGACTCCAAATCTCACAGCCAGAAGTTGTCGGGCAAAGGAGACGCAGGCTTTCTGCTCTCCCATCTGTGCCCTTGATCACACCTGGTCCCAGGAGCCTGTGTGTGGACAGCAGGGGATGACCGAGGCCACACTTGGTCACCTCACAAGCCAGCGCCCTCACACAGATGCTGACAGGTCAGTAGAATGACCGGATCTGGCTTCAGTCAGAAGGCAGAACACGTCGTGTTCGTGTGTGTGCGCATGTGCCCGAGTGCGGGTGTGCGTCCATGTCTGCATACACGTGTATGGTGAGTGTATGATTCTCCTGAAGACTGAAAGAGGTTCTGAGTAGATTCCATACCATGTGTGGTGCTTCAGCTTTGCTCTGTACGGAGGGGGAGAGAGGGGCATCTAGGGAGGCTTCCTGGAGGAGGCAGCATTTCAGCAGCATCCCCAGGAATTGCAGAGGATTGCCATACCCGGGGCTGCAGCTGAGTAGAGCCCATCTTTGTGTGCATGACACAAAAGCACATCTTGCACAGCCCTGCTCTGGGCCCTGCTTGATTCTCTTCCGGCTTCGCTTCCTTGTTTGTCTAATCCAGATTCTCCTCTTCCTTGGCATGGTGTGTGTGCACATGCGGGAAGGAGCTGGGGTTAGGACAGGCACATGTGTGGGAACTATGGCTTCCAAGTTCATGGGGGTTCCCACCCTTGGGGTGCTCAAGGACATATGTGTGGACAGCAGTTGAAGCCCCCTGCTTGGTCACCTAGGCTTCTCACAGCCAGAGACTTCATGTCCCCCATTGGGGCAGTGGTGGGGGCGGTGCATGAAGCTCTAGATTGCAGGCCACTGTCCCAACATCTGCCCAGCTGACCCCCTGGGCACACTTGATCCCCAGCAGGTCCCACCCTTGTTTCCTGGGCAGCAACCAGCTTCCTGCTCTGGGGAAGTTGATCCTGCTGTGTGTCTCTCTGTGTGTGTGTGTGTGTATGTTTGTGTGCTTGCAAAAGGGAGAGGGAAATGGGAAGGGTGTGGGGGATGCACCAGGGGAAAGCATCCTGGATGCAAGCACTGGACAACATAGATGCTGGACCAGCACCCCTGTTTTCCCTGTCCCTTGCCCTGGTCTAGACTGGGTGGGCTTGGGAGCCCTGCTTGGCTGTACTCCCAGGTTCAGCCTGGCCCCCGAGAAGCTAACTCAGAGCCCCAGCCACCAGCAGCACAGCTTTTTAACCATCCCTCAGTGGTAAAAAATCCACCAGATGCCCCCACTCCCCCTGCCCACCGACAGATGCTCCAGAACCTCTCCGGATGCACAGGTAGCAAACGGAGGGGGCAGGAGGCCTTCACAGAGCTGACCTAAACCCCGCATACCACAGCCAGGGAAGGCCTTTCTCCTGGAGGCTTTATGGCCCAGAACGAAGAGCAAGAGCGTGGGTCTCCTGCCTCCCAGGCCCCCTGGGTCTGCGCTGGAGGCTGGGGCTGGGATGGCTTCCCAGCTCAGTGGGTGGCTAGGAGTTACTCATCCTCCTATAACCAAGAGCAAACAGCAGTGGCTCAGCAGGGAGGGTGGAGGGGGCCCGGCCCACCCTGGGCTTGTGTTGCCAAATTTGTTTGTGTGTATTTTGGTTCCTCTGCACAACATGGAAACAAATGTGCTTGATCCCGCTGCTCTGTCTCTGTTCTTCATGGGGTGGTGACATGGGGTGGGGCGTGGGGGGTGGTAGCTTGTCTCAGGCCTGCCCCTTCCTTTGTGAAGAGGTTCCCTCTCTCCTGCCCCAACGCAGGAAAGGTCAGGGGCTGGGGTGCAGGGCTGAGGTGTGGGCAGGGGGAGAGAAGCCATATAGGTGGGCAGAGAAGGAGTGGAAAGTGCCTGGTGCCAGGGGCCGGGAGACCTGGGTCTCCTGCTAATTTGGCTGTGATCTTGAATAACAAGGCTAGCAGGTAATGAGCACCTACTAAGTACTTCTGTTCTTTCACTTCAAAGATACCTTTACTGTCAAAAATACCTACTCTAAAATGATAATCATATAACATGATGGGAATGCTAATTATCACTGCAATGGCAATCATGCAACAATACATAAATGTATCAAACCACCATGCCATACGACGTAAATCTATGCAGTGTTATATGTCAAATATATTTCAATTAAAAATTACCTACTCTCATTCCTGGCATTGGGGGTACTGAAGGAACAGCAAAGAGCAATCCTTATCCCCATGGAGTGTACTTTCTTTCGGCCCTCTGACATACATATTCCTTCATCATTTTACAGATGAGGGAAGTGAGGCTCAGAAAGGGTCAGTGCTTTGCCTGAGATCCCTTCACTTGCTCAGCAGGTCCTATACCCTTGTTGGCCTCAGTTTCCTCCTCTGTAGAGATGAGGAGTCAGATTAGAGGCTCTCCAAGCCCTTCCATCCCTCGTGGTCTAGGCTGAGGGCGTGGGATTTGGAGGGAGAACTTCCCTGGGGTACACACACGTGTCCAGAGCTTGGCCTGTTGAAGTGGGCGCAGGAGGGGCTGCAGGGAAAGGGTAGCAGCGTCTTGAGTCTGGGACACGGCTCAGTGGCTTGCCCTCTGCGGGGCTCAGGCTCCGCGGCTCAGAGGAGGTTCTGTCGTCCTTGGATTAACAACAGAGCACTCCAGGAGAAGAAGTAGACATAGTTGATCCTGGATACCGCATCACCGATCGGCCCTGAGGGTCCCGACTCCAACTTTTAGGGCTCTAGACCCAGAGGGATGAGCAATCTTCACGGTGTTGCCTGCCTGGGGCATCTCTGCTTCCCAGCCCTAGCCCCAGCCCCCAAGTCCAATTTCCAGGGCATCTTCTACCTGACTTGACCTGGCGTGAGGGAGCGGGCAGTGAGTTCCACCTTGCTTGGAACCCCCGGAAGGTGAAGGCTTCGCTGACGGGTTCCTCAAGATCAGAGCAGGGGAGGTGGTCTGAGGCAACAGTAGCAAGTTTAGACCGGAGAAAGGACTTCCTAACTAAAATGCTCGTCGTGGCCGAACTGGGTGCTGCTTTTTCTGGAAGGAAGACACTCAATGTGTCTATGGCAGCTCAACCAGGAGCCAGGGGCTGGAATCAAGGACCTCTTCCTCCCCCTCCCCCGGGATCCTATCCATCCCCCAGGTCCTAGGACCTCAGCCTGCCTGATCTCAGGAACGATCAGTGTTGGGGAGATATTCCTGTAGTGATGGGGTACGCCGGCCCTTCCTGACCCCCTCCTGGGGAGAGGGGCCCCAGGGGTCATCCTCATACCCCTCCCACCTCTGCCTCCCCTGCCTCCCACACAGCCCACCTTATCTCAGCCCCTCTCCCATCGGGTCTCGCGTGGGAAGTTCTTCTTCAGGTCTGCCCTGCAGCAGGCACTGACTGGTGGGAATCCCCTGGTTAGGCCTGCCGCCCCCCTGCGGGGCCTGGGGAATGTATTGCTTGTGGCAGCGTGTCAGTGGGCTCTGCGTGGCGCGGCCAGGCAGGGCTGACAGCGGAAATTGGAAGCTGGATGTTGTTTGACAGGTATATTATTCCCGCTGCCCTCGATTTATTTACCAAACAGCATGCAGAGCCCCAGAGAGCTCCCAGAAAGAGGGAGGGAGTTGAAGTTAGGGGGGCTCGGAAGGGGTGAGGCTGTCTCTGTGAGCTGACACTGGGGCTGTGTGGGCAGGGGAGTAGGGAGCCAGGCCGGTGTTGGGGGGCGGGGAGGGGCCGGTGGGTCTTGGGGCTGACTGCAGGAACTGCCCTTGGGGCCCCAGCAAGAGGGGCTTCCTCAGCATCCTGGGGCCAGGGCCAGTGGTTTGGGGTCAAAGTCAAGTGAGGACCTGCACCTCAGAGGTGGTTTGGGGAGGGGGCACAGGGGAAAGAGAGGGCTGCGGAGGGGGAAAAGAGCAGGCTGCCCAGTATGTTGTCCAGGTGCCCATCAGCACACAGGCACTCAGCCAGGGGGTGAGTGAGGTCTGACCTTGAATCCACGCCTGGTTGCCAGGTCAGGCACCCTGCCCCAGGGCTATGCCTGCCTGGAGGGGGCACTTTTCCTAGTTTGCTCAGAGGTGTCCGGTAGACTAGTAACAAGTCTATGAAGAGAAGCTGAATATTTGGAGTCGGACAGGCTGGGATCCGGGCCCATCTGGGCTACACACAACCCATTAGATCTCCTAGCAAACCCCACTCTTGTGCTCGCCTAGCAAACAGTAACAACAACAATAATAATGCCACTTCTCGGGGCTCTGGCGAGGAAGAAGTAAGCTAATCTACATGAATGCTTTGGAGGCCAGAAAACATATCCATAGTTTTCCAGGGTTTCTAAATGAATAGAGGGAAAAGGCAGAGCGAGCCTTCCCGCGTGCGTCCCCAATGTGGAGTGGTATGAGTCACGGGGATGGGAATGTCTGCAGCGTGTTCGGGGTGGGGTGGATGTCGGAATGTGGGTGTGACTGTGTCGCCTCAGATGTGGATTTGCGCTGAATATGAAGAGGAGGCTCCCCAGAGGAGCCCTTGGCTGTTGCCGAGAGTCTGGGAGTGTGGGCTCCGTGTCTGAGTGTGACTGCATGCCGGCGTGCACCTGCGTGCCAGGTAGGGCGTGAGGATGTGTGTGTGACTTTGTGAAAGGGATTTTGAGATTCTGACTGAGCTCTGTAGGGATGCACAGAGTGTGTGTGTGCATGAGTTAAGGTGCTGGGGTCAGTGTGTGCAGGAGCGCGCACAACTTGGTGTGCGTATACGCACGTGTGAACACACACACACACACACACACACCCCTCAGCACAACATGAGAGCAGTCTTGCAGTGTCTGCTATACATCTGCCTCTGAACCTGATGCAAAATTCATGAAGCAGCAGTTTCTAGAAAGGCGGAGATGGAGATGGAGATGGAGCGGGGATTACGTCCTACCCTGCGTGGTGAATCACAGAATGGAGTGGGGCTGGAGGAAACAATTCCGTTATCCTTGGGGGTACAGTGCGGGGGGAGATGCCTGTCCATCTATTTTTTTCTGGCTTCTGGGCTGGGGACTTCCTTGGCTTGTAATAATGACTGTCCCGTGCCCCATCACCCAGCACACTGACCGTGGGCCCAGAGGCAGAGCTGAAGGACCGGCCCAGAGGTTTGCAGGTGCAGGCAGGAGAGAGGGAAGTGCGGGGGTCCCGATTCATGTGAGCTTCCTGTGCCCCATCAGACCGGGCATTTCTGGAATAGTGGACAGCTCATGATCTGGGGACCACTGGTGGTAACTGGGAAGCAGCCTCTCTGAGGTGAGCAGTGTCCAGAAACCCCATTCAAGTCTCCATGTTGGTCTGGCTCCTTCTTCTCTAAGGTCATCGGACGGGAACGGAGACCCTCTGCAGCAGCGCATTCACACCTGCAGTTTGTCCCTTTCATACCCATGAGGGTGAGGGGCTCCTGGGCTGGATCGGGCGGCACGGATTGCAGGCCCCTTGCGCTGGGCCCAGGGGGAAGGGGGGCTGGGAGTGCTGCAGAGCACCCCATCCTTGCTCCGATGCTGGCACCCAGTTTCTGGTGATGGCTATGGCTGGGATGTGGGGGCGGGCTGGAAGGACCCCAACATGAGCCCGGTGTGCTGAGCGCTTTGGAGGGAAGTGCTATGGAGGCTGGTAGGGGTGCAAATGCACCAGCTGGGAACGAGACAGGGAGCCCAAAGGGGCAGGGGCCCTGTCATGTCCATTTAGGCTTTGTGTACTGGAGCTCGGCCCTCTGGGGAAGGGGGAATGTGGGCAGGGGGAGGCAATGCCAGAGAGGCTGGGGGGCCATCTGTCCCCCAGTCCAGGCCAAGACATGCTCACTGCCCACAGCCCCATGGCCCTGTTCCTCTTGGGTCCGAGGCCCGACCGTTTCTGGTGCCCTCTCCCTGTGGCCGGCTGCCTGGCCGCGTCGGGCCCCTGCTCTGTCCACCCGGGCAGCGCATGTTTGCGCTTCTCCTTCCCTGCTCCTCAGCCATCTCACCCCCCTTCTTTCTCGCTCCTTGTCTGATCTCTTTTCTGACCCTGAAGGGCTTTCCCCATCTTCACTTTGGATGCCCTCGTAAATACAGAAAGAGGAGGCTGGGCTGGAGAGAGGCCAGGCCCGGGAGCCTCATGGGCCCTCTCCCCCGCTGTCCCCAGATGGGTGTCACCACCCCAGAGGAGGGCCTCCTTTGCCACATGCCATCATGCACACACGTGTGTGTATGCTCACGCACGTGCACGCACACGGCTCCCACACAGCTCCATGCCTTCATGGGGAGGGGAAGGAGGCCTTTAAGTGGGAAAGAAAAGAGGTCGCAGTGACTTTGGTGCTTCATGTGTATCACTGGAAAGGCTCTTAGAGGGAAGTGAGCAAATGAGGGGAAGTGGGCAGGAGACATACACACTGGCCTTAGCTTCTCGGGGCCCTGCCCTCCAGGCCTGCAGGCTGCCGCCTAGGACTCATCATGGCACATGTCTGTGTAGGTCAGCCCTCAGACTCTCGGAGGCTCTGAGCTGATCCTGTGGCCACCAGCCTGCAGCGAAGTGCCGGGCTCCCAGAAGACCCCAGGTATTGGGACCTGCCCCAAACCCAGACTCTTCGGCTGAGGACTCCAGACCCTTCACAGCCGTCCCTGCCTTTCTAGTTACCCTCCGCCCCACACGCTCTGTGTGCCTTCTTGTCACCTCCTTGGCATAGGATACAGCATTAAAAACCCCAACAGTGCACCCAAACTAACAACAACAAAAACCCCAACCAAAAGGAGCTCGGAAGTCAGTCAGATTGGCCCCTGGGTGGGCTGTTCCGTCTCGCTGTTTCTGGCGGCCCCACCATCTTCTTTGCTTTGGGTGATCAGCTGTCTGGTTTTTCCTGTTCCCAGTCTTTTCTCGGCCACATTGACTTGAGAGCTCATATGACCCTGGCCACAGGGATGAGTTCGGAGATGGAGAAGTCAGCCTTAAGACGTTTGTTGGAAATTCTGGAAGGGGCCCTCTTTCCCCTGGCATGGCTAAGCAGATAGAAGTGTACCCAAAGCTGCTTTGTCTGTGCTTGGGGCAACTCTTTTGGAGAATAAGGGCAACACAGGACAGCAGAGTGAAGTGACAGAGAAAACAGATACTCAATTACCTTGAACGAACGCCTGGATACAGCCGCGCCTGAAACACTGAAACTGTATCTATTCCCGGACAGTTCACTTCCACCAGCCAGTTGCTTTTTTTCTCTTTCTTGCTGAAGCTGGTTTGACTTGGGTTTCTGTCTCTTGCAGAGTAAGGAGTCGACCAATAGAGAGGTGATATAACCTCCCTGAACCTGAGTCTCCTCATCTGTGAAATGATCTCCTTGTGAGTCCTGAAAGGATCGGAACTGAAGGGTGATGCCCAGCAGGCCTGCCATGAGGAGCAGCAATGATCTTGGTACAAAACCTCTTGACGTTATCTCGCTTGGTCCTTTCGAGAACTCTGGGAGGTTCTTGGGACTGTCATGATCACACCCCATGTTGCGGGGAACATTCTGAGAGTCAGGGACGGAACAGGTACCAGAGAGCTTTCAAGTGCTCTGCCCCCAGCTCACCCTCCACCCTCTGTCCCTGTTCTCTGCTCCAGGGAGGCTGATCCCGAGCTTCTGGATTCCCCTGGTTCTGCCAATGGGGAGCTCCTGCAGGGCATCAGAGAGACCGACTGGGGAGCAGTCAGGTCTTTATTCCTGTCTCCCTCCTGGGGTTGGGGGTGGTGGTGGCCTTGGGCTGACCATGTCCCTTGACTGAAGGTCTGTGCTCCTCATGTCATTCCAGAAACCATTCTCTCCCTTTGGACCTTGAGGTGGCAGTGCCTCTGCTCCCCCCTACACCCTGCCAACACATTTGTAAAATGTCCCTTTATTCAGTCCATCCCAATTTGTTTGGCCACTGCTCTCCCATTGAACCTGATGTTGGTTTACCCACCTTCATCAGGTATGTGCGTTCTGCATCAGGTATGTGCGTTCTGTACTGCTCGGTGGTCCCACTATCCCAGGACCTGTCACAGTCCCCCCTTCCTCCAAGACGCAGGTGAGCCACACTATCTCCCAGGAGCTTTCCCAAATCCCCACCCTTCCACCGCACCCCGTCAGAGCCATCCTCCCCCTTCCGTTTCCCTCTGCACATTGCTTGCTTCTCTGTCTGTTGGGTATTGGTGTCTGCTGGGCACCTGTCTCATTTCCCTCCAGGGCACAGGGACCTGAAATGACTCCACTTGTCTCTCTGAGTGCCCACCACCCCTGCCTCCAACCTCTCAGCCCCTGCCCTGGACCTGGTGCATAGTAGATATTCAACAGCTATTGGTTGACTTCAGTGATGGAGCCTGAGGTGGATCCCTAGCATGTGGCCACAGGAGCCTCTGCACAAACTATGGCCTCTTTCTGGAATGCCCTTCCCTCCTGCAGCTGCTTGGAGAACCCCTTCTCATCCTTTGAGACTCAGCTCAAACATCACCTCCTCCAGGAAGCCTTCTCTCACCCAGTGGTGGCTCTGTGGTACCTCAAATGTACCCCAGCAGCTCGTACCTGGCTCTGTCCGTGTGGCCAGGAGCCCCCAGAGCAGGACTAACCCACATCGGTGCTTCTCCCTCGTGGCCAAACACCACGCTCGGGGCATGCTGGATTCTCGTAGACGGCCACAAAGTGGACAGCAGCGGCTGGGTCTTTATTTAAAAAGACCCTCCCCCCGTTGGTGGATGTGGCAGTTTCTGCCTAGTGCGGTATGTGGGTAGCCCCTGACTGAATGCTGGGGTCATTGGTGGGGGGTCTGGTAGGATAATGCTGCCTGTGAGGACAGGCAGCGTTTCCCCCTGAAGCAGGAGGACTCTGCAGTTGTGAGTCAGCCAGAGAAGAGGACTGATCAGAAGAAGGAGGTCCTCCGTGAACAGGGAAGTACCCCCCCAGCGCAAGGGACAACTTGCAGCGGTCAGCAGGAGCTGGGTGTCGGAAGCATTCCTGGACAGCCGGAGTTAAGGGGGGCCCATGCCACGTGAAGAACAGCAAAGGCCATCAGAAGTCGAGTGTGTACTGTGGGCTCAGGCCTGTGCTTGGGGTTTAGCTCTCACTGTGCCTTTATGAGCAGGGATTTGTCCTCGCGTTGCTCAGATGAAGAACCCGGCATTAGAGGGGTAAAGCAGCTTTCTCAGATCACATGGTCGGGAAGAGCCCGGGTTCAAATTCAAGCCCGGGTCTAAAGCTTGTGACTGCAGATCCAGAGGGGGTGCGAGGTTTCTGGGACTACGCCCGCACCACTGGGCCCCCCGTGACTGAACCCCGTGTAAGGGGAGGGCCACATGGCCAGGCTTGGGCCAGAGTGACAGGAAGCAGGTCTGGCCTGAAGCCTGAGCATGGGTCAGCTGGAGATCCCGAGGGGAAGGTGAAGCCTGGGCACAGAGCGAGGGTCTCTGGCCCAGGGTTGGCTGGGCACTGGCGTCCGTGCGGCCCCTTCTGCCACTGCCTTCCCAGCACCTGACATGGCTCTGGGCTGGGGACACCCAGAGCACCGGGGCTCCCTGAGTTGCTAGCAGGACCCGACTCTCGGTGCTCTCGCCACAGAACCACCTGTCGGCTAAGCTGCCAAAGGAGCAACCCCGTCTAGGTGTCCCTTCCCAGGGCCTCGGGTGCCAGCACCGACCCAGCCTCCTGCCCTCACAGCGCTGCAGAAATGCAAACACAGTCCCCTGAGCCGGCTGGAGGAAGGCAAAGGGTCTGTCCTCGGCTCCCAGACCCATGTCAGACTACAGAATTACAAACCGGACAGAAATACATTTCTAAATTATCTGCTGTTTTAGCTCTTCTGTTCCACATTGAGCTGCAGGCTGGTTCTGGAGGAAAAACAAGAGAGCCCAGGGCTACCCAGAAGCAGAGGCTGAGACTGAGCCTGGGGTCCCTCCCTCCCGCCCTAGGGCCCTGCAAAGACTCCAGGTAATGCAGGAGCAGCTCCCTCCCCATTCTCTCTCACTTCTCTCTCTCTCCCTCCCTCCCGCCCTCCCTCCCTCCCCGGGTAGCCCAAGGGAGAGGCTCTGGATCCCAGTGGGTGATGCAGTATATCGACGACTTGCTTTGTCTTCTCCATAACCAGCTCAGTGCACAACAGATCAATTTGCAATCATAGCTGTTTTCCAGTTCCAGAACTGCCACCAGCGCTAACTCAAGGGCTGGTGCTGGGACGGCCACCACCTGCTTTCCTTCTTGCCTTCCGAAACTAGAGCTCAAGCTGGGGGAGGGAGCAGGTGGGGACTGGGACTCAGGAGTCCACCAGCCTCAGGCCTGCTGGGCCACACCCCCTGCGAGGGGCCCTCTCCCAGGGGCAGGGGATGGTCCGGATGCGGATGCGGAGGGAGCTTTGGCCTTCTCTGAGTGGCAGGGACCCCAGAGACCACCCAGCCTGGCAGTTCTTGACCACTGCAGCACACAGATGAGGGTGACACCATCCTGCTCCTCACACATCCAGCTCTTTCCACATCACACTCACCCTCGCTCCAGCTCCCATTGTACAAGCGGGGTGATGCTCTGTGGGCATAGAGAGCAGAGCTTCAGCAACGCCCTGGGGCCACCCAGAGTGCGGTGGCTCTGGTGTCCTTGCCGGACTTCCCATAACAGACGTCCAATCAATATTTGTTGAATGAAAACCTGCATGCTTTAGGGCGCCTGGGTGGCTCAGTCGGTTAAGCGACTGCCTCCGGCTCAGGTCATGGTCCCGGGGTCCTGGGATAGAGCCCCGCATCGGGCTCCCTGCTCGGCGGGGAGCCTGCTTCTCCCTCTCCCGCTCCCCCTGCTTGTGTTCCCTCTCTCTGTCTCTCTCTGTCAAATAAATAAATAAAATCTTTAAAAAAAATAAAATAGGGGCACCTGGGTGGCTCAGTCGTTAAGCGTCTGCCTTCGGCTCAGGTCATGATCCCAGGGTCCTGGAATCAGCCCCGCATCGGGCTCCCTGCTCGGCGGGGAGCCTGCTTCTCCCTCTCCCACTCCCCCTGCTTGTGTTCCCTCTCTCGTTGTGTCTCTCTCTGTCAAATAAATAAATAAAATCTTTAAAAAAAAAAAAAAAGAAAACCTGCATGCTTTAAAAAATGCAAGTGACCCGGCCTCACCCCAGAGCTACTGACTCGGAATCCGAGTGGGGCCGTGGTATTTGAGTTGTTTACGGAGCTTCCGGGTGATTCTAACGAGGCACACAGGAAGACTCCGGGAGTAGAAGCACCTTGCCCAGGCCCCTGAGCTGAGTGGCGAGATCAGAAGCCCTCCTCCTAGACTGAGGGGTGGGTGATGGGGTTAGGTGGGCTCGGGCTCCCTGGACGTGGCACACCTGAGCAGGGGTTGTAGGTAGGAAAGAGAGGAGGCCTGCTGGAGGGAAGGAGCTGGTAATAGAACTGAGCACATTTAGTCCTTTCTGGAGAGGGACTGGGCCCGTGGAGACAGGTGCCCTGATGCCCCCCTC
>NC_138379.1:80992364-81012666 GCF_054177405.1 Leptonychotes weddellii | reverse complement strand
ATCATCTCTGCCCTCCTGGTCCCACGAGGTTTCTGAGGGGAGAAAATGTCGTAATGCTTCCTCATGGCCTAGGAAGGCCCAGCCAGGCAGGGGCAGGACGGGGCTCAAGCCGAGGCTGCTGACTCCACACCTCGTGATATCAATCCACTAAACCCCACCATCTCCTGGCGGGGAAATAGTATAGACACGAAGCACTGGAGAAATGTGGGTGGAATTTGTGAGAAGTTGGGGGATCAGGGACAGGACCCCACACCTCATCTTTTGTCATCTGTCTCCAGTTCTTGCATACCAATCCCAGGTGTCCACAGAAGTGTGTGCTCAGGGTCAGGGCTCGCGGGGAAGGAAATGTGACCACAAAGCCCGGCTGAACCAGGGTGGGTCTACAGTCAGCAATACCGTTCCTGGCCAGCCCCCTCTCTTCCTCTCCCCAAACCACCTAGAATGTCACAGCTAGGAGAGACCTTACAGATGAGATCCCCTGAATTGACTCCAGGGCCATTGCTCTTCACATTAAGATCGGTGGTTTGCAGACTGGGTTCCTCGGGGAAACCCGGGCCTGTGGAGATGCCCTGGAGGGGCCGTGATGGGGCGTAATGGAGGTTGGGTGAAAAGGACCTTGCCCCCTCTCCTCCATCTCCATTTTACTTAGAGCCACTCCCTCGTCTTTGGTCTGTATTTCATTTCCAAGTCAAATGTATTTTAACCCTGTGAAATTGCTGCCCTGCACTCCACCCAGCGTCAATCTCCTGCGCCCCCACCATGCCTCCCTCAGCCCCTCCCTTGCAGACTGTCCACATCGGGCCCTGGAGGGTGCTGCGCTCTTCTTCCAGACCACCTCCCTCTTCACCTCTAAACCCAAAGCCAGTCCTCTAACGAACCAACCCTAGTGGCCAATCTCTGCTAAAGAGGAGTGGGAGAGCCCTCCCACATATCGACATGTGTGTCAACCGGGGTCTTCTGGAGGTGGTGCCTCAATTTGCTTTAAAGGTCTCTGGGTAAGCCAGCTGGGGAGATGATTCCAGTCAAGGAGGCCTTTCGGGGCATCTTACCCCATGGTGAACCCCCATGCCTGCTCGGCTGCCCAGAGCAGCCAGGGCGCTGTGCCTTCCGCACCGGGCAGCCAGACGGAGCGGCAGAGTCTGTGGGTGGGGTAGAGGAAAAGAGCACAGAGCCTGGCTCTGCTCTGACCTTGGGCAAGCGCTGTGCTTCAGTTCCTTGCTGGAAATGGGGGTGATGGCCAGAGCACCACCTCCAAGGATGGGCAGGAGGATGCCTTAGAACAGTGCGGGGCCCAGAGCACCCTCTGAGCTTGTGTTCGCTGTTATGGGTAGGGTGGGGGCAGAGCACACAAAGCCACCCTGCCGGGGACTCCCACCTTGGAGGTCCTTCCATGCCCCACACCCCAGCTCATGTAATCCCCACCATCTACCAGCACCCCCATTTTGCAGATGGTGAACTGGAGGCCCAGAGCAGGCCTATAAACCTTCCCCAGGGCCCCACGTTGTTAAGAGGCTGACTCCCAATGCAGCCACCTCCCTGAATTGCACCTAAGCTGTTGAGGGCTGCCCGCATCTGCCCGTTCCCATGTCAGATTCACACCGGGGCTCCCTGCAGCGAGCCCCTGCTGCTTCCCTGAGGCTGCCCCCCGTTTCCCAGGCAGCCACACCTGCCCGCTCTCCTCTCCGTCTCTGCTCACGTCCTCTTCTTCCAAGACGTGGTCTGCAAGCCACCGCATCCCTCCATCTGTTCTGTTTGTCCTCACTTTGGCTGGAGGGCCTGACCTAGTTTAGGGGCTGCTGGTCAGGGAGGAGTGTGTGTGTGTGTGTGTGTGCATGTGTGTGCATATGCATGTGTACACATGCGGGCATTTCTGGGAGCGTGTGAAACAGAAGGAGCATGTAATGGGGTATAAAGTGTACCAGACGGCGGGGGGTGATAGTATCTGCTGGGGAATAGGTACTTAGTCAACACCCACCTAAGGGACGCATGTGCCCCCAGCACAGACCCCGGAGGGCAGCGTCCTGAGCAGGGCTGTCATGGGGCTTTTCTCCTCCCAGGGAGTAGTATCTGTCATCTGTCGGTGGCTGCCGTCTGCGGACTGGGTGTGTGGGGAGGGACCTCCAGGTCCCCTGTTCAATGTCCGGTGTGGAGAGTCCATCCTGGACTCAGAAGCTCCCTCCCATTGGTGCCTCTGTGTCACAGGCCAGCGCACAGGGTGCTTGAGGTGGCTCACGTGAAGCTCCTTGCCCAGTCGGAGCTCAACACAAGCAGCTACTTCTAGTAAGCAAGTAGCCAGCTCCCGTCCCAGGCGGGCCAACCCGATGCTTGCCTCTGTCCCCAGCAGACTGCTCTGCAGCCCGGCGGCCAAGCCCAGGAGCTCTCTGGGCCATTCGTCTTCCAGGGTTTCTTTGCCCCAGCCAAACACAGCGCCGGTGAACTTCCCTCAAGAGTGATGTCATCCTGCGACTGGGACAAAGCAGTCCCCAGCACTACTGTCTGGGGGGCCTGGTGGGGCCGTGTGCCCGGGTTGGGAGAAGGACTGTGTGACATTTGGCTCTGGGGGCTTAGGGTCAGCCCCGGGCTCCACCTGCCTTGGCGTGAGGCAGAGGAGACAGGGTTCTGGGGCCAAGAGGCTTGGTGGGAAGCGTATACCTTGCTTGGCTACTGGTTGGGAAGGGAAGAAAGCTCAGGGAGCAGTGGCTTGGCCTGGGAGAGCCCCATCTTATTCTCATCCTGGTGTCACGGACTGGAGCCCCAGGGTGGGGGTGGGCTGTGAGTCAGGACACCGGAGCTCCATCCCTGACATTTCCAGTATCCACAGGCAAAGCACGAGGTCAGTCTGGGCATGGGTTTCCCCACCCGTGAACAGGGGTGCCCTGCAGCACTCCTTCCAGCATCATCGAGGAGCTAAGACATGGGAGACGGCAGACCCCTCTGAGAACGATAGGTGCCACCTCGCGCCTCCTTTGGGAAGGCTTCCAGCCCTCTTGCCTGCCACCCTCCCTCCTTCATCCTGTCCGGACAGGGGCGAGTGGCCCAGGGGCCGAGCCCCTCCCAGAGCTGCCCGTGGCCTGGCACTGGCCCCACGGAGAGCACATTTCTGCTCCATTAGGCGGCCATGAGATGTGTTCGAAGGTTCCTGACGGGAACAGAAACTGCCACCACATAGAAGATGCAGAAGATGGAACGCTCCTTTTCCTCCTGGACCCGGTATTGGCCGCTGGGTTCTTCTGTACGATCAGCCCCCGGAGCATGGGCTGGAAAGAAGCAGGATCCCTGCTCCCCTCACCGCCCCGGAGAAATAACCCACTTGTGGCAAATAAAACGGGAAAGTTGAAATACAGTCGCAGTTTAGTTCAAGTTGGATATTAATAGCTTCAGGGGCAGGCCCAGAAAGAAAGAGGGGAGGGCAAGGGGGAGGAGAGGAGGAAGCTAAGAACACCGTTACCATCCAATTTCCTCAGATACTCAGGAACCCTCTGAGGCTCTGGTCTGGGGCTGGGGGGCGATGAGGTGCCGTGGTCAGGGTGCTGACCTTGAGCTTCGGGGGAGCAGCTCCTGCTGGGGGGTGAGGGGGGCCGGGTCGGGGCCCAGATGCTCACTGTTGCTGCTCTGGATGCAGAGGCCTGGGCCCCGTGGGGGTCCTCACCGGCCTGGACACCTGTCCCTGCCCCGGCTGCCCCTTCTCCGGGCCACTGTGCGCATTGCTCTCTGGCCAGCCCGCACATGCCCCGGGCTGTGGTCTCTCCCATCTCCCAACAGCGAGGGCACTGGGCCCACACTGGTGGGGATGCTGTTGTGGCCTGCCCATCCCTGGCGGCGTGAGTGCGGGCTGCTGAGGGCTCACAGCTGCCCCTTCCGCAGAGAACTGCCCTCTGCCAGGAAGGGTTACCTCCGGCTGCTCCTTGGGGCAGCCACCAGCCAACCAATGGCCGGCTGACCCAGGGAACGAAGGGCTGAGCCCCTTGCCAGGAGTGGGGGTAATTTTCTTGGCTGATTTATGCTCTGGAGTGACCCATGCATCAGGCCCAGTGTTGACTTGCCCCAAGACCCCACCCTTCCTCATGCCCTTCCCTCTGTGCTTCCCTGACTCCTTTATGGGTTTTGGCTGAAGGGTCCTCCCGCAAGAAGTCGTGAACTGAGAACGCCTGCCTCAGGCTCTGCTGCTGAAGAACCCAAACCTAAGACCAGCTGGGTGGCCTGGAGCAAGTCATCTGACAGTGTGCGCCTCAGTGCCCTCAACCACGAAGTGAGGGACAGCATCTGCTCATGGGATTTGCTGGGACAAACACAGGAGGCGCTGTAGGGAGACTCCTTGTCCTCTGCTAGGTCACTTTCAAATTCAGTGGCTTAAAACAATACACATTGATGATCTCACAGTTCTCAGGGGCAGAAGTCCAACTTGGGTCTCATGGGGCTGAAATTTCAGGTGTCGGCAGGACTGCATTCCTTCCGGGCCGCTCAGGAGAGAATCTGTTCTTTTGCTTCTGGAGGCCTCTGCATTTCCTTGGCTTCACAGCCCCTTCTCCCCATCTTCAAAGCCAGGAATGGCCAAGGAAATCTTCCTTGTGCTGTGTCACTCTGAGTCTGACTCTCCTGCCCCCCTCTTTTACTGATAAGGACCCTTGTGATCACATCCCCCCCACCCCCAGATAATTCAGGATATTCTCTCCATCTCCAGATCCTTAACCAGATCTGCGACGTCCCTTTTGCCACAGAAGGGAGCATATTCAGGGCTCTGGGAATAGGAGGTAGACACTTGGGGGGCATTATTCTATCGCAGACCCAGTGGATCTCACTCAATACCTACTTATTTCCTCTCTTTAGGCATGTTATCTCACCCCTTTGAGACTATTCCTACCTCGTTAAAGATCACAGTGGGGATTAAAGGGGATCATGGGTGTGAGGGGGGATTGCAAACGGGTGTAGAGAAGTAGAGGCTAGTCCTGCCAACTTCTTAATCTCCCCTCATGGTACCCACTCCAGATTCCATGCCCTGCGCATTCTCTTCTCTTCTGAAGCCCTTCTCCCTGCCCTCCTGGGTACAAAGTTTTCTGGGGATCCCTCTCTAGGAGAAGAACCCAAAGATGCTCTTGAGAATGGGGTAGAGAGATCAGGGCTTCTAAGCCTGTTGTGGACAGGGGCGAGGGGTGCTAAGCCCATTTCTTACCCACCGCTTGCCCAGAGCATGTCTTCTTGGTGTGAATTTTCAGGAAGGGATGGGCATCAAGATGGAGACGGAGGAATGGCTGCCAATGAGTTGGGTTCTGGGAGACAAGCAGGCACGTGGGGTGGAGTTGCCAGTCATGGCAGGAGCAGAAATTTGGCCCGTGGCAGCCAGATGGCTGGTAGTTTTCTTTATTTATACTTTTCAACTTCCAGCTAACTTCCCCCTGAAAAGGTGCCTGTCAGCTGTGTTGAGAAGAAAAGGAAGGGGTTGGGTTTGGGGAACACTTGGGCCAGGGAGAGGGGCAGCAGGAGAAGGGGACAGGGGCAACAGAAGTGGAAGTGGGGGCCTCCAAGGGGAAGCAAAGCCATTCAGGGGCCTCACCTCCTCCAGGAAGTCTGGCCCAGGCTGGGTTGAGCATGCCCTACTTGTCTTGCTGCTCCATTGTAATGATCTGGGTAGGGATCCATACACCCCGCTGGAATGAGCTCCTGGGGGACAGGGGTGCTGACCTGCTCCTCTGGCACCCCAGGATCCCACTCTTAGTCACCATTCACTGAGGCAGGAGGCCAAGGAGGGAGCAAGGGACTACCCACGCTTCCATCACGTCTGCCCCATTGACAAGTCTGTTGTGACAACGAAGCCTGGTCAAGACCAGGGCCAAGTCTCCCTAAGTCTCTGCAGACCAAGTCCAGCCTTCCTGTGGCCAATTATGTACTAAAAATAGAAGCTTCTTGAAATTTTTCGTTTGGCCTGAAAACCATGGTGTGAGTCCTGGCAGGAAGAAAGATTTAAGATCAAGACTCTAGTGGGTTAGAATTCTCAGCCGGACCTTGGGCAAGTCAAGTCACTTCCCTCTTTTTGATTTCCTTTTCTCCTCCTCAGTTTCTCAAGGGGTAATTAACAAGTAAAATCGCAAGATACTTAAAGTGTACATCATGATGATTTGAAATATATATACACATTGTGCAAGGATCCCCCCTCCTAGTTAATTATCACGTATTTATCTTTTTTTTTTTTTTTTTTTAAATGTGAGAACTTCTACTCGCTTAGCAAATTTCAATTATGCAATACAGGGCTATCAACTACTGTCACCATGTCATACATTAGATCTTCACACCTTACTCATCATGTAGCTGGAAGTTTGTATCATTTTCCCAACTTCTCCCTATTTCTTCCCAGCCTTAGCCCCTACTTTTTGTTTCTATGAGTCTGTTGCCTTTTTTTTTGTTTGTTTTTTAAAAGAGTCCACATATGTATGTAAATGCAACTGATTTTTCTTTGTATATTGATTTTGTATCCTGAAAATTTACTGAATTTCTTTATTTTCCTTCCTCCTCCCTAACCCCTTCTCTTCCTCCTCTTGCAGTTTTATTGAGGTATAATTGACCGACAGTAAACTGCATATACTTAACCTGTTCAAATGGATACATTCTGACATATGTATTCAATTGTGGACCATTGCCACAATTAAGATACTGAGCATTGAAGGGGATACAGAACATGCCACTTCAAAATATACTGCTTTTGCTGATTGATTATTTTGAGCTGGAGACACTTGAGACAGAGCAGGTGCCAAAAGGGCTCTCTGACCTCCCCTTTCTACCTAAAAGCCGGTCACAACATTTCCCCAGAGAAAGATGCCGTCCCTGTACTGGGCAGAGGAGAACACTCTTAGCGCCAGAAACTGAGAGTCAACACTGAGATGCTTCTGTGCAGACAGACCTACCAAAGTAATCCTGATCTTCCAATAATTTCCCCACGTCTCCCGGTCATTGTGCCACAGCTTACTGGCCCCGGTCTAAGCCCATCTGGCTCATCACATCCCCACAAGATGCCATTCTTTATTTAAAAAGGATACAAACATCGGGGCCTAATGGTTTCTTTGGGTCTTCATTTTCCTTTTGAAGATCCTTGTGTACAAGTAAAAATGTTAAAAAAGTGTGTATGCTTTTTTCCTGTTTTCTCATGTCTCATGTCATTTTAATTATTAGGCTCAGTCACAGAACCTTAAGAGGGCAGAAGGAAGTTTTTCCTCCTTTGCAACATATCCACCTCCCCCCAGAGTTTCTTCCTGCCCACTGGGAACCCCTCCTGCCCGCTCCTTCCCTCTTCAAAGCCTGTGGTTCTAAAGTGAGTTGATGGCCTCCGTTCTGATGGCAGGAATGAGGGTTTACGAATTGAGAGGGTTCCCTTCTCAGACTTGGGAGAGGAGGTGTGCACAACTAGATAGTTTCTCTGCAGGGATAAGGTGGTGGTGGTGGGGGGGGAGGGGGCTGGGAAGAGGACCGGAGAGGATGCTTAATTGGCAAAGCCGGGAATTTGGTCAGGTGATAATGTTATGTGTGCTAATAAAGATGAAAATTATCTTATGCATTAGAAAGCCCTCTCTTGCCCTTCACCCAGACGCACAGAGCTGGAGGACAAAGAATGGAAGAGAAAAGGAAGGATTGGTGCCGAGCCTCAGTGAAGCAAGAAAAAAGGGACTTGAGAAGAGGAGGAGGGTGTATCCAGGAGAGACTGGGGGTAATAGGATTTTTGGAGGCAAGGGCAGGCCAGGGCAGACTAGGAAGGAGAATTCTCCTGGCAAAGGTGGGGGCTCTCAGCTTTGGTTTCTTCTATTTAGTTGGTTTTTTAAAAAAGTATATATTAAGCACTTGCTATGTTCCAGGCGCTGTACTAAGCATGGGGAAATATGGTCTCACATAGGAGACAACACACACATAGATGTATGCCTTCGATCTGTGATAGAAATATTCACAGAAGAGCTGGGGCTGTTGTGAGGGATGAGCAGTCACAGCCTGGAGGTTCTGTGAAGATTTCTTTGTTGTGAGTCCTGTGCCTGTACAAATATTGGAACCAAAGATGGCTGAAAAGTCACTCCTTGACGACAATCATCACTGCCTGAGAGTCTCATGGTGAGGGGGAGGGGGACAGGAGACCTTGGGAGTTGAGACCAAATCCACGATACCTGGGGCAGGCAGGTGAAAGCATTTAGTGCAGGGAGTTCGCGCACCATGTTAAATATCTTTGGGGGTGGCAGGGCAAAGGGACATTTTGAAGAGATAACTGTAATAGAATATTCCTGCCTCTCCATGATGTCTCTCTATGGACATGGATTGTGCTGTTATTAAAATATAAATGGTTACCAGTGTTTTTCCAAGAGTGGCCCCAGAACCAATAGGACTTACCTGACTGCTTGTTCAAAAGGCAGATTTTGGATACACCATAACCAAGTGGGATTTCTTCTGGGGATGCAAGGATGGTTCAATATCTACAAATCAGCTGATGTGAAGCACCACATTAACAAGATGAAGGATAATAATCATACAATCCTCTCAATAGATGCAGAAAGAGCATTTGACAAAATTCAACATCCATTTATGAAAGTAGATATAGAGGGAACATATCTCAGCATAATAAAGGCCATATATGACAAGCCCCCAGCTCACATCCTACTCAGTGGTGAAAAGCTGAAAGCTTTTTCTCTAAGATCAGGGAGAAGACAAGGATGTCCATTCTTGCCGCTTTTTTTTAAAAAAGATATTTTATTTATTAGAGAGAGAGAACGAGCACAAGCAGGGAGAGGGGCAGAGGGAGAGGGACAAGCAGACTCTCCTCTGAGCACAGAGTCTGGCGTGGGGCTTGATCCCAGGACTCTGAGATCATGACCTGACCTGAAGTCAGACGTTTAACCAACTGAACCACCCAGGCGCCCCCATTCTTGTTACTTTTATTCAACATAGTATTGGAAGTCTTAGCCAGAGCAAGAAAGAAAGAAAGAAAAAAAAAGGCATCCAAATTGGAAAGATGACCTGATATTATATATAGAAAACCCTAAAGACTCCACCAAAAAACTGTTAAAACTAATAAATTAATTCAGTAAAGTTGCAAGATATAAAACCAACACACACTGTTGTATTTCTTCATACTAATAACGAACTATCAGATAGAGAAATTAAGAAAGAGATCCCATTTACAATTACATCAAAAAGAATAAAATGCCTAGAAATACATTTAATCAAGGAGGTGAAAGACCTGTACCCTGAAAACCGTAAGACATTAATGAAGGAAATTGAAGAAGACCCAAATAATTGGAAAGATATTCCATGCTCATGGATTGGGTGAATTAATATTGTTAAGACGTCCCTATTACCCAAAGCAATCTACAGATTCAATGCAATCCCTACAAAAATTCCAATGGTATTTTTCACAGAAATAGGACCAACAATCCTAAAATTTGTATGGAACCACAAAAGACACTGAATGGGCACAGCAATCTTGAGAAAAAAGAACAAAGCTAGAGGCATCATTCTCCCTCCTTTTTTAAAAAGATTTTATTCATTTATTTGAGAGA
Organism: Leptonychotes weddellii; assembly: GCF_054177405.1. Taxonomy (NCBI): domain Eukaryota; kingdom Metazoa; phylum Chordata; class Mammalia; order Carnivora; family Phocidae; genus Leptonychotes; species Leptonychotes weddellii. Next base: position 81,003,142 of record NC_138379.1, on the reverse strand, counting down.
GAGAAGGGGAGAGAGAGAGGAGAGAGCATGAGCCAAGGCAGAGGGAGAGGGAGAAGCTGACTCCCCGCCAAGAAGGGAGCCTGACACGGGGCTCGATCCCAGTGTCCATTGATGGGTAAATGGGGAATTTATTTATTATATATTTATATATAAATATATATAAAATGAAATATTATTCAACCATAAAATAGAATGAAATCTTGCCTTTTGCGACAACACCAATGGACCTGGAAGGTATTATGCTAAGTGAAATAAGTCAGAGAAAAACAAATACCATCTGATTTCTCTTACATGTGTAATCCAAAAAGTAATAAACCACAACATCAAAAAACCTCAAACTTAAAGCTATAGAGAATAGATTGGTGTGATGGGGGGTGCCTGGGTGGCTCAGTCATTAAGTGTCTGCCTTCAGCTCAGGTCATGATCCCAGGGTCCTGGGATCAAGCCCAGCATCGGGCTCCCGGCTCTGCGGGGGGCCTGCTTCTCCCTCTCCCACTCCCCCTGCTTGTGTTCCTGCTCTCACTGTCTCTCTCTGTCAAATAAATAAAATCTTTAACAACAACAACAAAAAAGATTGGTGTGGTGGTTGCAAGAGGTGGGAGGTGGGGAGGTGGGGAGGTGGGAGAAATAGGTGAACTGTTTTTTAAAAATCCATTTTAAATAAATTGAATAAAAAAATTTAAAAGTAGATTTGGGACCTGTTTACCTCCCACTCACCCCATTCCTTACCCACTGATATGGAATTTTAGAGGGGCCATGAGTGATTCTAGAATCCAAACTTAATAAGTATCCAGATGTCTCTTTTTAAAAGTTATTATTATTTTTTTTAATGAGAGAGAGAGAGTAGGGGGAGGGGCAGAGGGAGAGAAAGAGAGAGAGAATCTCAAGCAGACTCCCCCTGACCTTGGAGCCTGATGCAGGGCTCAGTCCCACAACCCTGAGATCATGACCTGAGCTGAAAGCAAGAGACAGTTGCTTAACTGACTGAGCCACCCAGGAGCCCCCAGATGTCTCTTTTTTAATATAAATTTTTTTTAAAGATTTTATTTATTTATTTGAGAGAGAGAATGAGAGAGAGAGAGCATGAGAAGGGGGAGGGTCAGAGGGAGAAGCAGACTCCCTGCTGAGCAGGGAGTCCGATGTGGGACTCGATCCCGGGACTCCAGGATCATGACCTGAGCCGAAGGCAGTGGCTTAACCAACTGAGCCACCCAGGTGCCCAATATAAACTTTTTAAAAAAGATTTTATTTATTTGAGAGAGAGAGAGGAGAGAGAGAGCATGAGCCAAGGCAGAGGGAGAGGGAGAAGCTGACTCCCCGCCAAGAAGGGAGCCTGACACGGGGCTTGATCCTAGGATTCTGGGATCATGACCTGAGCCGAAGGCAGACACATAACCGACCGAGCCACCCAGGCGTCCCTTTAATGTACACTTTAATTAAAGAATACATACATAAATGTGCAAAGTCATAAATGTGCACCTTGATGAATTCTTACAGGGTGAACACACCACGTCTAGAAACAGAACATCACCAGCCCCTAGAAGAGCTCTTTGCCCTATTCCAGCCTCCCTCCTCCCTCCGCCAAGGGTAATCCCCAAACTGGCTTCTAACACTGTAAATTAATTTTACCATTACCTTTCCTTACCTTCATGGAAATGAAATCATAAATATGTACTCATTTGTGTCTGGTAAATTTCCCCGAGCAGTAGGTGAATCTGGGTAAAGGCTTTCTTCCCTCCGCACGATTATAGAGATTTATTTATGTTGCATATGGCTGTAGTTTTTCATTCCTATTGATGTATAGTATTCCTCTGTATGATTTTACACAATTTATTTATCCACTGATACCTGAAGGGTATTAGGACTGCTTTCCATTGCGCTGTTGTGAATCGTGCTGCGGGGAGCATTCTTGCATGGGATTTTGGTGCACATACGCACATGTCTCTCTCGGAGTGGGACTGCATCTTGGTCTTCACATTTGTTATGGACTGAATGTTTGTGTCCTGCCCCAATTCATGTGTTGAAGCCTTAGGGCTTCCCAGTGAGGCTGTGTTTGGAGATGGGGCCTTCGTAGAAGTAATGAAGGCTAACTGAGGTCATAAGAGTAGGGCCCTGATCTGATAGGATTAGTGTCCTTATAAGAAGAGATCAGGGAGCTAGCTGGCTCTCTCTTATTTGCTTTTATCGTGTGTGCTCTCTTACCACACCGCTCCCCTCCACACACACACACACACACACACACACACACAGCACACTTTTCTGAACCATTTGAAAGTGAGTTGCATACATGATAACCCTTTCCCCCCCAAATAATTCAGTCAGTATTTCTTAAGAATATTCCCTTACATGGCCCCCCCTACAGCTGCCAACTTCCGTCAATTTAACATTGCTATAATACTTCTATCTACCTCACTATCTGTGTTTCAATGTTTGCAGTTGATCTAATAATGTCCTTTGTAGCATTTCCCCTCTTCCCATACAGAATCCTGTCTAGAATCAGGCATTGTGCTTAGTTGTCATGTCTCTTTGGTTTCCTTCAATCAGGAACATTTCCATGGCCTTTCTTTGTCTTTTATGACATTGACATTTTGAAGAATACAGTCCTTCCCCCTCTTCCCTTTTAAATAGAATGTTCCTCATTTTGTTTGTCTGGTATTTTCTTATGATTAGAGGAGATACTGCGTTGCTGACTGGCATCTGCATGAATGGTGTTATGTCCTTCTCCGGGGCTCACATCTGGAGCCTCTGCTCCTCATTAATGATGCTAATTTTCATCATCTGGTCAAGGTGGTGTCTAGTTATGATATTTTTTTTCTTTGAAATGGATAAGCAATCTGTGGGGATATACTTGAAGACCCTGCAAATATTCCACTTCTCATCAAAATTTCCCCTAGATTAGCATCCATTGATGATTCTCGCCTGCACCAATCTTTACTATAATGGCTACAAAGGATGATCTTCTACCTCCAGCTCTCCCCCATCCTCTCCCAGCCAGCTGTCGGCATTATACTCTGAGCAGGAACCCTCCCTTTGAAGGTAGCTTAATTCAATGTAGTCTAACTTACTGGCTTTTTCCTTTATAGTGAATGCCTTTTGTGTCCAGTTAAAAAAAAAATATTTTTTTTGCCTACCTTAACCTCTAAAGATATTCTTCTATTTTCTTTTAAAAGCTTTATTATTATTAGACCTTCGACATGTAGATTTGTGGTCCATCTGGAATTGAGTTTTTGTGTCTGATGTAAGCTAGGGGTCAAGATACGGAAATCCAATTAACCCAGATATTTTTATTAATCATTTTTACTTACGCAAGAAATGTGTGAATACGTTCCCCCTTCAAAAATCCCAAGACATTACAGATAATGCTAACGTCCTCTTTGACCCACGCTCCAGAGCAGGGACCATGGAAGTAACCATTGTTATCAGTTTCTTATATCCTTCTGGACTTTTTTTCCCACTAAGATGTTACATACATGCTAGTTAATACTGTTTTCTTTTTTCCTCCCATAGCTCACCTTGTATGAATCATTCTGCATCTCGCCTTTTTCACTCAGCAACGTATCTTGGATGCGTTTCCTGTCGACACATCTAGATCTCTTCTTTTAAGCTGCTGCACTGGATTACATCTATGTGTGACATCTATCTATGACATATGTCACAAACTGTCAAGTACAGCCTGTTTAAGTCATTGGATTGTTTAGTTGTGGCTTTTTAAGTTGTTCCTAATTTTTTGTTTCGCTACTACGGCGATTTTTGTTCATACTGTATTTGAATATAGTACGAACTCATAGTGTCTTCAAAATATATGAAGTAGTCGCTGGGTACCACTGCTGTGAAAATTGAGGCATCCCAAAAGGGAGATGTTGTCCAAAACCCCTGAGAAGTAGATGAGGATAAGACCTGGGGTCTGGAAGGCACTGGGCTCGTCCTGGATTCAGGTCAAGCAAAAGAGCTTAGCGTCTGGTGACTGGCCCAAGCTCATACCACCAGCAAAGGGCAAAAATGGCAGTGACACCCATGTCTCGGGAAGCCAAGCCCAGGACACAGCAGACCTCCGGGCCTGTCCCTGAGGCTGCCTTGTTCTCTCCCTGCTTCTCCTCCCTGCAGAGCCAGACTCCAATGTGGGATACCATGGGGTAGTGGTGGGGGTCCGCTCCCTGCCTCTTCCCTTCCCACCAGTGAGAGAGCACCCAGCCCTAATGCCCTGTGGTCTCCCTTGGCGGAGCCGGGCCTACATCTCGGTTCTAGAGCCCGGCCTCTTCTGAATGTCCATTTGTTGAAAATCCTCTGCCTTCTGAGATGCCCCTGCGGGACAGGCAAGAACCAATTTGAATCAAGAGAAGCTGCGGCCCTTAAATCACATGTTGGGTAAAATAATCAAAGAATCTTCCCCAAATTTGTCAACTGCGGTGCTGGGCCTAGCGGCTCAGTAATGACTCGCACTTGATGACAGATCTCAAGAAAATGCGTTTTGGAAGCAATCAGTATATGCTGAATAGAATCCTATTTTACAAGCATTTTATCTACTCTTAAGGACATGGGAGATGAGGAAAACAGATAAGCCTCTCTATTAATATTGATTAGACCATTATATATCTGAAAAAGAGATTTTAGTCAGAGATGATTACACCTTACCAGTGCAAGCTTCCTTCTTGAATTGAATTGCTTAATCTGCTGCTCAGCACTAGGGGTGTGGGAGGGAGGGGCACGTGGGCTTCGCTCCTTCACGCTGGGCAGAGGAGGCAGGAGAGGGACCCAGTAAGAGGACCAGGAGGGCGCTCGCATGCTTTGTTGCCAATCCCACAAGGGCCCAATAAGAGGAAGATTAAAAACAGTTAGCGGCAGGAGGGATTGAGGTCAGACTTCAGAAATAACTTTTTTTTTTTTCTAGAAGAGTCCAGAAGTTGAGGCTAGAGCACCTTCTTTTCTGGAATAGCTTTAAGAATGAAGCCACTACTCGCGGGTTATAAATAGGCTCTTTTATTATTCACTACAAAAGAAGACGGATAAACATAAAGAATGTTTGACCTTACTAGGCATCAGATTTGAACGATGAAATATTATTTTTTGCCATCATGTTAGCCAAGATTTCTTTTTTCAAAAAAAAGCATCATTCCCAGTGTCGGGGTGGGTGCGGTGACCTGCACTTTCATGAATTACTGGTGGAAGCGTAGGTGAGTACAACCTTTTTGGAGGATAATTTGATGATATTTATAGAGACCTACTTTCTGTTAAGCACTGGGTAGGAACTGGGTATATAGTATTTAGTGAAATTAAGTCCTTGCCCTCACAGAGCATACCATTTAGTGCAGAGACACTGAAAATTAACAAGTGAAAATACAATTAAATATTCACACATGTGAAGGACCTTGAAGGAAATCAAAAGGGAGCTGGAGAAGCGAGGAGGGGAGGTCCGTGAAGGCTTTTCCAAAGAGGCAGAGTTAGGCTGAGTCATGGATGATAAGAAAGAGTGAAACAGCACATGCAAAGGTCCTGTGGTGGGAGAGATCTTTGATGAACTTAGACGAGACCAGAGCGGACACAGTGGGTGAAGGGAGCACCGTGGGAAGTACGACTTGGGGAGGGATGCCTGCAAAGTGCAAGGGGAGCCCTGCTGGGGTTTTGGAGGGGTGATACCACCTGCTGTTACTGTTTCGTGAAGAGCTTCGGGCGCTGTGACAGTGGCCTGGGTTGGGTAAGCGGAAGCAGGAAGGATAGTCAGGAGCCTAGGGAAGCAGTGCAGGTGGGAGATGATGATGCTCACAGGGGGCCCTGGCAGGGGGATGGGGATCAAACCTCACAAAGTTTAAACCCCTGGGACCGGCAAGGCCATGGTGGGAATTTATCCCAAGGAAATAATCAGACGCATACGAGGATTTACATACAAATAAGTTCATTATGATTTTAGGTATAAAAACATGAAACTGGCAACAACATACATGCTCACTGTGAGAGATTAAGTGATGGTGCTTCTAGACAACAGCGCCACACAGTTAGGAAAATCATTGTTTGAGAAGAATACTGTGAAAAAAAAATCAGGATACAAAACAATGTAGACTAAGATGCCGGTTTTAAAAAAAGAAGCATCTATCTTTCTTTCTATCTAAAATAAGCATCAAAATGTTACAGGTAACTCTCTGGGTGACCTATGGGTGAGTTTAATGTTTTTCTTCATTTCAGGGTAATGTCTTCCAATAAGCATATACTTTTGTAGTTTAAAAAATAGCAAAAATATTTTGAAATAAAAAGGTACATCTCTTTAAAAGAGGCAAAGGGCTGATGTGTGAGTGTGAAAGGGAGGTGTTTGGCGGGGGGCTAAGCGCAGCGTAAGTGCAGGGTGAGTGCAAACTCAAGTGACCAATGAAGAGTTCAGCCACTCCCCACTTCTCACCTGGGCCCCTCCTGTCCCTGAAGATGCCTCCTAGAGCCTGCTCAGCTCTTCTGCTATCCACCTCTTTGCTGGTTTCCTGAGAGAGTCACTAGGATGGTCATAATGCACAGCCCGACCGGGGTCAGGTCTTCTGAGTGCTGAAGAATGCAGATGCCCAGGCTCCAGCTCCATCAGTTTCCAGCCTGAGGCTCTCCTCGCCCTGACCCCCAGTCTTCTCTATTCCCCTAAATGGCTCCACCTTCCTCCATAGAGGCTGTGAGCATGTCTGCTAGGAGTGTGGACTCCGGGTTGGAATCCTGGCTCTAGCGTTTCCCTGCTTGGCTCCGTGCCGTCCACTGTAAATGGGAATTATAGTGCCTACTTCACAGAGTTGAGGAAATGGAATGAGTGAAAATATGTCTAACCTTCAAAAGGGTGCCTGTCACAGAGTCAGTACTATTGAAGTGGTAGCTGGTATCATCTTTCCAGTTACTGAGGCCAAAAACCCAAGAATCACTCTGGATTCCTCCTTCCCCTCAGCCGAGCATCTGAGCCACCAGCCAGCCAGACTTCTAGAAATGAAAATCTGATTATGACTCCTCTGTTGGGGTTTAGAATAAAACCCAAACTCTACCATGGACTACAAGGCCCTACAGAATTTTCCATTAGAAAAGAAATAGAAGTTTAAATAATAAAAAAAAATTTTTTTTGACCATTAGATTAGAAAAGATTTTAAAAATAAGAGTGTGTGCGTGAGGATGGAGTGAATCTGTATTGTAGCCTGGGAACCTCCTGCTGGTCCAGCATTTTGAGGGAAGAGAGTGTTTCAAGAAGGAAGGTTGCCTTTTGGGTCAAAGGCTACAGAGAGATCAAATAAAATGAGGACAGAGAGCTGACTATGGCTTTGGCCAGAGTGGTTCTAGGGTAGTGATGGGGAGGGAAGCCATATTGCAAAAGGCGGCAGAGAGAGAACCCCACGAGTGGCAATAGCAGAGAGGGAGAGAGAGAGAAGAGAGAAGAGAGGAGACACCAACCTAAGGAAAATTCTGGAAGAAGAGAGCTCTCTGGGGTGGGAGGGGCTCTGGCTGAGGGGGAGGGTCCTGAAATCCCAGCCAAGGAGCCAGTAGGCAGCAGGAAAGTGGGAGGAAAGGAACTTTGGGAAGCCTCATATTTGCTAAATGTCCCAAGGGGATGGGGCCCAGTTTAAAACTCATTAGAAAAAAAACAAAGGAAAGTGCCTGAGTTAGATGAGTTTGGTTCTCCATGGTAATTCCTGCTGGAGCCTTCTTAATTTCCTTGGTTAAGTCAGATTGCTTTGATCGCTGCCTTAGAGGAAACATAATTCTGATAAGGGACGTCTGGTTGTGTATCTGTGTGGGGATTCTCCACAGGAAAAATGAGCTGGTGATGCAAGGGCCCACAAAGAAGACAAACACCTGTGTGCGTGCTTGTGCATGTGCGTGTCGGGGAGTACGCGTGTCCTTTTCCAGTTCTAGCTGGGAAGGTAGGGAGGGGAGCCTAGGTACTTATCTTTGAGCCTATTCGTTGGATAGGATAGCTGGGTGAGGATCCGGTTGGGACTCTTTGGGGCTTAAAGCCAAATACTTTCAGTTTTGCTCTTTCAAAGTGTGTGGGGAGCAATATATAAGAAAGCCCCTCTTTCTGCCAATCTGTGTTCCACTTTTCCTTCCAAATCCTGCTTATAGCCTGCCGTCCCCAGAAAGCCTTCTCTCTCAGCCTCACTCTTGGTGTGACCAGTCCCTGCTTCGAGCCAGATTTGTGTCAATGGACCAAGGGTAGATGCTCACACTCCAGCATCTAGAGCAACCTCACCTCTCTGGGCTTTGGTTCCATCATTACTACATCAGAGAGGATGAGGGCAAGCCTGGCTCTTGGAGTCTTTCGTTCCAAGTGTCCACAGAGAGCATAAAGGTGGGCAGGGCAGACACCCCTGATATCCACAAACATTTGTTATGGACAGGATGTTATAACTTGCCATTTTCACGCATGGCCTTATTCAATTTCATAACAATCCTATAAGTCAGGAACTACTATTATCCTTATTTTGGCAGAGGAGGAAATAGAAGCTTCCAGATGTCAAAGGAGTGGCCCAAGGTTGGTTTGGCAGGCAGTGGCAGAGCTGAGTTTGAGACCACCGCCTGGCCTGGGCAGGGGGCCTGGCCAGGAATCTGGGGAGGGGCCAGGCGGAGCAGTAGCCGTTCTCCAGGGGCGTTAGCAGGGACTCTGAGAGGTCACCTTGCCTCACTGATCTCTTGCTCCGCTGACCCTGTGTTCTCTACTTCTCCTAGCTGTGGAAATTCCTGGGGGTCAGAATTACATACCATCTTTTCTCTAGCTCAAGGAGTGAAAAATTCAATTCCTGAGGGCCAGGCAGTAATCACGCGAAGTGGGACATGGGCCAGAGTAAGTGCAAATGTTTGTTGCCTAAGAGGTGGCCACTGCAGCTCCTAAGGGAGAGCACTTGCTTCTCGGGAGCTCCTCAGCTCCAGCCGACCGTTACTTCCTGGCATCAGGGCGCAGTGTCGTCAGAAGCTCCAATCCTTCAAGAGAAGCTAAAACTTGACTTTTAAAAGTTGGTTCAAATCAGTTCTAAGCAGTATTTTAAAATAAGTCAATAAACAGACAAGATACATTTAAGGATGGAATGTGGCTCTGTCACGTGGCAGGTTTTAACCTCTGAAGTCTGAGCTCACCTCTGTCTTGCTCCCTGCAAGCTCGGCTGAAAGCTCCTCCTTCTCTGGGCACTCAGGAAATGGAGCCAAGGCCCTTGGCAGGATCATGGTTAGTGAGTTTTCCATGTGGTGGAATGGAAGTCTCTCAGAAGATTCTCCTCCCTTACATCTTCCCCATCCCCTTCACCCCAGCACACATCAGCACATTCCAAGAGTGGAGCAGACGTTGACAGGAGTGAGTCCCAGTTTGTTTCAGCTCTCTTTGAGTAGCTGAAATTCTAACTGGACTTTGAATAATAACGTGAGCTGGCACCGTGCTTAATGTCCTTCATTCTCAGGTTTCTCTGAGAAGCTTGGAGACACGGTAGCTGGGGCAAAATGCACATCCATCAGACATTCAAAGATGACCAACACACAGGGAAATAAGACACCATGAGTGAGAACCAGGAGAAAACAACAGACAACAGAAATAGAGTCACACAGACTCCAGGTATTGGAAGTATTAACATCAACTATAAAACAACCGTATGTAACAATGTTCAGAGAGATAAAAATCCAGCTTGAACACTTCAGCAGAGAATTGGAAACTATAAAACACACCACAGTTTTGGAAAAGGAATTCTAGAATGACAAATGCCACAGCTGAAAGTAAGAACTTGATGGATGGGTTTAATAACAGATTCGATAGAGCTGAGAAGAGAAGGACTCAATTGGAATTTAAGTCAGAAGAAACTGTTTAGGATATAGTATTGAGGGACTGAAAGATGGAGGTACAGAAAGGATGGTCAAAGAAAAGGGGGCAGCGTGACAAGTTAATTTTTTTTTTTTGCCTAGTGTGGAGCCCAACATGGGGCTTGAACTCCTGACCTGAGATCAAGATCTGAACTGAGATCAAGAGTCAGACACTTAACTGACTGAGACACCCAGGTGCCCCCAAAGGGACAAGTTCTAATATATGTCTCATTGGGGTCTCAGAAGGAAATGGGGAAGAGAAGACAAGGGACAGGGCAGAAGAAGTGTTCAGATTTTCCATTGCTGAGGAAAGACATCACCCTGTAGATTTAAGAAGCCTCCAGAGGTGAGTTGATCTGTACCAGACACAGGAGGGCTCAGTCACTCACTGGTTTGGAGAGTCAGGAACTAGTACTTAGCAAATCCCCAAGCCTAGATGGGAATGGGGCCTGAGGTCCCTGCTAGACAGGAATTCCTCCTAGTGGGAGCTGGGGGAAGAAAAGTTTTCATTCATTTACTTCATGCACTTATTCATTCATCCATTTTTTTCATTGACTTACTCATTAATTCAGCATGGATTTATGGACTACTTGGCCTGAGTTGCTATCATTAGCATTTGGTCAGAAAATGGGAAAGTCTTAGTTTTAAGAGGGATGTTCATCCTTGAATGAAGCAAGAGATCTAAGGAATTTAGCATCAGGATGCCCAGAAGAAGATGGCTCCCAGAGGTCTATGATGCTGGGGCTCAGAGGCTGGTTTGGGAAGAGAGGCAATTTGATGGGACATAACCCAAACTTGTGCCTATGAAGTTTTTGGCCCATTGGTGAAATAGCAGTTATTTCAGAAAGAGATCATTTGGGCTCCAAATAAACTCTTTGATACTCTGAGTGAAATCTGTAAGGTTTTGAGAACCTGGCTAACTTAATGTCATTTGTAATGTATTTATTTTCCTTCATTTGTCTGTAAAATTTGTTGTAATAGAAGAA